>NC_138346.1:113091758-113791193 GCF_046562875.1 Panthera onca
TACATAATGTTCCATGATAAGAGATTCAGATTGTCAGCAATTTTTTTGTGATTGAAAACAGTCCTAGTACTTTTTTGCCAGCTTGAGAAATTGACATATTACATGTAAGTTTACAGTATGCAATGTAATGATTTGATGCAAAATGATGACAATATGATTCATACCTTCATCCCCTCACATAATTACTTATTTTTTCTGATCATAACACTTAAAACCTAGTCCCTTAACTTGTTCAAGCATGTAACAAGTATTTGCTAATTATAATCACAATACTACATAACTAGATGCCCAGAACTTAGTCATCATATAGCTGGAAGTTTGTATACTTTGACCAACATCTCCCCATTTCCCCCAACCACCATTCATTCTACTATCTTTTTCTAGGAATTTGGCTTTTTTAGATTCTACAAGTGAGACATATAGTAATTGTCTTTCTCTGTTTTACTTATTTCATTTAGCACAATGTCCTCAAGATCCATCCATATTGTTGTAAAACACAGGATTTCCTTCTGTTTTCCTTAATTGAATAATATTCAATGTATGTGGTGTGTGTGTGTGTGTGTGTGTGTGTGTGTGTGTATCACATTTTCCTTATCTATCATCCATCAACAACTGCTTAGGCTGTTTCATGTCTTGGATACTATGAATAATGCTGCAGTGAACATGTGGGTGCAGAAATCTCTTCAAGATAAGGATTTCATTTCCTTCAAGACATATATCCAGAAGGGAATTGCTACATCATATGATGGTTCTACTTTCAGTTTTTTTGAGGAACCTCCATAATGTATCCATAGTGGCTTATACCAATTTACATTCCTGCCAACAGTGCACAGGGCTCCCTTATCACTACTTCCTCACAACATTTACCTTTTTGTCTTTTTGACAACAGCCATTCTAAGAGATGTGAGGTAATCTCATTATGATTTTGTTTTGCCTTTCCTGGTGATTACTGAGGTTGAGCATCTTTCCCCATACCTATGGCCATTTGTACATCTTTGGAAAAGTATCTATTCAAGTCTTTTGCCCATTTTTAAAAATTGTGGTTTTTTGCTATGAAGTTATACAAATTCTTATATATTCTGAATACTAAACCCTTATCGTGTGGATGGTTTACAAATAATTTCTCCTATTCCATACAATGCCTTTTCATTTTACCGATGGGTTTCTTTTGCTGTGCAGAAGCTTTACAGTTTGGGTGCATGGGTGGGTCAGTCAGTTAAGTGTCTGACTCTTGAGTTCAGCTCAGGTCATGATCTCACGGTTCAAGGGATCAAGCCCCAAGTCAGGCTCTGTGATGACAGTGTGGAGCCTGCTTGGGATTCTCTCTCTCCCTCTCTCTCTCTCAAAATAAATAAACTTTAAAAAAAATTTTTTTAACTAAATGTTTTTTTAAAAGTTTTACTGTTTGATGTAATCCCATGTGTTTCCTTTTCCTTTGCTGCTTGCATTTTTGGTGTCATATTCAAAAATTCACTGCCAAAACCAATGTTAAAGAGCTTTTTCCTGATACTGGACCATTTTCTTACACCATACACAAAAATAAAATGGATTAAGGACCTAAATGTGAGACCTGAAACCATAAAAATTCTAGAGCAGAACACAGGCAGCAATTTCTCTGACACTGGCCATGGCAATTTCTTTCTTGATAGGACTCCTAACGCAAGGGAAACAAAAGCAAAAATTAACTATTAGGACTCCATCAAAACAAAAAGCTTCCCCACAGTAAAGGAAGCAACCAACAAAACTACCTACTGAATAGAAGATATTTGCAAATGGTATATATCCAATGCAAGATTAGTATACAAAATATATAAAAAACTTACCAAACTCAACACCCCCCAAAAATAATCCAATTAAAAAATGGGCAGAAGAGGGGCGCTTGGGTGGCTCAATCAGTTAAGCATCTGACTTCAGTTCAGGTCATGATCCCATGGTTTATGGATTTGAGCCCCGCCTCGAACTCTGTGCTGAGAGAGTCTGGAGCCTGCTTCGGATTCTGTGTTTCGTTCTCTCTCTTGCCCCTCCCCTGCTCGCGCGCTGTCTCTGTCTCTCAAAAATGAATAAATGTTAAAAAAAAAAAAAAGTTTTTTTAAATGGGCAGAAGATGTGAACAGACATTTCTCCAAAGACATCCAGATGGCCAACAGACACATGAAAAGATGCTCAACATCCCTCATCATCAGGGAAATGCAAATCAAAACTTTAACGAGATATCACATCACACCTGTCAGAATGGCTAAAATCAACAACACAAGAAACAGTAAGTGTTGGCAAAGATGTGAAGAAGGAACCCTTGTGCACTGTAGGTAGGAACGCAAACTAGTGTAGCCACTGTGGAAAACAATACGGAGATTCCTCAAAAATTCAAAATGGAGGAGTGCCTGGGTGGCTCAGTTGATTGAGTATTCAACTCTCAATTTTCGGCTGAGGTCATGATCTCACAGTTTGTTGAGTCTGAGCCTCACATTGGGCTCTCTGCTGTCAGCACAGAGCCTGCTTCTGATCCTCTGTCCCACTCTCTGCCCCTCCCCAACTCACACTCTCTCTCCTTCTCTCAAAAATAATTTTTTAAAATTCTTTTAAAAAAAAGAGGAAAAAAATTCAAATGGAACCACTGTATAATTCCATAATCGCACTACTAATTTACCCAAAGAATATGAAAAGATACATGCACCCCTATGTTTATTGCAGCATTTAGTGACCAAACAACACCCCAGGTGTCTAGCAATAGATGGATAAAGAACATGTGGTATATATATGTGTATGTGTATATATAAACATATATACATATATGGATCTAGAGAGTATAATGCTAAGTGAAATAAGCCAGTCAGAGAAAGACAAACATCATATTATTTCACTCATCTGTGGAATCTGAGAAACAAAAGGCAGAGATTGGACTGATTCAGTGGCAAGCTAAGGAATGCCAAGAATTACCAGCCACAACCCAAACTAGGAGGAGGCAGGAAGGGTTCTACTGAAAGGTCTCAGAGGGAACATGGCTCTGCTGACATATTGAGCTCAGACTCTTAGCTCCCAAAACTGTGAGGGAATACATTTGTTGTTTTAAGGCACCCAGTTTGTGGCCCACAGCAAACTAACATTCTCCTATTCTTTACTCTATTAGCATTCTCATTTTATTTCAAGTTTGTTTCTTGTTAATAGACAAGTTATACTCTGTATTTTTTACCCAATCTCAGATCTTACTTTTTTTAAGGGAAATTTAACCAATTCACATTTATTGAGGTCATAAACATCACTGGTTTAACTACTGCTAATTCCAGATATTTTTTCCACTACTTAAAAGAACATTCCATTTGACACCTTAGTGTACAGTAGAGCACAGCTCCACGGCAGCTCTGGAGACAAAGGTTCAAATCTTCAGTCTATTCTACCAGCTCTAAAATCTTGGCAAGTGTGGTAAGCAGAATGATGTCCACCTCCTAATCCCCAAAACCTGTGAATGTTACTTCACAGGGGAAAGGGACTCTATAGATAGAATTCAAATTAAGGACCTTGAGATAGGGAGATTACCCTGGATTATCCACATTGGCCCAAACTATTCATTAAGTCCTTAAAAGCATATAACCTTCCCCAGATGCAAAGAACCAAAGAGATGACCACAAGAGAAGGGCTCAGCCCAGAAGCCAAGAAACCAGGAAGCCTCTAGAAGCTGGAAAAGGCAAGGAAACAGATTGTTCCCTAGAGCCTCTAGAAGGGATCATGGCCCTACCAACAATGGTTGGACTCTTGACCTCCAGAAATGTAATCATAAATTTGTACTGTTTGAAGCCACTAACCTCAGGATGATTTATTATAGGAGCATTAAAAAAGTGATATAGGAAATTAACCTAAGCCTGTTTCTTCTGTTTTTTTTTTTAAGTTTATTTCCTTATTTTGAAAAGAGCACAGACATGTAAGTGGAGGAGGGGCAAAGAGAAAGGGAGAGGGAGAATCCCAGGCAGGCTCCACACCGTCAGTGCAGAGCCCAATGTGGGCTTGAACTCATGAACCATGAGACCATGGCCTGAGCCAAAGTCAAATGCTTAACTGACTGAGCCACATAGGCACCCCAAACCTAAATTTCTTGTAACAAGAACAGCATCTACCTTGTAAGATATGGTGAGCATTAAATACCATATATAAAGCAGTTAGCACAGTGCGTAGGGCCAAGTGAGTGTTCAAAATGCATGTTTAAATTGTTAGATACTAATAATATATAGACCCAATTTATAAAAAAAGTAGTAAACTGGCTGGACATGCAGTCATTTCTCCATCAGTCTATTGGAAAGCAGTATCTCTTCCAGAAAGTATCACTGAAGATTCACTGATAAAAGAAGAGTGTAAAAAAGTAGCTACAGACGGGATTTAAAATAAACTCTAGAGTTTAGCATGGAATAAATGTTTATATTGAAGAGGAACATGTATGTGAAATGCAGAGCAGGCACTCTGACAAACTTCTCTGGATTATATGAAAATGTCACTTACATATGAATGTTTTAATATAAATGAAAAATCACAATAATCTGTTAGTGAACTCTCACAATGTCCATGGGAGTGATACAGAGTGGCCAGAGTGGCCAGAAAGAAAAAAAACTCTTCCACCCCACCCCCAAATTTCATTTAATCAGTGTTGGCTCCATATCCCTTCTTCAGAGAAGGCAGATGGAATAAGAACCATCAAAGGAAGGGAAAGACTTCATAATACAGATGTCCGTGCTTTTTAAAAAGACATTTACATAAAAAGAACAAGCTCTAAGAACCCATTCAACTACGCCCATTACCCAATGTGCATCTAGAGAAGAAAAAAGAGCACATGCAGAATGACTACATGCTAATACCTCCTGTCATTCCCACTATAACGGGGATCTCGCCCGGACAGCTCTGGAGACACAGAAACTAGGACCAGAGTTATTAGAGATGGAACAAGGCCCTGTTGCATTTCTTTCACACATCCTCTCAGTCACTTATTCTGATGCCTGAAAGAAAACTCCATTCTCATGCTTCTTCCTTCCTGATAACTAGAAATAAAACAGGACACTTTTTAAATTATACACATAAAAAAACCCAAACTTACAAACAATCATCTGTGCTTTCTGCACAAAGACTGATAGTTTTCCCATCTCGGCAAACAATCTGCAGCATACAGTCTTTTGACTTCCCATCTGGAGGCTGAATATCTATGAAACATAAGTAGAATAAAGAAATATTTACATAGTTTTTTTTTCAAGATTTATTCTTACCTAACAGCTCTGATAAGCAAAAGACCAGTACTTCAGAACATTCCAATTACAAAACATCTTTGTCCTGCTCCACAGAACCAAGCACATAAATCACAACTCTGTTCCAATTAAACTTAGGTTCCTTCTAAAAGGCAATTCACATATGGAGATGTACAGAAGAGCCCAGATATTACAAGAATAAACCCCACACAATGAAAAGTGTTACAAAGCATCAGGTAACAGAATACTTACTGCTTTTATTCACAGGAAACACTAAACTGGATCATTGCTTTAAAAGTGAAAATCATATTTTAATTGTGTACACACAATTCATGTGTACCAAGAAATAAGGTCTATGATATTTGAGCTTGGTTTAGGTAGATTTCAACAGCTGGCCCATGGACACTGGTGTTTCAAGACCTAACATGTAGGAGTAAGATGTTACAATACCAATACTTACTACAGGCACATATGCCACTTGTGACTCTTTAATTCAAAACCTATTATGTAAGAGCAGGATGTTTCAAACATCAATGTTTACTAAAACAGATTCTTTATTCCAAACAGAAACAGAGCTAATAAACTGGGAAGTCTATAAATGCCATTAATTAGAAATAGAGGGGTGCCTGGGTGGCTCAGTCAGTTAAGTGTCCAACTCTTGGTTTCAGCTCTGGTCATAATCTCATGGTTCGTGAGTTCAAGCCCCACATCAGGCTTTGTGCTGGTAGTGTGGAGCCTGCTTGGGATTCTCTCTCTCCCTCTCTCTCTCTGTCCCTTCTCCACTCATGTTGTCGCTCTAAAAATTAAAAATCTAAGTCTATACTTATTAAAAATCTGTTCCTTTAAAATGAATATAAGGGATAACTCCAAAAACCAAAGTATCATGGATTTTTAAGTAACCGACTGATGTTGTCATCAATAAGATGCTCGTTCCGAGTCACAAAACCTATACTGCCTATGTTGGTTCCATTCTTCCTGGGGATCCCAGAACTCTGTTTCCCCACCTTCTCCATGGGACAACAAGGAATGTGAACTGCTGGGTTTAATTCAGATGAGAAAATTCAATCTGCCCCAATCATATGATTCATGATTCAAGTATCTAGGTGTCCACCGTGGTTACCTCCCAAATGAAACCCATCTTTGGTCTGCTAATGAAAGCAAAATGAGTAAGAAAGAGGATTCAATTCCCACCAAGAATGGGGAAAGGAAGAGGACAGAAGCCAGCCATGACAGACTCACTTTCACTTACCCCGACACTCGTGCCCCATGCGGATGTTGATGCAGTCCACCGGCATGTGGACCTTATCCTCAACACTCTGCCGAGTTTGGTCATCATAATAAATCAGGTGACCATCTGACCACAGGTCAAACCAATTCTTCTTCCAACGCTTCAAAATAGTACCTGAAAAAAATGAGAGAGATTTGCTTTACGCTAAAACAGTAAGGACTTTATCCTCTAACCCACAGGTAACAGAAACAGGAAACTTTCCTCTGGCCCCATAAGTATACCTGCATACAAATGCCCAGAGCACTACATCAAAATAGAGATGAAAGCAGATTTCTTGGACTTCAAGCTGTATTACAAAGCTGTAGTCCTCAAGACAGCATGGTACCAGCACAAGAACAGACACTCAGATCAATGGAAAAGAACAGAGAACCCAGAAACGGACCCACAAGGATATGGCCAACTAATCTTTGACAAAGCAGGAAAGAATATCCAATGGAATAAAGACAGTCTCTTCAGCAAGTGGTGCTGGGAAAACTGGACAGCAACATGCAGGAGAATGAGCTGGGCAACTTTCTTACACCATACACAAAAATAAACTCAAAATGGATGAAAGACCTAAACATAAGACAGGAAGCCATCAAAATCCTCGAGGAGAAAGCAGGCAAAAACCTCTTTGATCTTGGCCACAGCAACTTCTTACTCAACACATCTCCAGAGGCAAGGGAAACAAAAGCAAAATTGAACTATCGGGACCTAATCAAAATAAAAAGCTTCTGCACAGCTAAGGAAACAATAGCAAAACTAAAAGGCAACAGACAGAATGGAAGAAGATATTTGCAAATGACATATCAGATAAAGGGTTAGTATCCAAAATCTATAAAGAACTGGGATGCAGGGGAAGATGGCTGCGTAGGAGGACTTTGGGCTCACCGCGCATCCTGCTGATCACTTAGATTCCACCTACACCTGCCTAAAGAACCCAGAAAACCGCCAGAGGATTAGCAGAACGGAGTCTCCAGAGCCAAGCACAGACGAGAGGCCCACAGAAGAGGGTAGGAAGGGCGGCGAGGCGGTGCGCGCTCCACGGACTGGCGGGAGGGAGCCGGGGCGGAGGGGCGGCTCGCCGGCCAGGCAGAGCCCCCAAGTCTGGCTGGCAAAAGCGGAGGGGCCGGACGGACTGTGTTCTGACAGCAAGCGCGACTTAGCATCTGGGAGGTCATAAGTTAACAGTTCTGCTCAGAAAGCGGGAAGGCTGGAGGACAAAGGGAGGGAGAGCTGCTGAGCCCCGGACGGCAGAGCTCAGCTTGGCAGGGAACAAAGGCGCTCACCAGCGCCATCTCCCTCGCCCATCCCCCAGCCAAAATCCCAAAGAGAACCAGTTCCTGCCAGGGAACTTGCTCCCTCCACGCAAACACCCAACTCTGTGCTTCTGCGGAGCCAAACCTCCGGCAGCGGATCTGACTCCCTCCCGCTGCCACAGGGCCCCTCCTGAAGTGGATCACCTAAGGAGAAGCGAGCTAAGCCTGCCCCTCCTGCCCCCGTGCACCTTGCCTACCCACCCCAGCTAATACGCCAGATCCCCAGCAACACAAGCCTGGCAGTGTGCAAGTAGCCCAGACGGGCCACGCCACCCCACAGTGAATCCCGCCCCTAGGAGAGGGGAAGAGAAGGCACACACCAGTCTGACTGTGGCCCCAGCGGTGGGCTGGGGGCAGACATCAGGTCGGACTGCGGCCCCGCCCACCAACTCCAGTTATACACCACAGCACAGGGGAAGTGCCCTGCAGGTCCTCACCACTCCAGGGACTATCCAAAATGACCAAATGGAAGAATTCCCCTCAGAAGAATCTCCAGGAAATAACAACAGCTAATGAACTGATCAAAAAGGATTTAAATAATATAACAGAAAGTGAATTTAGAATAATAGTCATAAATTTAATCGCTGGGCTTGAAAACAGTATACAGGACAGCAGAGAATCTCTTGCCACAGAGATCAAGGGACTAAGGAACAGTCACGAGGAGCTGAAAAGCGCTTTAAACAAAATGCAAAACAAAATGGAAACGACGACAGCTCGGATTGAAGAGGCAGAGGAGAGAATAGGTGAACTAGAAGATAAAGTTATGGAAAAAGAGGAAGCTGAGAGAAAGAGAGATAAAAAAATCCAGGAGTATGAGGGAAAAATTAGAGAACTAAGTGATACACTAAAAAGAAATAATATACGCATAATTGGTATCCCAGAGGAGGAAGAGAGAGGGAAAGGTGCTGAAGGGGTACTTGAAGAAATTATAGCTGAGAACTTCCCTGAACTGGGGAAGGAAAAAGGCATTGAAATCCAAGAGGCACAGAGAACTCCCTTCAGACGTAACTTGAATCGATCTTCTGCATGACATATCATAGTGAAACTGGCAAAATACAAGGATAAAGAGAAAATTCTGAAAGCAGCAAGGGATAAACGTGCCCTCACATATAAAGGGAGACCTATAAGACTCGTGACTGATCGCTCCTTTGAAACTTGGCAGGCCAGAAAGGCTTGGCACGATATCTTCAGTGTGCTAAACAGAAAAAATATGCAGCCGAGAATCCTTTATCCAGCAAGTCTGTCATTTAGAATGGAAGGAGAGATAAAGGTCTTCCCAAACAAACAAAAACTGAAGGAATTTGTCACCACTAAACCAGCCCTACAAGAGATCCTAAGGGGGATCCTGTGAGACAAAGTACCAGAGACATCACTACAAGCATAAAACATACAGACATCACAATGACTCTAAACCCGTATCTTTCTATAATAACACTGAATGTAAATGGATTAAATGCGCCCACCAAAAGACATAGGGTATCAGAATGGATAAAAAAAAAAGACCCATCTATTTGCTGTCTACAAGAGACTCATTTTAGATCTGAGGACACCTTTAGACTGAGAGTGAGGGGATGGAGAACTATTTATCATGCTACTGGAAGCCAAAAGAAAGCTGGAGTAGCCATACTTATATCAGACAAACTAGACTTTAAATTAAAGGCTGTAACAAGAGATGAAGAAGGGCATTATATAATAATTACAGGGTCTATCCATCAGGAAGAGCTAACAATTATAAATGTCTATGCGCCGAATACCGGAGCCCCCAGATAAATAAAACAACTACTCATAAACATAAGCAACCTTATTGATAAGAATGTGGTCATTGCAGGGGACTTTAACACCCCACTTACAGAAATGGATAGATCACCTAGACACACAGTCAATAAAGAAACAAGGGCCCTGAATGATACATTGGATCAGATGGACTTGACAGATATATTTAGAACTCTGCATCCCAAAGCAACAGAATATACTTTCTTCTCGAGTGCACATGGAACATTCTCCAAGATAGATCATATACTGGGTCACAAAACAGCCCTTCATAAGTTTACAAGAATTGAAATTATACCATGCATACTTTCAGACCACAATGCTATGAAGCTTGAAATCAACCACAGGAAAAAGTCTGGAAAACCTCCAAAAGCATGGAGGTTAAAGAACACCCTACTAACGAATGAGTGGGTCAACCAGGCAAGTAGAGAAGAAATTTAAAAATATATGGAAACAAACGAAAATGAAAATACAACAATCCAAACGCTTTGGGATGCAGCGAAGGCAGTCCTGAGAGGAAAATACATTGCAATCCAGGCCTATCTCCAGAAACAAGAAAAATCCCCAATACAAAATCTAACAGCACACCTAAAGGAAATAGAAGCAGAACAGCAAAGGCAGCCTAAACCCAGCAGAAGAAGAGAAATAATAAAGATCAGAGCAGAAATAAACAATATAGAATCTAAAAAAACTGTAGAGCAGATCAACGAAACCAAGAGTTGGTTTTTTGAAAAAATAAACAAAATTGACAAACCTCTAGCCAGGCTTCTCAAAAAGAAAAGGGAGATGACCCAAATAGATAAAATCATGAATGAAAATGGAATGATTACAACCAATCCCTCAGAGATACAAACAATTATCAGGGAATACTATGAAAAATTATATGCCAACAAATTGGACAACCTGGAAGAAATGGACGAATTCCTAAACACCCACACTCTTCCAAAACTCAATCAGGAGGAAATAGAAAGCTTGAACAGACCCATAACCAGCGAAGAAATTGAATCGGTTATCAAAAATCTCCCAACAAATAAGAGTCCAGGACCAGATGGCTTCCCAGGGGAGTTCTACCAGACATTTAAAGCAGAGATAATACCTATCCTTCTCAAGCTATTCCAAGAAATAGAAAGGGAAGGAAAACTTCCAGACTCATTCTATGAAGCCAGTATTACTTTGATTCCTAAACCAGACAGAGACCCAGTAAAAAAAGAGAACTACAGGCCAAAATCCCTGATGAATATGGACGCAAAAATTCTCAATAAGATACTAGCAAATCGAATTCAACAGCATATAAAAAGAATTATTCACCATGATCAAGTGGGATTCATTCCTGGGATGCAGGGCTGGTTCAACATTCGCAAATCGATCAACGTGATACATCACATTAACAACAAAAAAAGAGAAGAACCATATGATCCTGTCAATCGATGCAGAAAAGGCCTTTGACAAAATCCAGCACCCTTTCTTAATAAAACCCCTTGAGAAAGTCGGGATAGAAGGAACATACTTAAAGATCATAAAAGCCATTTATGAAAAGCCCACAGCTAACATCATCCTCAACGGGGAAAAACTGAAGAGCTTTTTCCCTGAGATCAGGAACACGACAGGGATGCCCACTCTCACCGCTGTTGTTTAACATAGTGCTGGAAGTTCTAGCATCAGCAATCAGACAACAAAAGGAAATCAAAGGCATCAAAATTGGCAAAGATGAAGTCAAGCTTTCGCTTTTTGCAGATGACATGATATTATACATGGAAAATCCGACAGACTCCACCAAAAGTCTGCTAGAACTGACACATGAATTCAGCAAAGTTGCAGGATACAAAATCAATGTACAGAAATCAGTTGCATTCTTATACACTAACAATGAAGCAACAGAAAGACAAATAAAGAAACTCATCCCATTCACAATTGCACCAAGAAGCATAAAATACCTAGGAATAAATCTAACCAAAGATGTAAAAGATCTGTATGCTGAAAACTATAGAAAGCTTATGCAGGTAATTGAAGAAGATTTAAAGAAATGGAAAGACATTCCCTGCTCATGGATTGGAAGAATAAATATTGTCAAAATGTCAATACTACCCAAAGCTATCTACACATTCAATGCAATCCCAATCAAAATTGCACCAGCATTCTTCTCGAAACTAGAACAAGCCATCCTAAAATTCATATGGAACCACAAAAGGCCCCGAATAGCCAAAGTAATTTTGAAGAAGAAGACCAAAGCAGGAGGCATCACAATCCCAGACTTTAGCCTCTACTACAAAGCTGTCATCATCAAGACAGCATGGTATTGGCATAAAAACAGACACATAGACCAATGGAATAGAATAGAAACCCCAGAACTAGACCCACAAACGTATGGCCAACTCATCTTTGACAAAGCAGGAAAGAACATCCAATGGAAAAAAGACAGTCTCTTTAACAAATGGTGCTGGGAGAACTGGACAGCAACATGCAGAAGGTTGAAACTAGACCACTTTCTCACACCATTCACAAAAATAAACTCAAAATGGATAAAGGACCTGAATGTGAGACAGGAAACCATCAAAACCTTAGAGGAGAAAGCAGGAAAAGACCTCTCTGACCTCAGCCGTAGCAATCTCTTACTTGGCACATCCCCAAAGGCAAGGGAATTAAAAGCAAAAGTGAATTACTGGGACCTTATGAAGATAAAAAGCTTCTGCACAGCAAAGGAAACAACCAACAAAACTAAAAGGCAACCAACGGAATGGGAAAAGATATTTGCAAATGACATATTGGATAAAAGGCTAGTATCCAAAATCTATAAAGAGCTCACCAAACTCCACACTCGAAAAACAAATAACCCAGTGAAGAAATGGGCAGAAAACATGAATAGACACTTCTCTAAAGAAGACATCCGGATGGCCAACAGGCACATGAAAAGATGTTCAACGTCGCTCCTTATCAGGGAAATACAAATCAAAACCACACTCAGATATCACCTCACGCCAGTCAGAGTGGCCAAAATGAACAAATCAGGAGACTATTGATGCTGGAGAGGATGTGGAGAAACAGGAACCCTCTTGCACTGTTGGTGGGAATGCAAATTGGTGCAGCCGCTCTGGAAAGCAGTGTGGAGGTTCCTCAGAAAATTAAAAATAGACCTACCCTATGACCCAGCAATAGCACTGCTAGGAATTTATCCAAGGGATACAGGAGTACTGATGCATAGGGGCACTTGTACCCCAATGTTTATAGCAGCACTCTCAACAATAGCCAAATTATGGAAAGAGCCTAAATGTCCATCAACTGATGAATGGATAAAGAAATCGTGGTTTATATACACAATGGAATACTACGTGGCAATGAGAAAAAATGAAATATGGCCTTTTGTAGCAACGTGGATGGAACTGGAGAGTGTGATGCTAAGTGAAATAAGCCATACAGAGAAAGACAGATACCATATGGTTTCACTCTTATGTGGGTCCTGAGAAACGTAACAGAAACCCATGGGGGAGGGGAAGGAAAAAAAAAAAAAAAAAAGAGGTTAGAGTGGGAGAGAGCCAAAGCATAAGAGACTGTTAAAAACTGAGAACAAACTGAGGGTTGATGGGGGGTGGGAGGGAGGGCAGGGTGGGTGATGGGTATTGAGGAGGGCACCTTTTGGGATGAGCACTGGGTGTTGTATGGAAACCAATTTGACAGTAAATTTCATATATTAAAAAATAAAAAATAAAAAATAAAAAATAAAAAATAATTAAAAAATAAAAAAAAACAAAATCTATAAAGAACTTATCAAAACTCAACACCCAAAAATCAATCCAGTGAAGAAATGGGCAAAAGACATGAATAGTCACCTCTCTAAAGAAGACATCCAGATGGCCAACCAACACATGAAAAAATGTTCCACATCACTCATCATCAGGGAAATACAAATCAAACCACAATGAGATACTACTTCACACCAGTCAGAATAGCTAACATTAACAACTCAGGCAACAACAGATGTTGGCAAGGATGCAGAGAAAGAGGATCTCTTTTGCATTGTTGGTGGGAATGCAAACTGATGCAGCCACTCTGAAAAACAGTACAGAGGTTCCTCAAAAAAGTTAAAAATAGAACTATCCTACAACCCAGCAATTGCACTACTAGGTATTTATCCAAGGGATACAGGTGTGCTGTTTCGAAGGGGCATATGCACCCCAATATTTACAGCAGCACTATCAACAATAGCTGAAGCATGGAAAGAGCCCAAATGTCCATCGACGGATGAATGGATAAAGATGTGGTGTATATATATACAATGGAGTATTCCTCGGCAATCAAAAAGAATGAAATCTTGCCATTTGCAACTACATGGATGGAACTATAGGGTATTATGCTAAACGAAATTAGTCAGAGAAAGACAAATATATGTGACTTCACTCATATGAGGACTTTAAGATACAAAACAGATAAATATAAGGAAAGAGAAGCAAAAATAATATAAAAATAGGGAGGGGGACAAAACATAAGAGACTCTTAAATATGAAGAACAAACAGAGGGTTACTGGAGGGGTTGTGGGAGGGGGGACGAGCTAAATGGGTAAGGGGCATTAAGGAATCTACTTCTGAAACCACTGCTGCACTATATGCTAACTTGGATGTAAATTAAAAAAATAAGAAAAGAAAAGAAAAAAGAGAAGAGAAGAGAAGAGAAGAGAAGAGAAGAGAAAAGAAAAGAAAAGAAAAGAAAAAGAAAGCAGACTCCAATGGCACAAACACCCGTGCTGTACCAAGGCTACATGCAGCTCACGCTAAAGATACTAAGAATGCTGCTAAATTAATAGGCCCAAATTTTCAAAAAAAAGTTCAATAAAACCTTGATTTTGTTAACAAGCACTGGTGAGGATGCAGAGAAAAAGGAACCCTTGTACACTGTTGGTGGGAATGTATATTGGTACAGTCACTACAGAAAACGGTATTGAAGTTCCCCAAAAAATTAAAAATAAAAAGACAATATAGTCCAATAATTCTACTGGGTATTTACACAAACAAAACAAAAACACTCACTCAAAAAGATACATGCACCTCTATGTTTACTACAGCATTACTTACAATAGCCAAGACAGGGAAGCAACGTTAAGTTGCAAAGTGTCCATGGACAAACATGAAAAGGAAGATGTAATGTTTATATACAAAGAAATATTACAGTTATAAAAAAAGGAGACTGTGCCACTTGCAATGACATGAATGGACCTAGAAGGTATTATGTTAAATGAAATAAATCAGATTGATAAAGACAAATACCATATGATTCCACTCACATGTGGAATCTAAAAAAAATATATATGAAATGAGTCAGTCACTGGAATAAAAAGCACAGCATAAGGAGTAAAGTCAATGACAGTGTAATAGTGATGTATGGGGACAGATGGTAGCTACACTTGTGGGGAGCACAGCATATATATATATATATATATATTAGAGTTATATACCTGAAACTAATTGTGTCAACTGTTTTTAAAAACATTTTTTAAATAGAAAATGAACATCTAATATTTTATCTTCTCAAAACTTTCCCAGTACTATTTAACTTTGCTAGACTGTTCAGAAAACATGGCACTGTGAAGTCTCTATATACAGATAACAATAGTATCTTCCACTTTAGGGAAAATATGTTTTTCTTTTTTCTTTAAGGGCTTTCACATCTATTCTTCTCTAACATTCACCTTCCCTTAAAGCCCATGGGTGTGGGAGGGTGGCTCAGACACTGGAGGCACCCACAACCAGGACGCTGACCCCCATCCCGTGTGCATCCCTACTACTACCGCACATGTCCCTTTCAGTTTAAGGAATTCATCCTGTCATTTGTAGGGCTAGGCACTCAACTTCATAAAACTCAAATATCTCTGTCAGCGAGAAGGGAAAACTAAAAGGCCAAGTCACTCCTACCCTTTCCTCACACCCAGACACTAAGTACTATATCCTTTGTTCCCATAGATCCCACTCTGTTGTTGGCAGCCATCATGCACAAATCCCATTCTGTGTACCTCTGCTTATGCTCCTGTGGCTGCTACCAGTGTTAACCAAATAGGCAACACATCAGCCTTCCAAACTTTTTACCACTATCAGGTACCCTCCTTGCTGAGAGGGGCATCCACAGCACTGGCCCAAACTGATAAATAAATGACATTAGCATCCATGTGATTGGCAGCCCCTGAGCTATACAGAAACTACCCAAGAGAGCCACCAAAACAGAGACAGGTGGAATCACTGGATTAGAGAGTTCTACCCAAACATTTCACCTGCCACGGAAGCTCTGACTGCAGATTCCCAAATTAAGCGTCCTCCAGAGCCCAGAGGTCCTAAGGGTCTATGTGGCAATGGCAAGAAAAGGAGCCTGGGAGACCTCTTTGCAAACATGTAATTATCTGTGTACCTCTGCTACCCAGTGAATATAATGCATTTCACCTCATTTTATTTTATTGTGATTGATAGTTCTGCTTTTTCAAAGAAGGAAAATCAACCCACACATTGGCAGATGGGGAAATGGCGTAAATCTTCTGAATATACGGATTTGAGATCGTCATGGACCAGGACACTGGAAAAGTCTATACAACTTATTTAAAAGACATCTATTTTGTGTACGTCATCATGCTAGGCACTGATGGGTGGGGAGGGAGCAAAAAACAATTGTCAAAATGGTCACTGTTCACTTACGCTGACAGGGAGACTGCCCTCAGTCAAGGGCGCAGTAAAGCCTAAGGAGAAAACCAGAGAAAATCCAAAGGGCCAGGAAAGGAAGGCACATATATCCTCAAGGTCTGAGCAAGGCTCTCTTCATACCCTGACAATTTAGGGAAGGACAGGATCACAAAATCCAAGACAAGAAAACTTACACAAAGCCTGGGGCTAGGCTCCAATATGCCAGGACTTTCTTTTTAAAGCCAACATTGTAATGGCTCTCTCTATTCTTAGAATACAGAACTGTCACAGACCTTGAAGGACACCTGGTTCAGCTCCTGGTCTGGGAATGTAGAACTAGTGACAGGACAAATAAGCTGAAAGCTTCTCTCCTGGTAGAAAGTGTGTCAATGTTGAAATGACACAGTCCTGCGTCTGAATACAGGTTTGCTACCCTGTGTTACCAAGTTACCAATTATCACTGAAATTCAATTTCTTCTACTAGAAGAGCTGTTGTGATTACATAATATATGTAAAATCTTTATACCAGGGTCACAAACAAGCTTCACAAATAATAGCTTTTATAAACCATCTAAGGTATGCAGTCCATTCTTCACAGTTAGTCTCCATTTTAGCTAAGTTCTAAAAGTATCCCCCATACAGAAATTTGTATCTCAACAATAAAGAGTGTAAACTACAGCTCAGGTTTTTTCTTGAGTAATAAATGATGTCACTTTTCCCTTAACTCTGCTGTTTCTAGAAGAACAACAGAATAATCTGTTTACTCCTTCTTCAATGAGCAGTCAGTTCTCCCTGCTCCAGAACATACCATGAATTCTACTTCTAGTGGCAGTCTCAGAGATGAACAGACAGTATATGAAAGATCATCACACACACAGATGAGTCTAAGAATGTGAATTCAACTCCATAAAGAATTGAGTCTATTCTGCAGAGTCCTTTTGGAGATCCAAAAGACCTTCTTTAAATAAACTCATTCCCTCAGGTCTAATCTTCATCCCTATAATTAAAGTCTCCAGTATTTCAGAATTTTAGTCACTGTTCAATCTCCAGACAAGACAGGTATTTCCCACAAAAAGAGCAGTACCTCCATGCTAATATATCAGAGCTCAGCTTGGTTACATTCAAGCAGGGCCTCAGGTCAGCCATGAATAATACAGCATGCTAGTGAGAAAAAGAGAAAAACCAGCAGGGATTACCACCATTCTCTGGTTTCTGTCAAGGCAGCAACCAAGAAAGAACTCTGTGTGAACAGAAACACAGCTCACAGAGCTGTAAAATTTCCAAGAGAAAGTCCAGAGCAACAATATTAATAAGACTTTGCTATTTGTTTTTTTGTTTTTGTTTTTGAGAGAGAGAGAGAGAGAGAGAATGCAAGCGGTCAGAGAGAGAGGGGGAGAACAGAATCTGAAGCAGGCTCCAGGCTGAACTGTCAGCACAGAGACCGACACAGAGCTTGAACTCACAAACCACAAGATCATGATCTGAGCGGAAGTCAGATGCTTAACAACGGAGCCACCCAGTCCCCCTATTTGTTTTTAAGTGTGATCTGTTTCAGCAACAGAAATAAATATGTACCCTAAGGCAACACTAAACCCAGACCAAGGTGCTCATGTCCTGTACTTACTCTGTCGCAGCAACCAGCCACTCTTCACAAACGCCATCTTTCCACCTATAAAAAAAGCCAGGTTCAAAGTTACACCCAGAAAAGAGAATGGCCCACATGAGCTGTTTTTCACTTACAACACTTCTGACACCAAACGTGTGGGGTCTTTCCAACATTAATAACCAATTCTCCCTATCTCAGGACACCAACTGGATGTCTACTGATTCAACCCAATTCTGACCTGGAGTTAGCATCCGACCCCACAGGTTCCGGGCTCAGTTCCACAAGAGCGCTCCCACTTTAGACACAAGTCCTGAGTCTCCAGTATTTCTGACCTACTAACTGGGAGTTCCCACAACCTCTCCTCAAATTTGATAATCTGCCAGAATTGCTCACAGAACTCAGGAAAAAGCATTTTACTTACCATTGCCTGTTTATCATAAAGGATATAACTCAAGAAGAACAAGATGGAAGAGTGAGGGCAAAGTGCCTTCTCTAGGCACACCACCCCCTCAGCACCTCTATGCGATCATCAACCCAGAAGCTCTTGGAACCCCGGCATTTAGGGGTTTTAAGGGAGGTTCCATTAGGTAGGCATGACTGATTACATCACTGGCCACTGGTGACTGAACTTAATACCCAGGCTCTCCCCATCCCTGCAGGTCCAGGGATGGGGCTGAAAGTTCTAAGCTTTTTTTTTTTTTTTAAAGTTTATTTATTTATTTTGAGAGAGAGAGAAAGAGAGTGTGTAAGCAGGGGAAGGGCAGAGAGAGAGACGGAGAGAATCCCCAGTGGGCTCTGTGCTGACAGTGCAGGGGCTTGAACTCATGAACCGTGAGATCACAGCCTGAGCAGAAATCAAGAGTTGGATGCTTAACTGACTGAGTCCCCCAGGCGCCCCTGAATGTTCTAAGCTTGTAATCACAAGAGTGACCCTCAGCAACCAGCCCCATTTTGAAGTTATCTGGGGACCCACCAAGTCACCTCATTAGCATAAACTTATGTATGGCTGAAAGGGACTTATTATGAATCACAAGACACTCCTAGCACCTCTATCTCAGGAAATTTCAAGGTTTTATTTTTTTTTTTTATGTTTATTTTTGGAAGAGAGAGAGCACGCACAAGTGGGGAAGGGGCAGAGAAAAAGAGAGAGGGAAACACAGAATCCAAAACAGGCTCCAGGATCTGAGCTGTCAGTGCAGAGCCTGATGCAGAGCTCAAACCCATGACCTGAGCCAAAGTCAAACACTTAACCAACTGAGCCACCCAGGATCCCGGAGAAATTACAAGGTTTTAGAAGTTCACATATTTCTTATTACATCACAAAATCACAGCCATCTCTCCATTCTCATCCCTTTCTGTGTCAGCTGAGGAAGGGACCAAAGCCATTTTACCTAATTGGCCACTTGGCATTTACCTAATACCTCCTCAGTGGGGTCAATATAAACCCTCCCCCCACCTTCCACTCTAGAATTTGGCCTCAACACTCTTACCCACCTTACGAAATCTAATGCCACTCAAGAAACATAAAGCAGCCCCAGGAACACTAAGACTCTGTCAAGGACCTGTAGCTTCTCCTAACATGCCCAGTGTCCTGGGGCTCTGGGGTCTGCTGCCTTAGCTTTATATTTGGTATGCCCAGTTGACTTCACATAGCCCAGTCAGATGTGAACTGGTGTCAACAGGCAGAGTGGCCCGGTCAAAGCAGAACACCAGAAGTCAAGAAAAGGTGCGATAAATTTAACTCCATAAAAATAAAAATCTGAGTGACAAAATAAAAAGTCAAAAAGATAAAAGATTAAGAGAAAACACAGGGTGCCTGGGTGGCTCAGTCGGTTAAGTGTCTGACTTTGACTCAGGTCATGATCTCAAGGTTCATGAGTTCAAGCCCCAAACTGGACTCTCTGCTGTCAGCTCTCTACCCCTCCCAGCCCCCCATCTGTCTCCTTCCCTCCCTCCCTCTCTCTCAAAAATAAATAAACTTTAAAAAAGGAAAAAAAAAAAAACATTTACAATTATATGGCAGCAACAAGCTAATTTCCTGCATGTACAAAACTCACATATAACAAACGATTATCATCAGGCAGTTCACAAAAAAAAAAAAATAAATAAATGAGCAATAAATTTGTAAGTCATTCAATTTATCTCTCAATTCAAGAGACAAAATTCAAAACACAAGTTAACAATATTACCTATCAGATGGGCACAAATGAAAAACACTATTATATCCAGAAAGGAGTATGTATGATGGCAGGAACAAAAAATGTTGCAAACTTTTGGGAGGAAACTTTGACAACATCTATCAAAATTTTAAATGTTCATAAACTCTGACCCAGCGATTTCACCATTACTAGGATTATACCTCATTGATACATGTGCAGAGGTTCACCAACATATCTGTGTATTTGTGGTAATATCGCTTATACTGGAAAGAACTAGCTCCAATCAAAGTGCCCCACATCAGAAGACCACTCAAAGGATACACGCCCTCCACACATATGACAGATCATTTCGCAGATGTTTAAAAGGGGGTAGAACAGTATGTGCTGATACCTGCGTAATTGTTTTGTGGAAGGAAATCAAAGAAACTGCTAAGGATGTGTATCTGAAGAGAGGAGAGAGGCAATGCTGGGTATGTATCAGAAAAGTGACTATTCAGTCCTATTACACCTTTTTTGTGATATTTCAAGCCCCCAATGCAGGGCTTGAACTAACTAATGAGATCAAGAGTGGGACGTTCGAGCAACTGAATCACCCAGCAACTTCTATCCTTTTTTTTTAATCAACAGATTTTAGAGGCGCCTGGCTGGCTCAGTTGGTAGAGCAACTCTTGATCTCACGTGGTAGTGCAACTCTTGATCTCACATCATGAGTTTGAGCCTCGTGTTGGGCATGAAGATTACTTAAAAATTTTTTTTAATTAAAAAAATAGATTTTTTTTGGAGGCTGAAATTATGGGCCACTTTGGTTCTCTACTTTAGCATTTTTAGGTATTCTCTTTAAGGGTTAGTTAGCAAAACAGAGCAAAAGCCCAAGTAGGCACCTGAAAAGAACAAATTAGTCTCCCCACCTTTAATTTTTCCCACATCTAAGTACGGCTAAATTCTCCCCTCTCCAAACCTTTGCAAAAAGAGCTCCACAAGCTTGGTTCATCCTATACTCCAGCATCTCCAAAATCTCATACTCTAAAGGTTCTTAATGTCCTTGCAATTTCTGCCAACTCATGCTATCTGTCCTCACCAAGAAAGGAAGTTTTCCGTCTTTCCCCATTTTTCTCCCACATATTTAGATGCTCAAACAGTCCCAGGTGAATAAGAATCAGAAAGGCAATGTCTCCCCCTTTCCCCCAGTGGATATGCAGGTGCACTGGCAGGGAAACCCACCCTAATCCAAGGCTCTCTGTTAGGCAAAATGAACGTTTTTTTTATTATTTAAACTGGGTTGAACTGGTTTCCTAAAACTTGGAGCCTAAAACATCCTAGAACAATCATTTAGTTCCAAACGGACACCACCATATTTTCATCCAACACATATCCTTTGAGTGCTAATATGTTCCCAGCCTGTGGTAGGCACTAAGGACACAGCAGGGACCAAGCCAAAGTCCCCGTTTTTACGTACTTATACTTTAGTAAAAGCAACAGGTCAAACTTATAAATTAAACAGATGGGTGATGCAATGTTATAGACAGCATTACATCTCGAACAGCTGTGTTATTACCCCAGAACATCAAACCACATTCACTCATGCCAAATCCTAGGTAATTATAGTAAAGTGTCTACCATCATAACATGAATTCTCGGTCTGTATTTCATGTGAAAAAGAAAATATCTGGGAATAGGCCAAAAATTACTAGCAGGTATTGGGAGCTACCAAGTCACAACACGATTATTATAAAACTTGGCTGCAAAGTTGTCCTACAACTTTGCTGGTACTTCAACAGCTGGTGGTTGTGTAAAACTGTGGAGCAATAGAAAAATGTTTCCTGAACTTTTCTGGTAACTTTTTTCTATTCTCAAATGATTCTTGATATCATTTTGACTCTATTTGCTGTCATTCATAATAGTCAAAATGTCAGACCGGTGTTAACACTGGTAAGAACACCTTCATTGGGGCACCTGATTGGCTCAGTCAGTCAGGCATCTGACGCAGATTTCAGCTCAGGTCGTGATCATCATAAGGTTCATGGGATCAAGCCCCGAATCGGGCTCTGCGCTGACATTGCGGAGCCTGCTTGGGATTCTCTCCCTCTCTGAAATCCCCTATTTGCGTGCCTGCTCTCTCTCCCTTTCTCTCTCAAAATAAATAAACATTAAAACAAAAAAAAACAAAAAAAAACTTTCATTTACTCAAAGGTCTTTTAAGAAACTGAGTCCAACAACTTTACATACCTGTAAAACCATTAACAATGCTAGCACCCCTGAAAATAGAGGGTCAAAAATGAAGTTCCAAATAAAACCTTAAAAACCTTGAGATTTCCTATTATCTACCAACTGCATGGGTCAACATCTGAGTTACTCATGTTCTCTTTGGTACTGCCTTGGCGTAAGCCTGGGTTTTACTTTTCAGGTATCTGGCACTCAAGGTATGTCAACAATAGGAATCTGATCAGCTGACTTGGGAATCAATTTCAGGCCATCTGAATAAAAATTCAAAAAGGAAAAAAAAACAACTTCTACATCAAGGGGACATCGTAAACATACCTTTGGTGTGCTTATGTAAAATAATTCAAAACCATTAGAGAAAGAGAAAACTATTATAACAAGGTCTAAAGAAACTTAAACTGGAATTATCAACAGAAACTTGTGACTTTTTGAAAGGGTAATTCTGTGGACTCATCTGGTATCTGGTATCATCCTGTCTATCTTTAGTCATTATGTGGGACAATCTCACATGCACCCCATGTCCAGATTTTTATCTCTGATACTGGTCTTCTCAAAAAGGAGTCTGTGCTCCTTGAAAATCAGCTGGTTACAATTTAGGGACAGGAAACCGCAAGTTGTGCCTACTGTCAAAAAGCAAAGACACGCGGCACCTGGGTGGCTCAGTCAGTCATGATTTCAGCTCAGGCCATGATCCCAGAATTGTGGGATCAAGCCCGGCATCAGGCTCTGCGCTGAGCATGGAGCCTGCTTAAGATTCATATCCTCTCTCTCTCTCTCTCTCTCTCTCTCTCTCTCTCCCTCTCCCTCCCTCCCTCCCTCTCACTCTCTCTCTCCCTCCCTCTCTCTCCCTCCCTCTTTCCCCGCCCCCACCCTCTCACCTGCTCATGCACACTGTCTCTACAAATAAAAATGTAAATTAAACTTTAAAAAATTAAAGACGGTTTCAGGAAGGAATGTCTTTAGAAAGGATTAAAAAAAAACCAACCAGCTGAAGGAAGAGCATCTAATAATGCCAAATCGAAAACAATAATTATAGTTCATTAGAACCAACTGAGGATGAAAGGCATCCTAAGAATAAAATGATGACTAAAACCATATACACTGCTATAGAATGTGTTAGAGAAAGCACACAACTTCCGATATGAGTTTGGATTTCACCCAACTGGGGGCCCAGGGGAGGGGGGTGTTAAAAGAAAGTTTAAACACTCTGACTTGTATAATACCTTCTCCTCACTTGATAATTCAAATGGTTATTATGGTAATAATAAGGGGTATTTGTTGTGTTTACCAAGATGCCACAATTTCTTTTTTAAGACAAAAAGTCTAGACTTCTGAGTTAAGGACTCAAGTGTATAAAACTTAGCAGTAGAGAAGACTGTAGGAATAGACTTCAAACCAGCCTAAAACTTAAACCACTGGAGAGCAGGACTTTTAGGAAACAAACCTGGAATTCACACCTGCAGGAATACACTGAGTCCGGTTACTTGTACTTGCTGGGCAGGCACTCACAAGCCAGTCTCCAGAAAAGTCAAAAAGAAGAAAATATTAAAGCCCCATGATAATGAAAGCCTCCTCAAGCACCCTGTGGGATCTTCACTCTAGTCAGGCAATATCATCCACACAGCACATCTTAGGGGGACTGAGGCAAGGGCATTTTGCCATCTAGCAGACACAGCAAGGTGGGCACTCAACTGAAGGCAGGAAAACAAGTTCTTTATCTTCACTGAAGAGATGTGTATCCTTTGTGACTACTAGCCTCTTCTGTCAGGCACCAGTTTGTTATCACCAGCACCATATGCAGCATATTGCCTCATCAGCCTTAGTCTCAGCCTCCAGCAGCAAGAGCAACCTTGCCTCTGGCTCCCAACCCATAAGCAACATGTATGTAACACAATACAGACTCTCCACACTATGCCCTATAAAGAAGATAAACCAAGGGCAACAAGTTCTTAAATAAGCAGTTGCCAGTACCTGGCTCCTTAAATGACCCACCTCACCTAAGCTGGACCGCAGCTGTATCTGTCTAGAATCCATACCCTGCCAAGCTCCTGAACCCTGACCAGAACAGAGGAGACACTGTCACTCAGTCCACCTGCCTTCAGCCTTACAGAGCACTCACATGTTACTGCCTAAAAGAGGTATCCTACTATTCATTGGCCTAGGCCAATTCCTGATCCTACTAGCCTGCCCTGCCTTGAGAAACAGTGCTGGGGCGGGGGAGGCAGACTTTAAACATCCATTTTTTTAATTTTTCTTTCTGTGTTAAACAAAAATATTACGGTTATGTAAAATCCGTATTTTTATCACTAAACACTGTAATTCACAGGAGAGTTATTTTCAAAGAGAGAAGACACACAGTGATATTAAAATGAGAATCCAAGACAAAAGATATACCAATAATGTCAAGATTACCCATGCTAATGACTGCTTTGCTATTTTCAACATTAAAGATGGATTATTAGGAGCATAAACAGCTAACTCTGCTCCCTCCTGAAATGCAACTAAAATGAGTTAAGGGGAAAACAAAGCATAAATCACAGAGAGACCAGCAGCAGAGACAAAAACAGATGACCCATGTTCAAATCCTGACTCACTCACTTATAGATAACTTTGGGCAAGTTATTTAACTTTTCCAAGGCTTAGTTTCTTAGCCCATATAATGAGAATACCAACACCTACTTGATAGATATTTGGAAAATTGGGTGAAAAAACATGTAAATATTTGGCATAGTGCCTGACATTTACTAAAATTCAAGAATAGGTAGCTGCTCATGCAGCAATTACTATCATCACTATTACTTCCTCACTAGCACATGAATAAAATTTGCCCAAAACATTCCAGAAGACAGAAACACATTAGGTGGCTTCTCAAATGGCTTAGAAGACTTAATAAATTAAGATGCTCTTGAAGGTCAAAATTTGAACATATATACACTAGAAGTAAAAACAAAAATCTTGTAGACAAACAAAAAACATCCCTGAATACAGAACCAAATCCATCTTTAAAGGAACAGGAATATTTTTTTGCCTTACTTTGCTGAAGTCCACATCACTTCATAACTTATTTCAACGCTTCACTATTTATATCCTGGAGCAAGATCTACTGCATAAACTAAAACTCATCAGATAAAAGTCCTGCTGTTGGGTCTCAACAGAATAAAACACCAGCAAACTAGCTGCAAAATACCCACATTACACACATGCCAGAAAACCTATAGGAAGTTTTAAACATAAACCATATTCAACAATTCATATTATTTTTTTATTTATTTTTGAGAAAGAAAGAAAAAGCAAGCATGAGCAGGGGAAAGGTGGGGGGCAGTGGGGAATTCCCACACAGGCTCCATGCTGTCAGCCAGTAGCCCAAGGCAGGGCTTGAGCTCATAAACCATGAGATCATGACCTGAGCCAAAATCAAGAGTTGGACACCTAACCAATGGAGCCACGCAGGTGCCCTTCAACAATTCAAATTATTTTAAATGTGAACTGAAATCATTTTAAAAGCACTGAATCCAAAAGAGATTAATTTAAGAGGTAGAAAGAACATTGCCTTTGGAATCTGTCAGTTCTGAGCTCTGCCTTTTACTAACTGGTATGACTCTGAGCACAATCCTAACCCTCCCAAGCTTCACTTTTCTTCTTACCTGTACAACAGGACACTACTAGTTATCTCATAGGGGGTTAGTGTGAGAATTAAATGAGATAATACGCCCAAAGAGCCCTGTAGGTGCTCCAAAACTGAGAACTGCTATAATTACGTTACTATTTTAAGAAATGCAATTTAGAGTTGCGTGTCTACAACTGACTCATTCACAATATCCTGGTTCCTCTAGTTAGCCCTCTCTGTACCTTAACTGTAAAAGTTCCTACCCTATCAAAGGGAGGAAAACTTTGTTCTTCAAAAACAATAGTGTAGGGGAAGGGCCTGGGTGGCTCAGTCAGTAGAGTGTCCAACTTCGGCTCAGGTCATGATCTTGCAGTTCATGGGTCCGAGCCTGCTTAGGATTCCCTATCTCCCTCTCTCTACCCTCCCCAGCTAGAACTCTTGTCTTTCTCTCTCTCTCTCAAAAAAAAAATAAACCTTACAAAAAAAAATGATAATGTTAGGGGCACCTGGATGGATCAGGTGGAGCGTGCCACTCTTGACCTCAGGGTGGTAAATTCGAGCCCCATGCTGGGTGTAGAGATAACTTAAAAACAAAATCTTAAAAAAAAAAAAAAGTTTTTCTTAATGTATATTTACTTATTTTGAGAAAAACAGAGCATGAGCAGGGTAGCGGCAGAGAGACATAATCCCAAGCAGGCTCCATGCTGTTAGCGCAGAGCCCAATTTAGGGCTCAATCTCATGAACCATAAGGTCATAACCTCAGACAAAATCAAGAGTTGGATGATTGAGACACCCAGGTGCCCCGAAAAAAATTATTTTTCTTTTAAATTATAACCATTTTTTCTTAAGTTTATTTTACTTATTTTAAGAGAATGAGAGAGAGAGAGAACATAGAAGGGGCAAAGAAAGTAGGGGAGAGAGAGAGAGAATCCCAAGCAGGCTCCCACTGTCAATGTGGAGCCCAGGCTCGAACTCACAAACCACGAGATCATGACCTGAATGGAAATCAAGAGTCGATGTTTAAACAACTGAGCCATCCAGTTGCCCCCCAAAAAAAGTTTTTAAATAACAATAATGTAAAGGCAACAAGAAGTCCCAAGTGTACCCTAAATACAGGGGACAAGAATTGGGTGAGCCATCATCACTCAGAGGTCAGTGTAGCGTTGGCACTACAACCATTGGCAGTAGCAACCACTTCTTAACAAGCCTAATACAAGTACTCATCAAAGGGCAGACAAACCAAACAGATAAGAAAGTTCAACTGTCTGTGCCCATGATCAAATTCAGAAGCAAATATACAACCAATAAAACATGACAGCCCACTTTTTATAACATGTTTAATAGTTTATTTTACTATCTGCAGTTTTTTGTAGTTAGAGACACTAACCATTTTTAATTTCTTTACACATCTAGAAAAAGGAAAAAAGGCAGAGGTAAGGAGAAAGAAACCAAATATTCCTGTAGGGTGGCAAACTGGGAAGCATAGCATAGCTTCTAGGGAGAGTCAGGAAAAACTAGTATCTTCCAGAAGAATAATAGGACTATCACAACAAGAGTGGTATCTGTTCTTTCTATACCACTGATGCACACATTTCATAAATTCAGTCCTTGAGATTATTAGGAATTTTACTTACAAAATGTACTGACATCATTAAAAATATGCTAGTGAAGAACCTTTGTCAGATTCTGAGTTATTTCCTGCAGCCTCCCTTAGAAAGCATTTACTGAACACTACCTCATCTGCCAGGATGATCCTCCAACATATGTTGGATTTCTGCCCTCAGAGATCAGATCAGTATGCTGCTGGGGGGGGTGGGGTGTGAAGAGGAGGAGTCAAGTAAAAAAAATCACTACCAGGAAGAGGAAACCCTAGACATTCTCGTTCCCATGTACAGGCTGGCCCTTAGATAACCTGGCTGCACAAGCACATATAGGCAAATATTTTGGTCATTGATTTGTTCAACAAATAAAGACAGCCAAAGTAAACAGGCAGCTAAACAGTCCCAGCTCGGCCCTAATTCCCCTCGTGACTTCTGACAACTCACTTCCTGCACTGGCTTTGGTTTCCTCAAAGACCAGGAGACCCTTTCCTCTCTTTAAATACAAGGGAACTGCCTCCGGCAGTGGCTCCACCCCGTCCTAATCAGAGGAGGTACTTAAAAAAAAAATTCTCAGGGACTTGGAGTCAATGGTGTTGGGAATTAATCACGTTGCTCTAGATTTTTTGGTAGTGTGACAGTCGTACCTCATTCCCTCCACTTCCCTGAAAAAACGGGAACTTACTATTCTTCATTTACAAAGCCTCTTCTATGTAATTTACTCTACATTTGAGATAAAAACAAAAAACTCTATGTCAACACTAAATAAACCCCCGCTGAGGTCCAGAGTTCCTGATCTGGATGAATGAAAGGATCAGATGTAGAAAAAGTACAACCAAGACCCTAAGACTGCACAGCTAAGAGTAGGTGAAACGAAGCGGGGGCCGAGCGCACCCGCGAGTGCAGAGTTTCAATACCGTTCTGGATTCCTTAAAGAGGGTGCGATCTCCGTGCCGGAGGGGAACGAAAAAGAGCCCAAGTCTCCTCGACCAGACAGCCGGCACTAGGACACCCGAGCTGGAGTAAAGACAGCGGGACGGGTGGGAGCACCTGCGGGGAGCGGAAAGGCAGCGAGCCGGTCGGGAGAAACTGCGGGAAGCGGAACGGCTGCGGGAGAGCTCGGGCGGGGCTGGGAGACTCTAGGGGAGGCTCTGGAGGGGCCAGCACCAGGGAGGGAAGAGGGCGCGGGCCGAGGGCAGTCCCTGCAGAGCGGCGCGGAGTTGGGCGGCTCCAGCCTGGTAGAAGCCGAGGGTGTTCGCTCAGAGGGTCGCGGGGTGGGCGGCTCTAGGGAAGGCTCTGGAGGGGCCGACACGGTGGAAGAGGAGGGCGCGCGCAAATGGACGGCTCTAGCAGAAGCTCTGGTGGGGCCGACAACCAGCAACGGGAGAAAAGAATGTGGGCCGGGGGTCAACCCTGAGGGGCGCCGAGTGGGCGGCGCTAGAGGAGGCTCTGCTGGGACCTACGCCCGGGAGGGCGTCCTCTCGGAAGGGTGCGGGGCTGGGCGGCTCAAGGGGAAGCTCAGCAGGGACCGACGCTAGGGAAGGGGAGGGCGCGCAGAGCGGGGCAACTCTGGCAGAGGCTCTGCAAGAACCGACACTGGAGAGGGGCGGGACGCTAGCCGAGAGGGGGTCTTCTCGGAGGAGTACGGGGCTGAGCCCCAAGAGAGGCTCCAAAGGGACCAACTCCGGGGGATGGGGAGAAGAAGGGGCGCAGGCAGGTGGGTCTGGCTCGGGCTCGCCGGAACCAGACAGGGACATTTACCTGCGAACTATCGGGCCGCCGCCGCGGAGCGCAGAAGCAGGGCGACAGAGCGCAAGGACGCCGCTGAGGCTCTCTGGCTGCAAATGCCCCACGCCTGCGTCCTGGCCGCCGTCCAACGTCACACCGCCGTGGCGCATGCGCCTGGCCGCGCGGGGCATGCCTGGAATGGTCTTGGGGGCTACGGCGGAGCCTGGGTATTAGCGGGGAGGGGAGAGGAGGAGAGGGGAGGGGAGCCGAGGGGAGGGCAGGGGAAAGGAGAGCTGGAGAGGGAGGGGAGGGGGCTGGAACATCCTCAGTTCTGCTGGAGTGGAGGGAGGCTTACTTTTCAACTGAAAAGGAACTGTTTGCACCCTGATCTTGCATCTAAATATAACCCTCCAATAAAAAGAGCCATGGCTCCTTAAAGAAACGAGTGGCTCTAGAGGTGGGGCAGGAAAAGTACAACCTAGAGTCTGGAGCTTCATGTAGCTCCAGAAGTAAGGAATGCTCAAAAAATAAACCGTGGAGGCGTGTCATAAGATACGGAAGTCAACCTGAAAGACCTCTCCATGGCCAAATCTGGAACAATTTGAGCAGCAAAATAAGTTATGTATTGTTGGATTATAACTTACAGTGTAAAACAAGCCCTTCTTTTGTAAATAAATGATTAAATAAATTAATGGGGAGAAGAGAAAAGTTTTTTTTTGTAGAGGAATTCTAATCATCCCCCATTCTGAGGGGCTATTAATCTCCACCCACCCACCCACCCCCCAATCTGCATAATGACTTCCTCCCAAAGAGTAAAGTGTGAGAAGGGGGAAAAATAACTTTACAGTGGAAAAACCTGACAAACGCTACTCAACCATGTGATCAAGGTTGACATCAACAGTTGTAGTAAGTCATGTTGGTAATATTTAACCCTGACATGATGTAATGAAAATGTCACTTTTCCTGTGGTCTTCCACCCCAGTGGAATGATGAGAAAAACATCAGGCAAATCCCTATTGAGGGATGTTCCACAAAATACTTCACCAGTATGCCTCAAAACTGTGAAGGTCATTGAAAACAGGGAATGACTGAGAAACTGTCAGGTGCAGTGAGGGATCCTAGATGGAATTCTGGAACAGAAAAATTGACGTTAGTGAAAAAATTGGTAAATTCCAAGTAAAGTCTTGACTTTAATAATAATTACTAGTGATTTTTAGTTTTGAGAATTGTGCCATGGTTATGTGAGATGTAAGCATCATGGGAAACTGAATATACTAATTTTTCTCCGCAAATTTAAAATTATTTCAAAATAAAAATTTTATTTAAAAACAAAGAAGGCAATGGAGGGGGAAAAGAAATGTTAGTTACCTTTACTGAGAAACTTTTATGGTGCTTTTAAGCCCCTGTGGGGCCTCTAAGGTCAGGGTTGGGACACTTCCTGGAAAGTGGCCTGAGGGAATCTTGGGCAACTCTACTCCTGAAAGGTAAGTACTGTGTAAACATTTATCAAGCTGTGCGCTTAAGATTTGTTTTCTTTTCTGTGATAAATAGCAAACATGTAACTGAGTTAATTTATTTATTTTTTTTAAAGATCAAATTGATTGTATTTGAGGATTCATGAATAGGGAAGCATCCTATCTAGCAAATAGAAAGGAACTCCAATGAGCTGTAGAAAAGGAAAGGTTTTTAAAGGTGGAAAGAGGACAGAACAGGAAAATTATTAGCAAAGAATGCAGTTTCAGGCAAGGGTGCCTTCCTAAGGGGATCTATCAAGCAGATTAACTCACCATGCTGACCAGGTAATTCCATATTGTATGATTAAAGGTTACATTCCTGGGAGGTTGAAACTACACTTAGGTATTAAGTCTTGGTTTGGTAGTGTGGAATTTGGCACAAGTGACTCCCTTTGGGGACTGCTCTCTCATTTTTAACATCTGCATGTAAACTCTCTCTCTTTCCACTGCGTGCGCGCACACACACACACGTACATTTTTTAAATTTTAAAAATTGGAGGAAAGGCCTGTAGTTAATGGGCTTCAAAACTCCAAACTGAATTGGCAAGAGCTCCTGTCTTAACCTCGCTTCTCTCTGGGAAAAGAAATTCAGGGTGGGGAGTCCTGTGATGCTTTCCAATCTAATGTTTTGTAAAATAGTGTGACTTAGTAAACAAAGAGTTCAGAGATTGGAGTCTTCTAGAATTCTTCCTGGTCCCACTACCCAAGAATAAGCCTGAGCAAATTACCTGACATCACTGAAGTTCCTGACCATCTGTCAGTAAAGTGATAAGGCTAGCCCTATCTTCTGTGTTAATCTTAGGTATCTTTCAAGGCTTGGAGTTGAAATGTCCCAAAATACACAAGCATTTTGTCTTTGAGCATTGGGGCTGTGGATGACTTATTTCTTCATACTTTTCTGTATTTTCCAAATTTTCTTCAATTAATCACTTGACTTTAAATCACTTAGACAACAGGAAAAAGGTAATATTTGAATCCAATTTGGTTTAAGTGGACGTTCTAGGAGCTGGAGCAGGAAGTGTCTCCTAGTAAGTTTTCTGGTTTAGTAAAATTGGCTTTCTTTCTTTTCTTTCTTTCTTTCTTTCTTTTTTAATTTTCCAATCTCTTTAATCTGAATTCAGGTCAAAACAGTTCTCTTATGCTATTAATACACTATCCCACCATACATAGCAGAGCTCACAAGCACTCACCATCACCATGTTTTGTGCATGGTTACAAACACTTTATTCAATAAAGGTGAATTGAAAAATCACAGTGTGCCAGTCACTAGTGATACGAATAGCAACTTGCAGATCCTAATCAGCCTGGACTCCTGGGACTCCATAAGTGGAAGCAGGAGGTAAATGAAAGTCTCCTCTGGAGTGTCCTGACATGCTCTCAAATCACCTAAGTCATTTTGACACCAGCATGCCCAACTTGCTGCTACTAGGCCTGGTGCTGCATTTGATCTGAGGATGGTTGAAGGGCACTCTCACGAGGAGCAGTGCTCAGTAAAATTGGTTTTCTGTCCAAGTTTACTGACAAGAAAGTATAGGAGGAAAAAGGCCAACTGTGGGGGTAAGAATACCTGCTTTCCAGCCCCATATCTGCCAATACTGAACATGTGTCCTCTGGTCCAGAACTGAAAGAGGGCTTCAAGGAACCGCGCTAGGACTCCATATTCATCAGTCGCCTTGCTCCATGGCTCCATAGAATTTGTGGTCCTCAACTTGGTCAAACCAAATTATGTGCTCCCTTTTTTGTCCTGTTTGCTAGTACTAAAATTGAAAAAAGAAAATGTTAAGTCTTTTGTGGTTAGAAAAGAAAATCTAAATAGGAAATGCGGATGCCTGGCTGGTTCAGTTGAAAGAGCATGGGACTATTAGTCTCAGGGTCATGAGTTCAAGCCTCAGAGATTGGGTGTAGAGATTACTAAAATACATACATACATAAGTACATAAACTTCAATAAAATAAATAAGACATGAAGTAATATGTCATGTCTCTCCATGCCACATCCCACTTTATTTGGAATGGAAATCTTCTAGTGAAAACAGACTTGGCTTTTGGGTCAAGCCAAAGTGAAGTCCAGCCCAGGACTAGGAAGCTCTTTCACTCAGCTTGCTATACCTTTGCTCTTCCTAGACAGAAATTCTGAAATGTCTCTATTGGGTAGGAAACAAAGAGTTTTTGCATACTTAAATTTGACTTTATTTTGCCCTCAACATCTACTGAAAAGACTTAGTTTTCTTCAGACAGTTGAGCCGCTTCTTTTGGGGTTTTGCCCGCTATAAACATGAAACTGTCCATGCACACGAGAATGGGAAAGAGAGCTATTACTGTCCCTGTTCATAGGCTATTTCTCACCACCTTTCCCTCTCCCTCCTCACACCTGCTCTGCCTATTTAAACCATTTACATTAAAGTGAGTCCCTCTCCTCCCTCATTCACCACGGCCTCTATTACTACTTCAGTTTGCTGTGTTGCTTATTAAACACCTACTATCTATTTCATAGAAGTCTAAAGAGGGAATAGAAGACCAAAGTGTGTTTTTGGTCTGCCATCTTGAGTGAGAAGCTTCGGACCCTAATTGCTTTCTACCATGCTCAACTGTCTGTAAATATCTGGTCAACCAATAGTATCCTTAAGTTGTTTTCCAGGACTATTCAGGATTCCTTCTTTTATTTTTTTTATTTTTATTTTTTAAATTTATTTTGGAGACAGGGAGAGACAGGGAGAAACAGGGAGAGACAGAGCATGAACAGGGGAGGGTCAGAGAGAGGGAGACACAGAATCTGAAACAGGCTCCAGGCTCCGAGCTGTCAGCACAGAGCCCGACGCGGGGCTCGAACTCACGGACCTCGAGATCATGACCTGAGTGAAGTCGGATGCTTAACCGACTGAGCCACTCAGGCGCCCCAGGATTCCTTCTTTTAAAAATACCTTTTCTTGGGGCATCTGGGTGGCCCAGTCGGTTGGGTGTCCGACTTCAGCTAGGTTATGACCTCATGTTTCTGAGTTCAACCCGCTTCGGGCTCTGTGCTGACAGCTCTGAGCCCTGAGCCTGCTTTAGATTCTGTGTCTCCCTCTCTCTTTGCCCTCCCCCACTCACATTTTTTTTTCTCTCTCTCTCTCTCTCAAAAATAAACATTAAAAAAATAATAAAAATAAAAAATAAAATAAAAAAAATAACTTTTCTAGCCTGGCTGGCTCAGTTGGTAAAGCATACAACTCTTGATTTCAGGGTCCTGAGTTCAAAGCCCATGGTAGGCATGGAGACTCCTTAAAGTAATAATAAAATTATTAATAAAAAAAATAAATATAATAATACATTAAAAACACATTTTCTTTTACCTTAACAGGGTTTGGAAGGGAAGAGTAGATCCCTGTGTTTAATCCAATATGCTGAACCAAAACAGAGTTTTGCACTCTTAAAAACTTTGTATCCAGCTAGATAGTAAAGAGAAAAAAGTGTTGTTCTCCTATTAACTCCTCAAGTTTTATGCAGAAGGAACTCAAACGGATTGACATGAAAAACCCTAAGACTCCAGTATAAAAACAGGCAAAAAATTATGAGTAAATCATTCACACAAGAGAAAACACAAATACAACAAATGAATCTTGTAAATGAAGCTTGCCTGTGATCTAACAAATGCAAATTAAAACAAGTGGTTTTTCAGTGATCAAATTTTAAAAGGTTTTTAATGAAATGTTAAATACAAGGATTTGATGAGACGGTGAGTGGCATACAGTGCTTGTGCAACTATAGATTGGTGCAACCCTTCCAGAGTTAAATTTGGTATAAGATTTAACATAGAAGTTTAGCATAGTTCGTACTCTGTAAGCCAGTAATTGTTTAGGGCAATGATCCCATAATAAACAGACTCTGGTCAAAAATTATTTACAAGGATTATATCAGGTGCATAAGAAATAGAAGTTAAAACAATTGTGAGATGACATTACACATTCAGCTTATTGGCAAACATTTTAAAGTTTTATACTAAATGTGACAAATACGTGAAGCTATCAGAGCTTGTATCTTACTATGGATGGTGTAGCTTATTACAAACCTTTAGAGAGCAATTTGACACTATCTAGTCAGTTTTAAGATGCTGGTACCCTGTGAACAAATAATTCTGTTTCTCGGTAAATACCGTAGAGTAGTATTTTCCAACTTTTTGACTATCGCCTACATAATGAATTTACTTCATAACCTAGTACATAATATATGTAAAAACATATATATGAAAAATGAGTGATGGGCATTGAGGAGGGCACTTTTGGGGATGAGCACTGGGTGTTGTATGTAAGCAATGAACCACAGGAATCTACTCTTGAAGCCAAGAGCACACTGTTTACACTGTATGTTGGCCAACTTGACAATAAATTATACTAAAAAAAAACCATATATATGAAGAGTTACAAAGTAATACTTAACCATACTCTTGTGCTAGGCACTCTTTTATTTTGTTGTTTTCCAGTCTAGTTCACTCTAAAATGCAGGCAATAAATGACTAGATTGATTTCACAATGTGGGACTGATATTGGGTTGCTGTTCAAGAGAGAGCTGCTCTGATTATGTACTGCTGTGTACCAATTCACCCCAAAATTTAATGCTTTAAAAGAGCAATTTATTGTTACGGTGTCTCATAACCTAGACTGATATTTCCCTTTATATTAAGCAGTAAGATTTGAGTGAAAAAACCTTATTGGAACTTCGGTTGCTTGTCAATGACATGAGTGACTTCTTTCCCAAGTAGGATAGTAGTTTTTGGATATTAGAAAAATATTTCCTAAATGTTTTGTGCTATTCATAAAGGGAAAACTATAGACATTATCCCCTTTGAAGTTTAATCTACATTAATATTTTCTCCATCTTATTCTTTTTTTTTTAATTTTTTTAATGTTTATTTATTTTTGAGAGAGACAGTGACAGAGTGTGAGTCGGGGAGGGGCAGAGAGAAAGGGAGACAGAATCTGGAGCAGCCACCAGGCTCTGAGCAAGCTGTCAGCACAGAGCCTGACACAGGGCTTGAACTCACAAACTGCAAGATCATGACCTGTGCCAAAGTAGGACACTTAACAAACTGAGCCACCCAGGCACCCCCTCCATCATATTCTTAAGTTTATAAAATTGGCAAGCAATAAATTAAGCCTTGTTTAGTATTATTGGACAAGTTGCATGATGTAGATAGTCCTACCATGGTCAGAGTTCAGGCTACAATGTGACCTCATGGAGGGGAGGCAGGAAAGGAAGCTCTTGCAGCTTAGTGTTATAGAGCATTTCCGCCAGGCAGGTCCAATAGCCCCAAAGAGCCTCAAAGAGCCTTAGGGCACAGGCAACAGTAAAACACAATAACTAGGAAGGGATAAGTTTTTGCGTCTTTTGTTTTTAATAAATTTCTATAACCTAATCTTAATAATTGTGCTTGCCAAGTGTCTTGCCAAATTCCTGAAAATGTATCCTTTGGCTTTCAGGAGCCAGTTCAAACCATTGTAAGCAGGCCCCAGGCACCCTACTGAATTGGTTCAGCTGTTCTCCTGATGATAGATGTGTGGACTTCTTTCAATTTTTGGCTATTATCAATAAAACTGCTATGAACATTTTTGTACAATTCTTTTGAATGGATGTATGTTTTCATTTCTTTTTGGCAGATACCTACAATTTATTAGGCGATAGGACAGGTGTATGATTAGTTTTTTAAGAAATAACAAGACTTTTTCCTAAAATGATTATACCATTTTACACTCCTGCAAATTTATGAGATTTTATTTATTTATGATTTAATTTTAGAGTATGTAATGCATTCATATATTTCAAAGGAAAAACAAACCTTGAAAATTATTCATCTCTTCCCTGTCTTCCATTTGCTCAGGGTCCACTCTGTCCGTAGCCTCATTACAGTAAATCACTGCTTAGTTTCTTGGATTTTAGAAATTATGTCTGTATTCATACACAAGTAAATACATAGTTTCATTTCCCCTTTTTACATGATGTTCTTTAACTGTTAAAGAACATCATGATGTTCTTTAACTGTTAAAGAACATCATGATGTTCTTTAACAGTTAAAGAACATCATGATGTTCTTTAACACAGTTGAATAGGGCTACTGTAACAAACACCACACACAAAAAAACAGTTTAAATGACAAAAATTTATGTTCTCCCAGGTCTGGAGGCTGGAAGTCCAAGATCATGGTGCTAGTAGGGTTAGATTCTCCTGAGGCCTCTCTCCTTGGCCTGTAGATGACCCCTTCACACTGTGTCCTCACATGGCTGTCCATACATCTGTGTTGTCTGTATCCTAATCTCCTCTTCTTATAAAGACATCAGTCAGATTGGATTAGGGCCCACCCCACTGACCTCATTTTAACCTGACTATTTCTTTAAAGGCCCTATCTGCAAGTACAGATTCTGAGGTACTGGGGGTTAGGGCTTCTGCATATGAATTAGGGGTGGGGGAACACAACTCAGCCTGTGAAACAGTTCCATCCTTTGCCTTGTTTATTTACAATCTACCTTGATGGTATCTCCATTTCAGTTTATAGAAAGGTTGCTCATTTCTTTTTTGAGTTATAGAGTAATTTATTGTATAGATGAACCAGCCAATCAGTCCCCTATTGATGGACACTAGGGTTGTTTTTCCAATATTTTGCTACTCTAAAAAATACTGCAATGTATGAGCTTGCACCTATTTCATTTTACACCAGCAAGCATCTCTATAGACAGATTCCCAGAAGTAGAATTGTTGAGTCAAATATTTTGTGTATTACTTGTCATAATACATCAAGTGGTCCCTTCTACACTCTAGCAATGTGCCTGCTTCCCCACAGCCACATTAATAAGGTGTACTGTCAATTTTTTGGATGCTTGCCAATCAAATGGGGGAAAATGCTATCTCAAAGAAATTTAACTTGCATTCTTCTCTTGAGTGAGGTTGGATTTTTTTCATGTGATTAAGAGCCATTTACTTTCTTTTCTGTGAACTCCCCTCATTGTTTTTTTATTGAGTTGTAGGATTTTTTTCTTATTAACTTCTGAAAGTTCTCTGTGCTAGGGAGATTAACCCTTTGTCTATCATAAGTGTTGGAACTATTTATTCCTTGTTAATCATCTGTCTTTTGACTATGTTCATGGCACTTTTTGCCAAACCAAAGTTTTTCATAATGTGGCTTTTGGATTTTGAACAGGAGTTAGAATGGCCTTATTTACTCTAAGATTAAAAAGGATTTTTTCCCATGTTTTCTTCTTGTTCTTATATATTCATATCTTTCTTCATTTGGATTTAATTCTAGTATAGTGTAAGGTATGGACCCAATTTTATGTTTTTTCAGATGGGTATATTTTTGTCCCAATGCCATTTATTGAATAATTGATCTTTATCCCTGGTGACTTCCCAAAATTATTTGGGTGTATTTCTGGGTTTAACGTTATATATATCATTAGTCTGTATATTCATATTTCAGTGACACACTGCTTTATTGAGGCTTTTATTTAAAAAAATTTTTTTAAAACTCATGACCCCAAGAGTCAGATGCACTACTGACTGAGACAGGCAGGTGCCCCTTTAATGAGGCTTTTAAATATGTTTTCTTATTTGGTAGGTCTAGTTGCCAGCTCCCTCCCTATTACTCTTTACTTTCAAAGTTTTCCTGAAAGATTCTTTCTTTTAATTCTTCTTGATTATTTCCTAGAGGTAAATTAGAATCACTTCATCTAGTTAAAAATAATTATTGGCGTTTTATAGGAATTGCATTTAAATTTGTAAATTAACTTAGGGAGCATTGACATCTCTTTGATGTTAAATCCACTTTTCCAAGAATATGTTTTTCTCCATGTGTTTAAGTGTTCTTTTGTGCCATTCAGGGATTATTCAAAGTTTTATTCACGTCAATCTTGTGCAGTTCTTATGAAAGTTTATTGCTAGGTATTATGTCATTTTATTTATTTATTTATTTATTTTTTTATCTATCTATCCTGTAAGTATCCTTGTATACTATTGATCTTTTATACCATTTCGTTATATCTTCTAATTGGTTTTTATTTAGATACATGATAGCTATATATTTTTTTCATTTTGATTATTGGTTTTTGCTGAATGCTCTTATTGTTTGTATAGTTTTTCAGACAATCCCTCCTGCTTTTGACCTCATGTGTAAGTGAGAAGTAAAATTCTGTTGTGTGAAGACACTGAGGTTTTGGTCTTGGAGCATTTCCTAGTTATCCTGACAGAAACTGGTAATTTAAAAAGAAAGAAAGAAAGAAAAGGGGGCACTTGGGTGGCTCAGTCGGTTAAGCATCTGACTTTAGCTCAGGTCAGGATCATGGGTTTGTGAGTTTGAACCCCACTTCGGGCCCTCTGCTGTTAGCAGGGAGACCGCTTTGGATCCTCTGTCCCATTCTCTCTCTCACAAAATAAGGAAATAAAACTTAAAAAAAAAAAAGAACAATAAAAAAAAGAAAAGATGCTCAACACACAAATATATTAGGGTAAAATTCTGTGGGGGCAGTGGAAGGAGAAAAAGGAGCAATTAAACTTTTAGTTATAGAATTTACTCATGTCTTTTTTAAATGGAAAAAAAATGCGAATTGAATCACCATAGTGTTTATATTCTCATGGATGTTTTAAAAAGTAACGTTTTTTTTTACAACTGTCAACATTTACAGCTTGCCAGGAATCATCTCCTTTGAGACTACTTTAATCTGTACCCAGAACTCTTAACAGATATGCTGGGTAGAGTCTTTAGGAACTGTATGTAGTGAGTGTCCCTCCAGATCCGGTTGTTACCTGCACAGTCAGCAAGATAAACTGCTGGTTTCTTTCTGTTGAGTACAGGCCCACAGGATTGTCCAACTCTCTTCAGACCCTTACAAGAGACCCATCTCAGACTGCATCTCAGGATTCCTCCACCTTTCTCCACAGCCGACTCACGGACTCTCAGTTCAGGCTAGGACCTTGTAGGTTCTGTTAATGTCGTGCAAGTAGCTAGAGGTGTTCTGGGAAAACTAAAACTCAGAACTCCCCCTTTAAAAGCAAGCGCTTTGACGCCAGATGTTGGGGTTTGGATCCTTAGTGGGCTTTCTAATAGCGTGTTCTTGAAAGCTTGTCAGCCTTTTTGTGTCTTAATTCCCTCAATTGTAAAATGATTTATCACAAATATTAAATGACTTAAGGAATGCAGAGCACTGGAAACAATGATTGGCAGAGTGAATGCAGTCAGTGCCCATGCCTGCAGCCTCTACGTGGTGCCCCAGCGTCGCTGGGATGTGCTTTGTTGCGACGGTCCTTAGGGTGTTCAAGGCCGGGCTCCCATGCCGCTCTGTGGGATAGCACTTCACCTGCACGCCACCACACCAGCCCTGGCTGGGGGTGCTGAGTGAGCCTTCTACTCAGTTGCCACCACTGGGCATCACAGCCAGGACCGGGTCACACACCACTACTGCACCTTTGCCGTCTGCATTTACACACAGGTTCCTGCAGTACAGTGGCAGGATCGTACGTATTTTAAAAATACGAAATGAAATGCATTTTTTCTAAGAAATCAGTACAATTCTGTAATCAGTACAATTCTGTTCCAATACGTTCTTTCCATATTGCATTAGAAAGGCAAAAATGGCGCGAGGAAAAAGTCCATAGTAAGCACCTATTCCTTAAGGTCAACACAGACGTTCCCACGGGCGCCGCTAGCTGCTAGGGCTTCTCGCCCTACAAGCTCCGCACGCCGGGACCCTGGGGTAGCCCAGCCAGGGGTCGCACCACGCGGTGCTCCCCGCAGACTCCATCCGGGCGTCTCTCAGACGCCAGCGGGAGCGAGCACGCCGCCACCCCAGTCCGGACGGAGCCATACAGTCACGTGCCCGGCGCGTCCCCGCCGCGGCGCGCTCCAGGCGGAAGTGAGGTCGGTGGCTCGGTGGCTGCGCAGCGTCGGCGGGGAGCGCGGGCTGCGGAGAGGCGGGCCGGGCGGAGCGGAGCGACTGGAAGCGCGGGCCGGGGAGGCGGCGGCGGCGGAGACGGGGGCCTCGCGGCTCAGCCCCCGCATCAGAACAGGCCTCCGCGGCGCTCGCCCTTCGCCGAGCCCCACCGCCGAGCCCGCCCCGGGCCGGCGTGCGCTGGTCATCGAGGCCCAGGCTGCCGCTGCCGCTGCCGCGGCGCGGTGAGTGCAGGCGGGCGCCCCCGGGCGGGGGCGGGGCGGGACGCTGCGCCCTGTCTGGCCCGGGGCTGAGCGCGGGCCCGGGCGGCGGGCTCGGGCGGCGGCGCTGCCGGCCGGAAGTGCGGCGCTTTGTGCGGCCGGCCTGGGGCGGCGCCAAGGTCGGGCCAGCGGCTTAGGGTCGCTTGGTGCCCGGGCGGGGGGACGGCCTTGCGGCACCCGCGGCGGTAACCCAGGCTGTGCTTTGTCCGGTGGGACGGACCGGGCCTCTGGGGGCCCGAGGGAGGAGGAACTGGGCGCGGACTGGCGCGCGGGCAGGTGCGGTGTGGGTGGTGGGGGGCTGCTGCCCAGGTGGCCGGTGAGAGGTGGAGTCCGTGCCCAAGAATGTTCGCTGGATCTTTTTAAGGTCCGACTTAGATCGGGTCAGGAAAACGTATGAAAAATGGGGAGGCAGCAGGGTGTTGTTTTCTCTAACTTAGATTTGGGATTCTTGTGGTTGCAGTCATTTCGAATGTGTAAACTAGTCACCTTGTCTACCTACAAAGTAAAAATGATTGCCTGGCAGAAGCTTAGTGTTCGCCCTCCAGCTTGAAAGGCTTTTTAATTTCAGAAAGGACGTTTTGTCGCCCAGTCTGGGTTAACTTTAAAGAAGTGAATCTTTGCAGCCTGTCCACAAACGGTATTTTTCTTTTACAGCGTACTCAAGTGTGCGTCTTAATGGGTCGTATGAATTAATGTTTTATTAAAGTCGTACATGAGAATATTCGGGAGTGTTTGTGGCATGCAAGAAAAAATTATAAGTGAAAAGGTTTGTCTCATTTCCACACTTTAAATTTTCAAGTCATCGTGTAATTGAGATTATTTTCTCAAATACGTAAAAAAGTTTGAAAGTTTTTGCTGTGAGCAATAAGAGGGATCCATTTTACAACTTTGGTGAGTAAGTAGTGGATTATTTTTGCTTTGACAGCCAATTGGACAATTTAAAGCTCTTTTTCCTAATGCTGAAGCTACTGTAGTACACACTGTGAAGATTTCCCTTAAGCTTTATAAAGTGGGTTTGCTTTGGTGGGAGTGTTTGTATGTTGCTAATGTTTAGTTGTGTTTGTGACTAAATGGAAGATAAGATTTGATAGAGGTCCCCGCAGGCTTTAAGAGTTGAAGACAGCAGAGCCAGCAGCCTGTGCCTTCTGATGGGTGTCCTTGAGCAGCAGTTGCTAAAAGTGTTGAGCAGGTAGCATCCGCTCCTCCTGGCTCCTGCCTTTGGAAATAGTGGAAAGATTGGGTTCTGTGTGTGAGGTGAGTGCCTGCAACTCAGGAGGAAGTACCATCTGCTGCTGTAGCTCTTACTGCCCCTGCCCTCTTATCAGGCCGTAATAAATTTGTTAGGATTTTTAGTTACTGTTCTGCTCTACACCTGCCTTTCAACTCATTTCTACTTTATGGTTAGAATTGTAATGCCAAAATTGTTGAATTTTCAAACATTGGGAAAATTAGTAGTAGAGGTAGAGGATTAGAATTGGAAAATAAGAACTTAAGTGCGTTGTAAAAATATTTTAATTTTTTGTATGTTCTGTAGTTTAAAGGGAAATTTTATTTCTCACATAAACAGCTTCTTTTCCTAGATCAGTTGAGAGCACTTTTAAAACAACAGAACACTAACCTAAAAGAGTAATAGTTATTTTTCTGATATCTGTGTTCCACTCTACGTATATGCCTTTGAAGTCTTTCCACTCCTGTGTAGAAATACATGAATTTCTTCCAATTTCTACCTCAGTAGTGAAGGTAGAGTTTGAGGGAGTTGAGAACTTTCTCCTCTTTAAAAAAAAAAAAAAAAAAAAAAAGTTTTAAGAGAGAACGAGTGTGCACACTTAAAATTTTTTTATATTTGATTAGTGGATATGAAAGCTGAACCCACTGGCCAATCTTAACATCATCACCACGAGTCAAACTATTTAACACTACGTGCATCCTCATGTGATAGAAGTACTCTGCATCACCTAAGAGTACTGCTACAAAAAAACATTACAGTCTGCATCAATAGATCTTATACATCCAACTTCCAGTTGACAGACAAATTGGAGGAATAGGGTGGGCAACACCATGAAGCAATCAGACAAACCCGTAAGTTGGGGCATTCTAGAGGACATTTTTATAACTGTAAAATCTTTTTACAGTTTTTTTCAATATAAATCAAAATCCAAACAAAATCCACCTAATGACTTTTATGTGTAAATCTATTTTAATCTAGAACTGCCCTCCCCACCCCTCTACCTTTTTCCAGACCTTTGACTTACTGAAGAAACTGGGTCATTTGATTTTTAAAATGCCCCCTTTTGGTTTGTTAGTGTTAAATAGTTTGACTTGTGATGATGATGTTAAGATTGGCCAGTGGGTTCAGCTTTCATATCCACTAATCAGTAAACAGAAGTTTTCAACAATTCTGAGTTATATATTTTTTAAGTTTATTTATTTTGAGAGAGAGAGAGAGAGCATGGGCGAGCAGGGGTGGAGCAGAGAGAGATGGGGGAGAGAATCCTGGCAGAGCCTAGTGCCAGGCTCAATCTCACAAAGTGTGAGATCATGAACTGAGCCAAAAGCAAGGAAGGATCACGTGCTCAGCTGACTGAGCCAACCAGGTGCCCCTAAATTCTGAGTTATATTTTAAATAAACGTTTCAACTTCATATATATATATATATATGTATGTATATATACACACACACACACACACACACACACACACACACATATACATATACATATATTTAAAGTAAGCTCTGTGCCGAATATGAGGCTTAAACTCACAACCTAGAGATCAAGAGTCCGTGCTCGACTGACTGAGCCAGCCGGGCACCTCTCAATCTCACATTTATTGCTGTGAAAAGTTATATTTTCTATTAGATAGTTATTTTATTCAAGAACATTCAGAAGATACATATAAGATACCTGTGTGCCAAGCATTGGTGAAATGCAAGGAGACAGAGCTGAGAAAATTATTTTCCCTGTCCTTGAGCCTCAGAATCTTGGGGAAGTCTCATTATTTCAAAAGTAACCTAAGAAGCTTTTTGACATTAGTTCACGGACTTTGTCTTTATATTATTCAGACCTTTTTATTGAATAGGAGAGGGAACTGCAACTTTTTTTTATCAGTCTTGTTATATTTTCTTAACCTGTAATTTTTAATTCATTAAAGACTTTCAGTCACTCTAGGAAACATTATTAGCCTCTGGGGAAGTAAAAGTGCTTTCAGGAAGTGTAACTTCTGAGTAGTTTGGAACTTATGGTATTGAGAATTCAGGTGCAATTCTGTACATTTTTAGTGGCAAATGTACAGTAGAATTGTGTTACTGGTTTACGCTATGAGATCCTTATGGCAGGAGAGCCTTGTGGTATTCAGTGCTTCATTGAGTTATTTAAAATTTTTGGTTGTTATGAATAACATTGTTATAAACATTTGTGTACAAATTTTTGTGTGGATGTATATGTTTTCGTTTCTCTTGGGTATTTACCAAGGAGTAGAATTACCAGATCGTATGGTAATGCTTGTGTTAAATTGTTATGCTATTCATGAGCTTCATTGCCTACTCCATGACATCTCCTACTCAGCCCCACTTCCATAACAATATTTGCTGATTCCCTACAAGTCCAATTGCCCAGTATTACTGAAGTACATCTTGTATTTTCTCACTTCTGTGGCTTTTCGGGATCCTACTTGTCCAGAGCTTGTTGAAAATATCACCTCTGTAATCCAAGTTTTTTCTGACCATTCATTCCCCCCCTCACCTGTTGAATTTTTGCTCTCTCCCCTCACCCCTCATAATACTTTATTCTTTTATGGCTCTTAATGTGGCTATTACTACTGTTTGTTCTATATCACCATTATTCATGTTTTTTGTTTTTCAGGACTGGGTTGTCCAGTAGAATAGCCATCACCTAGGTGTGACTGTTGAAGTTAAACTAAAATGCGGTTCCTTACATGTGTTAGCCACATTTCAAGTGTTCACTAACCAGCCATTAATGGCTATTTACATGGACAGGGTAGCCATATCTTTTCTTTTCTTTTCTTTTCTTGCCATATGTTTTCTTCACAGAAACTTCTATTGGACAGCACTTTCCTAGATTGTAAACTCAGAACTGGGACTGTGACTTGCTTTTTTTTTCCCCCCTCTGTGGCCTTTGCATAGTGCTTTGTTTATCTTGAATTCAGTTGAGTAAATGAAATTAGATCCTGGCACAGGATAGAGAAACAGAGTTTTGGAAGGTATGCACTTTCTAGAGATCATAGTTGAGCTACAGAGATAGATGGAATTTGTGAGGGTTTCCACAATTCTTATGTTGTACATCCACTAAGAATGGGTTAAAAGTGCAGGACAATAGGGACTGGAAGTTGTCTATTTGCTTATTTATTTATTTATTTTTTGCCAATTTGCTTATTCTTAAACTGTGGGATAAGATACATAATTAATTCTCCTGCTTGCTTTCTATGGCTTCCTATTATTTTCTGTCATCTGTGTTGTAGACATGTGCCATTCACTGTGATAGCCTCTAGTCTCATATGACTATTTAAATTTAAGTTGAGGGGTGCATGGCTGGTTCAGTCAGAGAAGTGTGCAACTCTTGATCTCAGGGTCTTGAGTTCAAGCTTCACTTGGGTATAGAGATTATATAAATAAATAAACTTTAGAAAAATTTAAATTTTTATTTAAAAATAAATTTAAAAATCAGATAAATTTAAAAATCAGATCCTGCAGTAGCCAAGCCATGTTTTTGGGTGCTCAGTAGTTACTTTTAGCTAATGGTTGCCATATTGGAAGGCACAGAGAGCATCCTCATAGTTGCAGAGAGTACTGTTGGCTTGTACTGATCTAGATTTATCTTTTACCTGTAATTGTGAATGTCACGGTAAAGTTGGCACCTGCCTTTTGGTTTAGAAGTTTAAAAAAAAAATTAGTTTTTCAGATAATGAATATCCAAATCACAGATGTTCCTAATTTATTCCTAATTTAGACTAGAACTTGTTACAAAGGTTAAGGATGGGACCTTATATATTTTTTTCTGTATTGAACTGCTTGATTATGAATATGCTGAATGAGTCGGGTAAGCTGAGACCTTGAGGTAGTTAATTTTTGCAATATGTCTTTGTAATGGAATTTGATACCTACAGTGTTTGAAGGTGCATGTGTTTTTTAAGAAAATCAGCAAGTACTTGCACCTGTTTTGTGCCAGATACTGCTATTGGTGCTGCAGTAAATAGGACTGAGTCCCTGTTCGCTGTCTGCATGGGGCCACTTTCTAGTTGGGGATGTGGTAAGGGAGGCACACGCTAAACAAGTAAATACATGTACATTTTATTAATTTTTTTAAGTAGACTTTTTTAGAGCAGTTTTAAGTTCACAGCAAAATTGAGCAGAAAGTACAGAGAATTCCCATATACCTGTTGCCTGTCATCCCCCCACCCTGTGGTGTTTTTATTTTTAAATTTAGGGTCCCCCTTAATCCTTACTACCATGTAAATTGGTGTGAGTGACTTACTGGACGAGGAATGCAGAATAGTCTTGATTAAACTCACTTTCGGAAAATACTTTGGGCGATAGAATTCAGAGGAGCTTGCTGAAGATACTGATGAGAATCATATTTCTATTGAGGAAGGGGTAAATTCATGGTTGTAGCTGGGTAAGTTGAACTTTACAGGAAAAAGATTGTGAAAAAACATTGAATGGGTTAATAGAGTTGCTGGGCTGTAGCTGATTTTTCTTTTTAAGAAAATATATGTATATTTAACAAAAGTTATTGAAGAAACAGAGCAAAGTGCAAAAAGAACACTAACCCCACCCCATCTAGAGACAGTCTCTGTTCATATTTTTATATTCTCCCAGATCTTTTCTGCTTGTGTTGGAAGTACACATGCCTGTGCCTATACTATGTGCGGGTGCAGATTTGATATCATACTACATAATGCAGCATCATTCCCTTCCTTTTTCTATATAACATGTCAGTCATGTTCTTAAACATTTTAAAAAGTAGCTGTACACTATTTCATATTCTGAATAGATCTGGTTTACTTAACTATTCTTTGTTATAAGGACATTTAAATTATAAGGACATTTTTTTTCACTGGTTTAAGTAGGGCCGTAGAGAGCACTTTTTCCCTTTAACTTCCTATGGACTGAAGAAGCTGTGAAGGAAAGTTTACAATATTAGGTGGGTGCTCATCAGGACTTCTGGCCTTCCTTTCCTAAGTAGATTGGCAGCAGCCTTAGATGCCTTGTTTTTAGTAGACTAGAGGAGGGACTCTTGCTGTCTGCTATTTTGAGACTGATGTTGGAGAAAAACTAGAGAATAAAAGTGCTTGGCTAAATGACTTTTTCTTTCCTTTTTAGTTCTTGAAATCATGAATCCTGTTTATAGCCCTGGTTCTTCTGGGGTTCCCTATGCAAATGCCAAAGGAATTGGTTATCCAGGTAAGCAAGTAAAACTTTGTTTTGTTACGGAACTTTGAGCACTTAGTAAATTTCCATGTCCCTAAGAATGCTTTTAGTTGACAAACTTAGCTCAAAGTGAGTTACACAAGGAAGAAAATGTTTTGGCTCATGGAACTGAAAAATCAAGAGGTAGGACTGGATTTGGTCAAAGCTTGATCTGGTGGCTCCAACAGGTGGTACTGGGATCTGGTTTCTGCCTCCTGGACTCAGCTTCACTTCCTCAGGATTGGCTCAGTATTGGTCATGGGTTACACTTCTCCCCATTGTGGTCTCTCTCTGGTCAGCTACTCCCAGCAGTATACTGGCTATGAGCCTTGTTACATCTGCTCTATAGGAAACCCCCATGGGGCTTCTCGTTCTCTATTCAGACCAGTCCTGGGGTGTGTTCTGATTGCACTCAGCTTCCATCCCTGGGCCAGAAGGAGATTCTGCTGGTTAATTCAGGTCTGAGGCATATTCCTCCTTTATTGGAGTCAGCTAGTCAAACTTGGGCTGTGAGGGAAGCAGTAAAGCAAATTTGGGGGACTAGGAGCTGATTGGTTGAAAACAGCAAATGGTCATCCTAGTTGGTGACATCTAACATGGAGTCATTATTTTATTTTTTTTAATTTTTATTTTTAATTTTTTTATTTTAGAGAGCATGTGTGAGTAGGGGAGAGGGGCAGAGGGAGAGAGAGAATCTTAAGCAGGCTCCATCCTCAGCGTGGAGCCTGACACGGGGCTGGATCCCATGACACTGGGATCATAACCTGAACCAAAATCAAGAGTTGGTCACCCAACCCACTAAGCCACCCAGACACCCCAAGGAATAATTATTTGTAATGTTAAATTTTTTTGTGGGTTTTGATAATATGGTGGAACAGATAACCTTAAAATCCTGTTGCTATAAAACCTCTAGAAAATTGAATACAACATTTAGGGGTGCCTGGGTGGCTCATTGGGTTAAGTATCCAGCTTCAGCTTAGGTCTTGAACTTACGGTTAGTGAGCTCTATTGTCAGTGGGAGCCTGCTTCAGATCCTTGTCTCCTTCTCTCTCTGCCCCTCCCCTGCTTGCATGCTCTCTCTTTCTCTTAAAAATAAATATTTTTAAAAAATTGAATAAAACATTTAAAAAATGTACAACTGAACTTGCAGGGTAGTGAGTGAAATATCTGTAGCTAAATATGAAAGTGACATAAAAACCAGTGCATTTGGCCATTGAGCTGATAATTAGCTTGTCTTAAGGGGCATGTGCTCTTAGTTGGTTTTAACATCCCACAAGGGGACAGAAAGTGAGGCCATTGTGAGGCTGAGAGTTGGGAGTGGGACCCTACACCAATCTTGTTCCTCCAGAGGGTCATACTCCCAGGGAAGATGTAGACTAAAACAGTTCTTTCACTGGTTCCACAAGGGAATTTTATCTCTGCTTGGGCTCTAGGAAGGGGGAAATCCTTCCTAACACTTTATAACCAGTCAGGGATATTGGAGGCTCCACTTTGTATTACTCAGACTTACCAGGGGTCCATAATTGAGAAACTAACATAAAAAGTAGTCTGCAGCCTTCATTACCCCTAAGCACCTGACAGCAGCAAATGCAGAACTGCTATGGAGGCATATGTTCCCATTCCAGGTTGTGTGGGTTTCCCACAAAATTCTGCCTGTTAACAATGCAAGTAAGAGTCACCAGTCATGATAGACTTCAGGAATAGAACATCAGGTAGAAACAACATCACACAAACAAGTTTAGAATAATTGAAGATCAAAAAGAAAGAATGAGAATATAAGAGGGGAACTAGACATGGGTGTGTGTGTGGGGGGTGACCATAAAGAACCAAAGGAACTTAAAAAGGAATGGCATGTGAATAAAATTCAGGTTAAATTGCAGGTAAAACACCACTGAATGGGAGAACCAGGATGCCAAATAAGGAAAGGGGGGAGGGCTATAGGAGAGCAGTTAAGAAATCTAGATGTCAGAATGAGAAGATTTGGGGAGAATTAAGAGCTCCATAAGGTCGAATAGAGAGACTAGAAGAAAAGGAGTGACAGAATTTTCTGGAATTGATAAAAAGAAATTTAGTAATAAGACCTACTATCTTTAAGTCATCAGACTAGTTTAAACAGAATGCCAAATAGCTGAGGAGAATCCTGGGTGGATCTGGAGCAACGGAAATAGGCAAAACCCTATGGTATTAGTGTTGCCTGATAGTGTTTTTAATAAAATATTGATTGCCTTTCATATTCCAGTTCTGTGCAAGATACCTAAATTTTGTTCCTGTTCTTTGGCCAAAAGCAGAGATTGGCAAACTTTATATAAAGGTCCAGGTGTAGTATATATTTCAGGCTTTGTGGCTCTCTGTTAAAACTATACAACCCCTACTTTCCAGAACAAAAGCAGCCATAGACAGTACTGAGTGTGTGTTTCAGTAACACTGGAAACCGCCTCAGTAGGTTGATTTTTTTTTTTTTTTTTTTCCAAAATAGCAGTAGCAGTGATTCTTCATGTATTTTTTTGTTTCTCCTCCCTTCTCTCTTGGGACTTACATTTATAAGTGTAGTAAATCTTTTTACCTGTTTCTTGTGTCCTGCATTTTTTTGTCTTTTACATTTTTTTTCTCTGTGAGCTTTAATGTGGATATTTTATCCGGAAACCGCCTCAGTAGGTTGATTTTTTTTTTTTTTCCCCCCCCTCAAAATAGCAGTAGCAGTGATTCTTCATGTATTTTTTTGTTTCTGCTCCCTTCTCTCTTGGGACTTACATTTATAAGTGTAGTAAATCATTTTACCTTGTTTCTTGTGTCCTGCATTTTTTTGTCTTTTACATTTTTTCCCTCTGTGAGCTTTAATGTGGATATTTTGTACCAACCTGCTTCCATTTCACTAATCCTGCTAATTCTTCTCCAGTTTGCTATAAAACGCATTTATTGAATTGACTTTTTTCATGTACTCCAATCTTCTCTTTTCTCCAACATACTAATTACAGTTATTTTAAAGATCTTGTTTGGTGACTGCAGTCTGTGAATCACCTGTGGGTCTGTTTTTATTGTCAGTTGTCCCTTTTTTTGTTTGTTTCTCAGCCATGTGGTCCTGTCTCCACATGCCTAGTGTTTTTTCATTCAGTGCAATACACAGTGTACTAAAATTGGAGGTGGGCGGTCCCTATCAAAATAACACCAGTATTCTTCACAGAGCTAGAACAAATAATCCTAAAATTTGTATGGAACCAGAAAAGACTCCGAATAGCCAAAGTAATCCTGAAAAAGAAAACCAAGGCTGGAGGCATCACAATTCCAGACTTCAAGATGTATTACAAAGCTGTAATAATCAAGATAGTATGGTACTGTCACAAGAACAGACACTCAGATCAATCGAACAGAATAGAGAACCCAGAAATGGACCCACAAACGTATAGCCAACTAATCTTTTTTTTTCTTTTTTTAATTTTTTTAAATGTTTATTTTTGAGAGAGAGAGAGAGAGACAGAGCATGAGCAGGGAAGGGGCAGAGAGAGAGGGAAACACAGAATCTAAAGCAGGCTCCAGGCTCTGAGCTGTCAGCACAGACCCAACGCAGGGCTCAAACCACGAACCACAAACTGTGATATCGTGACCTGAGCCACAGTTGGACACTCAACCAACTGAGCCACCAGACACCCCCACTAGTCTTTGACGAAGCAGGAAAGAATATCCAATGGAATAAAGACAGTCTCTTCAGCAAATGGTGTGAAAACTGGACAGCGACATGCAATAGAATGAAACTGGACCACTTTCTTAACACCATACACAAAAACAAATTCAAAATGGATGAAAGACCTAGGACAGGAAGCCATCAAAATCCTAGAAGAGAAAGCAGGCAAAAACCCCTCTGACCTCGGCTGCAGCAGTTTCTTATTCAACATGTCTCTGGAGGCAAGGGAAACAAAAGCAAAAATGAACTACTGGGAACTCATCAAAATAAAAAGCTTCTGCACAGTGAAGGAAGCAATCACAAAACTAAAAGCACATGGAATGGGAGAAGATATTTGCAAATGACATAACAGATAAAGGGTTAGTATCCAAAGTCTGTAAAGAACTTATCAAACTCAACACCCAAAAAACAAATAATCCAGTGAAGAAATGGGCAAAAGTCATGAATAGACACTTCTCCAAAGAAGACATCCAGATGGCCAACTGACACATGAAAAAATGTTCAACATTACTCATCATCAGGGAAATACAAATCAAAACCACAGTGAGATACCACCTTACACCTGTCAGAAAGGCTAAAATTAACAATTCAGGCAGCAACAGATGTTGGCGAGGATGTGGAGAAAGAGGAACCCTTTTGCACTGCTGGCGGGAATGCAAACTGCTGCAGCCACTCTGGAAAACAGTATGGAGGTTCCTCAAAAAATTAAAAATAGAACTACTATATGACCCAGCAATTGCACTACTAGATATTTATCCAAAGGATACGAGAGTGCTGATTCAAAGGGCCACATGCACCCCAAAGTTCACAGCAGCACTATTGACAATAGCCAAAGTATGGAAAGAGCCCAAATGTCCATCTACTGATAGATAAAGAAATGTGATGTGTGTGTGTGTGTGTGTGTGTGTATATATATATATATATATATATATATATATACATACATGTTTATGTTATATATAAATATATGTAATGGAATATTACTCGGCAATAAAAAAGAATGAAATCTTGCCAATTGCAACAATGGATGGAACTAGAGTATTATACTAAACAAAATTAGGGAAAGACAAATATGACTTCACTCATGTGGAATTTAAAATACAAAACATGAACACAAGAGAAGGGAAGCAAAAATAATATAGGGAGGGGGACAAACCACAAGAGACTCTTAAATACAGAGAACAAACAGGGTTGCTGGAGGTGTTGTGGGTGGGAGGATGGGCTAAATGGGCAAGGGGCATTGGGGAGAACACTTGCTGGGATGAGCACTGGGTGTTATATGTAGGTGATGAATCACTGGATTCTACTTCTGAAATCATTATTGCACTATATGCTAGCTAACTTGCATATAAATATAAATATAAATAAGAATTGTAAGTGGTCCAGTTGATGTCTTCCTTTGTGAGGCAAGATAGCATACTGATTGAGCTTTATTTTCTTCAAGCCAGCTTTATTGAGTATGATTGACAAGTAAAAATTACATATATTTGGGTTGTACAACATGTTTTTTTTAAAGGGGTATATGATGATTTATGTATACACTGTGAAATGATTACTGTAATTGAGTATCTTCAAATGCTATCATATTTGGAGATTAGAGTTTCAACATACAAATTTTGGAGGGGGCATATTCAGTTCATATCATGCCCCCATGCCAATATGTCCATGTATTCGAATTTCTCTTTTTGTTACATAAAACGTGGTGGACACAGAATTAGAGAAGTAGGCTTTTTAGTGGGGGAGGATAACACTTGTGAAAGGTCTAATGAAGAGGAAGCAGAATCAGGTAGGGAGAGCCTCAGGACTGTGCTACACATTGCTGAGGTCTTAGCCAGCTCATGGGAGAGCTGTGAGGGAAGGATTGGTGGTTAGAGGAGGCCCTCATTAGGCAGAAGTGGCCCTGGGAGTCAGCCCACATACTCCTTATGGCTGAGCAGGGGGTTCTTTTCTGGAATAGTGATGCAGGTTCACTTTGTTTTGTCAACTTAAGATATACTAGGAGTCATTCCATGTTGGTTCACAGAGGTTTGCCTTGTTCTTTTTTATATTTTGTATAATGCTGCTGTTGTAATCTTGCATCTTGTGGGGTTTCCAGAGTTTATTCAACTAGTTCTTTGGATAGATATGTTGTTTGAAGTATTTTGGTATTCCAGCAATACTGCAGCTTATATTGATTGTGGAAATTATCTCCAGGGTGGATTCCTTGACATGGGATTGCTGCGTGAGAGAGTAAACACATACGTAATTTTTAAAATACTGATGATTTCCCTTCCATAGGATTTTTATTGTTTTGTATTCCTACCAGAAGCATGTGAGATGGTGGTTTCCCCACAACCTTGCCAACAAAGTGTGTTTTCAGCCTTTGGATTTTTGCCAATCTGATGTTAGAAATGGGATCAGTGTAGTGGTAGTAGGCAGTTCTATCCATGTCTTCTATTTATTTATTTGTTTCTATTGGGTTTTTTTTTTTTTTTTTTAGTTTTAAGAATTATTTATATATTAGGAATATTAACTTTTTGTATAATTTGCAAGTATTTTTGCTTTGTATTTTTTTTTTTTTTTAATTTAGCTTATGGTATCTTCTGTTCTGAACTTCTTATTTTCATGAAGTGATTAGTCATAAAAGTGATTAGGATTTGGGATTACTTCCAGTGTTTTACAAGAGTGGAGTCTAGGTTGTGTAATTTCTAGCTTTCTAGTGTTTCTGTCTCAAAAGGGAGCTAGACTAGATGTTGAAGGAAACAGTCTGTGGTACTTACTGTGAGGGGCATTTTTAGGAACACAGTGCTGTGGCCAGGAAGATTGATAAGAATAGGAAGGCACAGTGCTTTTCCACTTTATTTATTGGAGCCCCCCTGCAGGTTAGAATTTTCTGGAAAAATTAAGAAACTGAAGGTGCTACAACCAAGACCAGTTAAAGCAATGTTCGTGAGGGGCTGGGGAGGCAGTCCTTTCAAGGGTTTCCACGTGGGGGGTTTTGTGTGGCTACGGTGGAAACCTTTGGACTAGAGTAAGTAGGGTCCTGCTGTGGGGCCCTGGGTCAGGGTGGTGGTGTGAGTGGTGTGCGAGTGTGGTGTACAGAGGATGTCCTGTTGCTGGTGTTTAATTATGCTGTTTTAAATACTTGTTATTTGGGTTTTCTCTTTCATTTTAGAGCACAATAATTCATTGTTAGAAGGTTAGGATAGGAAGCGCCAAGCAAACATAATAGTAGTGTTCCAGGAACCTCTTAGACACAAGACAAGTACAGGAGCAGATGATGCCCCTGGAGGATTTATTGGTAGAATTTATGGAGAGATGAGGACATTGGATTTTGAGGGGATTGTTGTAGAGGCCTACCCGATGAGATCTAGGTCAGTAGTATTTAAAATTTTCTTAACCATGAAACTTTCGAAGATTTGTAAGTAGTTCCATAGTACTAAGGTAAGTTAGAGCAGCAGGGTGAATTGAGGGCAGGCTCCAGAGCCTGCTTGACCTCCTGCTGCTCACAGTTGAGGCCTCTAAGGAACTGTACAGGGTTCATAGAACACAGATTAAAAACTACCTTCCTGGTCTTTTTAAAATAGACATTTTAGGTCTATTTCAAGTTGAATCTGTCCTTGATGTCCAAAATGAGTGAATTTGGTAAGCATTTGATCTCCTCACACTGTTTTCTAAGTAATTGGGCAAATGGGATAGTGGTGATCTATGAAGGAAACTCAAAATAGCTTCTGCTGAGGTGGAGGAGGATCAATTTTGAGAAAGGAAAGCGACTCCGAAGCAGAGGATTGTGTATGAGATGAGAAATGGGCACTTGCAAGTAGGGATCCCTTGGGAGTGGTAGGTCTGGAGCCCCTGCCTTGCGAGGAGACCCGTAGAGCCTACAGGACCACTGCTGGAGCAGGAGATGCAGCAGACCAAGGGCATCCAAGCTGTGCTGGAGAATGCAGGGGTTTCTGTAAGGCACTTTATCCACACCTTTACAGGTGACAGCCAGACACACAAAGATTTTCCTTCTGGAATTCTACTCTGTTTTCTCCTTTGTCACCTTCCTACCCTTGTGGTTTTTCACTTTGGTTACTCTTAGAACCACAGTGCCTTAAATATCCCTAGGAGACACTTTCTTTGAGTCTCTTCAACACAGAGTCTTTTGAAGTCTCCTGTTCCATTTCAACTTTATTTACAGGTGAGGGCAAGAGGAATAGAGAAGGTAACAGCTTTTCATAACTAGTTTGTGACAGACAATAGTAAAGACTAGTGAATCTGGGTCATCTTTATTGGTTCTGTGCCCTGAATATAAGGAAGGCTTTCTAATGCTCCAGCTGTCACATGAATGGAGTGTTCTGGACTGTGAGCCAGCTGGGTCAGGGGAATGCCTGGGCATGGGCCTTACAGGGCTCCCTAGGCTGTGAAGAGGCCAGGAGCAAGTAACTGAGGCCCTACTCACTGCTGGTGGACACCTGGTGACTAGGATTTTGACCGTAACACTGTTTTATTTGATGTTTTTGTTGTATTCACATGAATTAGTAGTGGTTGTGGTTTAGTGTTCTTAAAGATTCATCATTTGTAATTATTTGTAATTAGGTTGCTTGCAAGTGGGTTGTGACATTGGATTTTTCCCATTTCCGTGTGTCAGTGGTACCAGTTACAGCCCCTTCACGACACAATCTCAGCATTCTCATTACTCTTGCTAAGTAGTAAATTATATGATGAGAATCTAGAATAAAACTGGTAAGTTTGAAAGACTTGATTATGACCCCTCCTAATTCTGAGGAAAGGAGACACCTAGTGACAAACTGCTTAGCATACATACCCTTAAGTCAGTCTGTGGAGAAGATAAAAACGACTGGGTCTGGGAGCCATGGTTGTAAAATTGTGTTACTCTTTTAAGTGGTGACATTACATTGTTCTGTTTTTCTCCAGCTGGTTTCCCCATGGGCTATGCGGCCGCAGCTCCTGCCTATTCCCCCAACATGTACCCTGGAGCAAATCCTACCTTCCAAACAGGTATGCAGCCTGTATGTGCTGGGTGGTAGAAGTGCTTTGCATGGCCGGGGAGAATGTACAGTGGGTGGGTGTTGAGAAGAGAGGTTATAGAATTAGGATTTGGGGTTGAGTTGATTTCTTGGTTCATAAGATTAGCCTTGTTGTTGAGTGCAATAAAAGCTTTATTCTTACTGCATGTAGAGGTCTCTGGACACTGCGTTTCTCATGTTCTTCCACAACATGGATCTTCATTCTAATCATAGGTTGTAAGTTGCAGGTAACTAGAGCCAGGACACATAGTTATGAAATAGTGTTGATTACTAGAAACTAAAGATTATTTTGTTTGGTTAATAGGTGGAATTCTATGTTGCTAACATTTTTAGAGATAACCGATTTCTCCCATATTACAGCACTTTGGTTATAGTTTTACTTCTTTTCTTTGAAGTATAGTTAACAATGTTCCATTAGTTTCAGGTGTACAACATAGTGATTCCATAAATCTATAAGTTATGCTGTGCTTAAAGTATAGCTACCATCTGTCATCAGACAACCCTATTACAATACCATTGATTATATTCCCTATGCTGTCTTATTTCCTCTGCATGAGAATATTTTTAGATTTTAGAAATCAGTGATAGAGTTGAAAGTTTACATGGTTTGGGTTGTAACCTTGTAAAGAGAGTGGGACTTTTCCTCTGTGAGTTAGCACTCTGCTGTGGGCTTGTTGCAGGCTCTGTTCACCCAGATTGGACTTTGTGATTCTGCTGCAGCAGTAGCCCACAGTGACCTGAATTCAGGCTTGGTCTTATGAGTCTGCTGGGGTGCTTCCCTTTTTTCATTTCAGAACACCTAGCCACGCACTGTTCACTTTGATAGAAAAGCAGATAGCTGTAGTGTCCTTACCTTGAATTCTCTGTATTTTGCCAATCATAAAATTCTTCCTTCTGTGACTCTTTTATCCCTTTTTCCTTTCTTTAAAAAAATGTTTTATTTATTTATTTTGAGAGAGAGAGAGAGAGAGCGCATGAGCAAGGAAGGGGCAGAGAGAGACAGAGAGAGAGAGAGAGAGAGAGAGAGAGAGAGAATCCCAAGTAGGGTCTGAGCTGCCAGCTCAGACTGCCACCAACTGTGAGATCACCACCTGAGCTGAAACCAGGATTTGGATACCTAACAACTGATCCACCCAGGTGCCCACCCTTTCTCCTTTCCTGTCCCTACTCTAACTGTATCTGTTCAGCTTGTAGCTCATAGGCTGTCGACCTCTGTGGCTTGGTCTTCTGCTCCCAAGCTTTCTCCTGTGGTTCATGTTCCCTGCCTGCGTACGCCAGAGTAATGTTCCCAGATGAAGGTTTCCCAGATGAGACTAGTTTTTTGCCACATTGACTTGTTTTTTCCAAAATAGTTTTTGTTTTGTGTTTTTGGGAGCTTTTAATTACCCTTTTTCTCCTGCCTGGCACAGAGTACCTGCTACCTTGTTGCCTATCTTTTGGGGTCTGTAAAAGAAATCCCTTTTCTGGGATCAGTAGTATTATATTATTACTCACTGAATTCTCTAACAGCTAAATGGCACCACTCATCCAGGAGATCACTGATCTGTTTTCTCTCACTATAGATTGTATTTTTTTTTTTTAATTTTTTTAACGTTTATTTATTTTTGAGACAGAGACAGAGCATGAGCGGGGGAGGGTCAGAGAGAGAGGGAGACACAGAATCCGAAACAGGCTCCAGGCTTTGAGCCATCAGCACAGAGCCTGACGCGGGGCTTGAACTCACGAACTGCGAGATCATGACCTGAGCCGAAGTCGGACGCTTAACTGACTGAGCCACCCAGGCGCCCCTATAGATTGTATTTTAAAATTTGTGTATAAATGAATCATATGGAATGTACTTTTTCAGGGCGGGGGGTGGACTGGCTTCTTCTGTAATTAACATCCGTATTGTAGTCTTTTTTTAATTTTTAAAATTTTGTAATGTTTATTTTATTTTTGAGAGGGACAGAACTTGATCAGGGGAGGGGAAGAGAGAGAGGGAGTCACAGAATCCAAAGCAGGCTCCAGGCTCTGAGCTGTCAGCACAGTGCCCAATGCAGTGCTCAAACCCATGAACCATGAGATCATGACCTGAGCCGAAGTTGGACACTTAACCGACTGAGCCACTAGGCGCCTCCATGTAGTCTTTATCAGTAATTCATTCCTTTTTATTGTGAGGTTCCCTTGTATGAAAATAACAGTTTGCTTACCCGTTCCCCAGTTGGTGAACGTATGGATTATTTGCAGTTTGGGGCTGTTATCAATGAAACTGCTATGAAGATTTGTGTACAAGTCTGTATGGATATATGCTTTCGTTTCTCTTGAGTAAATACAGAGGGGAGTGGCTGGTTCTTAAAGCAGGTGTATATTTAACTTTGTAAAAAATTGCCAGACTGTCTTCCAAAATGGTTGTAGCATTTTATGTTCCCCATCAGCAGTGTGTGAGAGGTCCAGTTCTTCCCAATACTTGATGTAGCCATTCTTCTTAATTTTAGCCATTCTAGTGGGTGTGTGGTAATTTTTCATTCCAGTTTTAATTTGAACTTACCTAACGACTAATAATTTTGACCTTTTTTTTATGTTATTTGCCATTTGTAATGTCTTTGGTTGAGTGTGTACATCTTTCACTGTATATCAGTTTTGAGTTTGTTTTCGTGTTGAGTTTGAGAGTTCTTCAGATACATGATTTGCAAATATTTTCTTCTGGTCTGTAGCTTTTTTCATTCTCTTAACATTGTCTTTAAAAGAGCAAGAGTTTTTATTAATTTATGTTTTTCTTTAAAGATTTTATTTTTACATAACCTCCACACCCAATGTGGGACTTGAACTCAGAACCTTGAGATCAAGAGTCACATGTTCCACAGCTGAGCCAGTCAAGCACCCCAAGAGCAAGAGCTTTTAAATTTAATCACTTTCGGGGCACCTGGGTGGCTCAGTCGGTTAAGCGTCCAATTTGGCTCAGGTCATGATCTCACAGTCGTGAGTTCGAGCCCCGGGTCGGGCTCTGTGCTGACAGCTCAGAGCCTGGAGCCTGCTTCAGATTCTGTGTCTCCCTCTCTCTCTGACCCTCCCCCGTTCATGCTCTGTCTCTGTCTCAAAAATAAATAAACATTAAATAAATAAATAAATGACTAAATAAATTTAATCACTTTCAGGTTATCATTTTGTTCATTTATGGGTCATATGTTTGGTATCATTTCTAAGAAATGTTTGCCTAACCCAGATCACAAAGATGTTCTATTTTCTTCTAGAAGTTTCATAGTTTTAGGTTTTACATTTAAGTCTGTGGCCCATTTTGGTTTAGTTTTTGCATATGGTGGTAAAAATGGATTGAAGTTCATGCATAAGAATTAGTTGCTTGTGGGGCACATGGCTGGCTCAGTCAGTGGAGCATGCGAGTTTGAGCCCCACATTGAGTGTAGAGATTACTTAAAAATAAAATGTTTTAAAAAAAGGAAAAAGGAATCAGTTGTTTGTTACCATGTATGATCATGCTGCAGATCACTCTAAAATGTCACATTCTAGAATTTTTTAGAGCAGCTCACTTCTACTCATGTTTTCTTGGAGTACAAGTTAATGTAAAAGCATACTAAAAGCTTCCAACTCTTTTATTCTTTTACCAAAAAACCTTCAGATTTGTTTGAGGCTGGCAAAGCTGTTCTCCTTGCCCAGCGTGTATAGCTCCCCAAGAGGAAGCTTGGTGTTTGTAGATCTGGTCAGCTTCCTCCTTGGGTGCTACTGGGTGTCCTCCATCTTCTCCCGTGGGTGCCTCTGGGTGTCCTCCATCGTCTCCCGTGGGTGCCTCTGGGTGTCCTCCATCTTCTCCCGTGGGTGCCTCTGGGTGTCCTCCATCTTCTCCCGTGGGATCCTCTGGGTGCCTTCCATCTTCTCCCGTGGGAGCCTCTGGGTGTCCTCCATCTTCTCCTGTGGGTGCCTCTGGGTGTCCTCCATCTTCTCCTGTGGGAGCCCCTGAGTGTCCTCCATCTTCTCCCATGGGAGATAGGTCCTTTCTTGCTACTTTGCCATGACTCCTCTCAGGTTGTTGTAACCACAAGGCTGGGTTAGGCAGGTGGGAGTAATGGCATTGTTGGGAACGGTGGCTGCCTCATTCAGAGGAGCATTTGCTGATAGATGCCAGAGTTGTCAGCTGCCAGACTGCTGGCGCAGTATTGTCAGACCCTCTGATTTTTAGGAAAAGCTGGGAATAAAGATGTATATGAAATTTGTGAATGACAAAGTAAGCTGAGAATAAAAAATAAGCTGGGAAGAAACCAGGATAAAGATGTATATGAAACTTGCAAATGAGAAAATAAAAGGCACTTTGAAGGTCCTTCCAGTGTCTCGCAGTGCTTTCAGCCACCTTACCTGAGTCTGGGCCACGGCTTTGCTCCCATCTTTTTCTAGGATCTACTCAATGTTTTCATACTGTGAATTTAAAAATTTGCCTTTTTGAGGTGCCTGGGTGACTCGGTTGAGCGTCTGACCTCGCCTCAGGTCATGATCTCACGGTTTGTGGGTTTGAGCCCTGCTTTGCTCTGTGCTGACAGCTCGGAGCCTGGAGCCTGCTTCAGATTCAGTGTCTCCTTCTTTCTGCCCCTCCCCCACTTGTGCTCTGTCTCTCAAAAATAAATAAATGTAAAAAATAAAAATAAAAATTTTCCTTTTCCGTGGGCCTTTCATTTCACCTGATGAGCAAGCCAGAGTTGTCCTTATAAAAAAGTTAAAAAGAAGTTTGTCTCCATTTCTGTTGTTTTCTCAGTCTGCCTTCTGGTTCTCTTCACACCAGGTTTGTAGATAAAACTAACGTAGTACAGGTGGTGTGTTTGTGGAGATTGGCTTTCAGAGAGTTAGTAGTCCTAATATTGCTTATTTCTTAGTTCTTCTAAGTGTGACATGATGAGGGTTTAGAGAACTTTGTAATGATATGTCATATCTTTTGCTGAAAGATTCCATTACTCAGAGCCTGTAGGTGGAGGCATCATTCATTTCATCCTCATGGACAAGTGTAGCAGGCTGAGTACCCATGCAGCCAGAGTGGGCTGTCCTTTCTTAGAATCAGAGGAATACATTGGAAAGAGTTTGGGCTGTGGAGTTAGCTAGATGTGGCTCAAATCCAGACTGTATCACTCCTGGGAAAGTTATTTTATTTCATTTTTAGCATTTGTATAATGTTTTTCTTTTTAACATAATTTATTCAAGTTAGCTAACATACAGTGTGTATACAGTGTGCTCTTGGCTTTGGGAGTAGATTTCCATGATTCATTGCTTACATACAACACCCCGTGCTTATCCCAAGTGCCCTCCTCATTGCCCATCACCCCCACTGCTCAACCCTCAGTTTGTTCTCTGTATTTAAGAGACTTGGTTTGCCTCCCTCCCTCTCTGTTTGAAACTATTTTTTTTTCCCCATTCCCTTCCGCTATGGTCTTCTGTTAAGTTTCTCAAATTCCACATATGAGTGAGAATACATATTTGTCTTTCTCTGACTGACTTGTTTCACTTAGCATAATACCCTCCAATTCCATCCATGTTGTTGCAAATGACAAGATTTCATTCTTTCTCATTATTGGCATTTGTATAATGAATTCACATGTTCCCTCAGCTGTGCTATTTGAGGATTCTGGCAAGCAGCATGCACAGTCAGGCTCCCGTTGCCCTGAGGATGCACATTCACACTTCCCCCGTTTAGTCATGAGTATCTGAAATTAATATTTATAATTATCATGTAAAGTCACCAAGAAAACATTCAATTCTTTGTAGTAAACTCTATTTAAGAAGTGATTCAAACACTACATTAGCACATATTTTGGGGGGATATTTATTTATTTTCTAAGTTTTTATTTAAATTTCAGTAAGTTAACATACAGTATAATATTAGTTTCAGGTGTAGTATTTAGAGATTCATCACTTAGATACGATACTCAGTGCTCAACCCAACAAGTGTTCTCTTTATTACCCATCACGCGTGTAACCCATCTCCCCACCCACCAGCATACATTTTTTTTTACTTTCTAAAAAACGTTTATTTAATTTTGAGAGAGAGGTGTGCACATGAGTGGGGAGGAGCAGAAAGAGAGAGCGAGTGAGAATCCCAAGCAAGCTCCGCACTGCCAGCACAGAGCCTGACACAGGGCTGGAACCCTGTGTCACGAACTGCAAGATCATGACCTGAGCAGAACAAGAGTCAGATGCTTAACTGACTGAGCCAGCCACCCAAGCACCCCACCAGCACACATTTTAAAGGGAGGAAAAAATGTTGCTAGGAGTGATGAAATAGTTTCCTTGGTTGCTTTGCCCTGCAGGGCTGGATGGAGGATAAATTGGGGAAGATTTGAATTATGTCTGTGAAGTAAGACCCCAGGTTTGTTTAAAAAATAAACTTCATTTATGGCAGCCACACAGGAGAGAAAAGCCTTACAGTGTTACTGGGTTGTGGAGTCATGGGATCTGTTTCTGTCTTGTTTAAATTAAAGGTTTAACATGCACATAGTTTACAGATAACCTCATTCTCCTTCCCACTCCTGGTATGTGACCACTTGAGCATCCTGTGGTGAGTGGTTATTTTCTTCAACTGCTCTGACCTCCCTGGACCTGGTATCTTAGTTGAGGCCTTATCCTGGGGGTTATTCTTCTCCATCATCTTGAGTTGCTTGTGCCCTTTCCTTCTGCTTGATTCCGTGTCTTAGTTTACTCTTCAGTTTTAGTGGAGGATCCCTTTTAGTAGTCTTCCAGTAGAGATTGGGAGAGTCACAGTTTTGAGATTTTTCATATCTGAGGACATTTTGTTCTGCACTCACTTCAGTAGTTGGCTTATAGAATTCTGGGCTCACAATTATTTCCTCCCAGAATTTTGAGAATATTGCTTAATTGTTTTCTAGCTTTTGTTGTTGCTGCTGAGAATTTTGATACCTTGCTGATGCTTGATTGACTGTAATATAACCTGTGTTTCTCTTTGGTATTCTGTAATTTTTTTTTTTTTTTTTTTTTTTGTCTCCAGTGTTTTGAAATTTCATGGTGCTGTGTTTTGGTGCAGGTCTTTCCTCCTCACATACATTTTATGATCTGAATTTTCTTTTTAAATATTTTTTAAAGATTTGTTTTCTAAGTATTTATTTAATCTCTACACAAACCATGGGGCTTGAACTCAACCCTGAGATCAGAAGTCACATGCTCTTCTGACTGAGCCAGCCAGGCACCCCTATTGTTCTGAATTTTCTAAATAAACATCTTTTATGCTCAGAAACTTACTATATAAAATCTTGTGTGGTATATAATACTTTTAGAAGAAATGATCTATTCTACTACAAAAAGTTTTTGGCACCTCACAATTTGCAGTCTCAGAACAGTGGCCCTATACATGAGTTTTTCCCTAAGAGGAAGTCAGCCAGTGGTGACTCACTTGTTTGATGAGAGTGAAAGGAGAAGCGCTCTAATCATTTTGTTGTCTGGGTTGCATTGCTATGGATGGTCTTTTTAGGAAAGGAGAATCTGGAAAGCTATTAATATTTTTAAAAGACTGAGCAATGAAGGTATTTGGTTTTGTATTGTGAATGGTTGACAAGTCTAACAATTATTTTAGGAGGCCATGTCAGTTTTGGATGCCATGTAATAGGGGTGTGTGTGTATTTTAAGTTTCCTGTTGAGGGTCTCCTGTGTGACATGGTGGGTCTAGTGCTGTATAAAACAACAGCAGCGAAAAGAAGGTGCCTAGCCTAGCACACACTCAGTTTTTAACGTGACTGGGAGACAGGGTTTTATTCCTTGAAACTGATTTGTCTTGAGTGTTGGATAAAAGGTGCGTTTATAAAAACACAAAATTTTCTGGTTAGTGTTAGGACATAGCTCATGGTTACAAGAATATGCAGTAAGATAACATACATTAAAAACCATTGCTGTCATTAGTAGAAATAGTGGGTGACTATTTTTCCAACATTTATTGTGAAAATTTTCCAGTATACAGAGAAACTGAAAACAAATTCACATTGAATCTCTTGTGGACTGCCAAAATTCCACAATAAAATCTTTTAAAATCAACTTTTATTTCTGTTTAAGTTTTATTTGTTTAATCTCTGTACCTCATGTAGGGCTCAAACTCAAGACCCTGAGATCAAGTGGCACATGCTCCACTGACTGAGCCAGCCAGGTGCCCCTACAATCAACATTTAAAATTTACATTTTACTTGTATCACATATGTATCCCTCTGTCTATCCTTCAGTCCATCTTACTTTTTGACGTGTTTCAAAGTAAGTTGTGGACATCAATTACACTTGACCCCATTTACTCCAGTGTGCATGTTGTTAATATTTGTTTGCAGCTCTGGGATACCCACCTGGCTGGTTCAGTTGGTTAAGCATCTGACTCTTGATTTCAGCTCAGGTAATGATCTCACAGTTCGTGAATTTGAGCCCCACATTGGGCTCTGCACTGATAGCGCAGATCCTGCTTGGGATTCTTCCTCTTTCTCTGCCATTCCCCCACTTGTGCTCTCTCTCTCAAAAATATATACATATTTGTTTGCAGTTTTATTTTAGTTTTGTTTTCACATGAAATGTACCATTCAATCATAATCTCACAGGTGCATACACATAGTAGCTTTTCGGAGTCATCTCACCATCTTCAACAAAGCATACATATGAGGCAGGTGTTACAAAAGCCACCTTAAGAAACCTAGGGCCAGCTGGAGGGATTTCTGCAACAGTAGGCCTCTGGCCTCCATTAGAAGAAGAAAGGAAAGGCATTGTAGGTTGACCGTTCATTGGCTGCGAGTGAAGGACTTCACCTTCTTTCAGTGCATGTAGAGAGAACCTCTCTGTGGAGGGCTGTATGCCTGGGTCTTCATTGTTTTGGATTTATACTGTATTCCTGGAAGCTCGCTCAGGTTGGTAGCTTCCACCTTGTATGCAGTCCAAAACTCCAAGCTCTTTTTGCAGTTTGAACAGTGACAAAATGGTCTTGAACTTACTTGTTAGGAATAGTGATAAGTTTTTTAGAGGCTCTCTTTTCTCCAGTTTTTCATCCAGGTCATGAATTTGTTGCTTGTGTGTTTTCACTTCCTCAAATAGCCTCTTCTTTTTCTGAATTAGTTTATTGTATTAGGATCAGTGAGGTGCATGGTGGGCACACTTGTGACCAGTCATGTTGATGGAAGCACTGTACCTGAGGAGAGTGGCTATTCGTTGTTGCCACTTACAGTTAACCTCGCAGTTAAAACGAATTTCAGAATAATTTAGGGAAACCTGGAAGGGTCTTTTCACTCTTCAGAGTGAAAACAAAGTAGTTGAGCTTGGGAGTTGCCTGGTTTGGGCAAAGGAGTCAGGACTCACAGTCAGGTCTGGGTTTGTACCTGCTCTACTACTTGGGACTGGGTGACCTTTTGGACAGTATCATCTTTATCAGCATCTTCATAATGAACACCATGAAAGGCATTCTGTGGAGTGAACCTAGGCACACAAAGTACATGACAGTTAGAAGAACTTCTAAGACTGACTCGGTCCCTGTCAAAGGGGTATTTCTTTCATGTGACTTGAGAAAAGCATCATTTAGAGCTGGTGTACTTCCTGGGAGTCATTCATTTTCTTTCTGTCTCTTAAACTTTTTTTTTTAAGTTTATTTATTTATTTTGAGAGAGAGTGAACAGGGAGGATCAGAGAGAGAGAGGGAGAGAGAATCCCAAGTAGGCTCTGCACTGTTAGCGCAGAGTCTGATGTGGGGCTCTATCTAATAAACAGTGAGATTACGATCTGAGCCAAAATCAAGAGTCAGACCCTTAACCGACTGAGCCACCCACACGCCCCTCTCTCTTAAATTAATGACAAAATATATGTACACTTCTAACCACAGTCCAATAATGTAATTAAAATTTTTCAACTTTTTAAAGTTTATTTAAAAAAACTTTTTTATTTAAAAAAAATTTTTTTTAATGTTGATTCTGTCTTGAGAGACAGAGAGACAGAACATGAGGGACAAAGAGAGAGAGGGAGACACAGAATCTGAAGCAGGCTCCAGGCTCTGAGCTGTCAACACAGAGCCCGACATGGGGCTTGAATTCATGAACTGAGATCATGACCTGAGCCCAAGTGCCCAAGTTGGACGCCTACCCAACTGAGCCACCCAGGTGCCCCCTTACTGTCTTAAGTCAAATCTTTTTACCATAGCCCTGGTGCTTGATAATTCCTCCCCCCCCCCCCAACTTTATTTTGCTGTGATAAACACTGTGATGAGCATTTTTACAGTTGAGTCTGTTCCAATCTATGCTTTTTTTTGGTGGACTTACGGGATATAAAGACAGACATACTTTTAATGCTAGATTGTGCTCTAGACGTGTACCCATTTGTATTCCTACAGAACAGGTATATCTTTTCTGTTCCTGTGTTGAGTATACTATCAGTAGAACTTTCTCCTTGGTTTTTTCCTTCTCCCCCAAAGGCCCCATGCTCCTACCCCCCACACACATACATGTATCAGGTCTGGAAATGAGGTCAGATCTTTGTGGAGGATGGACTGGTCCATAGTGGTGTCACATCTTGACTGCGGTCAGGGCTAGAACACTGCTTGGTTCCTCCCTGTGCCAGGCCAAAAGTGGGTTTGAATTAAAGCCTTTTTTTCTTTTCTTTTTAAATTTTATGTTAGTTTCAGGTGTATGACATAGTGATCCAGTTCTGTCTGTGTGCTATACAGCACAATAAGTGTATTCATCATCTCTCATAGTACAGTGTTATTACAATGTTACTGACTGTATTCTTTGAGCTGTACTTTTTATTTCTCTCCATGACTTACTTATTTTATAACTGGAAGTTAGTACTTCTGAATCCTCCTCACCTTTTCAACCTATTACCATTGCCTGCCCAGCCCAGCCCAGCAACCACCACTTTGTTCTCTATTTATGAGTCTGTTTCTGGTTTTTGTTTTGTTTTGTTTTGTTTTTTAGATTGCACATATAAGTGAAATCACATGGATCTTATGGTATTTGCCTTTCTCTGTCTAACTTACTTCACTTAACATAATGCTCTCTAGGTCCATTTGTGTTACTGGAAATGACATCTCATTCTTTTTTTTTGTAGTTGAGTAATATTCCACTGTGTGTGTGTGTGTGTGTGTGTGTGTGTGAGAGAGAGAGAGAGAGAGAGAGAGAGAGAGTGTGTGTGTGTGTGTGTGTGTGTGTGTGTGGCTGTATGTGTACATACATATACATGACATCTTTATCTGTTCTGTCTTTGGGTACTTGGGTTGCTTCCGTATGTTGGTATTGTATATAATGCTACAATAAAAATAGGAGTGTATGTATCTTTCCAAACTAGTGTTTTCATTTTCTTTGGGTAAATACCTAGTAGGGGAATTATTAGATCACATGGTATTTCTGTTTTTAATTTTTTGAAGAACCTCCATACTGTTTTCTGTACTGGCAGCACCAATTTACATTCCCACCAAGGTGTACCAGTGTTCCCTTTGCTCCACCTCCTCACCAGCTCTTACTGTTTCTTGTCTTTTTGTTAGTAGCCATTCTGATTGGTGTGAAGTGATATCTCATTTCACAAAGTGGTTTTGATTGCATTTCCCTGATGTGAATGATGTTAAGCATCTTTTCATGTGTCTGTTAGCCATTTGATCTCTTCTTTGGGAAACTGTCTATTCAGGTCTTCTGCCCACTGTTCAGTTGGGTGCTTTTATTTTGGCGTTCTTTGTGTATTTTGGATATTAACTCCTTATCAGATTTATTTGCAGATCTCCTCTCCTTCAGTAGTTTGGTTGTCTTTTGTTGATTGTTTCCTTTGCTTTGCAGAAGCTTTTTAGTTTGATGTAGTCCTAATTTATTTTTGCTTTTGTTTCTCTTGCCTAAGAGATCCATAAGTATGCTGCTAAGGCCAAGAGATTATTGCCTGTTTTCTTTTAGGAGTTTTAAGGTTTCAGGTCTCACATTTAGGTCTTTAATCCATTTTGAGTTTATTTTTGTGGCTAGTTTACAAAAGTGGTCCAATTTCATTCTTTTGCACGTAGCTGCCCAATTTTCCCAACACCATTTGTTGAAAAGACTGTCTTTTTCCCACTGTATATTCTTGCCTCCTTTGTTGTAGATTAATTGGCCATATAAATGTAGGTTTATTTCTGGGCTCTTTATCCTGTTCCATTGATCTGTGTGTCTGTTTTTGTGCCAGTATCACACCATTTTGGTTACAGCTTTGTGTAGTATATCTTGAAATCTAGGATTGTGATACCTCCAGCTTTGTTCTTCTTTCTCAAGATTGCTGTGGCTGTTTGGGGGTCTTTTGTGGTTCCATACACAAATTTTAGAATTGTTTGTTCTAGTTATGTGAAAAATGCTGTTGGTATTTTGATGGGGATTGCATTGAATTTGTAGATTGCTGTCAGTAGTATGGACATTTTAATGATACTGATTCTTCCAGTACATGAGTGTGGTGTCTCTTTCCATTTATTTGTGTTGTCATCAGTTTTTTTTCATCAGTTTGTCCTACAGTTCTCAGAATATACGGTCTTTTACCCTTTTGGTTACATTTATTTCTGGTTATTTTACTGTTTTTGGTGCTGGTGTTGTAAATGGGATGGTTTTCTGAATTTCTCTTTCTGCTACTTTGTTATCAGTGTATATAAATGCAACAGGTTTCTGTGTATTTTATGTCCTGCAATTTTACTGAATTCATTAATTCGTTATAATTTTTTTTTTTTTTACTTTATTTTAGAGAGCGTGAGCTGGGGAGAGGGACACAGAGAGGGAGGGAGGAGGGTAGAGAAAGTGAGAAAGAGGGAGAATATTCCAAGCAGGCTCCATGCTCAGTGCGGAGCCCACAGCCGGGCTTAATCCCTTGACCCTGGGATCATGACATGAGCTGAAATCAAGAGCTGGATGGATGCTCAACCGACTGAGCCACCCAGGCACCCCAATGAATTCATCTATTCTAACAGTTTTGGTGGAGTCTTTAGTTTTTGTATATAGTGTCATGTCAGCTGCAAATAGTGATAGTTTTACTTTTTCCTTACCAGTAGGGATGCCTTTTATTTCTTACCTGGTTGCTGTCGCTAGTACTTCTATTAATGTGTTGAATAAAAGTGGTAAGAGGGGAGGGGACATCCTTGTCTTGATCCTGATCTTAGAGGAAATCTCTTGGGTTTTCACTGGCCACTGGCTTCTTTGTTTCAGGTTACACTCCTGGCACACCTTACAAAGTGTCCTGTTCCCCCACCAGCGGGGCAGTGCCACCATACTCTTCCTCCCCCAACCCCTACCAGACTGCTGTGTACCCTGTGCGAAGTGCCTACCCCCAGCAGAGCCCCTATGCACAGGTAGGCCTGGGTGTGCTATGGGTCTCTTAATTAAGTGCTCTTGGGCATTGTGTGTGTGGGAAGGGTTGGTTCTCTCTGGACTCTGACCCATGAAGTGTGGAGCCCTGTGGTATTTGTCTCTCTTCCTCCCTGTAGCAGGGCACGTACTACACACAGCCCCTGTATGCAGCACCCCCTCATGTCATCCACCACACCACGGTGGTGCAGCCCAACGGCATGCCAGCAACAGTGTACCCTGCTCCCATCCCTCCACCTAGAGGCAATGGCGTCACCATGGGCATGGTGGCTGGGACCACTATGGCCATGTCAGCAGGTGAGTCCTTGACCCTGGGTTGCCTGTTTTATGAGAGCCAGGAGAAGGGAGAGCTCACTAATTCTCTGACCCTTGGTTTGATTTTTCAATGGCTTGAGTTGTGTGGAAGGACATACTCTTTGGGAAAGGAACAGCATATGATCCTTCTTTCCCTTCCTTTTATTTCTTCCCCTTCTTCTTTTGGTTGAGAGGACAGGTGTGACCAGCCAAGAACCAAGTACCTTCCCCATAGGGCATGAGTGGATAGTGATCAATGTATTAGACAGGTGAGCTGAGTCCTTAGCAGTAGGGCTGAGGGGCATACCAGTGAACATACCAAGCTTGGGCAGAAGGTGATCACTTTGTATCTGGGTGGGCTGGCCTTCCTGATAACTCCCCTTTAGTGTAGGCTGCAGGGCAAGTTGTGTGAATGTTGGTGTTTGCATGAATCTAGGAAAGCTGGCTTTGTGTTCATGGACATAACAGCCTCTTATAGAAAATCTTTGGCATTGGTCACCTTTATTTCCCAAGGCTTCCCTTTCCCTTGTTCAGGAAAATACATCACAGAGAGATGAGACTCCTGGCTAGGATGTGCACATCTCCCTGTGAGCCCCAGTGGTCATATGGGTTGTCTGTGGCACGCAGCCAAATACGGAAGATGTCATTGCTTGCCCATGGCTGTGTGTGTGTGTTTTAATATTGTTCCCTCCCTCTCTTTTTTTTTACCCCTTTAACTCCAATATAGGGAGATTGTGCCAGAGAGAAAGGTGTGTTAGGATACCATGTGTGTTTCTTCTCAGAGTCTCCCTTGTATTTGGTTTTCCCATACTTTTCTGTGAAGGCACAGACAGAAACTGCATGTTTGAGGCACGTGAAGGGAGAGATGGCAGGCCCTGGGTTGGTTGTGGGCAGGAAGATGGGAAGTGAAGAAAAGCAGGGTGAGGCCATTAGGTTGGAGGTTATGCTGATTTACAGATGGACTCAGAGTTGCTGAGTTTTCTGCAGATATAGGGAAAATACATTTATCTTCATGTACTTACAAGGTCATGTAGTTTAGAATCTCCCTCCTTCCCTCTCTTTAATTTTTACTATCTTAACCATTTTTAACTGTATAGTTGAGTAGTGTTAAGTATTTTCACTTTGTTGTAAAACAGATCTCTTTCACCTTGCAAAACTGAAGATCTGTGCTCATTAAATAACAGCTCTCTTTTTCCCCTGCCCCACCCTCCCACTCCCCAGCCCCTGGCCACCACCATTCTACTTTCTATCAGTTTGACTACTTGAGATACCTTATGTAAGTGGAATCCTATTGGGTGTGTCTTTCTGTGACTGGCTTATTTCACTTAGCATGACATCCTGTATATTCATCCATGGTAGCATGGACAAATTTCCTTCCTTTTTAAAAATTTTTTCATTGTAAAAGCTTATTTATTTGGGGAGGGGTGTTTGGAGGGACAGAGAGGGAGAGAGAGAGAATCTCAAGCAGGCTCTGCACTGTCCCTGGGGAACCCAATGCAGGGCTCAAACTCATGAACTGTGAGATCCTGAGCTGAAGTCCAGTGCTTAACTGACTAACCTACCCAGGCACCTGAATATCTTCCTTTTTAAGGGTAAATAATGATTAATTTGTTGATTATCATCTGATCTGCAAAAATCATTGAGTATATGCTTATATGAAGGGAAGGCACAGAGCCTTCTACAGACATTATCATATGAGCTTGCTGTGTTTATACAACTTTGAGTTGTGTATGATCTGTATTCTGACAGCAGTCTAGGTCATGACCACCCCTCTTCCTGTTAAAGCAGGCCAAGCCAGAGCTCTCTTTTCAGGCAGCATGGAGCTGCATGGTGACATAGGCTAGCCTCATGTGGGTAGTGCTGCCTGCCATTGAGACAGCTGCTCTTTCTTCCAGGTACCCTGCTGACCGCCCACTCCCCAACTCCTGTTGCCCCCCACCCAGTCACTGTGCCCACGTATCGGGCCCCAGGAACGCCCACCTACAGCTACGTGCCCCCTCAGTGGTGATCACCCTGCAAATGTAAGTGACTAGTGAAACCTGGGTTGGCTTTTTTTCCAGTACAGAATGGCAAATCTATATTTTAAGCACTAACAAGAAAAATGCTTAAATGCCCCTCTTAATCCAAGGGCAGTGTGGCATTTAAAGATTTGTTCTTATTTGGACTCTTAGAAAGTAGAGGAAAGGAAACCATTGAGTACTTGCTGTGTACACTATATACTTGTTCCTTTCTTAGTCTGTGCTCTAATCTCCTACTGCCTCCTACAGGAACTAGGATTCTGGTTGTGACCAGGAGTCTCTCTAAGGTGTGCGGCAACCAGGAGCAGTGGCCTTTCCCACTGCTGCCCTTTCTGGTCCTAGTGGGTTTTGTCCTCCTTGACTTAAATGAAATTCCTTTTTGGAGCAGCGGTGCCAGGGGTGCTCCGTGTGACCATGTGTGTCTTTCTCCCCCTGCCAGGTTTGAGGATGGAGCTGTGCAGTCACATCATGGAGGTTCCACAGCTGGTGCTGCAGGCCTCGCGCCTCCAACCTGGACTTTCTTCTTAATGCTCTCGACACTTAGCTAACACTACTCTGGCCCGGCCCAGCAGGTCCCAGCGCCATTAGTTTCCAACGGACTCTGTGGGTTGGTCTTAAAGCAATTCCTGTTTTGTGGGCTGCCTGGCAATTTTTTAGCTAACTGTAATGATAAAAAGGGAGTATTAATCTATTCTGAATCATATCTAGTTGAATGCATGTTTAAAAAAACAAACAAAAAACAAAGCTTGCTCAATCTACCTGCAGTGACTGATGCAAAACCATCATATGCAAAACCCAAAGGAATGGAAAAGCATTTTACAACTTGTATCACTAATGCACTGTTGTAATGTATGCAGAGTCTTCAAGTTATAAGTGTTAAAGTGAATTTCTTCATAGAGTATCTGAAATCCCTTGGATGATTCTTCAGCCTTTGGGGTTGATGTGGGTTGCCAGTTGGTAACATGGACTTTGAGTTTTCAGCCATCTGTTTCTTTCACACTGACTGCACGGGAAGAGAGTCGCAGGGACAGGGAAAGTGCAGGGTGGGCCACCACTGCCTGGGGCACAGCCAGCTTTCTGGACGTCCCTTTTCTTGCCGTTTAGGCTTGCCTAAACATTGTGGTGTGGACATTCTTAGAGATGATCATGAAAGTATAGAGTTGTATGGCCAGTACAGTTAGGGGCAAGAGGTTGTCTGTGTATCAGCAAAGCAGTTTTCTCTGCCATCTCAATTTTCATTACAAGTCTCCTACACGTAGAGATGAGGTTTTCTGTGTCTTTATTGGGAAAGTCTTATGTAGAACTAAATTATTTTCCTGGGATGGAAGATGTGTGAAGGAGAAACAGTCACACTTGGAGGAGGTATTGGTTTCTCCTTTGTTTAGCTTAGAAAACCATTCGTCCCTCCCGCCCCCAGAAGTTTCAGTCCACGGAAAACATATGTAGGCATTGCTGTCCTCTACCACCCCCCCACCAACGAAGGGCAAAGATTTCAGCTGTCTGTTATGAAGAAAGTTACATATTTAAAAGAACTATTAAAAGGGAACAAAACTTGATTTGAAATTGTTTCTTGTAGAGAGGCAGGGCTGTGGCTCTGTTTCCGCCCATCCACCTGAAGGGGACTTGTCATCTGACACCATCTGGAGGAGACTTCTGGAGATGGGTCTGGGGAGGTGTGAGGGAGGGGCTGGTGCCTCTGGTCTGTGAGCCTTGTCTGCCATCTGTAGCTGAGGGCTCTCAGCACAAAGCAGGTATGGACAGCAAGGGCCCAGGCAGCATCAGAATGCATTTGCCTGCCAGGATTTATTTAGAAAGGAATTTGTGTTTAAAGTCAGAATATTGTACATAAGAAATGAAGGGGATTTTTTTTTTTTTTTTTTTTTTGCTTAAATGTGCCCAGCTTGTATCAGTGGGAGTGTGTCTGTTCACAGAGGGGGTGGGAGGGTGAGGGTTTTGTTCCCTTTCAGCAGTCTGTCAGGTGGGGGTGGGTGTGCTCCTGTTCACCCCATCATTTCAAGTGTATGGGCTTTGGTTGGGGAGGGGACCCTGCTCTTACGTCTCTGGCAGCTAGGTCAGGGCTCTGGCACTGGTTTGGCTTTCTGCCCCATTTCCTGACTGGGACACCTGACCCCTGAGCCTTTGGTAACCTTATTTTTTATAGTAAGTACCCCATAATTTTCTTTTTTCACATTTTATTTTATAAGAAGTTTAGGAATATTTTTGCATGGATCATTGTAAACAGAAGGTTCCTTATTCCTAATGTCTATTAACATAGTGTGCTTACTGATAAGTACCTTAAATTGCTTCATTAGCACTTAACCCACGTGTGTCTGTGTGTGTGTGTGGAGAGAGAGAGTGTGTGTGTGTGTGTGGAGAGAGAGAGAGAGAGAGAGAGAGAGAGAGAGAGAGTGTGTGTGTGTGTGTGTGTGTGTGTGTGTACCATGTACCCCAGGCACACAGTTTGTGTCTACTTTAACTCTGTGCTGGTTATTCCATCTGTATGGTGGATGGTTTATAATATCCATGAGGTTCCAGGGCTGAACTGATCAATTAACAGAAAAGTCCATTTCCCCAGTTTAGTGTAATAGATTAGGAGAAAATAAGATTTTAGTGTATGCTTTAAAAAAGCCCTAAACATCAAAATGGGAACACACACACACACACACACACACACACCCCTATGTGTAAGGGTGGAGTCATTCAAATGTAGAAGTTACATCGGATGCTTCATTGGGCTTGCTTGAGACATGGTGCACACAGGGTGAGTGTTTTCACAAGCACTGAATTAAATAGTGTTTTCAAGAGCAAGAAGGTTGGGTTGCATTTTGCCCCCATTTACATCAGCTCATAAACACTTTACCCCCTATAATTTTTTAAAGTCTTTTTTCCCTTTTGTGAAGGTGAGTTGGGAGACTTTATCAAATACCTTTGCATAATGGAATACATCTGTGTGGAAATCTTTTCACATCAGGGCATCAGCTACCAAATATGATAATGAAAGGTAGATCTTACCTAGTAGGTAGGAATCTGGACATATGAATAGTAGCAAAACTATCATAGATAGTAATTTTAACAGCAGTTCCAGTAAAAATAATTAAGGAATAGAACTTGTTATAAAATTGCATAATTTGATATCCCAAGCATAATTGTGGAACAGAGAAACAGCCTTTTTTTGTATGTGACATTCCTAATTTGATACTCTTTCAGCTGAATTATGGTTCTTTTGGAAGTGGAGACAGGTAGGCAAGGACCTAATTCCTCTAAACATGAACGTCATCATCATGGATAATTAAAAAAAATCTTCTACAGCCTCTCTGCCAAGGTTCAGGAGGCCTGTTTCTCTGTTTATGGAAGTTTTGTTTGGATCTGGGCCGGGTGACTTGAGTGTTTAGTGATGAGCAATGGTCCCATCAGCCTGCTGCCTCTGAGAATTGAGGCCAATATCAGGACCAGGGCCATTCGTGGGAGGCATGAAGGCAAGGCGCTTCCAGAACCTTTTATGTCTTCTGTGTTAAATCTTGTCAGACCATTCTTGTTGGTATGGTTATGAGGCCTACCAGTTGCTGTTCTGTGAATCTGTTTCTTGAGTGCTATGCAAATGTAGTATTTATAGGACATGAGAGAGGTCTTGAGACTTGGGCTAGGTACTTGTTGGTGAGCATCCTGCCCTTCCCACTCTCGGCGTACAGTGCCTTGCTCCATCTGGTGGCACCATCGCTTCTGTAATAAGAGGAAATATATTCTTATGGCATTTTGGATATGCTGATATCTGGCACATGAGTTTCTGTGAGTGTGCCTGCCAGTTGGTGGTGAAAGGGTGGCAACACCAACCACATCAATATTGGGGCCTACTTCAAAAGGAAATCCACCCTTCTTCACCTGTTCCTGTACACATTTGGAAACAGTATTACTCTGACTGATTGGGCCACCTTCTCCCCACCTGGCAGCTAATGGCTGGATACCCTAGTCGTCACTAACCTGGGTGTTGCCCAGTCAGGACAGGATGCCTGTCTGACCCCTCAGCAGGCTCACGGGCAGTTTTAAGGGCAAGTGCTTGGAGGGTGAGGGGCAGCTTCTGGTGCTTTCTAAGGGTGGGGGTGGGGTTCTCTAGAGAGGAGTGTAGTTGGCTCAGGGGAAGACTGCTTAGCTGTTTCTAGCATATCTCAAATATTTGTGTTTTTCCCCTGAGCTGTTTATTATTCAGCCTGAGCTCTCTGAAGGTGCGTCAGACTATTTTGAACAAACTTGCAGATGATGCACTGCAGAGGAGGGTCTGATCATTTTGGGTAGAAAGTTGCAAAGTTGATCTTATGTGTTTTAGAGGATTTGTCTCCCCCCCCCCCCCCCCCCCATTCATTTGAAGAACAGAAAACCCTAGGGGTAATCTTAAAGTTTACTCACTTGGGACAGGGAGACAGAGGAGAGGCAGGCATCTGTTTAGGGAACCTGCAGTGGGCTTCAGGAAATGTGTGCTCCCAGGGCTGTTGTGTTGGAGATGACAGGTGTCTCGTTTGGGCCTCCTGAGCCCTGTCAGTCTCCCATGGGTCCTTGTGTAGACTAGTGGTCAGTAAAATAGATGGGCTCTGCTGTGCTCCTGGCAGGGTTTAACGTGATAGCTGCTCTGAGGAGAGGTCCCAAGGAGCCACGTGGGTTATGACTGACTAGGAAATGGTTCCTTTTTTTTTTTTTTTTTTTTAATTTTTAAATACTTTTTTTAGACTGTTTTCTTGGTACTTTTTTTAAGCTTATGTCGGCATTGTCTTCCAGTGTTAAAGGCATCCCTCACCTCTGCATTGAACTTACGGTGTCAATCAATACAAAGGAATGGAACATCCATCCTGAGCCAGTTCCATTAAGTGTAAATTCATACTATTTTAATTTTTTATGCAATCTGATGAGTAGAGCTCAGATTTAAAATTCTTAAAAGCACGTTTATTGTAACAAGACTTGTTATGTATTAATACTGCAGTTTTCAATAAAGATTGACTTGTGTTGCATAGTGTGATTTTTATGGTTTTTTTTTTTTTTTTTTTCCTGTAGGTTTTATTTTGAGGTGGCATGGCCTGGCTGGAAGGTGGTGTAGTTTCTTTCTAGTTAGGACATGCAGGGTTTGGGGGCAGAAGGCCTTGTGCTGGGCCGTGGTGACCTTGTGTGGCGTGACAGCACGGTGTGTAAGGGTGTGTGGAGGCAACAGTTTGGGAAGACTGCTTCCTCAGGGGAAAGGGGAGGAAAGCTTACCCCCTGTTCCTTTTCTCTTGGTCCTGTGTCCTGGTCCCCATCCTGGAGGACACATTCTTCTCTATTTCATTGAAGAGGATGCTAAAACCCAGAAAGATTGCAGACTGCCAATCCCCCAAATTCACATTTGCTTACTTCAGCTAAACATGGACTCTGGGAGCAGTCAGGGAGCCAACAGGCTTCCAGGCCCCTGTGGTTGGAGGAGCCAAGCCAGCTGTATCCCATACCAGGACAGCTCCCAGACCACATGCTGTCCTCGCAGCTCCTTCTGAGCGTCTGAAGCATTTCTCCCGCCACCTTCGCTTCTTTCCACCAAAGCTCTGAGGGTATGGTTTGCAAGTAAGTGAGCTTCCACCACACTGGGCGATGCTGGGCTCATCCTTTCTGTTTAAGGAGAGGCCCAGGGCAGAGAAAGGTAACTGTCATAGGAAGGATGGAGCATGCAAAGGAGAAAATGCATAGACACAAATGGAAAAACCAGGGCCGACAGGTTATTTTTCATGTTTCTTTATGAAATTAAATGTGGCTTCTGGCTTGGAGAAGGTATAGTGCAAGAGTGACTGACTGTACATGCTGCTGAATTCCCTTAGGCCAGAGGGGCAGCTCAGTGTTCCCGCACCCACAAGCCAGGTCCTGGCTGTACTTGTGACCCTTCTCGGCAGGATATGGGCTTCCCTCTTAACTCACATGCTCACTGGACTCTGGGTTAGTGGGTCAGTCCTGGATGCTGGGCCACAGAATTCAGTCCTTATGGCTTCTCACACTCACTTAGGGTAAGGCAATCTTTCTGTGTCACTAATAACAATTATTTTTCCCCAATGTTAGAAAAACAGAACAATCCAGACAGACTGGGAGCAGGTTCTGGAGTCAACCCACAACTACACGTGGACTGGTCACAAACCCTGACAGAAGTATGCAGTGACTATGGTTTTGTTTTCTTTCCACTATAAACACATCACAAGTGAAGAGGGTGTCCAGCAGCCAGGACTGTCTAGAGAGGGACTGGGAGGCAAAAGAGGTGGCCTCTGGGCCCGACATTTTTGTGCACAGAATTCTGGTTCCCACCCTCCAGGGATGCAAGTTGCCTGGCACCACCAGCTGGGGACCAGCGGCCTGAAGGAGGGCAGAGGGGCACACAGCCCAACTTTGCAGGGGCTGAAGGCAGTCTGCCCAGAGACAGCAGGAGGAAGGATAATAAGATGTCCAGAGAAGAGGGTCCAGAGTGGCCAGTCCTCTCACGCGTGTTGGCCTGGCCGGTGGCTCTGAGCTTGTGGCTCCCAGGAGGCCCCATAGAGGTCCAGAGGGTGGCGGAAGGCTCACCGCTGTGGGCCCCTGCCCCTCCAGCTGGTGTCTTCAGTGCACCAGTGGTGGGGAAGAAACGAAGAATGGGGTGCCGAGCAGTTCCCTCCCTCAGCCTGTAACTTCCAGTGCATATGACAGGCAGAGGAGGCCACATGCTGTGGGCCTCAGGGAGAAAAAGCTGGAGGCCCACTGGAGGGACAGGTCCATACGGTGCTGTCGGGTGGGGGCTGGCTCACTTGCGGAATGGTGCTAGCCGGCTAATGCTGTGCCAGAAGGTGGATGGCTTCCTCTTGGGCTCTGCCAGTACCAAAACCTGTTGCTGGGGCAGGCTGGCCGGCAGTGCCGGGTGCTTCTGGCGTGCCAGGTAGTAGGGCCGGCTGAGGGCTGAGCAGGAAAAGAAAGCAGGGATCACTAGTGCCTAGTGAGCAGGTGTCACATGGCAGAGTGGCAGCCTCTGCTTGGTAGGGGGGGTGGAATGGGTCCCATCCCATGGGAGGGAAGTTCCTTCATGGGGCTGACCACATCCAGTGGCCTGAGCCACTGTAGAGGGGATGGCCAGGAAACCTGGGACGGTGTGGGGCCCTGGAGCTTCTCCATGGCACAGGCCCCTTGCCAGGCATTTATCAGCTCTGTTGGAATGGGGATATGGGCTCCTTGCCAGGAGGTTGTACAGAGGCCTGCCAGAAAGCAGTCCTGCCTGGGGAGGTGTGCTGTCATTAATGCTACTGCTCTGGGGGATGTGAAGGGATTGAGAGCAAAATTATCAACTGCACACTGATTAAAGCTTTGTCACCAGTGGCCCCTTACCACCAACATTTGGGAACAAACACCTGGAAAGGGCAGTGGGCAGCAGATGGGACCTACGTGCTAGCTGGCTTTGTTCTGGGGGTCAGAGAGGAGTTTGATCTTGATCAGGTAGTAGGGCCAGGCTGCTGTGGGAGGAGGTAGGGTACCATCCACTTACCTTTGGGCTTCCCAGTGGCCTGCTGCTTGCTGGCATTCAGCATGGCCTGCTTCCTCTGCAGCTCGGTGATGGAGAAGCCTGGGAGGGAGGACCGCAAATGAGACCTCTGCTTGACCTCTGCTTATTTTGAGGACTTGACTTCCACCTCCTCCCCCTCCCCAGCCAGTGTTGCTCTTGTCCTGTGCCTCTCGGCACCTGGTGTATCCTGCATCTCTCACAGGGTCTGGTGTCCCATCATGCTGCAGATGCTCCGTATCCTGCTCAGCCAGCCTGCCTTGGCCAACCAGGCAGAGGAGATGCTCAGTGGGCCCTCCCTACAACCTTGCCCTACCCATCTCTCACCCAGACCCAGTCCTTGATGTATTATTCAGCATCTAGTGTCCTTTCCACTATGGTGGAGGCTCTTTCCCAGACCAAGAGCCAATCTGGTCACTCTGAGTGTGATGTCCAGGGGCCCATGGAGAGAAAAGGAATGCAGCAGGGAGGTATCTTGCTTATGTTGGGATGGGTGAGGTTTCTCAAAGCCCATGCCCAAATCCTACTTGAATTCTTTGTGCTGGAAAGGGGCCTCATCAGTTCTCTGCAACTGAGAAGGCCCCCACCTTATGGAGTGTGTGTGGTAGAAAAACCTGGACAGGCCAACAGACCATGCCATGCCTTGGGGCTGAAATGAAGAGCTGCCCTGGGTTGTAGCACATGGCTACCTCGCAGTCTCAAGGTTGTCCTGACCTTGCATTCAGGGGTGAGGAGGGCTGGGTGGGCCCTCACAGTGGATCAAGGCTGAGTGGGGTCTCGCACCTGTCTCCTGGTCCAGCCGCACCTGCTCCCTCTCCCTGGCGAAGGCCTTGAGCCAGCGTTGTTTTTGCTCAGGCTTCCTGGCACACAGCAGGTGACTCTCTCCCGTGGTGCCGCAGAGCAGACGGAAAGCATTCTTGACACTCACGTGGAGGTCTCGATCTTTCCCGTCCTCCAGGTCCACCACCTCCAGGCCATCCATGTCCACTCGGCCCTTATAGTACAGCACATCCCGGCGGAGAAGGTCCTACCAGAGACTCTGTGAGCTCCTGCTCTATATCCTGCTTTTCAAGTCCTTACCTCTCAGGCCTCTGAACCACTCTCCTGACCTGTTTATGCCTCACCCCCTGCCCTGCAGTCAGAAGGGCCAGCGGGCTGCACACCCACTTTCCCAGCAGGTGGTAAGCTCACAAGGGCAGAGTGTGGTGTGGCACATGGTTCAGCCATGTGCTGAACCCATGCTGGAGGAGCCTTGTGCCTTCAGTGAAATTACTGACTAGCCTGGAGGGCACCCACTGCCTCACAGAGAGGCAGCCATGGAGACAGTGGGTCAGGGCCCATACTGCACAACAGAAGAGTACCAGGCCTACCGGGCCGGGCCCAGTATCAGTTGACCGGGAGGGCTTCCTGACCAGGGCCACTTGGGCCATGTGCTGAGAGGAGCAGAAGCTAATGGCAAAGAAGAGGCAATAGGAGCAGAGGATGCCAGGGCTCAGGGGGAGCTGAGGTGGCTTTAGAAGCAAGCAGAGGCTAGGTCATGAAGGAGGGTGTTCTCAACAGCACTGGACCCTGGTCAGACTGTGAGGGCCATCCCATGGTCCTCGGGCTACTTGGCTTCCTTCACAGACAGTGATCCTCATCCTGGCCCTATGGGCCTGACCAGGGAAGGGCCTGCTGTACTGAACGTCCTCAGGACGTGTGTGGCTCCTTTTCTCTGGCAGCTACTCCCAGCCCCCAGCTTCACCCCCTCCATTCCCGCTCTGAACGGCTCGTCCAGCAGGGCACAGCAGCTCTGGTACCTTCTTGCAGTAGATGAGCTGGTGGTCAAAGAGGAAAAACATCCTCTGCTGGCTCTTGGCTTGTGGTTGTGTAACACGGGTCAGCTCCCCCGAGTAGATGAGTTCCGAACTCCTGACCAGGAGATCTTCCCCCTGGTGGACCCCAAGGAACACTATGAGCTGAGTGTACCCAAACTGGGAAGCCCCCTTCACTGGGCACTGCCCCCTGCCTCTGTCACGAGTGGGGCAGGCTCCCCACTGGCCTGGTCTGCCTGTGGCCCCCACTGGGCTAGGGTCTGCAGTGAGCAGCAGGCCACAGAGGGAGGGGTTGCTCTTGAAGCCCAAGGCAGTGGTGGGCACAGTGGGGTGTTAAGGAGTAAAAAGGTGGTTTAACCTACAAGTTAGATGTCTCTGCAAAATGGGGCCAGTGGCGGCCAGTCATGTGCACACTTGAAATGTGACTGATCCCTATTGTGATGTCATGTAAGTAAACACCAATTTTGAAGACTTAGTATAAAGAATGTGAAATATTTCACTAATGATTTTGTTGCTTACATGTTGAAACACTTTGGATATGCTGACTTAAAACATTATTAAAATTAATTTTACCTGCTTTTTTTCTGTTTCCAGATGGCTATTAGAACATCTAAAATGACCCATGTGGCTCCCATGATACTTCGATTAGACAGTGCTATGCTCAAGAATAATTAGACCTGGCTCAAGTCACCTGTGAGCCTTGTCTTTAGGGGCTTATGAAGTTTTCTTAGCTAAATATAGTTAGTACCTGAAGTTCCATCATCAGACCTCAAACTTTCAGGCTAAGCCCCGCCTCACTCTGGTTCCTCCTTAGAAAATGCAAACCATAGCCAGTTATTGGCAGCCATTCAGTTTGGGATAAGTGAGTTTGTAGGGGTCCTTAGCCAGGGCTAGGCCTCAGAACCAGTCACCAGGAAAAGAAAACAAGCAAACAAACAAAAAAACCCCAAAGACTACACCAGGGATTCTAATTCTGTGTTTCTAGGGTGGGGTCCAGGAATCTGTATTTTCATAACATTTTATGGCTGGTGGGTGGGGGTGGAAAGAGCAGGACGGGAAGGCCTCTAAAGGACAGGAATGTCCCCATTAGTTCAGGTCTCTGGGTGGTTTCAGAAGGCAAGACTGGTGGATATAAGGGGCATGTGCAAGCCTGAAGAATAGAATCAGGAATGGAATGAAAACCCATGGCAATCCGTTTTCGGTCATGCTGTGGCAGGCCTGAACCCTTCTGTTGGGAGTCCCAGTAGTTACTGCCACTTGGGGATCTGGCCTGTCCCTTGAGGGCTGAGGACTAGCTCCTCCTGCTGGGCCAGCTGACCACACTGGGAGCAGCATCCTATGTCACACATGCTGGGCACTCTTGACCAGGAAAGAGGCCACCAGGCCTGCAGCTGCATGCTCCAGTGGGTTGGCCTGGGCAGAGGACCAGCTCTCCTACTGCCAGCTCCCAGAGCATGACTCCCACTTCAGCTCCTTCCTAGATTTTTCAAAGGCAAGCGTGATTTTAAAGCAAGGAGCCATGCCCCACGGTATTTTCCGAGCTGTGGGGCCCTCACCTCCCAATCCTCTATGGAGCTCTGCCACTGAGCAATCTTGTCAATGTTTTCAAGCCTCCGTTTCCGTTCGTTGATGAGCTGGGCCACATTCTTCATGGCATGTAAGGCTGCCTCCACATCCTTGAAGTCCCTGGGGCATAATAGACATGGAAGAAGGTTGTACTAGGGAAGGCAGAGAGGGGCTGTGGAGCTGCCTCCCTCTGGGGCTATGCCCTTGGCAGTTTTCACTTGTCAATGCCAGATGGTGCGTCTGGGCACCACAGAACTTAATATCCTATTTTTGTCCTCTTCTCTCATTGTAATGACAGCATGTGACAGCAGGGACTATTTTACTATGTGCTGTCAGAACTCAACACTCTGGCTGACCCAAGGCATGAAGAGCCTCAGACTGCCCTCCCTTTCCAGCAGCCTCCTACCTGTGCTGGGGGGGTGTGTACTTGAGCAGCTCAGCCAGCTGCAGAGGGTACTTGCAGATCTTCTGTACCGGTGTCAGCAGAAAGCCGTCCAGGGAGATATCTATCATCTTCTGTAGTAACCGGCAGGCCTCAAAGAAGTACACATACTTGCTGAGCTTGGTAAGCCTGGAGAGCTCCACACAGGCATTGGGGTGGTTGTTGCAGTACTCCGAGTAGATCTGGAAGTCTGCTTGCTGGGGGCACAGCTGGAGGTCAGGATGGTGACCTCCTGCTCCCTCAGGCCACCCAGGCAACTGGGGCACAGCATAGGAGAGGGAGCAGGGGCCTCTGTATTTCCCTCAGGAGCTGGGCTCAGAGGGCCCAGACTCTCTGTACCCATGTCACTGGGCACAAGCTATGTGGAATTAGACACAGGGGTATTAGACACTGAAAACTCAGGCATGTGTGTGTCCTGTCACCACCCAGATTTCTCAGCAGATATTTTGACTGTATGTCAGTTTTTTTTTTTTTTGGAGGGTGAAATCAATGATGTTAATAAGGAAGCACTGCCAAGGCCAAAAACTAGAAAGAGAGAGAGAAAGGAGAGAGAGAAGGAGAGAGAGGACAGGGGAAAGAAGGGGGAGAAGAGAAAGAAAGGAGAGACAGAAGGGGAAAGTGGAGTGGGGGGAAGAAGGGAGAGAGAGAAGGATAGAGAGGAGAGAGGATTGGGGGGAAGAAGGGAGAGAAAGGAGAGTGAAGGGGAGAGAAGAGAGGAGATAAAGAAGGAGAGAGAGGGAGAAGAGAGAGAGAGGGAGGGACAGAGACAAGGAGAGAGAGAGGGAGGGAGAAGGACAGAGAGAAGGATTGAGAGGAGAGAGACAGAAGGAGATTAAGGGAGATTAAATGGCTTCCAGGGTCTATGTCTGTGCCCCCTGGTGTCTCGCTTCTTCCTCACAAAGCTCTGGCTTCATATCTGGGTAGCCAGTGCCACTTTATCCATTCACCATGTGACAGATACGTCCACATTGTGTATTGTTTAAAAAAATTTTTTTTTCATGTTTATTTATTTTGAGAGAGAGAGAGACAAAGCATGAGCGGGGGAGGGGCAGAGAGAGAGAGGGAGAGAGATCCCAAGCAGGCTCCACACTGCCAGGGCAGAACCTGACACCAGGCTCAATCCCACGAACCACGAGATCATGACCTGAGCTGAAATCAAGAGTCAGATGTTTAACCAACTGAGCCACCCAGGTACCTCTTGTGTGTGTGTCTTGAGACACACACACATGAGGCACATGAGACTCACTGTGCCTTTTTTCTTTTCATTTTTTTTTTTTTTTTTGTTGTTGTTGTTCTATCTACCTGACCCAGAGAAAGACTGGGTCTTTAGTGACTAGGACTTCATGGACTTAGGTGGGAAAGGAGGGTAACAGCAGTAAGCTCACTGGCCAGTTGCTGTGATGGTCATACTGGGTAATGTCGATAGAGTGCCTATCCCTCCCTTCCAGCCCCCATCACAACTCTGCCTGCTGCATAACTGGCTCCAAATCCCACACTCACTCAGGTGCTCTGACCCCACTACCCATTCCTGCTCAGGGAATCTAAGGTCTCCCCTTCCAGCTCTCCTGCCACTGGAGCCAGGTAATAGGGCCCTTCCAACAGCCCCCTCAACCCCCACCCCCACATACACTGGTAGTAGCCAGGAAGGAACCCATATTGTCCTTGATGGGCTGGCCTTGGCATCCTCTGCTCAACCCCACATAAATGCCACAGGAGACAGAAACAAGTGCTTCCTTACCAGGCAAGGCCAGGAGTCCATCTAGCCCACACCATCCAATTAAATCCAATTAAATCACCAATCCAACTGGCATTTAGAGTGGAAGTGCTACACATTACACAAATTCCAGTTTTCTCACTGTGTGAGGAAGCCCAGAATCTGCTATGACAGCTCTGAGGATGCTCAGCAGGTGGCCCCGCCCAGCTTTGCCTTCTATTTCCTGTAGCCCAAGAAAACCTTTCCCGCTGATGCCTAAGGCCCCCTGCTCCAAGGAGCCTTCTCTGACTTGGTCTGCCTCCCAAAGAGGCAGAGACATTGCTGAAACAGCGCTGGAGGGTGAAGGCGGTTGGGCACTAGGGGAGTGGAGCCTGGAAGCTTCTGGGAAGAGAAGAGCAAGTTGCCTGGGCTTTTAGCCTACAGGGCCCACTTCTGTCTGCGAGGAGGCCAGAATGGGAGCCAAGGGCAAAGGGCGGCTTACATGCTCGGGGGCCAGGGTGTGTGTGTGCAGGGGAAGTGGGGACCACCAGCAAAGAAGGGCAGAGGGGGACTGCCTGGCTGGGAGGCCTGGAGAATGGGCCCTGGGCAGAGAGGTTGCTGGGGCAGGGCGTGCTCACGTGCTCCAGGAAGCAGGCGCCCAGCTCGCTCAGGTGGGGGCGCTCCCTGTTGAACTTCTGCTCTAGCGCCTTCACGAACGCCTTCTGGCACCGGTAGATGTCCTCGATGTTCCCAAAGATGGTGCGCAGCTGTTCCTCGCTGAACATGTCAGCACGCTTGCGACACTGCCTGATGTAGCCCTGCAGCCCATGGCCTGTCAGGTCTCTCTCTGGTCCCCCCACGCCACCCTCCACACCTCCTGCTAGGCCTCACCTCGCAGATGTCCCGCAGATGCTTGATGTAGTCCCGCTCAGTGCTGAGGATCTCGTTGATGACGTTGGTCCGCATCTGGTCCTTGCTGCTCTGCCCCTCGGCACTTCCATCCTCGGCCCCGCTGTCCCCGGCCCGCAACGTGTCATCGTCGGCGGGCTCGTCCTGGTTCACCCGCAGCTGCAGGCAGCACGTGGCCAGTCAGTGCCCGGAGGGTCAGCCCCTGTGGCCCGCACGCGGGGGCAGTGGTGAACTGAGGCTGGGAGGAAGGTAGGCATGGCAGCCCCCTGCCCCCAACACCGGAGGCTCGCCAGCCCCTCCAGAGGCGCCAGCTTCTGTCCCTCTCCCTCTCTGTCGCCTTCTGTCCCCCTCCCCCTCCTGTGCTGGTGCTGGACTCCGTGCTGGGAGCAGAGTGGATGCTCACTCTTAGGGGGTTTCCGAACCAGTGTCTGCTCACACCAGCCCCTCTAGGGCCTGTAACAGAAGTGAATGGATGATTGGGGCCTTTCTGGCTCTGTGACCTGGAACTAGGACAGGCTTGGGGTGGACAATGGGCCGTTTATCCATGAGGTCTGGGGCAGGGGAAGCAATGAAACCCAAGGTCTGAGAACTCTACTCCCCACTGCCTTCTGCATGGCCTTTGAGGGCACCCGGGTTCCTTCCTTGGACACCAAAGGCCACCATAGGTAGGTTCTGGGTCTCCTCCCTGTGATCTCTTGTGCTAACGACTTAACTTGTCCAAGCCTCAATTTTCTCAGGTATAAGTGGCTGTTCCCAGCTCTCAGAGCGTTGCGGAAGTTTGAGATGCCTATCCAACTTTTCTGAATAGTGTTTAGTAAATGCCTGATACACCGAGTTGTTTGTGGTGGTGGCATTCTAACATGCAGATTCCCCCTGGAGGAATCCACACACCATCGTTTCTGACCCATTCCTTTCTGAACACTAAGGGCACCCTGGTGGGAGGGGTGGGGCAGGCAGGAGTTTGTGATGGTCTGCGGGTGGAGGAAGGTTGTGTCACAATTCTGTGGCTGGCCTTCTTCACATCCCCGTCCCCACACCTCCCATCTCCAGCCCGCAGTCTTGCAGTCGCAGCACAGCCATAGGTAGGTGGGGGTCCATGCCCAGCACCTCTGACCCCAGAGCAGTTTCAGGTCTGCACTTCTGAGCAGAGCCAGTTGGCTCCTTATGGACCCAGAGAAAGCATAGGCTGGTGCCATACCCGCACGAAGCTGGCTGGAAACCACCCCTCGCCATCAGCAACACGACCCCACCACCACTCTCTGTTGGTGGCATCCATTACTTCGATGACATCCCCAGCTTTGAAGCCCAGTTCCTGGTCATCCATGGTGACATGGTCCCAGAGTGCTTCAGCACAGACCACACTGCCATCACTGATGAGCTGTAGAGAGAGCCACAGACAGGCAGATCAGTGGGGTAAAGCTGCCAGGGACCTCCTCATGGGGCAGGGTGTTCCTGTTTTCTGCCCCCCCACCCCTCAGCAGCCCTGAGAAGAGGGGATCCTGACTCATGTTACAAAGGAGTGAACGGAGGCTCCTCCTGAGCCAGCCATTCTTCAGGGAACAGGACTATGCCCTGGGCATGTCTGGACTGGCAGGGCTCATGATGAAGCCTGAAGTGAACTTGACCACTAGAATACTGGTGAGCCACAGAATCTGAGAGGCAAGCATGTTGCTCACTCCCCTGCACAGGGCACATCTTCCTCCCATCCCCATTGGACTAGTGATTAAATTATTGTTCTCAGCTTCATTTACCATCTCTGCTCTGCTCTGTGATGCTGGGGCTGAGCACAGCAAGCTACATTTCTTCTGTGCCAGCTGCTCCCTGTTAGGTTCTCCAAATGTGGCATTGGAGGGTACCACAAGGCTGGAGGGAGAAGGGCTTGCTCCCTCCTGCTGGCTTCTTGTGGACTTGCATTACCTGTGAGGTCACCTGGCAAGCAACGGCACCACTCCTCCCAGGGACAGAGGTTTCCAGCCATCACGGTAGCTGGATCTGGTTTGCAGTGTTTTTCCAACACTGGCAGAACCGGTCTCTTGGCCCTCCCCTGCCACGTCCACCAGCACTAGTTGAGCAGCACCTATCCTCAGACTTCTAGGTCCCAAGCCCTACAGGATCCTCAGCTTTAATTACTCCAACCTCTTTCCTATATTCCCTAGCTGTAGGAGAGGTAGGTTCACCTTGCAGCTGCTACCTCTGTAACAGATACCTCAGGATTGTTCTTGTGCACTCGGGTTATGGAGTCAAGTACTTTAAAACTGGCTCATAATTCTTTATATTAATTTCTCTCTGCTGAAATAACTTGGGGTGTTTCCTTACTCCAACATGGCCATGGACCTCACATCAGGAGCGACGCTCCTATCATGGATCTCACATCAGGAGGAGATGGAATTCCGCCCCCCCCCCCCCCCCAAGCCCCCAGGCAGCTCTTGTGCTCAGAGCTCCATTTCCTGTTGGGCTGACACCTGCTTTCCTGTAACATGGGCTCAGTTTCTGCTCCGTGAATAATGAATGGCTCTGAGTGCTCAGGACAAGAGGAAGGGTAGACAGGGGGCTATACAAGAGGTGAGATCTATGCCCCTTTCTGCTGGGACCAAGTGTTGGCTCTATCACAGCCATGGGCTGGCTCTTTGGTTAAGCAGTCACTCCCTCAGAGCATCACCAGTCAGGCCGTCTGCGCCAACTCTTTCCTCCTCTGAGCTGCTTGCCTCTGACCCCATTCATGAGTGTGAATCCTCCCTTGGCTTCAGGGACCTTTCCTCGGTGCTCCCAGGGCAGTGTGTGTTCTGTTCCTCAGATTGAAATGGGAACCAGAGCAGGGCTTCAAGACTAGCTGGGTCTTCACCTGAGAGTTCCAGTAGCTAAAATGTTTTCCCCAAACCCTGAATGGGCAGAGAGAAGGGTAGGGCGGGCCACCTGGTACCAGAGCCCACTCAGGCTGGAACCTTCCCTAGGGTAGGGCCTGAGCAAGCACATTCAGAAACCTTCAGTTTACGTGTTCTGGGAATGGAACCTGCTCCAAACCCTGATGAAATCATTCCTCGGAATGATTATACGCACATTTACTCTCACACAACAGCCATTCAGGGGCTGCAGATGCCCAAGGCCCACCAGAGACCACAGGCACCAAGCACTGGGTTATTTCTGGGGGGTTGCATGCCTCCTCAAGAGACCATTGCAATCATCCCAGCTAAAAAGACCTACTACAGGTATGTCCTCTTCTGCAAGAAGGCCTGGCCCCCAGGATCAAGACCTCCTGGCTGCAATATGACAAGATGAGACCAGAGGACTCAGCAAGGCATCATGAAAGGAGCCAGCCTGCTGTACCTAGGGAGCAGGCACTAGACTGGGCAGCCCATAGCTGGCACACTCCACACAAGCAGGCTACCACTCCTGGCCTTGAAAGATCTTGCCTGAAGACGAGGAAGAAAGTACTCAAGGGTGGTATGGGTGAGCCAATGAGAATGTGGGCTGCAGGTGAATGTCCTCTTTCAGGGACAGCGATCACAGGTAAGCATGTGCATCGGGACTGAAGGTGTGTGTGACGATGGGTGAGTGTGGGCATAAAGACAGAGGGTGTGTATGACATCAGGCAAATGTGTGCATCACGATGGAGGGAATATGTGACTATAGGCTATTTGGGTAGTTTTGATCCTTGAGAGGCGGGTGTTCCGAGACCCCCCTCTTCCTGCACACACCCTGACATGCACCTGCCAACACACATTTACATACTCACTAACAGGATGCTACACTTTGATCTCCGGAGAACAGTATGCCATATTGCAGGTGTATGCTGTCCACCCTCAGTTCACACCAGCTACATACACATGCAGGTCTCTAGGACAGCATGGATGCTACCTTCACTGCTGGAGCCCAGGCAGGGAGGAAGCAATGCAGACATACCCACACAGCCCAGCTTCCCACCATTTCTCTTCCCAGGTTGTTTCCTACTAATATTAACTAGGCCAGGTGCCTCCTCCTAACTCCAGGTCTTCTCAAGTGAGCCCTGAGCAAAAGCCCCTCTTGTCAGGCCCAATGACTCCCCCTTCTGCTTTATTCTGCCAGCCCTTGCAGAGAGGTGCACATCCTACAGAGTGGTTTCCTGTATAGCTATGGGGGGAAGGGTTCCAGGTATGGGACAAACAGGTAAGGCTTCCCAGAGAGACCATGGTTCCTGACCTTTATGGACAAGCCCCAATACCTGCCTTGTCCAGTTATCCAGAAGCCCTTGGTGGTGGCGGTGGTGGTGGGGTTGGTCACGTTTGTCACTTCCTTGTCCTAGTACCTTGCTGTGCACAGGAGTTACCTGACAGACTCACAGTCTTCAGCAAATCCCCTGGTCTCCCTCACTGATGCCACAGTAACCATGTGCTCTCCCTGGGCCACAAAGCTCCTCTATAGATCCACAAAAGGGCGGCACTCTGTCACCAAGATAAAATGTAGCTCCAAGAGGTCAGACATGCATTCTACCTCCAGGATAGTCCAGAGGCCATCAGGGCCCACACTAGATGGGTTTCTGGGCAGAGGCCCTTCCTGAAGCTCTCTGTCTGAGGTACGGCTGCACAGAAGCCCAGATTCGAGTCCAGTAGGCTGAGGGGCAAGGGTTGCAGGTTCATTCTTGGCCTGGCAGTGGGGAGCAGAAGCTGGCTCTGAGACATGGGCTGTTTACCGGGGGGGCAGGTCGGGAGAGGGAGGGGGCAGGATCCAGTCTTGTGCCCTGGAGACTTTGACAGGCTGGAGGAAGCCAGGCTTTACCTCAAAGTTGCTCTTGATGACCACTCACGACCCTTCCCACCCTGTCCTATCTCCTCCTCTCTCTCACACACATGCCCACCCTGTCCTATCTCCTCCTCTCTCTCACACATGCGGGCTGGTGGAGGATTCCAATCAGTCTGGGAAGGAATATGGCTCAGCTCCTCCAGGCCGCGGCCCAGCAGGGGAGAGTGGGTGTTCAGAATGCCCACGTTCCAGGGATGCAGGCAGGGCTCTACCCGTAGTAGCGGCATGCTGGCCGAGACCACTAACCTGGATAAAGCTACTGCAGATGACACGTGCACAGGAACCCACTCATCTCCCCATTTTTCAACCCACACAGAAACGCATGTCCAGTTCCGCGCACACGGCAGTCACACGTACACTTTCCAGACCACAGACAGCCGTGTCCACAGCTGCATCCGCATCCTCAGTTACACGAAGAGACACGCCATTTTAGGTACACGCACACGCGCACGGCACAAAGGACAGGCAGAAGAACCCCGTGGCACAAGGGTCACCAAGCCCCAGAGTCACCTGCAGGGCCGCATCACCCGGGGGACGCACGCACACACTGGGCCGTGGCACATGGAGCTGGCAGAGGAGGGGGGCACCAGGGCCAGGCGGGGTCAGCCGGCGCACCTCCGACCACTGCGGGCACTGCGGAGGACGCGGCTGAAAAGGAAGATGCTTGGCGGCGCGGCGCCACTCACCCCTGCGCGATCCCCCGCGGCGCCCTGCCCGGGCGGTCAGCGGAAGGCCAGCAGGAATATCAGCACGACGTTGATGAGGACCAGGAGCGCCAGCACGGCGAAGACCACCACGCGCTGGGCGCCGGGGGGCAGGTTGCAGCGCAGCAAGGCGCGCAGGGCGCTGCCGGGCGCCGCGGGGCGTCGCCGGGACTGCGGGGCCCTGGCCATGGCCCCGGCCTGCCAGCCCCGTGCGGCCCGGAGATCCCGCCGCGATAGGGCGGGAGCGGGGTGGCCCGGAGCGCCCGGAGGGGGGCGGAGCCGCTGCGGTCACCGGGCCCGGGGCTTCTCCAGCTCAGCTCGCGACGTGCGCGCCGCGTCTCCAGGCCCCGCAGCCCTAGCAACCGAGCCGGCCGCAGGGGCGGGGGAGCCGGGGTGGGAGGGGTGAGGAGGCTCGGGCGTGCGAGGCGGCCTGCCCGGGGCGCCTCCTGACGGGGGGGTGGAGGGGGTGGGGAGGGGTTCCTAGGGGGACCTAGACGCGCTCCCGGTGATCTGGGGCCCCGCCCTGACCGGGCGCGGAGGGCCGCGGCGGCGCTCGGGGCAGGGCGTGGGAGGAGGTGCGTGGGGGGTGCCTCAAAGCTTCACAGTATTGGGGTACCGGGCCATGGGGATAGGCCAGGGGCTCTGATCCCTAATACCAAGAGCTGTCGTGGCCCCCACTTCAGGAGTCAACGCATCTTGCAAAGGTCAGGTAATTTGCTCACTCATAAAAGCGCCTAGGAATACAGGGATGGTGGAGTCAGGACAGACTGAGGCATCACCCACATGGAGGTGCTCCAGGAAGGTCCTGACTCAGGACTTCTCCTTACTGACCCATCCCAGCAGCATTTTGTTCCTTTGGGAAAGCAGCTGGCTTCTTCAGTGGCTACTCCCCTTCTCGCCCCCCACCCCCCGCCACCGTTTTATTGAGGTATAACTGACAAAAATTGTATATATTTAAGAGATATAATCTGATGTTTTGAAATAGGTATACATTGTGAAATAATCACCACAATCAGGCTAATTACCCTATCACTTCTCGTGTGTGTGTGTGTGTGTGTGGTGACAACACTAAGATCTAACCACTTCACACACTTCAAGTATACAACACAGTACTCCTTAACTATGGTCACCATGCTGCCATGCTGCACATTAGATCTCCAGAATTTAGTCATCTGGCACAACAGAAACTTTGTATACTTTGGCTGACATGTCCCTATTTTTCCCTCCCTCAACTCCAGGCAATCCCCTATCTTCTGCTTCTATGAGTTTGACTTTTAGATTACACATATAATAAGTAAGATGACACACTTTTCATCTTTCTGTGTCTGGCTTATTTCACTTAGCATAATGTCCTCCAAGTTCATCCATGATGTCACAAATGGTGGGCTTTCCCTTTTAAAGGCTGAATAATATTCCAAGGCATATAAACCACATTTTGCTTGTCCAATCATCACGCAATGAACGCTTAGGTTGTTTCCATGTCTTTGCTACTGAATAATGCTGCAGAGAAGATGGGAGTGCACATATCTCTTCGAGATCCTGATCCCATTTTCTTGGAACACCCACAAATATGATTGCTGGATCACATAATAATTCTATTTTAAATTTTTTGAGGAGCTTCCTTACTGGCTGTACCAATCTACATTCCCATCAATAGTTTATAAGGGTTTCCTTTTCTCCACACTGTCACCAACACTTATCTTTTGTCTTTTTAATAATAGCCACTGTAAGAGATGTGAGGTGATATCTCATTGTGATTTTGGTTTGCATGTCTCTGATGATTAGCAATGGTGAACATCTGTCCATATACCTGTTGGCCATTCTGTGTATCTTCTTTTGAGAAATGTCTATTAAGGTCCTCTGTCCATTTTAAAAATGGATTATTTGGGTTTTTTGCTACTGGGTTGTATGAATTACTTATATATTTTGGATATTAATCCTTTATCAGATATATGGTTTGCAAATACATTCTCCCATTCCACAGATTGCCTTTTCACTCTGTTGATAGTTTCCTTTAATGTACAGAAGCTTTTAGGCCTGGTGTAATCCCACTTATCTATTTTTGCTTTTGTTACATGTGCTTTTGGCATCATATCCAAAATAACATTGCCCAGACCAATGTTGAGAAGCTTTTCCCTATTTTCTTCTAGTACTTTTGTGGTGTCAGGTTTTTGGTTTAAGTCTTTAATCCATTTTGAGTTGATTTTTGTGTATGGTGTGAGTTAAGGGCCCAATTTCATCTAATGCATGTGGTTCAGCAGCTTTTTAAAAAAAATCCTGTGTCAGCTATGCAGGAGTATCCTATGTCAGTTCCTATTATGCTCCCTCCTGGGGAGTTCCCACTGCCTCCCTGACAGACTGTACACTTAGCCCTGTAGGGTTCAAAGCTCATGTGCAGGTGTCTATCACTCCATCCACAAAGATGTGCTCTGTCACAGTCACCATGCCCCTCTGATGGATCAGAAGGATGCAGCCAAGCAGGCCAAGGAGACTTAAAGGCAGATCAGAAAGACCTGCTCAGAGATTTCCAGGCTCCATGCTCAACACTATGGCCTCCCGGGGCAGAAGGAGTCATGGAATTTGGGCAGAGGCACGTGTTCACACATGAGTGACTTTGTTTCCTGTATATTGAGGTTTCTGTGTGTGTGTTAGTACTACATGCATGTGAGTGAGTACAGATGAGTCACCTGTGGACACCACCATCCTGCTGAACACCCCAAGCAGGTGCCGGGATATATGTGCACATGTGGGTACCTGTGTGTGTGCCAGGGGAGGGCTAGGATTACATCCAGAGAGGCTGGCTGCCCTCCTCAGATCTAAAGGTTCTGTTCCCATCTGTCTGGTCGTGAGGGGAAAGTCATTTTTCTGTTTCTCTTCAGTTCAGAAAACTAGGCTCAAGATTTGCTCCCTCAATCTCTCAGGAGGATAGTGGGGTAACAGAAGGCATCAAAGGCTCCCAGCCACCCCAAATCCCAGGGCTCCTTTGTAAGACTGTGTGACATGCCCTCTTGGGAGGGTGTGGCTCAGAAGTCCTGACTTTAGGCCAGATGTTTCATTGTGTTCCTGTGGTTCCAAGGAAGAAAGGCACAGAGGACAGTTCTGGGAATCCACTGGTCAGCACCGTGCTGAGGGCTGTGGGTCTATAGCACTCTACCTGATGCTGTACTGGCCCCAGAGGCCTGTTTTAGGGCTTCAGCCATGGCCCATTTCTGGAACAAGACCTCTGTCTCCCCTGTAGCTGACCACCTTGGGGCAGAAGAACCTCTGAACCTGGGCTGGGACCAAGACCTAAGAGGTGGCCACTGCCTTGCCGGGCGGCACCCAGACTTTTGATCCTGGTGAACTGGGGTGATAGCAGGGAACACAATGGCAACGTCCTTTTTGTGTATGTTTCATGACCAAAAAAGCAAAGCCAGAAAAGCTTGAAAGCAAAGGCCTTGGCTCTTGAGGGGTTCAAACTGGATGGTTCCAAGCCAGGGAGGGGAAGATAAGTGGAGGAGGTAGCAGGGAGTTGCAGGGAGGCACTGCCAGTGACAGGACTGGCAGGGAGATGGACAGGTGACATAGGTGTTTGGACAGATGAGGGATAAGCCCCCAGCACTGTAGCTTGGGGATGGATGAGGAAAACTGCTCTGGGTGTGCTGGCCACCAGACAACTTACAGTCTTGGCCCAGGGTCTCCTGCTACCCCATCTCATGGAGAGTTAAGTGAGGTTGTTGTCCAACAACAGGGCATGAAAAGGTATCTGGGGCACTGACCAGTATCAGGCTCTTCCCTTGGGCTGGTGCCAGAAGGGGTACCAGAGCCAGGTAGGCCTTGGGATGGATCTCCAGGCTCACAGACACTGGGGAAGACAGAAACACCTGGAGAGAAGGTCAGACTATCTCCATGGAGGGGGAGGTCATAAGCTGGCCTGGTGTCCTGAGTGTCCTCTTAGTGTTCCACAAAGAGTTTCTGGGAGCTTGAGGATGGCAAGACTCTCTTCTATCCTCAGGTTACCCTATGGCCTGTGGGCCAGGACAGTCCTGCTTCCCACCCGCTGTGCTGGCCTAATTATTGGTAGAGCTCCTATTATGCTCTAAGCCCCAGGTTAGAGGACAAGATTTATGTCTGACTGCCCTCTAGTTCACACTTATCTCTTCTCAGCAGGAGGATCCAGGAACTGTTCTTGGCACGCCCCCTCCATGCCCTCCTAGAGTGGGGACATCAGGTGCTTGGAGCAGACCTGGATACAATAAGACCCTCAGAGCCAGAGTCAGGTAGTGGGCAGAACTAGGGAAGACTGGCTCCACACATGCGCCCTTTGTTAATGCAGCCATGACCTGGCCCCCAGGGGAGATGCTGCCACCCACAGCACAGCGGAGGGGGCATCAGAAGACCCCAGGCCAGGAGCCATGCCCTCCCCTCCTCTGGTCCCATCTCACAACTGGGCGGGGGGTGGGGGTGGTGTAGGACTGGTGGAAATGAAAAGAAGACACCTCTCCTTTCAGCCCTCAACCCCAGAAAAAAATCCTTGGGCTAATGATACCCTCAGGCCTGACTCCAGCCCAGCAAAGTATGCTCAGAGCCTCATGAGGCAGGGAAAGGCTGGGAAAGGCCGGGAAGAGGGTGAGGAATTGGGCAGACAGACATAGGCCTCAGTCATGGGCATCTGGACAAGGTACCAGACCGCATGATGCTAAAAAAAACAAAAAAAAAAAAAAAAAAGGAACACTTCTAGGCACTGCAGTTAACTCATGTTGCAGGGTCTGGACCATCACAAGGCGCAAGGCACAAGTGAGATGCAGAGAATACAGAATGAATATGATATTGTGTCCCTTTTCACTTTTGTCAGCACACAGACATGCACTGTCTACCCCCACCCTCAACATTCCTATATATTCTGTATCCCAGGGCCTGGGACATTACTTGACAGTAATTACATGCTCAGTAAATATGTCACATGCATCCAACACACACATATACACATCACACTCATAAACCTGCAGGTGCATGTGTTTGTGAGCACATGCACTCATTTCTTCTGTACCCAGAATACAAAAATGCTTCACTATTCTCCCCTATGTCTACTGCGCTTTGGACTGGATGGTTTGAACTCCCTTCTGTTTAGGAAACTGAGACATGGTGTCTTCTTCTGAGGTCAATACAAACAAGAAAGTGTCACAATTTAGAACATGATATGTGTGTCTAAAAAATAGAAGTGAATATGTGATTTTAGAGCAAGATAAATATTCTTTACTATGGACTTTTCTCTGACATCTGTTGCTGCTATAATCTCTTAAGTATGAAACTCATGTTGACCCTAGCAAATCAGCTTGCCACACATGTGAACCAGCAGTGAGTGCTGGTGTGTTCAGGGCATTCATGGTGGGGCTTCACTGCTCTTGGAAGGCCAAGTGAACTAGCCTTATTGCAGAATCACCTTTTATATCTCTTCAGTTTCTGATAAAGTGGGTCTATTCAATGCTGCCGACAAATGGGTGCTGCCTTTCCTAAGTCCCTTATACACCTGGGTACAGTGACCCTCCTGTAGCTGCCAGTGCAGCTCAAGTGACACACCCATCCCTCCAGAGGAAACTGAGGCCCTGAGGAGGGGATGACTGGCCACATGTCCTCCACTGTCCAGTGGCAGGGTGGGGGGGCAGATGCAGTGCTGCCAGCCTCCAAACCCAGGCCCTGCCCTTCATGCTATGTTGCCCTGAAAAGGGATCTAGAAGTGCTGGTGGGTCTCATGAAGGAGAGCAGCCTGGTGGACACTGACACCTGCATTTGCCGCTGCATCACTGGAGAGGGGCTCCCCAGTCTGACTGGCTGCCCTCCTGCATGATGTGACATGTCCTTCCCCACAGGGGCATGTCCAGGAAAGACAAGTACCCTGAAGCACCAAGCACTCTAAACATAAGATACAACATCACCCCTCCGCCCCCCCCCCCCCCCCCCGGTCTACTCAGGAACCTCAAATACCAAGAAAGACCTTTGAACCAAACAAGAAACAAAGTCTCTAAGCAGCTAAAATAGGTGCTATCCAATTCATGATCTAAATTACCTTTATTTCCTTCATAGAGGTGCCCTCTGCCAGCAGCTATTGGTTCTCTTAGAGCACTCCTGGCTCTTGGCTTTCCTTATCCAAAACCTTTTAGAATGAATAACTTGTCAAGGGCCCCAGAAGGCACTTCCTTACCAGCAGCAAGATATGACAGACCAGAATTTCACCCTCAAGTAAGAGATACACAACTATGAAAAGCAGACACAAGACCTCTAACAATGCAGCACTGATGGCCAATCAAATATCCCCACAACTGTTCAGAGTCTCTAAAAGCTTTATGTTAGCAATCCTTCCTCACTATCATCCTCATTGCTGGAGAACCCACCATATGCCAGGTTATCTATGTTATTTCAGTTAGTCCTTATGTAAGCTTATGGCTATCCTTGTTTACAGTTAAGTAAACCAGAATTCAGAGGGTTAGCTGCTCAGAGCTTTACGCCAGGCAGGGTACTGGGCAGGGAGGAACTCCCATCCAGGAGTGGGAGGCCCCAAAGTCCGGATTCTCCCCTCTTCACCATGCTGCTCTCCACAGGGCTGGGGCCCAAGACTGAGGAGGGCAGCCTGAGACTTCAAGAAAAACCATTATCTGTGAATTCTGCTTAAGAAGACATAATTTTAGGACATCTTCCATTCAAAATAACTTATGAGAAGCACTTAAAGAAAGGCTTTATGTATTGGAAAAATCAACTTATTTAACTTATTTGAATATGTATTCTTTAACAAATGGATCTTGAATAAAGCATTATTCAATGACTGTTTTAAATCATTTATTCAGAGCTGGGCCTGGGGAAAGAGTTCATCCACCATCAACAGTTTGTAACCATCTGTCCAGTAAGTAGGTAATAAGGACAGGACACTCCTTGAGGGTTTCTGAGAAGCCCACCAGCCCACTCATTCACTCAAACTGTAAATTGATCCCTTCCGAGGTGTAAGATCCTGGGTGGTCAGATTCTGGTTTTGATGAAGCATTAATAGATAGTAGCTCATGACTAGGAAGAGAACATGGTGTTGTTATGGATGTGGGTTATGGACCACATTATGTTTAATGCCCCCCACCCCCGAATTAAAAGCGAAGAAGGGGAGAAAATAGGAGTATAAGTGATAAAAAGAGAGGAGTCAAGGTCTCAAAATTTCTCTGTCCTTGGACAATGCAGAAGGAGTCCTCGGTATGGGAACCAGTTTTGCCTAGAGGAAGTTTGTCACTAATTTCTTCTGCGTAGGTAGGAACAGAAAGAGAAAAAAAAAGAGTAACTTGCACACAGTTGTCATAGCAACCATAATAAGTTTTGAGCTCTAGGAGTCAACAGGAAAGAAATCAATTTTCACTTGCCTCACTCCCCTCCTGTCCTGAAAACTTCTTGGAGGGAGGGGGCTAAGCCCTGGCCTTCCTTCCACCAAGCAGAGTTCCTGCATCCAGGAATTGGGTAGGATAGACCAGTACACTTTGATTGTAGGTCCTGAGTCATGCCTGCCATTCTGGGTTCCCTGTAGGTCCATAAGGGCAGAGGGGTGGGCTCTGTATTTGGGCTAGCTCTGCTAGCAGATACCACATCCTAAAGGGAGAACCACAGGCTCAAATGGTGTTGTGTGCATGCTGGTGCCACTGCCATCTGCTTGGAACACAGAGCCTGTGGACATCTAGGTCTGTGTGAGCATGCTGGACTCATCCTGACAGCCAAGCCATCTGTCCCAGTCCCTTCCCTTCACCCATGCAGCCCTGACCCTACCTCATTGATGGCCAGCTGCTCACCACCCCCTCCAGGGTGGCTGTAGTGGTGGCTGGAGCTGTGCAGGTCCTCATACAGGTCCTCCTCACTCCCTGCCTCGTCAGCACGGATGGCCGGGTCCAGAACTCCATCAGGGATAGCTGGAAGGAGAGACACCAGCTGGCAAAGAGGAGCTGAGGAAGAGGGACAGGCAGAGAAGGAGATCACCTTTTTCAGGATAAATGCTCCTTCGAGAGGAGGGAGAAGACCTGGGAACTAGTTTCTCAAACCATTTTTTGCTGCAAAATCGTTGTCTAGTTGAAAGAGGGCACTGGTTGACTTTCACCCCATCACTGTTAATCACCATTCAATTCCCACCAACTCCATAAACAAGGAAACTCATATATCTGCCAGAGCATGGCATTCAAGAGCCCCTCCATCTGAACCAACATGCCAAGTCTGATAGAAGGCCCTTAAGAATAATGCTAACAATTTATTATGAAATATATATATATATATATATATATATATATATATATATATGAATATATGTATTTGGAGATATATATATATATATATCCAAAGAAATATAGTATATACATTTAAATATAGGTAGAAAATTAATAAAATGAACTCCCATAGTACTTACTCTGTTTAAGAAAAACACCAGAGTCTTAGAATTGAACCACCTGTATGCCCTACTCCAATTGCATTCCCCTCTCTTCTCTCTTTCCTTTAGGGCTATCCAATATTTCAAAGTTCTATAAATCATACCCATGCTGTATTTAGCATTTATTTCTGTCAAGTTTTGCATGGTTTGACCTTACATAAATGGGACCATCCAGTAGCTTCTCTTTGACTGACTGACCTTTCTTTCTTTCTTTCTTTGTTTCTTTCTCAATTCAATTTTTTTTTTTTTTTTACTCAACAGCTTTTTTTTGGGTTATGCAGCTGTGACTGATTCAGTCTCACTGCTGCACAATCTTGCATTTTATGAATATGTCACATTTTACATACCCATTGCACTGCTGGAGACATTGGGTGCTTTTCTGTGTTGTTGCCAGTGTGAACGATGGCATTGCAAACATACCTACAAACCTCCTGGGCACATGTCTTAGAATTTCACCTCGGATGGTGTTTCTCAACTCTTTCTCATTATTAACCCCTAAAGAGCCTTTTATACATGGTTTTCCTAATCATCTCAATGAAAATTTAATACTACAAATACACCTTGTGTTTGTTTTATGTTCTGTGGCTCTTTGGAAAGCCACAAACTATCATAATACCTAAGATTTTTGCCCCCTTTGGCAAAATTATTACCCCTGGTGTGAAGTCATGCTCTAGGGAGCAGGTGCCCAGGTTTGGCATTCCTGGGTTGTAGGTATGCCAAACTGTTTCCCAAAGCTATTCTACCACTTAAGACCTCCGACAGTGTGTATGAATGTTCCCACCACTCTGAGGACTGGCATTGTCAGACATTGTTGACAGGCTGATGGGTATGGAATCATATCTTACTGTGGTTTGAATTCACCCGTCTCTGATCACTAATGAGGTAAACACACCTTATCTATACTTATGAGTCACTAGTATCTCCTTTCATATGAAATATCTATGTCAACTGAGCTTGTTGGTCTTTAATGTAATCATTAATGTAAAAAAAGTTTATTTCTATGTATATATATATATGTACATACACTGCTCTCATTCTCCATACTAAATCTTTGTCACCCACATGTATCATAAATATGGTCTCCCACTTTGTGGCTTGTCCTGTCTCCTAATTTATCAATCTTGTCCTATATGGTTTTGTGTTTAGGAAACTCTTCCCTACCTCAAAGTTACAATATTTTCCTATGTTATTCTTCAATGTTTTATAGTGTTTTTGTTTTGTTTTGTTTTAAGTAGGGCTCATGCCCAGCATGGAGCCCAACATGGGGCTTGAACTCATGGTTCTGAGATCAAAACCTGAGCTGAGATCAAGAGTCAGACACTTAACTGACTGGGCCCCCCAGGTACCCCCTATAGTTTTTCTTTTGACATTAAGTTTTTATGCAATTGGGAATATATTTGTGTATTGTTTATCGTGTATTGTGTGGGTTGGAATCTGTGGTACTGTGATTTATAATAAGAAATTTGTATTTGGTCTTCCACCCGGTCCAGGCAAAGACCTCCTAAAACCCTTGGGAATATCCAGTGATAAGAGAGATAAAGGTTTTTTGTTACGTTAATCTGACTTCCAGAAAGCCCCTAGGTAACCTAGGGATAGGGATGGTTGCCAGGGAAACAACCCTGAGATTAGAGGTTTAGAATTTTTAGTCCCATCCCCCAACCTACTTCTGGGGCAGGGAGAGGGGTTGGAGGTTGAGGTAATAGCCAATGGCCAATGATTTAGTCAATCATGCCTACATAATGAAGCCTCTATAAAAACCCAAAGGACAGTGTTTGGAGAGCTTTCTGGTTGGTGAACACACGGAGACTGGGAGAGTGGCATACCTGGAGAGGGCATGGCAGCTCTGTGACCCTTCCCGCGTTACTTGCCTATACATGTCTTCCATCTCATTGTTCCTGAGTTATATCCTTTTATAATAAATCAGTAATCAGTCAGTAAAATGTTTCTCTGAGTTCTGTGAGCTACTCTAGCAAATTACTTGAACACAAGGTGGGAGTCAGCTGGAACCTCCAATCTACAGCCTGTTGGTCAGAAGCACCTGGAGTTTGTGACTAGTGTCCAAAGTGGGAGAAGGGTAGTGGTACAGGACTGAGCCCTGTTAATCTGTGGGATCTGATGCTATCTCCAGGTAGAAAGTGTGAGAATTGAGTTGAATCGTAGGACACCTCACTGGTGCCTGAGAATTGCTTGGTGGTGGGAGCACACATGATAATGGGGTCCAGAACCTTTAGAATCCAATTTCATTTTTTCTGTAAAGATAAGCGATTGTCTTAGCACTATTTGTGGAATAGATGGTCCTTTCCTATGGATCCATAATGTTTGCTCTGTCCTTAAATCAAGTTGTTGACTCTATTCTTGTGGGAGGCAGAGTAATGGACCCCCAAAGATGTCAAAATCCTAATCCCTGGAGTCCATGAATATGTTATTTTACATGACAAAGAGGAATTAAGGTTGCAGATGGAATTAAGTCTGCAAACCAGCTGACCTCAAAATAGGGAGATTATCCCGGATTACCCGGGTGAGCCAAACATAGGTGAAAATATTAACTTTCAAGACTCACCTCAAGCATTACCTCCTCTGTGCAAGTCTTATTAGACATCATCACTCCAAGGACTGACATCGGCTTCTATTTCACTCCCGAGGTGCTTTGTACAGACAATGGTTATGGCATTTATCATATGTCCCCTATATATTGCATTGTCTGACTGTCTCTCCCAAAGGCAGTAGCCATGCCTTATTCATTGATGTAGACTTCTGTAAGTGTTAAAGAAATGAATGAGTAGACAGATGGGTGGGAGAATGGTGTACAGCGGAATGACAGAACAGATGAATAAAAAAGTGGAGAGATGAATAAATGAACGCAGAGAGGCCTAGAAGAGGAATAGTTGAAGGCAGAGCCTATGAGGCCTGGCAGAGCCAATACCAGGAATACAGTTAAAGTTCCATGCATGTGGCTGAATATGGAAACAGAAGCATGTGACTTGAGAGCAACATCCTGTCCCTGGAACTGACCCGAGAAAGCCCTCTGCTCTAGCCTGGCAGCAATGGTCTGAGCCCAGCTTGGGGGCAGGAGCTAATAGTTCTGCCACTGACCCACGCAATCAAGAGTCCCAAGGAACCCTCATCATTTTTATTTGATTTATGTTTTTAAATTGTTTTATAATGGAAAGTTTGAAATATGTACAAATGAAGAGATGACAGTGTAAATGAATCTTGTACACCCATCATCCAGCTTCAACAATTCTCAACATGAGGGCAATCTTGCTTCATCTTTATCCCCTCTCCACAGATCCAGGATATGACATAATTCCATCTGTAAATACTGTAGTATATATTTATAAGAGATGAGGACTCTATCTTTATAAAAAATGTAGCTGCAATACACATCTAAAACAAACTATAATCCATCAAAGGTTGTCTGAGTGGCATACCTTCTCCTCTAGAGCATTAAAAAAACTTTTTATTTTGAAATAACCATAGAGTGTAGGGAATTTGTAACAGTAGTGAAGAGGTCTTGTGTACCCTTCACACAGTGATTACAGCTTATGGAATTCTAATATAATATCACAGCCAGGAAAATGACCTTGGTACAATGTGTGTATATGGTTCTAAGTCATTTTATCACCTGTGTAGATTTGTGTAACCACCACAGCAACCAGTATGTAAGCTTTAGAGGTTGACTTTTTCACTCAGCCAAAGGCCCTTGAGATCTGTCTGAGTTGTTTGTATTTAAACCTCATTCCTTTTTATCGCTTACTAGTATTCCATGCAATGGGTTTACAGGTTTGTTTAACTATTCAGCCCACTGACGGACATCCAAGTGATTTCCAATTTTACACTGTTACAAATAAAGGTACTATGAACAAGTTTTCATTTCTCTGGGATGAATGTAATTGCTCAGGAGTGTAATTGCCAGGTCATATGGCAGAGCTCAAGGAAGGGCTTGACCTCACGAACTGTGAGATCATGACCTGAGCTGAAATCCAGAGTCGAACATTCATCCGACTGAGCCACCCTGGTGCCCCAAGTGTTTAGTTTTTTAAGAAACTGCAGAACAGTTTTCCAGAGTAGTGGTACCATTTTACATACTCACCAGTAATGTACGTTTCTCAAGAATCCTTACCTGAATTTCGTATTGTCACAATTTTATATTTTAGACATTCTGATAGATGTACAGTGATATTGCATCATGGTCTTATTTTGCATTTCCCAAAGGGCAGGTGCTGTTGAACATTTTTTGATGTGATTATTTGTCATCCATATATTTTTAATGGTGCAGTATTCCTTCAGGTTTTTTTTTTTTTTTGCCTCTTTCCTAATTAGATTGTTTATTGCTTTAATGTGGAGATTTGAAAATTCTTAAAAAACACTTTTTTTTTATCAAGTAAACTCTGCCCTCACCATGGGGCTTCAAATCATGATCCCAAAATCAAGAGTCATGTGCTCTCCCAACTGAACCAGTCAGGTACCCCTGAAAATTCTTTTTTCTTTTTTTTTATTTAAAATGTTAAATTATATATATTTTTAAATATTTTATTTTTAAAGTTTATTTATTTATTTATCTGTGAGAAAGTTATTTATTTATTTATTTATTTATTATTTATAATATGAAATTTATTGTCAAATTGGTTTCCATACAACACCCAGTGCTCATCCCAAAAGGTGCCCTCCTCAATACCTATCACTCCTCCCTCCCTCCCTCCCACCCCCCATCAACCCTCAGTTTGTTCTCAGTTTTTAAGAGGAGTCTCAGTTTTTAAGAGTCTCTTATGGTTTGGCTCCCTCCCTCTCTAACTTTTTTTTTTTTCCTCTCCTTCCCCTCCCCCATGGTCTTCTGTTAAGTTTCTCAGGATCCACATAAGAGTGAAAACATATGGTATCTGTCTTTCTCTGTATGACTTATTTCACTTAGCATAACACTCTCCAGTTCCATCTACGTTGCTACAAAGGGCCATATTTCATTCTTTCTCATTGCCACGTAGTATTCCATTGTGTATATAAACCACAATTTCTTCATCCGCTCATCAGTTGATGGACATTTAGGCTCTTTCCATAATTTGGCTATTGTTGAAAGTGCTGCTATAAACATTGGGGTACAAGTGCCCCTATGCATTAGCACACCTGTATCCCTTTGGTAAGTTCCTAGCAGTGCTCTTGCTGGGTCATAGGGTAGATCTATTTTTAATTTTTTGAGGAACGTCCACAATGTTTTCCAGAGTGGCTGCACCAGTTTGCGTTCCCACCAACAGTGCAAGAGGGTTCCCATTTCTCCACATCCTCTCCAGCATCTATAGTCTCCCGATTTGTTCATTTTAGCCATTCTGACTGGCATGAGGTGGTATCTGAGTATGGTTTTGATTTGTATTTCCCTGACGTGAAGCAATGTATTTATTTATTTTGACACAGGGAGAGAGAGAGAGTGCAAGTGGGGGAGGCTCTGCACTATCAGTGTGGGGCCTGATGCAGGGCTCAAACTCTTAAACTGTAAGATCATGACCTGAGCCAAAGTTGGATGCTTAACCAACTGAGCCACCTGGGCACTCCTAAAGATTTTATTTAACTAATCTCCACACACAACATGGGACTTGAACTCACAACCCTAAGATTAAGAGTCTCATGCTCTACTGACTGAACCAGCCAGGTACCCCTGAAAACTCTTTATATTTTCTAGATGTGAGTCCTTTGTCAGATATGTGATTTGAAAATATTTTCTCTTAGCAGCTTATTTTTTCATCCTCTTAATAAAGGTTTTCATGGGGCACCTGGGTGGCTCAGTCGGTTGAGCGAATGACTTCAGCTCAGGTCACAATCTCGTGGTCCGTGAGTTCAAGCCCCGTGTCGGGCTCTGTGCTGACAGTTCAGAGACTGGAGTTTGTTTCAGATTCTGTGTCTCCCTCTCTCTGACCCTCCCCCGTTCATGCTCTGTCTCTCTCTCTCTCAAAAATAAATAAACGTTAAAAAAAAATTTAAAAAAAACAAAGGTTTTCATGAAGAAAAATTTTAAATTTTGATAAAGTTCAATTCATTGATTTTCCCTTTTATGGATCATGCTTTTGGAATCATGTCCTAAGAACTCATCACAAACCCTAGTTCTAAAATATTTTCACTTATGTTGTCTTCTAAAAGTCTTTTACCTTTTACATGTAAATCTATGATCCATTTTGAGTTGGGTTTTGTTTTGTTTTGTCAACTGTTGTATACCTACATAAACTAGATGATATGGACAAATTCTTAGGAACACACACTTACCAAAACCGACTAAAGAAGAATCAGAAAATCTGAATATACCTAAAATTAGTAGGGAGATTGAAGCAGTAATCAAAAGCTACCCAAAAGAGAGAAGCCTAAGAGTAGATGGCTTCACTAGTGAATTCTACCAAACACATGAATAAAAATTAGCACCAGGGACGGCTGGGTGACTCAGCTGGTTAAACGTCCGACTTCAGCTCAGGTCATGATCTCATGAAACGTGGGATTGAGCCCTGCATCTGGCTTTGCACTGATAGCTCAGAGCCTAGAGCCCGCTTAGGATTCTTTCTCTTTCTCTGCCTCTGCTCTGCTCATGTGTGCATGTTCTCTCTGTCTCTCTATCTCTCTCTCTCAAAATAAATAAACATTAAAAAAGGAAATAATAAAAATACTTAGGAATAAGTTTAACCAAGAAGGCAAAAGATGTGTACACTGAAAATTACAAAACGCTGCTGAAAGGCATTACAAAAAATATAATAAATGGAAAGACATTTTGTATTCATGAAATGGTAAAGTTAATATTAAGATGACATTACTATGCAAAGCAATCTACAGATTCAATGTAACCTCCATCAAAATCCCAATGGCATTTTTACAGAAATAGAAAAACTCCTCCTAAAATTTATATAGAATCTAAAGGGACCCTGAATAGCCAAAATTATCTAAAAAACAAAACAAAACAAAACCAAAAACAAAACCTTTAAAATTAAGTTAGAGGACTCACATTTCCTGATTTCAAAACTTACTAGACAGCCACAGTAATCAAACAGTGAGCCCTGTCCTAAGGATAGACATATGGGCCAAAAGAATAAAACAGAGATCCCAGAAATAAACCCTCATTCATACATATAGTCATTTGATTTTTGACCAAGATGCCAAGACAGTCAGTGAGGGGAAAAGATAGTCTTTTCAACAAACAGTGTTGGGAAACTGAAATTCTGCATTCAAAAGAATGAAGTTCAATCCTTACCTTATATCATACACAAAAATTAATTCAAAATGAATCAAAGACCTAAATATAAGAACAAAAACTGTAAGACTCTTAGAAGAAAACAGAGGAAAGTCTTTAAGACTTGGATGGGAGAATGGTTTCTTGCATATGACTAAAAGTATGGGTAACAAAAGAAAAAATAGATAAACTGGACTACATCAAAATTTGAAAGCATTGTGTATCAAAGGATAGTCTCGAGAGTGAAAAGGAAGCCCACAGAATGGGAAAAAATAATTGCAAATCACATACCTGATAAGAGATTAATAGGCAGAATATATAAAGAACTCCTATAATTCAAGAACAAGGACAACAACAAACTGAATAAAAAATGGGCAAAAGTCTTGAGTAGATATTTCTTCAAAGAAGATACACAAATGGCTAATAAAGACATAAAAGAATGTCAACATCAGTAATAATTAGGGAAATGCAAATCAAAACCACAGTGATAACCACTTCACACCCTTTAGGATAACTATGATTAAAAAAACCAAAAAACAAAAAATGGAAATAGCCAGCACTGAAGAAGACTGAACGAACTAGGACCCTTAGGCACTGCTGACAGGAAAGTTAACAGTGCAGCTTCTGTGGAAAACAGTTTGGGCAGGTCCTCAAAAACCAAAACATAGACTTACCATATGACTTAACAACTCCACTTCTAGGTATAGACCCAATAGGATTGAAATCAGACTCAAACAGATACTTATGCACCGATATCCAGAGCAATATTATTTACAATAGCCCAAAGTGGAAAACAACCCAAATGTCCACCAACAGATGAATGGATAAACAAAATGCAGTATATACATACAACAGAATATTATTCAGCCATAAAGAGGAATGGAGTTCTGATACATGCTACAACATGGATGAACCTTGAAAACACTATGCTAAGTGAAATAAGCCAGACACAAAAGGACACATATTGTATGATTCCATTTATATAAGGTACCTAGAATAGGCAAATTCTTAGTGACAGAAAGTAGATTAGAGGTTACAAGGGGCTATAGGGATAAATTACTGTGTAATAGTTAAAAGAGTTTCCATTTGGGGTGATGAAAAACTTGGTGATATATAGTGGTGATGGTTGCACACATAAAAATAATTAATGCCACTGAATTATACAATTAAAGTGGCAAATTTTATAATATATATTTACCACAATTTAAAAAATTACTAATATATACCACAAACCACTGAATTTTATACTTTAAGTGGGTGAGTTGTATGGTATGTGGCTTATATCTCAACAAAGCTGTTTAAAACATTGGTTGGCTATATTTGTTTGGCACTATTTCTGAATACTCTGCTCTGTTCCAATGATCTATTTGTTTATTCCTCCAATACCACACAGTCTGTACCATATAGTATTCTGTAGCTGTATAATAATTTTTGAAATTTGGTAGAGTAGTTCCTCCTACTTTATTCCTCTTTTTCAGAATTGTTTTAGCTATTCTCATTTCTTTCCCTTTTATATAAATTTTAGAATAATCTTGTCTATAGTTAAAAAAATACTATAGTTGCTGAGATTTGATAGAAATTGCATTAAAACTGTGGATCAATTTGGAGATAACTGACATCTTTACTCTGTTGAGTCCTCTAATCTGTGAACATAAAATATCTCTCAATAATTTAGATCTTTGATTTCTTTCACACTGCATTATTTTAAAGTAAATCTCACACATCATATAATTCAATCTGTAAATACTATAGAATATGTCTTAAAGATACAGACTCTCTGTCTCTGTCTCTGTCTCTCTCTCTCTCTGCCACACCTTCTTCTCTAGGGAATTTAAAAATCAGTGGTCTTGGGGGAAATAAAGCTCATTGTAAGAGTCCCTACTTTCCTTGCCTTTTTTCTTAGCCAGTCCCAGCTGGAGTCTCAGCAGCTCACAGGAGGATTGCTCACCTAGCAAACTTGCAGCTCAGGAGAAAAGAAAAGTGTTTCAACATGAGTGTCCCAATATTTTTATTCATTGTCTAATATCCAGCTTCCATCACCCAGGTCTAGGGTGGAGGTAGTGTTTGCATTAAAAGGAAAGAGGGGGAAATTTCTGGGAGTGAGTGGAGGCCATAGTGGGAGAATGACCCCAGGACTAAGTTAGGGAACCCAGGCCCTGGCTGGTCTGTACAAATAGGCAGGGACAGAGTTGTCACCTTCTCTCTGAGAGGTAGCCCAAACCCCTTTCTTACAAAGCAAGGCCAAGTGGAAGATTCACATGTAGTTGGCTTAAATGAAAGTGCTAAAGAGGGGAAGCAAGTGTACCACAAGCATCTTTGGGTAAATAAATACACGACCACAACATGGCCTGGTCAACATGACCAAGCCATGGCCTTGGTCACGACCAAGGTCAGTCGTGACCTAAATTTTTAATTTGTATGTAGGAAGACAAGTCAGCTGTCTGATCCACTCTAAGAATCTAACAATTTAGAACACTGAAACAGCAAAAGAACCAAGAAATCTGGATTCTAGATAAAGGTCAGCAAGGCCTTTGTACCTCTGATAAACAAACAGCACCCAAACTATTCCTTGTCTCCACTTATAAGGAAAGGCCACGGTTTTGCCAACAAGTGGAGACAGTCCCAGGGGAATCTTTTCGGTGCTGCTCTAGACCTCTGGAAATTACAGTTCTCAAAGTGTGGTCCCCAGACATTAGCATCACTTGGGAACTCGTTACAGATACGGTTTCTGGGGTTCCCAGGACCTCTGGGGTGGAACCCAGCAGGCAGAGCTGAAAGTCTGAGATTGCTGCTCTCAGTCAAGAGTCCTTAACAAAGTGACTTAACTAACTGCCAGGAAATTTCTGCTCCAGCAGATCAGGAAATACATTCTTTAGGGGGTGGCCTCAGGGCACTTTTAGAAACCTGTAAAGAGACTGGCACATAGTTGCAGAGTAAAAACAGGAACTCGAGAATGTCGGAGCATCTGGAGTGGTGAAGGGAGCCTCAGCTGTTCCCCAGGCACTGGCCAGGGGGTCCACTTACTATGCATTTGCTTCTTTCTTTCTGAATTCACTCAGAAGTACTCAGTGCTCATTGTGTGTGTACCATTAGATACACACTGGGTTCTGAGGATGTGGTGTGAAGAAGACAGACACACTCCTTGCTCTTGTGGGGATCAGTGTCTGGAGGGAAACAGGAATGGAACCATTGACAAGCGGCAGAGCTGTGGAAGAGCAAGCCCAGGAGATATTGGCCAAGCCTGGAACGTGCTGAACACCTCGAGGTTTCAGGACCAGGGGCAAAGGGTGTTCCAGGCAATGGGGGCAGCAGCATCAGGCCCCAGAAACAAGAGGGTGGGGCTGTCCAAGGACATGCAAGAGTCGTGGAATTCCAGGAATAGAGAAAGGGAAAGGGAAGGACGAGGCAAGGTCTGATGGTCACTTCTTGGGGAGGACAGCTGGTGCAAACAGCATTGTCCTAGGCAGCCCCTTGCTTAGCAACTGAAGTAAATTCTCAGGTCTGTCACCACATAGGCTTTTTACTACATCCTAGTGACATGGACAGAAAAGGTTAAATTATGTAACTCGTTCTACAGATGAGGAAGTGGGGACTCAGAGAGGTAATGTTCCTTTCGAAAAATCACCCCGCTGGCAAGGAGCCAAAGCTCGGACACCAGCCAGATCTCTGGGCTGTTTTCACCGAACTGAGTTTGTTTGAATTGAGTTTGTTTACATTTATTTCTCTTCTTCTGCACGAAGGGTTCCTGCTGATGGCAAGTCAGACAAGGGATGGTAAGGTTTGTGTTGATTGTTAAAGGAGCACATAGCATAGGCAGTGCCCATGCATTCATTAATAACCTACTGCCTGCCCTGCATCGTCTAGCAGTAACCAGGTGCAGCAGACACTTCCTGCACTGTGTCTGAGGCCAGGTCTGGGGTCAGGAGTGTGGATCTAGGTGGGGAGGGGCCTGCACTGTGTCCCAGGCCAGGTCTGGGGGCCAGGAATGTGGATTAGGGTGGAGAGCGAGGGGCATCCTCTCAGGCCAGCCCCCACTGGTCTCGATGCCAGGCTGTCCTGACATGATTAATCTCTCTTCATGAGCTCTTGTTTGCACTGGTGCCTTTGCTCATGAGTTGGAGTCTGCCTTCTGCCCTAAATCCTTTCCAGCTTCCAGGGTTAAAACAGTTTTTTTTTTGATTAATAGATTTTGTTAGAAATTTTAGCTTTCCAGAACAATCAAGCAGATAATAAAGTTTCCATATACCCCACACCCAGTTTCCCTTATTATTAAGATCTTGAGCTACATTAGTTACAAAAGTGAACCAATACTAATACATATTATTAACTAAAGTCCCTCCTCTCTTCAGCTTTTCCTCAGTGATTCCTTAATATCCTTTTTCTGTTCCAGGATCCTATATCACATTTAGTGATCTCCACAGATCAAGATTTTTTATTTAGGTGCACAAAGGTTCACTTATTTAAGCTTCTGAGAGTTTTGTTCATCTGGCAAATAAAACTTTATGGCATCTATAGCACCAAACCTGAATGCCCTCTGTCCCACAAGGCCTGCTTGCAGGGTTTTACCATAGGAAAGACCTGAACATCTCTTGTCCCTTCTAGTCTCCTGTCCTTTTATGGAGAGAGAAAATAACTTTTTTCTGAACATTTAGAATGTGCTCGCTGCTTTACACATCAGATTCAAGCCTACCTATGAGATGGGTAATATTAGACACATCACATAGATAAAGACTTGAGGCCCCCAGAGTTAAGATGCTTGTGAAGGTCTCACAGATAGCAAGCAGCAAAGGCAGGATAAAACTTGCCCAAATGCCCACATTCTTCCCTGAACCTCTCGAGGGCCTCCTTGCTGTCCTGCACTCATGAGCACACAGCCCCTCGTTTCCCTCTGGCCTTCGTGCCCGGCGATCACCCTTTTGCACCTGGCTGCATGGTGCTATGGTTCCGTATTACTCAAAGAATTAAGTACTTGGGAAATCAGTCAAAGTGCAGGTCTCCACATCTAAAAGAGGCTTTGTGATCACAATTACTTCAAAAAGCAATTACATTAAAAAATGTGACATGTAGGGGCACCTGGGTGGCTCAGTCCATTAAGCGTCCGACTTCGGCTTGGGTCATGATCTCATGGTTTGTGGGTTCTAGCCCCGCGTCAGGCTCTGTGCTGACAGCTTGGAGCCTGAAGCCTGCTTTGGATTCTGTGTCTCCCTCTCTCTCTCTGCCCCTCCCTCACTTGTGCTCTGTCTCTCTCTATCAAAAATAAACAAATGTAAAAAAATTTGACATGTCATGCTTTAGCAAGAAGTGAAGCATGGTTTTTGACACATGGCAATTTTATGTTAGGATGCTAAGGATGAGGTGCTAAGGATGTCAGTAACTGTTCCTCTAATACAGACTTGCAAAATTTACATAATGACTTTGATTTTGTATTTAATATGACCAGCCCACAATATAATACTCTAGATCATAGACTTTTGGAGTACAAATCCAAAGATAGAAATATCTTTGACCAAATTTTTGGTAAAGTTTTAGTAAATCAATATAATCCAATTATACTCTACAGAGTATTACTCTATAATTATTACTCTGTAGAGTAATCCAATTATTACTCTATAGAGTAATTATACTCTACAATATAGTAAAATACTGTCACATGGTTTAATGAAAGTTTTCATTTCTATCTCATTACCCTGCAATGCAATAGAATCATGTCATACATTACTGCAATAAATTTCACTGCAAAAAATTAAGTACCAAATAAAATATCATGATTGTTTATGGTAGGTTATAGTTGAGCCTATTATTGAAATAAATTGGGGCTTTAAAATGATACAACTTTCTTCTTTTAGTGTACAGGCTGCTTAAGTTAAATGCAATAGCACAATCTCATGTTGTCTAAAAGGTGTTTGTGCACAAACATTTAAAGAAGACTTAATGGCAATCTTTCTCAAAGTCTTCCAAGAAACTGAAGAGGTAGGAACACTTCCAAACCCATTTTATGAGTCTGTAATTACCCTGATGCCAAAGCCAGACAAAGCCAGAATATGAAAAGAAAACTGTAGACCAATAACCCTAATGAATATTGATGTAAAAGTCATCAACAAAATGCTAGTAAACCAAATTAGAGAATCATACACTACATTAGAAGAATTACAAACAATGACCAAGTAGGATTTACCCCTGGGATGCACAACTGGTTCAACAAATGATAATCAACAAATGTGATGCACCATATTAACCAAATAAAGTATAAGAATCACGTGATCATTTCAAGAGATGCCGAAAAAGTATTTGACAAAATTCACTACCCTGTCATGATAAAAAAATCTCAACAAACTAGGGATAGAAGTACCTCCACATGTATAAAGGCCATGTATAAATTTCCACAGCTGGCATGGTACTCAATGGTAAAAACATGACAGCTTTTCCTCTGACGTCAGGAATGAGACAAGGATTGCCCACTCTGACCACTTCTATTCAACACAGTACTGGGAGTTCTAGCCAGAGTAACTAGGGGGAAAAAAAGGCATACAAACTGGAAAGGAAGTACAATTTTCCCTGCTTGCATTTTATTATCTTATATATAGAAAACCCTAAAGACTCTATTAGAAAAACTGTTAGAATTAATAAATGAATTCAGTGAAGGATGGATATACAAAATAAAGATACAAAAATCACTTGTGTTTTTATACACTAGCAAAAACCATCTGAAAAGAAAAGGAAAACAATTCCACTTAAAATAGTACCAAAAAAAAAATACTTAGAAATGAGCCTAAGGAGAGGAAAGACTTGTCTACTAAAAACTACAAAACACTGAATAAAGAAATCAAAGAGACAAAAACAAACGGAAAGACAGCCTGTGTTCATGGACCAGAACACTTAATATTATTGAAATGTTCATACTACCCACAATGTAATCTCTATCAAAATCCAAAAGGCATTTCTTTAGAAATAGAAAAAAAAAACAATTGTATAATTCATATGGAAACACAAAAGATCACAAACAGACAAATCAGTCCAGAGAAAGAAGAACAAATCTGGAAGCATCACACTTCCTGATTTTAAACTATATTATATTATAAAACTATACTACAGTAATTAAAACAATATGGTACTGACATAGAGACAGACATGTAGACCAATGCCGCAGAACAGGGAATCCGGAAATACGCCCATGCGTATATGGCCAACTGACATTTGACAAGGATGCCAAGAATGTACAATGATGAAAAGATAGTCTCCTTGACAGATGGGGTTGGGAAAACTGGATATCCATACATGAAGGAATGAAACTGGACCTTTATCTTACACCTCACACAAAGGTCAACTCAAAATGGATTAAAGACTTAGATGTAAGTCCTGAAACTGTAAAGAAGGAAACACAGGGGAAAAGCTTACAGCATTTGTGTTGGCAATGATTTAATGAGTATGACCCAAAAAGAACAAGGCAACAAAAACAAAAATAAGCAAGTCAGATTACATCAAATTAAGAAGCTACTGCTCCGCAAAGGAAACAGGTAACAAGGTGAAAAGGTAACCTATGGAATGGGAGATTTGCAAACCATATATCTGATAAGAAGTTAACCTCCAAAGGAACTCCTACAATCATTAGCAGAAATAACCCAATTAAAAAATGGGCTAAAGACCTGAATAGATGTCTTTCCAAATAAGATATACAAATGGCCAACAGGTAATAAAAAGGTGCCCCACATCACTAATTATCAGAGAAATACAAATCAAAACCACTGTGAGATATCACTTCACACCTGTCAGTGGCTAGTATCAAAAAAACCTAGAAGACAAGTGGAGACGATGCAGAGAAACTGGAACTTGTGTATACTCTTGATGGAAATGCAAAGTTTTGCAGCCATTATGGAAAATAGGATGGAGGTTCCTCAAAAAATTAAAAATAGAACTATCATATGATCTACTAATCCCACTTTTTTTTTATGTTTATTTATTTTTGAATGAGAGAGAGACAGAGTGCAAGTGGAGGAAGGTGAGAGAGATAAGGAGACAGAATCCGAAGCAGGCTCCAGGCTCTGAGCTGTCAACACAGAGCCTGATACAGGACTTGAACTCATGAATTGTGAGTTCATGACCTGAGTTGAAGTTGGATGCTTAACAGACTGAGTCACCAAGGTGCCTTGAGGATTAGCCAATTTTGATTGAAGCTACTGGGAACCACTCATGTGGATGTTAATAACATGCACTGCTGGCCAAAGTAGTTGATGCAGAGAGAGGCATGTGTTTACATCCTGACATTTGAGGCTCAAGTCCTAGAATACTGCTGGAATCATTAAGACTTCCCAGAAATTCCATTTTTCTTCTTCTCTGCTACCATCCCTTTTCCTATCAATCCTGATACTGTCTATTCAAATGATCATAGTCTTTTAGACAGATAAAATAAATTTTCTCAAGGCTACTTTCCTCCCATTGTCAAAATATTTCCCATAAAAATCCTGGCCATGGGCGTGAACACTGTGAAACTTAGAATAATCTGGGGGTGAGGTAAAAGGGTTAAAGTTGAGATAAAGAGGGCTAAAAGATCAGGTATGCTAACATGCTTGGACTCTTTTGTTTTAATACCAAGAAAATGCAGTCTAAACCTTTAAGATTCAGATTCAACAAATATTGCATTTATTCCTCTGTCATGTGAACTAAGTTATTTGTCTTCATTCTACATGAGAGAAATGCTGTAGCCTGGAGAGCTTTACCAGGTCACAGTGGTAAACTGTGGCAGAACTGACATACAAACTTGAGTCCTATGTCTTCAAGTCTGACACATATACCTCTGTACTACCAATTTACCCAGCTCTTGTTTTTTTCTTTTTCTGAAGACCTCTCCAGAATTAACTTAAAGATATTGCCCATTTTGGATCTCCTTTTAAAACACAAATGTGAACGAATTTGATTTCTGAAGTAGAAAAGTCCCTTAAAATATGATAAAATGTAGGACTTTATTACCAAGTGTGCAAATAAATTAATCTTGGTTACAACACTAACACTCACTGTGACTTACACTCATCCTAAATTATTCTACTTCAAGGTGTTTAAGGTCAAGTAAAATGTATTTTCCCATGTCAGAGAATGTCAAAATATCTCCCTCAACTCAATAAATAAAATATTTTTATCTCAAAGGCTCCTAGTTAATAGTGCAATAAACTATCAGAAAAACTCTCCCATGGATAATTATACCCACTGAAAAAAATGTAGAAGTCAACAATTTGATGGCCCTGGAGAATGACCCAAAGCCAGAAGAAATTAGAGGTGAGAAAAACAGAACACTACTGGAGGAGTTTCCTGTCCTTCTAGCTTTTTGCCTTAAGGCAGGGTCCAAGAGCTCACTAAAACTCAGGTAGGAACCTGCGGTCACAGTCTCATTGTCAGGAGAATCAGAAAACAGGATTCAGGGTGATCACAAAAGCAGGAGTGAGGAAGACAATCCCAGAAAAGAGACAATTGAGAGGGAACAGCTACAAATAATTTCTGGGTGGAACTCTGCCCAAATCTCTGGCTGACTCCTGAACTCTGGAGGCATGGGAAAGATTAAGAAGTCTCGCTAGGGCTAAAAAACTGAACAGGAATGTGAAGTTCTAATTCAGTAAACTTAATTTCTTGCAAAAAAAAAAAACCATACTACTCTACAGAGAAACAGATTATAGAGACTCTACAATTTATCATTCAACAAGCAATATACAATCCAAATTTATTATACACATGAAGAAAAGGAAAATATGACTGGTTCTCAAGAGAAAAGTGAGTCAATTAGTGAAACCAACACTTAGATGATCCAGATGTCAGAATCAGCAAATAAGTTATTGTGATAATGCTCAAAAATATACAGGAAAACACGTTTCTAATGAATGAAGAAATAAGAAATGGCAAAGAAATGGAAATTCTAACAAAGAATCAAATGGATATTCTAGAACTGAAAAGTATAGTATGTTTAATAAAAAATATTCACTGGATGGGCTTATAGCACATTGGGGATATCAGAGGAGAGAGTCAGTGAATTTGTTTTTCTTGTTTGTTTGTTTTGGTTTTTTTTAATATTTCTTTATTTTTGAGTGAGAGAGAGACAGAGTGCGAGCAGGGGAGGGGCAGAGAGAGAGGGAGACATAGAATCTGAGGCAGGTTCCAGACTCTGAACTGTCAGCACAGAGCCCAACGCAGGGCCTGAACTTGTGAACCGTGAGATCATGACCTGAGCTGAAGTATGACACTTAACCGACTGAGCCACCCAGGTGCCCCAAGAGTCAGTGAATTTGAATATAGACCAAAGAAATGATCCAATCTGAAAAAGAGATTTTAAAATGTTGGAAAATAATAAACAGCACCTTAGTGACTTGTGGGACAATATCAAATGGTTTAACATTTGATATTTAACATGAGAGAGTAAATGGGGCAGAAATAAATCTTAAGAAATAACAGCCAAAAATTTCACAAATTTGGTACAGATTCAAGGTTATCAGTGATCTCCAAGCAGTATAAATAGAAACATAATTAGACAGACCTTAGTTGAATGACAGTTGACTGATCATTATGAGGACAGAAATGTGTTAAGACTATGAATTCTTTGGCTCAGGTCATGATCTCACGGTTCGTGAGTTCAAACCCCATGTTGAGCTCTGTGCTGACATCTCAGAGCCTGGAGCCTGCTTTGGATTCTGCTTCCTTCTCTCTCTGCCTCCCCCTCCCCCCCACTCCCCCCCCCCCACACACTCTCTCTCTCTCTCTCTCTCCTTCAAAAATAACCATTAAATGGCACAAAAACAGACACATAGACCAATGGAATAGAATAGAAACCCCAGAACTAGACCCACAAACGTATGGCCAACTAATCTTTGACAAAGCAGGAAAGAATATCCAATGGAAAAAAGACAGTCTCTTTAACAAATGGTGCTGGGAGAACTGGATAGCAACATGCAGAAGATTGAAACTAGACCACTTTCTCACACCATTCACAAAAATAAACTCAAAATGGATAAAGGACCTGAATGTGAGACAGGAAACCATCAAAACCCTGGAGGAGAAAGCAGGAAAAGACCTCTCTGACCTCAGCCATAGCAATTTCTTACTTGACACATCCCCAAAGGCAAGGGAATTAAACGCAAAAATGAACTACTGGGACCTTGTGAAGATAAAAAGCTTCTGCACAGCAAAGGAAACAACCAACGAAACTAAAAGGCAACGAACGGAATGGGAAAAGATATTTGCAAATGACATATCAGACAAAGGGCTAGTATCCAAGATCTATAAAGAGCTCACCAAACTCCACACCCGAAGAACAAATAACCCAGTGAAGAAATGGGCAGAAAACATGAATAGACACTTCTCTAAAGAAGACATCCGGATGGCCAACAGGCACATGAAAAGATGCTCAACGTCGCTCCTCATCAGGGAAATACAAATCAAAACCACACTCAGATATCACCTCACACCAGTCAGAGTGGCCAAAATGAACAAATCAGGAGACTATAGATGCTGGAGAGGATGTGGAGAAATGGGAACCCTCTTGCACTGTTGATGGGAATGCAAATTGGTGCAGCCACTCTGGAAAACATTGTGGACGTTCCTCAAAAAATTAAAAATAGACCTACCCTATGACCCAGCAATAGCACTGCTAGGAATTTACCCAAGGGATACAGGAGTACTGATGCAGAGGGGCACTTGTACCCCTATGTTTATAGCAGCACTCTCAACAATAGCCAAATTATGGAAAGAGCCTAAATGTCCATCAACTGATGAATGGATAAAGAAATTGTGGTTTAGGCAGCCCAAGATGGCCGACTTCGAGGATCGGGTGTCGGATGAGGAGAAGGTACGCATAGCTGCTAAATTCATCACTCATGCACCCCCAGGGGAATTTAATGAAGTGTTCAATGATGTCCGGCTACTACTTAACAATGACAATCTCCTCAGGGAAGGGGCAGCACATGCATTTGCCCAGTATAACATGGATCAGTTCACGCCTGTGAAGATAGAAGGATATGAAGATCAGGTCTTAATTACAGAACATGGTGACCTGGGTAATAGCAGATTTTTAGATCCAAGAAACAAAATTTCCTTTTAGTTTGACCATCTACGGAAAGAAGCAAGTGACCCCCAGCCAGAGGATGTAGATGGAGGTCTGAAGTCTTGGAGAGAATCCTGTGACAGTGCTTTAAGGGCCTATGTGAAAGATCATTATTCCAACGGCTTCTGTACTGTTTATGCTAAAACTATAGATGGGCAACAGACCATTATTGCGTGTATTGAAAGCCACCAGTTTCAGCCTAAAAACTTCTGGAATGGTCGTTGGAGATCAGAGTGGAAGTTCACCATCACACCACCTACAGCCCAGGTGGTTGGAGTACTTAAGATTCAGGTTCACTATTATGAAGATGGCAATGTTCAGTTGGTTAGTCATAAAGATGTACAGGATTCAGTAACTGTTTCGAATGAAGTCCAAACTGCCAAGGAGTTTATTAAAATCATAGAGCATGCAGAAAATGAATATCAGACAGCAATTAGTGAAAACTATCAAACAATGTCAGACACCACATTCAAGGCCTTGCGCTGGCAGCTTCCGGTTACCCGCACCAAAATCGACTGGAACAAGATACTCAGCTACAAGATTGGCAAAGAAATGCAAAATGCTTAAAGGCTGAATGTAGGATTCTTCAGTATGTGGAAAGAAAAGATTCAACATGCGGTCATATGATAAATAAGTGATTTATAAACAAGAGTGATATTTTGCTAGGGCTTTCAAAGTTAACAGGTTTTCTAGCCTCATGGAATACTGTTGAACCTATAGCATCATCTTGATTCTTTTGTGTTCTCTGCCTTGTAATTTTCTGTTTTCACCATCTCTACTTGTAAATTTTTTTTTTTTTTAATTCTGCCACATTTAATGATGGAGAGAGATCTATCCTGGAGTCATTTTACTGTTTAGAAAATTTTCCTAGCCATGAAGCCCTGTTATTGATACAGACAGGTAATATGCCCAGTACTTTTCTACCCCTATCCTTCAAAGCACTTCTGGTACTTTAGTGGTTTTTACCGATCCACCAACAGGTAAAGAGGCTATGCTACAAACTAGCTGAATGGAAGACACATTCATCCTTCTCCCTCTGACTGCTTTGATTATCATTTATAACATCTCATAACTGTAGTGTTCAAAAGTTTGGATTGGGCTTTTCAGGTCCTTTTGTGGGGGCAAAGGAAGTTTTCTGGAAATTCCATTATAGCCAGCTTCTCTGGGGAAGTTGTTTTTAAATCCAAAGACTTGAACCACATTCCCTGCACATGAACGTGTTTGCTTTTTTTCTCTTCCCTCATTGTCTCCTTCCCATCTAGTACCGTTATAGTTATAGACATCTGCATTTTTAGAAGAGTTTTACCCATTTATTATTATTTTGTATTATTCAAGAACTGCTGATGTACTAGGGATGTAGTAGAGTATAAAACTTGAAAAATGCAGATGTTGAAGGAATAATAGTATCTCGTGCTTTAATACTTTGTGGCAGGATTATACTATAAGCAGATGATTCAAACAACTATGTAAATCACAAACACAAACAAAAAATGAACCAAAGTGAAAAGGATACGTTCCAGGCAGTATCTTTCTATTGTAACCTGTTATTTAAGGGAATACTAGTGATTTGTTCTAAATAGGATGTAAAACTTGTTCCAAATTACTTTTCCTCAGTCCTGCCTGCCAAGAACTGAAATGTAACTGTGATTCAGCAACCCTTCCCAGGTATATTGGCAGGTATATGTATGATCTCAGAATACACAGGTGACATAGATATGATATGACAGCTGGTAATGGTGGATTCATTTACATTGTTTACACTTCTATGACCAGGCCTTAAGGGAAGGTCAGTTTTTAAAAAACCAAGTAGTGTCTTCCTACCTATCCAAATACATGTCAAAAAAGAAGGGTGTTTGTGCTTCAGCTTTGTTTTTGCTCAGTAATACAGTCAAGCAAGTTTGTTTCCAAGTGACCAGTTGAACTGTGTAAGCATTTTTGTTTATTTCAAATAAAATATATTTGTATTAAAAAAAAAAAAAAAGAAATTGTGGTTTATATACACAATGGAGTACTACGTGGCAATGAGAAAGAATGAAATATGACCCTTTGTAGCAACATGGATGGAACTGGAGAGTGTTATGCTAAGTGAAATAAGCCATACAGAGAAAGACAGATACCATATGGTTTCACTCTTATGTGGATCCTGAGAAACTTAACAGAAACCCATGGGGGAGGGGAAGGAAAAAAAAAAAAGAGGTTAGAGTGGGAGAGAGCCAAAGCATAAGAGACTCTTAAAAACTGAGAACAAACTGAGGGTTGATGGGGGTGGGAGGGAGGGGAGGGTGGGTGATGGGTATTGAGGAGGGCACCTTTTGGGATGAGCACTGGGTGTTGTATGGAAACCAATTTGACAATAAACTTCATATATTGAAAAAAAAGCAAAAAACAAAAAACCAAAATAACCATTAAAAAATTAAAAAAAAAAAAAAGGGGGATGCCTGGGTGGCTCAGTCAGTTAAGCATCCTACTAGTATCTCATGGTTCATGAGTTCAAGCCCCATGTTGGGCTCTGTGCTGACAGCTCAGAGCCTGGAGCCTGCTTTGGATTCTGCCTCCTTCTCTCTCTGCCCTTCTGCCTCTCACGCTCTGTTTGTCTGTCTCTCTTTCTCTCTCTCTGCCTCAAAAATAAATAAACATTAAAAATAAAAAGACTATCTTTGAATTGCTGGGGGCTAGGGGAGAAGCTGTCAACTCAGAATTCAATGCAGAGCAAAAATGTCTTTTAAGAATAAAAGTAAAATAAAGACAGCTTCAAAAAAAATAAAAATTAAGAGTGTTAGTGACCAAGTAGATCATTACTGCAAAAAATATTAAGTTCCTCAGGTTGTGGTGAAATAATAAGAGATGATCTTCAGAAGAAATGACAAGCACCGGAAGTGGTGGAAATGTGGGCACACACAACACGTTCTTTAAAAAAGTCAACTTCTTCAAAACGCTTAAAGCAAAAATTATAACATTATTTTGTGGGGTTTATAGTTTGTGTAGATGAATATATATGGCAGCCCTATCATAAAAAATGAGAAAGCAATAAATGCAAGGTTCTTACATTTTGCATGAAGTGGCATAGTATTATTCTTGGTAGACTGTGAGAAGTTAGAGATATATATTATAATCTCTAGAGCAAGAATTATAAAACAATGCAAAGGAATAGTAGCAAACCAACAGTAAACAAAAATGATATTTAATGAAAGGAATAAATTAACCCAAAAGAAGACCAGAAAGGAGAAAGAGGAACACGAAGAAGTGAGAGAAAGAAAAAAATGGTAAATGTAGGTCTAACTATACTAATGGTCACATTAAATGTAATGGGCTAAAACCCCCTGTTAAAAGACAAAGACTGTTGTGAGAATAATGTCTTATTTCTTGATCTGGGTGTGGGTTGCACAGGAATTAAAATTGTGAAATTCATCAAAGTATACAGCAATTATTGTTGTATGTACTTCTATGTATGTGTATTATAGTTCAAGAAAAGTTTTACAAAGAAAAAACCATATTGATCTAGGTTTTCTACTTCTAGGACTTTATCCCAAGAAAATAAGTACTTATATAATGAAATATCATGCAGCCAAATTCAAAAGGATGATTTTTCTCTATATATTAAAACATAAAGTCACTAAAAACATAGTACTCAAAAAAAGTAGGTTACAAATTCATAAGTAGAGTGTGACCTTATTTATGAAAAGTAGTGAAAAGACAAATAATGAAAAAGATATACATATACAGAAAGTTATTTACCAAAATGTTAACAGTGTCAATTTTTTGAATGGTAGGATTTCAAGTGAATTTAACTTTAATAATTTTCTGTTATTTTGAATTTTCCAAGAAGAATATATTATTTTCATAAATAGGAAAATATAAGCTGTTTACATTTTAAAACAAATACTTGGGAGGAATCAATAAACAGAAGAAAATACCCTCGCTAAAAAAAAAAAAAAGGTAGGAATAATAGCTAAGAAAAGTTGGGTGAAATATAAACAAATAATCTGTTTGAAGGTCCCAGGGAGATATTAAGGAAATAGGAAATTATAGGGCTAAAATTGAGGAGAGGAGGGGAGGCTTGGAGGGCATATGCAGCATGTGGGCCTGTTTCCATTTCAAGCATTTGCCTATTTGTTTGAAATTGAATTGAAACAGGGACTGAAAAAGCTGAGCAGAGATTTTGACCAGACACATGGGGCTGGGGGACAGGACATTCTAATGAGGAAAGACCCTAGTAAATTCCCAAAGCTTTGGGTTGGGGCCTCAATGAGCCACACCCTAGAAATAAGACAGAGACAGACCAGCTCTCATACAGGGACTGAATCCCAGATGTGAGGTGATACAAGATTGACAGTGCCACTAGCTAACTGCCCATAAGAAACAAAGTCTTCTCTAGTGGGAGATGGGATCATTCAGAGCCATAAATTATTTCTCAAAATATAGGTATACTATGTTCAGTATTCAATAAAAAATAATTAGGCATAAGAGGAGACACAAGCATGAGATTGAAAGCTCAGGGAGAGGCTCTTGGGTGGCTCAGTTGGTTAAGTGTCTGACCTCGGCTCAGGTCATGATCTCTCGGTTCGTAAATTCAAGCCCCATGTCAGGCTCTGTGCTGACAGTTGGATCCTGGAGCCTGCTTCAGATGCTGTGTCTCCCCCTCTCTCTGCCCGTCTCATGCTCTGCCTCTCAATGATAAATAAACATTAAAAAAAAGTTTTTTTTTTAAATAATAAAAAAAAGAAAGCTAAGGGAAATAATTGACGATAGAAACATATCCACAAAGCACTCAAAATGAAGATGTGAGACTCAGGCTTTAAAATAACTATGCTTAACAGGGCGCCTGGTTGGATTAGTCAGTTGAGCATCCAACTCTTGATTTTGGTTCAGGTCATGAACTCAGGGATAGAACCCAGGTGGGCTCTGTGCTGAGTGTGGAGCCTGCTTGGGATTCTCTCCCTCTCCCTCGGCCCCTCTCCCCTGTTTTCTCTCTCTAAAAAAAAAAAAAAAAAAAAAAAAAAAATCAAATAACTATGCTTAATACATTGGAGAATTAAAAGAAAAGGTTGGGAATTTTAGCACAGAACTAGAAATTATAAAAAGAACAAAATGGAAATTATAGACCTGAAAGAGAAATAAGTGAAATTAAGAAACCAGAGGAAAGTTTAAGTGTGTAGATATAGCTGAAGAGAGATTTTTTGTGAACTGGAACACAATTTGGAAAAAATATTGAGACTGAAGCATAAAGAGAAAGAAGGTGGAAAATATAGTAAAGAGTGTTAAGGGCATAAAAGATACAATGAGAAAAACTAATATGGATGTAACTGGAGTAAAGAAAGAGGAGAGATAACAGGGGCAGAAGAAACACAGATACAGTCTGGGAATTCTTCGTTACTGACAAAAGATATGAAGCTATAGTTTTAAGAAGCACAGTGAAACCTGATCAGGATGATGACAATGAAAAGTACTCCTAGCTCATCAGAGTAAAATTATTGGCAAAGATAAAGAGAAAATTATGACAGCAGCCCTTGCTCTTAAGTAAGCCATATTATCTCTAATAGAGTAACAACAAGCCAGGAAGGAGTCAACAAGTGGGTAATTCTAGGTGACAGTTGACTGTACACAGTAACAATATCTTGTGGAATTTAAACTATAGAAGTAAAATACAAACAACAGGATACAAAAGGTGGGAGGCGGGTAAATTAAATGAAAGTACATTGTCTTTGCATTGTCAAGGAAGTTGTAAATACCATTTTATACTTTAACAAGTCAACGATGTTGTAATATGTAGGCTAACCACTAAACGAGTAATAAAAGAATGTATAATTATTAAGTTAATGGAAGGGAAAATTGGGGAGAACTGACATCTTTACAGGAATGGATCTTCTAATCCCTTGCCAGGGTATATCTCTCCATTTATTCAGGTCTTCTAATTTCCTTCACTTATATAGTATAGCTTGCTGGTCTTAAATAACTTTTACTAGATTTTTTCTTAATGTTTTGGTATTTTCAATGCCAAATAATTGGCATTGAAGTAAATATATTATTTAAATAATATAAGTAAATATATTTAAGTAATATAAGTAAATATATTATTTAAAAATTTCATTTCCTAATTGTTTTCTGTGTAGAAATACAATTGATTTTTGCACATTGGCTTTTAATCTAGTGTCCTTATAAATACACTTATTAATTCTAATTGTGTCCTTGTATTTCTAGACACCTCACTATCCTGATTACCTTCCAATGGGAAGACTCAGATTTCTCTAATTATGAAATCATGTCATCCTGAAATAATGAGTTTTTTCCCCTTTTTTTGCAGTTGTTATTTCTTCTCTCCTGCCTTGTTGTTCTGGCTAAGATATCTAATACAATGTTAAACAGAAGTGGTGCTGACCAGCATCCATGTGGTATTCCTGATCTCTGAGGAAAAGCTTCCAATACCTGACCATTAAGTATGATGTTTAAGGGTCTTTGTTGTTATTGGTAACACTTTTTAGTGTTAGTTTAAGTTAAAAACAAAAAACAAAAAACCATGAATAAATGTTGATTTTGTCAAATGCTTTTTCTAGACCTATTAAAATGATCTTATGATTTTCTCCTTTATTGTCATGTGGCCAGTTACAATGATCAATTTGTTTTGTAACTTTGTGAGGTATAACTGACAGTGTAAAATTGGATGAGTGCTGATATACACATACACCTGTGAAACCATCACTACATTCAAGATTACTTACATTTGTCATCCCCAAAAGTTTCCTCGTGCTCCTCTGAAATCCTGTCCTCCATCTATCCCTGTCTGCAGCAAGCACTATTATGCTTTCTATTAATATAGATTAATTTGGATTGTCTAGAATTTTATGTAAATGGAATCATTCAATCTTTTTTGTCTGACTTTTGCTCAGCATGATGGTTCTGAGATGCATCCATGCTATTCTGTGTATCTGTAGTTTATTCTTTTTTATGTTGAATAGTATTCCATGGTATGGATATACCACATTTGTTTACCTATTCACCTACTAATGGACATTTGGGTGTTTCCAGGTTTTTTTTTTACTATTTTTTATTTTTATTAATTTTTTTAATGTTTATTTTTAATGTTTATTTCAGAACACAGTGGGGGAAGGGCAGAGAGAGAGGGAGACACAGAATCTGAAGCAGGCTCCAGGCTCTGAGCTGTCAGCACAGAGCCAGATGTGGGGCTCTAACTCACAAACCGTGGGATCATGACCTGAGCCCAAGTCGGATGCTTAACCGACTGAGCCACCCAGGCACCCCTACTATTTTTTTTAAAGGATTTTATTTTTTTAAGTGATCTTTACACCAGGTGGGGCTCAAGCTCACAACCCTAAGATCAAGAGTTGCATGTTCCATCACCTGAGCCAGCCAGGTACCCCTCCAGTTTTGTGACTATTAAAAATAAAGGTGCTATAATTTTTTTTAAGATTTATATTTTCATTTTTCATGTGAAAATACCTAGGAGTGGAATGGGTAATACAGTAAGTATATGTTTACCTCTTTAAGAAACTGCCAAACTGTTTCCCACAGTAGTTATACTTACTGACTGATTTTTGAGAATTTAACCAGGTTAGATGTGCCCATTATTTTACAATGCAGAATCTGCATTGTTTGTTAATTTTTTTGTTTAGAGCTTTTCTCTATTCTAATAAGTACGTCTTGTAATGTTTCAATGTTATATAGCCTCAAAAAACAAAGTGGGAAGTATTTGCTCCTTTATTATTCTCTGGAAGAGTTTATATAAGATCGGTGTTATTTCTTCCTTAAAAGTTTGGTAGAATTCAGTAGTAAAGCCACATACTCCCATTTTATTTTGTGAGAAGGTTTTCTAATTATGAATTTAATTTCTTTTTAGATATAAAACTCTGCAGATATTGTTTCTTCTTGGTTAAATTTGATAAGCTGGTTTTTCTAGGATTTCAAAGTTTCAAGTTTATTGTCAAAATGTTGCTCAAAATATGGTCCTAAGACTTCTTTAATATCTATATGATCTGTAATGAGTTCTTTTCCCATCTTCACATTGGGAATTTGTGTCTTCTCTCTTTCTTACCCTCTGTGATCACTCTTGGTAGGGGTTATGAATTTCAGACTTTAACAAATTAATTACTAGACTTTTCAAGGGAACAACATTTGTTTTTGTTGATCTTTATCCTATGTTTGGCTTTATACTTTTTTTTTTTAATTTTTTTTAACATTTATTTATTTTTGAGACAGAGAGAGACAGAGCATGAACAGGGGAGGGGCAGAGAGAGAGGGAGACACAGAATCCATAACAGGCTCCAGGCTCCAAGCGGTCAGCACAGAGCCCGACGCGGGGCTCGAACTCACAGACTGTGAGATCATGACCTGAGCCGAAGTCGGACGCTTAACCAACCGAGCCACCCAGGCGCCCCCCCTTTTTTTTTTAAAGGCTTTATACTTAATTAATATCTTCTCTCATATTTGGTATTCCTTTCCTTCTATTTAACTTTGAGTTCAACTTGCTCTTCTTTTTCTAACTTCTTTAGATATATACACATATCTTAAATGTAGTACTGTGGTGATCTAAGGAGGTATAAGTTCCATTGTGTCTGACTGAACACATTTGGAATACTATGTCTGGTACTTGGCAACATACTTTCAAGATGAACCCCCACCAATATGAGCATGTCTGGTGGAAGGTAACTGGGACAATGATATGTCTATAAATGTCAGGAACAGTTATAAGTAACTATTGGTGGTTATCCTGGCAAAGGGAACACTTGGATACAGAGTAGATGAGAAAGATTTTCAGGCTTTTATAGGGTTGTCACATTTAAGAGCAATAAAACTTTATCTGAATTACTTTAAAGCATAAGCAACAATGAAAAGCGACAGAAAGGCTGATTTTGGCCCAGTGTAAGGACGAAGCCTTTTCTAAAGCAATAAAGTCTTCCAAAATCAAAACTAATGTATTCAATCCAGGAAGAGGGGAATGGTGGCTGATGGGAGTAATAATGAAGGGGTTCTTGCCTGTGGTTAATGATTAAACCAGAATGGCCTTTAGCCATTTGGGATATTCTTCTATCAAGCCAAAGACTAGCCTTAGTTCTGCGCACATATTACCATTGCACGCCTGTCCCATGAGTATTGTTAAAAAGAAAACCACAGGCCCAAAATGGAGACACACTTTGTTAAGGACTCCACATCCGCAAACAAGACTTACTATCCTCCTTCCCCAGGAATGTAATCTTCAACCTTTGAATCAACTTGAATTTCCTGGTCAGCACTTGGAAATTTACTGATAGACCCTTTCCAGACCCCTGAGGAGGGTGACCTTGCCTAAAACCATGGATTCTTTGTTAATAATTTCCTTTTTTTCTGCTCTCTACCTTTAAAAACCTTTCCTTTTCTGCAGTTTGATGAAGCTCCTTTCTGTCTGCTAGATGGGATGCTGCCGATGCATGATGGTTCTCTTAAATCATTCAGTTAAGTTTCTGTTATTTAAAAGTGTAAATGAATATAAACAGTTTCACTGAATAGAAGAGGGGACCCCTGGACAGGCCCTCATAGCCCCAGCATTTCCAGCAGAGCCCAGGGCGTATCCTATCCTCTTAGAAGGAAATGGGGAGGCAAGGGTAGAGCAAGCCAAAATACCTGAGGACAGATTTCTTATCGATTTCTGTTCTCCTCCCATCCTGCCGTGTCGCATTACCGGCCAGAAGTCTAGGACACCTCATTAAAAAACAAAACTCCTGCATATAAAATCATGATTGCAGATGAATGGTAGAAGGAAAGTCTTCATCACAAGGATTCATCACAAGATTCCTTTTAATGGTAGTAGGCAACCCATTCCTACATCCAATGCATTTAAACCACTCAGCTTTTCTTTCTTTTCTCTAATTATGAAACAAATATGTTCTCATTGTAAAAAAATTTTAAACATTATCTAAAGTAAATAGTGGAATACAGCCCACCATACTCCCTGTATAAAACACTATCAATAATTTGACAGATATCTTTCTAGATCCATATTCTATACACATACATATACCTACGTGTCAAGATTCAGCTTTTCAAAATTTAACTTGTATATAAATCCACATATATATGATTCTTAACATTTATCCAAGGAAAAATGGAACCAGTGACCACTGAATGCTTCTTAAATGGCAGGGCATTTTGCCAGGAGCTTTACATCATTTCTCTTCTTTAATTCTAATAACAACTCAGAAAGTAGATTTTATCATCTCCATTTTAAATCTAAGGAAGTGGAGGTGAAGAAAAATAGTGAAATTTCATAGTAAGTGCTTGAGTCCAGAGTTGAACCTGGACTTTCTTTCTTCATGAAATACTCAGGCACCCAGTACTGTTTGGAATCCCCGTCTCTTGAAGACTGTAAGAGGCAGTTCTCCATTACTGTGCTCTCACAACCAATATGCTGATGAAGAAATTCAGGCCCCTAAACAGAGAGAACCTTGAGTGACATAAACTAGACATAATCTAAACAGTCTCAACAAATGACAGCTCCTTAATGTTTTATTAGGAGATCCTATAACGCCTTTCTAATGCACGTGACCATGACTTGTGAAATGCAACCTTTCTTTCAAATGCTAACCTGCTCATCTGTGAGGATGCAATTTTCTCTCCTCTTCAGTATCAAAGCTCCCTGCCCAGTCTCTGCTCACAAGTCTTCCAAAGTCTGCTGACAAGGCAGTTCTCAAATGGTGTATGAGGTCTGAGGTTTTAACTGTAGAGAGAGAACTTGGATTTCCCCCCAGTTTTTATTTTGAAAATGGCAAACCTGAAAGTATGCTGTTTCACCTAGATTCACCAGCTGTTCACACTTGCCACATTCACTTCATCTAGTTTTTTCTTCTTAACTGAGATGCAATTGACATATAACATTGGGTAAGTTTAAAGAATGCAACATGTTGATTTGATACATTTATATATTGTAATGTGATTAACACCCTGTAGCAGCATTAGCTAACACTTGTAATCAGGCACATAATTCTTTCTTTTTTGTGGTGAGAACAATTAGCTTTCAAGTTTTATAATACAGTAAGTACTGTTGACCATAATCACTCTGCTGTGCATTACTTCTCCAGAACTTACTTAGCTACCAATTGCAGGTTTGTGCCCTTAAACAGCACCTCTCTAGGTCTTTCTCTTTATACATACATTTTTCTCCCACACATAAGTGATTTATTTCACACACTTTGTTTTGTGCTAAACCATTTAAAAGTAAGTTGTGGCCATGGCGACCCTTCACCTTTCAAAGCATGAGCATATAACTCCTAGGAAAGACATTCTCCTATATGAGCACAATACTATTATTAAATATTATAAAATTAACATTAGTTCAATAATATCGGCTAGCCTATAGCTCACATTAATGCTCTCAATTTTCCTCTAAAGAAGTTTTTATAACTGGTTTCTGTGTCCATTGTATCTCAGCAATAAGGACAATGCCTCAATAACAATTTGATGAATGAATGAACACTTGGGATCAGGTAGGGTATCAGGTATTAGGTAGCAGCAAAAGGCCACAATATTTACACTCTGCATTTGATTGTTGTATCTTTTTAGTTTCTTCTAACTCAGAAAAGTAGGCCACCATGTTTGGAACACCTACTTTTGTATAACTGGCCTCATGATATTCTAAACTTTTTCTCCATGCCACTTTTCACAAACACCACTACCTGGCTACCTCCACATACTGTGATAGATGCCACAGCTGTCCTGTTTGTGTTTATGCCCTTACTTCTAGAACAACGACAGGAGGACATTAGAAAATGCTCCGTTTTTGTTGAATAAATGAATGAACTGAACTAAGTAGACTTTTTAGATTAATTTAGGAAAGAGATGAGATTTGACTTTATAATATTTAAAAATAAGTTTTCTAACTTTCAAGTTTTGTTTCAGTAGAATTTTAAAAACTTCTTTATATAGCTCCATCACCTTTCTTTTCAAGATCAAAAGGTATCTTTTAATTTTGAGTAGAGATAGGTGTGAGGTGTGACATCTTTTCTTGCATTATTCTTGCTTATATATTTTAAAATGGCTGATTTTTAACATTTTATTTATTTTGCCTTTTATATTAGATATATAATTCTGTGCACCAGTTTTGTGACCAATTACATTACTGAATCTGTTTGCATGTAATAGTTAATTCTCTTTAATTTTCCAGGAATAAACAGTAATCTTCAAATTATAATACCTTTGCCTCCTCCTTTCCAATTTTTATGCCTTTCTTTTCTTTCTTTTTTTTTTTAATGTTTATTTGTTTATTTTGAGAGAGAGAGAGTATGTATGTGTGTGAGCAGCAGCATGAGCTGGGGAGGGGCAGAGAGGGAGAGAGAGAGAGTCCCAAGCAGGCTCTGCACTGCTGACTTCGGACTTGAGCCCATGAACCATGAGATCATGACCTGGGCCAAAACCAAGAGTTAGACACTTAACCGACTGAGCCACCCAGGCTGATTTATGTTCTTATTTTACTGCATGTGTTGGTACATTCAGAATAATAATAATAATAATAATAATAATTTGAGTCTTCACTATGTATTAGAAATTCAGTTAGTGTTTTATTATAATCTCACTTAATCCAAACAAACCTCTAGATAGGCACTATTACCTCAGTTTAAAGAAACTGAGATACAGAGCATTTAAATTAATCTGTCTAAAGTCACATGGCCAAAGAAATAGTGAATGAAGCTGGATTCAAATCTAGACATTCTAGCTCCAAAACCCATGCCCCCCAAGCCTGACTTATATAAAATCCATGCTTTGAACCAAAAACACTCCAACTGAGCCTTTTCTATAGAACAAGCCCACTCACACTGCAAACAGCACAGCTCGGGACTAGATTATGACCCTCAGAAAGGCAAAGTCCTCTCTGTGTTTTAGGGGTTAACAAATCCTGTTGAGGATCCCCCCTGCCTTTTGCAGCCCTTTCTGAGGTGGCAGGAAGTGGAGAGCACTCATCCCAACCCACCCCTAACACAATAAAATCCTAAACCAATACCACTCTTTGCTTCAGCTATTCCAGGCATGCTGGCAGTCTACCCTATTTTCCCAGAGAGCCCCCTTATGTGAGCAACAAACCTTTTCATAATCTCTTGGTGTATATGTGGTGTCATCAGACTCAAGATCTCTCCCAGGTTTTAGTACACTGAGCAAGGAATTGATCCTGCACTCCATGAGGCAACCATGAAACAATATGCAAGCTCTATGCCAACACAGGACTAAATACAAAAGTGGAGATGTTGCCTCCAGAAGGTACCAGTTGAAAGGTGTGCCCCCTGGGTACAGGTCATTCTTCATTCTCACATTGGCACGGAGATCTAGACCTGGGCTCTGCAAGGATGTGGGTGGCACAGAGGCCACTGCGCACACCTGGAGGTTGGCTGAGGATGGCAGGCCCTGTGGTCCGAATACACGTGACAGGGAGGCAGAGCTTGGGGCATGGCCCTGGAAGGACTATTGATACCAGCTCCAGAGGTGTGTCCAAGAGGGCTTAGCTCTGCTGCTAAGTGAGCTTTGTCAACCCACTTCCTTCCCTGAGCCTTTCTTTTTGTTTTGAGGAGAAAAGACAGGGGAGCCTTGGGTGGCTCAGTCGATTAAGCGTCCAACTCTTGGTTTCAGCTCAGGTCATGATCTCACGATTTGAGATTTTGAGTCCATGTCCAGTTCTGCGCTGACAGCACAGAGCTTGCTTGAAATTCCTTCTCTCTCTCTCTCTGCCTCTCCCCTGACCTCTTTCTCAAAAATAAATAAATAAGCATTTAAAAAAAGGGGAAAAGACAATCATAAAATGGAAACATTTCAGAATGTAGTTTAAAAACTAACATATCTTGATTCCAAAGGTGTGCCCAGAATTCACACTACACTTGACCCAGGCTCCTCCCTTACTTATCTCCCCCAGAGGCAGGTCCAGACCTCCAGGGCATTGGGGGGCTCTGTGGGGTGCAGCTCCCCTCCCTTGATGTCCCTCCCAAGATGGCCCTTGGGCTGTTGAAAGCTTTGAGGTTTAAAAAAGTCCTACTTCAACAAAAACTCCTTGTGAAGGATCTCTGCATAACTGTTTCAAAGCCATTATCACCCAGTTATCCTACTTAAGTTCTTTCTGATTAAGCCCATCAATTTCACCAAAGCCTGTTTTCCAGGAGACAGATCTGTTAATCTTCCAATAAGTTTTCTAGGTGTGTAGGATGGTTTAGTGTTGGTCTGGCTGTATTTCATGGACGTGAGACACACAAAAGCTTCCATGCTGTTCCACCATCTTGGCTCCTCCTCCAGGAGACAGATTTGAAAGCCATCAGCTGATGGACATATAACTGCTTAGGTTTGGATTTCTAGGCTAGGTTGTCAGATATCATTTTCTCCTCAATGTTTCTGCATTTTAGCAAGTGTTCTGCATTCTGGCAAGTGTTGTCACGTACTGTCCAGAGCAGGGCAGACTGCTGGCTAAGTCAGAGTTCAGAAAAGACTATCTCAATCTTAACATCAGAGTCACTTGAGTCTCTGAGACAGGGCAGACCCTCCTAGGCAGCTGGGCTGTCATCTTTCTCAGTGACCCAGTAAGTCTGGACAGAGTGTCTTTTAAATTATTTTTCAGCCATGTGCCCACAAGGGCATTCATCCCAGTGCTTCTGGGGACTCAGTGAACCATACATTCCCATCAGTCAGTGTTAAGTACTGAGTGTCTCTGCTTTGACAGAACTCTGCTCAGAGAAGAGAATTCTCTGCAGAGATTACTGGAGAAATTTTAAGAGATGGTTCTCAGGCTCAAGAAGGAAGAAAATAGGAGTGTGTGGGTGGCTCAGTCGGTTAAACGTCTGACTCTTGTTATTGGTTCAGGTTGTGATCTTGCAGTTGTGTGATTGAGCCCTGCATCGGGCTCAGTGCTGAGCATGGAGCCTGATTGGGATTCTCCCTCTTCCTCTCTCTCTGTCCCTTCTCCGCTTGCACATGCACTTTCTCTTTCTTTCAAAATAAATAAATAAATAAATAAATAAATATTTTTTAAAAAGAAGGAGAAGATAAAACTAAGAAGCTTACTGAGAAGTTAAGATGCACCAGGAATTTTCATATATATTATTTTACTCACTACAAAGATAGGGTGAAACAAGAATCACCGCTGTCTTACAAATAAGGAACTGAGTAAGGCTCAGAGCGGTTGTGATCCGGAGTAAGTGGGAGGGCCTGGATGTGAAGTCTAGCTATATCTAGAGCAAACTACTTACTGCTGAGAAACCACGGTGAACAAGATGATAGTAAACAACCAAATGCAGAGGAATTGCAGGGACTCCCATGTACAAGACCCTAAGGAAGACATGTGGAGGGGATGCTTCCTGGAACCAGAGACACTGGAGCTGGACCTTATATACAATTGGGATTTGTGATAACCTGAGGAAGGGGCAAGGAATTTGGGCAGGACCAGGAGTGGGAGAAGCTCTGGATTGTCAGGAAGACTGTGAGGGGCTCTGGACCACTGGAGAAAAAAGGTTTGTTTGGAGAACTTTGGAAAGATGAAAACAGAGAAAGTTGCTATGAGTACAAAGACCCTAAACCCTTGTGGAATTAGTCATTTTGATGATAAATAATTTTGGCTCCAGATTTCAACATGGGCTTTGTAATCACACAATTGTGTCCCCAAACAAAAGAGTCAGTAGAACCAGTAAGGTAACAGGCATTCTTTTTTTTTTTTTTTTTTTTTTAATTTTTTTTTCAACGTTTTTTATTTATTTTTGGGACAGAGAGAGACAGAGTATGAATGGGGGAGGGGCAAAGAGAGAGAGAGACACAGAATTGGAAACAGGCTCCAGGCTCCGAGCCATCAGCCCAGAGCCTGACGCGGGGCTCGAACTCACAGACCGCGAGATCGTGACCTGGCTGAAGTCGGACGCTTAACCGACTGCGCCACCCAGGCGCCCCATGGCATTCTTGAACTACAACCATGTGCCTAATACTCCTGTTATGATCTATGGGAGATGGGATAGTCTGCTTGATGAAACTATCAATGCATGATAAATGAGGCAACAATGTAAATAACTTCAACCAAGCTGTTAACAGAAAGAACAGATAATACCAATCTTGCCACTGTCCATGATACACATCAATAACTGAGCAGAAGACTGAGAAATTGTCCAGGAATGTAACAGCTGATCATCTCTGCTCTCCATAGGGGTAAATGAGTAACCCAGAAAGGAGCTAAGAAAGACAAATATGGGCTGGCATGGCCAGGGAAGGGTAGGTATGATTTGGAGAGAAAGAGAAGAGTGGGGAAGGAACTCAAAATGAGGTTACTAAGTGCATGGGTGGAGACACATAAACAGGAATGAGCATGCTGGTACTTGAGAGTCTATTTTGGACTCTCAAGTCAGCAGATGTATGTAAGGGATCAGAGCAAGTACACCCATGTGGAGAGGTCCATTCAGACAAGGGAAAGCCCTCGATGGCAAGTAAAAGCACCTCTCAGTCTTGTTCACCTCGTGACACCCAGAGAACTGGTCACATCTGTGCCCAGGGAAAGAGATAGTACTACTACATATATACAGAACACAGATCTCAGAGGAGGTGTGGACACAGCACAGTGAGCCTTGTCACTCTTCTGAACATACTCTGGGTTGCTCTGCCCTTCCTATATTGTAGTACACATATCTGCAATGTCCCAGCAATGGCCTAGCCAACCACTCCAAGATTAGATTTCAAATCGCTCCGCCTAATGCTGGGAAGACTGTCTTAATTTGCTTGATCTCTCCACCCTATTACTGCTGACTCCTTTAGTTTTCAACTAAAACCCCTCAGTAGCTTTTCTCCTGTGGAGCCATGTCTCCCATATCCTGCCCTGCACAGTGAGAGTTTTAAAATTTTACTTCTTATATTTATGTCTATGCTGCATTTTGAGCTAATTTTTTAATATGGCATGAGGTAGGGGCCCAACTATATTGTTTTGTGTGTGGATGTCCATTTGTGTCAGCATTATTTTTTGAATGACTATTCTTTCATACAGGGAATGGTCCTAGCACACCTGTTGAAAATTAATTGAGAATAGATATATAGATCTATGTCTGGACTCTTAACTTGATTCCATTGACCTATATGTGTATCCTTTATTTTTTTATTAAAATTTTTTTTAATGTTTATTTTTGAGAGAGAGAGAGAGAGAGAGAACGAGCAGGGGCGGTGCAGAGAGCAAGGGAGGCACAGAATCTGAAGCAGGCTCCAGGCTCTAAGCTGTCAGCACAGAGCCTGATGCAGGGTTTGAACTCACAAACTGAGAGATCATAACCTGAGCTGAAGTCAGATGTTCAACTGACTGAGCCACTCAGATGCCCTGAACTATATGTGTATCCTATAGCAGTACTATACTGTCTTGGTTCCTGTAGCTTTGTGGTATGTTTTGAAATTGGGAATCCTCTGACTTTGTTCTTTTTCAAGGTTGTTTGGGTATTCTGGTTCTCTTGAAAGTCCATATGAATTAAGTTCAAGATCATTCAATTTCTGCAAAAAAGGCAGTTGGGATTTTGATAGGGATAGCATTGAATCTGTTGATCATGGAAAGTTTTTCCATTTAGTTGGGTCCTTAATTTATTTCAGTTATGTTTTATAGTTTTCAGTGTATAAGAATTGCATTGTTTTTGTTAAATTTATTCTTAAAAGCTTTCTTTTTGATGCTACTGTAAATGGAACTGCTTTCTTAATTTCATCTTCAAATTGTGCAGTGCTAGAAGACAGAAATAGAATTCATTTTTGTGTGTGATCCTGAATCCTGGAATTCATTTATCAGCTTTAGTTTTTGTGTGAGTGTGTATGTGTGTGTATTCTTTCAAATTTCTATATAGAAGATGATGTCATCTGTGAATAGAGATAGTTGTACTTCCTCCTTTCCAATGTAGGTGGCTTTTATTTTTTTTTCTTGCCTCATTGCTCTAGCTGGAACCTCTGGTAAAATGCTGAATGGAAGTGGTGAGTGCAAACATCTTTGTCTTATTCCTGATCTTAGGGGGAAAGCTTTCAGTCTTCCACCATTTGTAGGATGTTAGCTGTGGCCTTTTCATATGTCCCCTGGATATCTTCTGGGACTTTCCAGACTGGTGAGATTCCTCCTTCCTCAATGTCCACAGCACCCAGTACTTGTGTCTACAGAAATACGAACAATAACACTCTGCAATCATTCCTGATAATGTGTGTTTCACTGCCCCTTTTACTGGTCTGGGTCCTGTGCTAGGGTAAACTTTCAGTGAAAGCCTGGAACAACTTCTTGTTTCCACCTGTATCCCTCCACTTTGCCCAAGGCCTGACCCACAGGGGCACCCATACACACCTGGTGCAAACGTCTGACTGGGACATTCCAGCTCTCAACTGTATCCCACCGCCTTGCCAAGGCCTGACCCACAGAGGGCACCCATACACACCTGGTGCAAACGTCCAACTCGGACATTCCAGCTCTCAGACATGGATCCCAGAGGGACTCTTTTGGCTGGGACCCTTTAGCTCTGAGCTTCATGTGAAGTTCTGAGGGGAAGGACTGTCTCCAATCCTTTGCTCTGGTTACACACAACTGCCACTAGTGGTCTCTGCTTTGCTCTGGGCCATCCTCAAGTACAGTACATCCTGTACTTCTGTACAGAAGTAGAAGTGAGACTGACCAGGTCCTCAGGAAAGAGACCTCCATTCAAGGAAAGTCTGGAACTCAGGTCATGGCCATGGAACATTTGGAGCATCTGGTAGAAGTGGAGTAAGGGGGCCTGAGGACCACAGGTCCTCACTAACTCTGGAACATGGCCTGTGGCAAGTCCCATAGAACTGTCAGAACCCTGATATGACACCTGTGTGTATATGACTCTTGTCAGTGTCTATGCTAGGACTCAGCAAGGATGCTGCCCGTCCTACAACTGCTGCCAGCTGTGACTACTGGTCTTTCCTGGGGGAAGCCTTTCACTAATTTGGGTATATGGTGGTTTGCACAGTCAGGCAGTGCTCCTTGTTTTCAGTCCTGGACAGACCCACAAGCCCAGAGCACAGAGGCTGCCTGTCATGCCCACTCAGAACCTTGGTTCAGCAGCATAGGACAACTGCGCTGGCTCCTTATTCACCTCCTCCCATTGTGTCCACACTCCAAAACCCAGGTACTGGGGTTCTGCCCTTGGCCTTCTCCTGTTCTCTCTCTTCCTGCCTTTTTATTCCCCTTTGGCCCTTTCACTCATGTCTGTGGTTTCAAAAAATCTCCTCTGATCCATGAATAGCTTGATACCTACCTTCCCTGTCCTGAGTACTCGGCTGCTCTGACACTTCTTGGGCAGGCCCTGTGCCTCTGGTCAGGCCATTCCCTTGTTTGAAAGGGCTGTCAGCTTGTGCCTGCTCATCTTTTAGGGGCCTCCTTTACCATCCTTTACTGATGCTTCAACCACTACTGACTCCCCAGATCTCTGGGCACAGAGTCCTGTGCACAGCAGTCCTTGAGTGCCCTGGTGACCCAGTCTTCCAGATCTTTCAATAATTGATGCAGGAGGTAGAAGAGTGAAGGGTCATAGCTGCTGTTACTAGTATCTATTATGACCACGAACAATATTGGCGCTCTGGGAGCAGGGAAGTCTGCTTATTGTTCTCTGGTCCCCATGGCCCCTTATGTGGTCTTGCACAAAGTAAGGATGCCCAAATACGTTCAGTGACCACAGTAATTAGAAGCCACCCTTGTTTATTCATGGAAATAGTTCCCACAGGTGACTATTTACAAAAACTATGAACCTAAAAGTGTAAACCACAATCCTGAAAAACTAATATGGGAGGCAGACCAATAGCTCATTTAGATTGTACATTCTGTTTATGAAGGCTGATTTTACAAAGAGCTTTCTTCCCCCATATCTTTCTTTTCCTTTTAAATAGACCATTTAAAAAAAAGTTTATTTATTTTGAAAGAGAGTGCATATGTGAGTGGGGAAAGGGCAGAGAGAGAGGGAGAGAGAGAATCCCAAGCAGGCTCTGTGCTGTCAGAGTGGGGCTGGATGTGGGACTGGACACAGGGTTTCAACTCACGACTGTGAGATCATGACATGAACTGAGATCAAGTCAGTTGCTTAACCGACTGAGCCACCAAGGTGCCCCTTAAACAGACTATTTTTTAAAAATTAAAAAAAATGTTTATTTATTTTTGAGAGAGAGACAGAAATAATGTTTATTATTTTTGAGAGAGAGCAGGGGGAGGGGCAGACAGAGAGGGAGACACAGAATCTGAAGCAGGCTCTAGGCTCTGAGCTGTCAGCACAGAGCCCGACGCTGGGCTCAAACCCATGAACGTTGAGATCATGACCTGAGCTGAAGTTGGACACTCAACCCACTGAACCACCCAGGCACCCCAGTACACTATTTTTAACAGCACTTTGAAGTTCACAGCAACAGCAAAAGTCAGCAGAAAGTCCAGTGGCTTCCTATATGCCTCCTGCCGCGTGCACCCTCCTCTCAATGTTCTGCACCATAGTGGTATGTTTGCTGCCCTCAGCTTTTTTTTTTAATGCTTATTTACTTATTTTGAGAGAGAGACATAAAGAGAGAGAGAAACAGAGAGAGGGAGGGAGGGAGAAAGGTAGAGGGAGAGGGAGAGAGAGAGAGAGAGAGAGAGAGAGAGAGAGAATCCCAAGCAGGCCCCACGTTCAGTGTGGAGCCCAACATGGGCTCCATCCCACGAACCGATGGATCATAACCTGAGCCAAAATCAACTGTCAGATGCTTAACCAACTGAGCCACCCAGGTGAACTACCACCCTGCTCCCCTGCCCCCGCAGCTTTTTAAGTGCCTGATTCCAGGGATAAAGAGAAATGAAATTGGATGAATTTAAAAGTGTAATTAGAGCTTTATAGAAGGAAGAGCTCCCAAATGGGTCATTTATTTGTTTATTTATTTACATCCAACTTAGTTAGCATATAGTGCAATAATGATTTCAGGAATAGAATCCAGTGATTCATCACCTACGTATAACACCCAGTGCTCATCCCAACAAGTATCGTCCTTAATGCCCCTTGCCCATTTAGCCCATCCTACCCACAACCCCTCCAGCAACCCTCAGTTTGTTCTCTGTGCAAATTGGTCTTTTAAAAAAATTATCTTAAGCATTAAAAAAGTTTAATTCTGAAACATTTTATTTTTTTATTAAAATTTTTTTAATGTGTACTTTTGAAAGACACACACACACACACACACACACACACACACACAGAGCATGAGTGGGGTAGGGGCAGAGAGAGAGGGAGACAGAATCCGAAGCAGGCTCCAGGCTCTGAGCTGTCGGCACAGAGCCTGATGTGGGGCTCAAACCCATGAGCTGTGAGATCATGACCTGAGCAGAAGTTGGATTGAGCCACTGAGGTGCCCCAATTCTAAAACATTTTAAACTCTATAAGATCCACGAGGACAGGACAACATGTACATCGTGTTCACTGCTCTATCCTAAGCATCAGAACAAAGCCTGACAGCTAGTAGGTGCTCAGTAAATTATTTTTTGAATAAATGCAAACTAAACATACAGAAAAGTACAGAAATAAAATGAAAAAATCTACACAATCATCACAAAAATTAAACAAGTGCTAATTAACATTTTGCTATATTCTCTGTTGATCTCTGACAATATTATGAGTATATCTGATGCCCCATCCTCATGCAAACTCTTTATCTTCCTCTCCAGAGGTATATCTCTGTACTTACAATTGTCCTGTATTCTCATGCATTTTGTATAATCTGACTAAATGTGTATATATCCAAAGGTATTGTTATATTGCTAATACTACACATGTATATAGCCAAAGGTATACTATTATGAATTCTGTTATTTGTGTTTTGCACACTTACATAAACCCTATCATACTATCATACTGCATGTATCCTTCTGAACCCTGCTTCTTCTATGTTCCTTGATTATAGTGAAACCTTGAAGCACTAATCAACACACAGCTGTCCCCTCATGCATATACTGACAAGTTTATCTAGGATACACAGAAGATTACCTTCAACTTTACTAGATATTGACAAACTACTCTCTGAGGAGCCTATATAAATTTATACTCCCACCAGCAATTTACAAGAATTCCTGACCATGTACATCCTCACCAATATTTCGCTTTTGCACTTAAAGTGTCTGCCAATTTGAAGGATGTGATATGACTTGTATGTTGCTTTCTTGATTATCAGTGATGTTGAGCGTTGTTCATATTTTTATTGATTATTCAAGTGCCTCTTCTAAGAATTGCCTATATGTACCATAAATCCATTTGTATATTGAGCTGTCTTCCTTTTATCTATTTTTAGAAGTTCTTTACACTAATCTTTTGCCATTTACAAAATATTGTAAATATCTTTCTTACGCTATGATGTGGCCTATTTTCTAGTCTGAAAAGTCACATTGTCTAGATTGTCCTTTGAAGCATGGTTTTATATTTTAATGTTATCAGATTTATTAATTTTTTTCTTTATATTAGGGCTTCTTTTTTGGTTTTGACTTTCTCTAGCCACTTTAAGGCATATATCTTTCCTTCTAGGTATGGTTGTAGTTGTGTTTCTCATTCAATTCTAAATCTGAAAACCTAGATAAAATAAATACATTCTGAAAAAGTTCATTAAATGGTGAAAATGTACATAAAATGGTAAAATTGGCATAAAAGAAAATTTGAACCAACAAAGATCTAAGAAATTAAAATGGTAGCGTAAAAACAAAAAACTTCCTGTGTCAAATCCCATGGACCAGACTGTTTTATACAGGAAGCTATAAATCTTCAAAAGAATAGTTAATTCATATCTTATATAAGTTGTTCTAGAAAAAAGAAAAAGAACAAAAACTGCTTAACTTGAGGGTAGTATAACTATGATTCAAAACCAAATAAGGGAATACGACGACAACAGTGAATCAGGTTTAGATCTCCTTTATGAAAGCAGACGCAAAAATCCTAAATAAAATCTTAGCTAACCAAATATAACAATGCATTAAACATAATATATTGTGGTAAAATAGGGATTCATCCAGAAATGCAAGGATGGTTCCATATGAGCTAATCTATTGATAAAACTGACCAAATAGCAGACAAAAAGAGAAATAACTGAAAATATATTTCAATCAATTCTGAAAAGGCATATTAAAAAGTTTAATGCTTACTTACAAAAAAAACCTTTTAGCAAAACTGGAATAAAAGAGAATTATTTGTTTTATGTTTTTATTTTAAAAATGTAAAAAGATTTTATCATGGAGATTTCCAAATACATGTAGTTTTGCAACGTATCATATGTATTCCTAAAAAGCACGATGCTGTGTAAAACCATGCAACAAGTATCACAGGATTTGGGGGAACAAGGGGTTAGGGGGATAAAACTTGAAAACTGGTTAGTAACTAACATGTTTAAAAAAGACAGGAGTTTATTAAAAATGAAAAGAAATGAAAAGAGAGGAAAAGGTAAGATGTCAACAGCTAGTGTTGGGAAAACTGGATTATTTATATCAAGAAAAATGAAATTGGATTCCTATCAACACATGATATGAAAGGGGGCTCCGGATGATTTGAAGACTTATAAATTAAACAGTAAAAATATAAAATTAAACACCCATAATATAGAAGAAATAGGGCAGTAGACGACTTCTTAATAACAGCACAAAGCACAAGTCATCAACCAACAATATTATCAATGAAGACATTATGAATAAGATGGTAGTTAAATGGCAGATTGAGAATATATTTGCAATATCTGCATCTAACACAGGGTACTGTTTAAAAACAAAAGAACTCTTGAAAATCAATGAGACAAAAGAAATCCAACAGAAAAATTGTAATCTGAGAAATGCAAATTAAAATTATGATATCACTTTATTTCTATTAGACTTGATAGACATTGGGGAGCTGGAACATTCCAGGTTTTGGTGACAGTGTAGGGACAGTGCTGGTGGAAAGTATAGTGATGAAACTGGATTGATGCATGTCACCTGGCAGGTCTTAATTAGAACAAACACAGGTATTCCCAATGTTTTGGCAAACTCTTCCGGGATAGAGTCCCCCCAAATTCCCACACATTTTATAAAGAAACACTTAACAATGTTTATAAAGAAATACTTACAATGCTATATGTTTTGTGTAGTACTAATTGTGGTAATCGTTGAAGGCAATCTAGGTGTTTATCACTGGAATAATAGGCAAAATGCAGTCAATGCACAACATAGATTACAGTGAGAATCAAAGGACTAAAAATATACTCAGCAACATAGGCAGATCAAAAAATATAAAGATAAGGAACTTCTGCTTCTGGTGATGGCCTACTATAATTCACACAATCCTTTTATGGGGAACAATCAGAAAAACTAGACAAGCATACAACACATGTGTTTCAAGACATGTAAGGGTGATTAAGATATGAAGAACAACCAGCTCAAGATCCAGAGGAAAACAGGCATAAGCAGAGAAGCCAAGTGCTGTATTTCCCTGGTGAAGAGAGGTGCTGACTCCTGATCAAACAGAGGAATGGTAGGGTGCCTGGGTGAGTCAGTCAGTTAAGTGTCCGACTCTTGATCTAGGCTCAGGTCATGATCTTGTGGTTCGGGAGATCAAACCCCGCATCAGGCTCTGTGCTGGCAGTGTGGCGCCTGCTTGGGATCCTTTCCCTCTGTCTCTGCCCCTCCCCTGCTTGCGCGCACACACACTCTCTCTCAAAATAAATAAATAAGCTTAAAAAAAAATAAAAGTGAACTCAGATGAATGGCTGAGGGGCTAGAAAACCTCAAGACATGAGGAGGAGGAAATGAACGCAATTGGGCAGGGTGGGGTCTATCCTTGTGTTGGAACTCTGAAGGACTATATCCTAGGAGGGTGGATAAGTCATAAAAGATAGGCGCTTGCAGGACTTGGCTTAGCTTTGAATAATTTTAAACTGGGCCAAGGTAACTCTAATTGCTAGTGCCCAGACTTACTTGGCAGAAACAAATACAAATCTGCTCTGGAGATAGATAATATCCTCCTAAACTAAAAATTATTTCTATAAACAATTCTGCAAATACTGTGTTCATCACCAAATATAACCAGGCACATGTGGAGGAAAGGCAATACGAACAAAAGAAATAACTTCAATAGATACTGACCCACAGGCAATCAAGAGAATGGAATTATTAGATACAGATCTTAAAATTAACATACTTTTAGGTTCAAGGAGGTAAAGACAAGAATAATCATTTCAGCAGGGAAGTTAAAACTATAACAACAACAACAACAACAACAACAATAACAATAACAGCAACAACAACAAATGGAAACTGCAGAGTTAAAAAGTTCAGTAACTGAAATCAAGAACTTGGCGAATGGGTTTAATTGAAAATTAGACAGCTGAATAGAGAAGGTAGTTCAGATAAAAATATTCAGAATACAGCAGAGAGAAAAAGATGGAAAGCAAAGAAGAGAAGGTAAAAAGACACTGCAAAATCACTGAGAAGGTCTACATGTAATTATAGCCTCAGGAGATGGGAGAGAGGGAATGTACTAGAAGCAATATTTGAAAAAAATGGCTGAGACTTTTCTGAAACAGATTGCACACATCAAGCCACAAATTTAAGAAGCTCTATGAATCCTATGTTAAGTAGTAAATTAAAAAAAAAAGAAAAAGAAAAAATCTATATCTGGGTGCATTGCAACACTGCTGATAAAAGGCAAACAGAATACCTGGGGAGATGACAGACTGAGTTTAAGGGTGGGAAAATTAGACCAGCAGCTGATTTTTCGATAGAAACAATGGAAACTATAACACAGTGTAATGATATCTTCAAAGTATCAATATCTATATTCAAAAATGAAGAAATTAAAGCAAACGGAAGGCATCTTCAGACAAACAAAAACTGGAGGAATACATCACTAGAAGATACACATAAAAAAACCCCAAAACAATACTAGGCATGTTTATCACGGCAGAAAGAAAAGCATCCCAGGTGTGAATTGGAGATTCAGGAAGAAATGAAAAGCAATGAAAACGTAAATATATGGGAAAATATAATAATTAAACATTTACTCTACAAAACAATAATGTCTTGTTGATTTAAAAAAACATAGAAAAAAATACACAAAACCTTAAAATATATGACAATAATGGTCCACAAGTCAATAGAGGAGTAAGGTAATAAATGTTCCAAGGTCCTTGCATTATTCAGAAAGATATTTAAAGTACTAATTTATATTAGACTCTTATAAGATGAAGGTGGTTTTATGATGTGATCCCTAGGATAACCACTGAGTGATTAATAAAGTTTATAACTTCCAAACTAACAGAAGATTAAAAAAAAAAAAAGGAAAAATGTAGTCAATCCTAAAAAAAGGCAAAAAAAGGACTAAAAAGCGACTCAAAATAGATGAGACAAATAAAACACATTTATTAAGATGGTAGATTTAAAATAAAATATATCACTAATTATATGGAACTAAATATTCCAATTAAAAGAGAGGTTTTCATACTGGATTTAAAAACCCCCTTACTTACTATTTATAAAAGATATGTCTAAGAGAAAGATTAGAAGTAAATTAATGGAAAATGAAATGTCAATCAAACACTAACAAAAAGAAAGCTGATGCAGCTCTATTTATATCAAGGTAGATGTTAAGGCAAAATACATTATTAGAGATTAAAAAGAACATTTAATAATAAAAGCTAACATTTAAGGAAGCTATAACCCAAATCTAAATTTATATATTCCTAATAACATAGCCCCTAAATTTATAAAGCAAGTAGAAACATTAAAAATCCAAATGGAAAATTTAAGCATACTTTTCTCAGCATCTGATAAAACAAGCAGACAAACAAATACAGCAATATTTGACTTACTGACAAATATTGCCTTCAACAAGGACAAACCACACATTATTTTCACATACAGATAAAACACTGAAAATAAGGACTTCAAGCTGTATTACAAAGCTGTGATCATCAAGACAGCATAGTACTGGCACAAGCACAGACACTCAGATCAATGGAACAGAATAGAGAACTCAGAAATGGACCCACAAACGTATGGCCAACTAATCTTTGACAAAGCAGAAAAGAATATCCAATGGAATAAAGACAGTCTCTTCAGCAAGTGGTCCTGGGAAAACTGGACACCGACATGCAGAAAAATGAACCTGGACCACTTGATTACACCATACACAAAAATAAACTCAAAATGGATGATAGACCTAAATGTAAGACAGGAAGCCATCAAAATCCTCAAGGAGAAAGCAGGCGCAAACCTTTTTGACCTCAGCCACAGCAACTTCTTACTCAACACGTCTCCAGAGGCAAGGAAAACAAAAGCAAAAATGAACTATGGGGAACTCATCAAAATAAAAAGCTTCTGCACAGTGAAGGAAGCAATCAGCGAAACTAAAAGACAGCACATGGAATGGGAGAAGATATTTGCAAATGACATATCAGATAAAGGGTTAGTATCCCGAATCTATAAGAACTTATCAAACTCAACACCCAAAAAACAAATAATCCAGTGAAGAAATGGGCAAAATCATGAATAGACACTTCTCCAAAGAAGACATCCAGATGGCCAATCAACATATGAAAAAATGTTCAACATCACTCATCATCAGGGAAATACAAATCAAAACCACAATGAGATACCACCTTACACCTGTCAGAATGGCTAACGTTAACAATTCAGGCAACAACAGATGATGGTGAGGATGCGGAGAAAGAGGATCTCTTTTGCATTGTTGGTGGGAATGCAAGCTGGTGCAGCCACTCTGGAAAACAGTATGGAGGTTCCTCAAAAAAACTAAAAATAGAACTACCCTAGGACCCAGCAATTGCACTACTAGGCATTTATCCATGGGATACAGGTGTGATGTTTCGAAGGGACACATGCACCCCCATGTTTATAGCAGCACTATCAACAATAGACAAAGTATGGAAAGAGCCCAAATGTCCATCGATGGATGAATGGATAAAGAAGTTGTGATATATATATATGATATATATTATATATATATCATATATATATATATAATATATATCATATATATCTATAAAATGGAGCATTACTCGGCAATCAAAAAGAATGAAATTTTGTCATCTGCAACTACGTGGATGGAACTAGAGGGTATTATGTTAAGTGAAATTAGTCAGTCAGAGAAAGACAAATATCATATGACTTCACTCATATGAGGACTTTAAGATACAAACCAGATGAACATAAGGAAAGGGAAGCAAAAATAATATAAAAACAGGGAGGGGGGCAAAAACATAAGAGACTCTTAAATATGGAGAACAAACAGAGGGTTACTGGAGGGGTTGTGGGAGGGGGAATGGGCTAAATAGGTAAGAGCATTAAGGAACCTACTCCTGAAATCATTGTTGCACTATATGCTAACTAACTTGGATGTAAATTTTAAAAAAAATTAAAAAAAAAATTTAAAAAAGGGAAAAAATAAAAGAAAAAAACACTGAAAATACTATGAAAACCAACCAAGTTTTAACAAATTCAAAAGGGTTGAAATCATTCAAAAAATTTTTTCTATGTCCTAATGCAAATAAGTCAGAAATTAAGGACAAAAAGCTAATTGGAAAAACCGCATATATTTAGAAATTAATAATTCACTTCTAAATAACCCACAGGCCAAAGAAGAAATTTAGATAGAAATTAGAAAATATTTTGAGCTGAATGTTAATTAAAATAATATAAACATCTCTAGAATGCAACTTAATCTGCTTGGAGAAAAATATATAAACTTGCATTAGAAAAGAGGAAGGGCCTCAATGTTTTATTTTAACCCCACTCTTGAATGATACTTCATTTGCATAAAGAATTCTTAGCACTTGGAAGAACTTTGAAGTTAATTTCTGAAGTTACTATTCTTCTGGCCTCTACAGTTGCTGCTAATGAGTAGGCTTTCATTCCAATATCATTCCAGGGTAGGCGACCTGGCTTCTCTCTGGTTGCTTTTAGTATCTCCCACTCATCTTTGGTGTTCTGTAATTTCATTATGGTGAGCAGCATATTGTGATTACTGAATTAAAGATTCTTATCTTTCATCTATTTTAGAAAATTTATAGCTATGAATCCTTCAAATATTGATTCTTAGTCTATTTTTTCCCTTTTTGCACACCTTTAGATATATGAATGCTTCTCAAATGCTCTGAGTTATCAATAAATAGAAACTAATTTTTAGACAATCTTCCAACTTGTAGGTTCTCAGACAGCATGATGGAAATTTGAACCCTATATCCATGTAAGGTACAGGCCTAAGACTCCAAATTCTCAAGAAGAGTGTTTTCGTCTTTTTGTTTTTTTTGTCTTTCCTTATGCAGGCCCAGAACCCAGAGATAGGAAGAGTTGAGTGCAATTTAAAAATCCACCCTCCCCCCCCCAAAAAAAAAAAATCCACCCTCCCACTGATAGTGCAGCTCTTAGAGAATGTCAGTTTTGAGAAGGGCTTTAGTTCCATCTCTTGCCTTGCATAGGCCCAAGGCCTAATCTTCCATTCCCAAATGGACAACAACTCTAGCTGCTATTTCAGGCTAACTATCCCTCTCTTCCTCATCAAATACAGTGTCAGAGTGTGTGACTGTCAACTGTCTTCTTTGGAGCCTCCTGATGTTGGCACCCAGAAGTTCTCTATTGCTACGAGCAGCGTCATGCAGTTAAGGTAATTTTTGCTGCATTTTACCCAGCATATTTAAAGGTTTATGGCAGGTAAGTTTTCAGATTATCTGTTTATCATCTTGCAGAACTGAAGCTGTAATTTTATCAATACATAAAACATTAGCTAAATCAGGAGCTAAACCTGGGTGGCTCAGTTGATTAAGCATCCTACTATTGATCTCAGCTCAGGTCATGATCTCATGGTTTGCTGGATCAAGTCCTGTGTTGGGCTCTGTGCTGACAGAATGGAGCCTGCTTGGGATTCTTTCTCTCTCTCTCTCTGCCCCTCCCTTGTTCACACTTGCTCTAGAACATGCTCTCTCTCTTAAATATGTAAACTTTAAAAACAACAACAAAAAACATTATCTAAATTGCAGCTTCTTAGACTGTAAACTCATCAAGAAGCTAATAAAAAATTAAATATCAATTTTAACAGAGAAATCATGGAAAATATCAGATTGGTGAATTTAAAAAAAAACTTATTTTTTTTACCAACATTCAAAACACTTCTACTCAAGGATGATTTACACACCTTTTAAAACTGTTTATAAAACATATTCTCCCTCCAGCCACAGAGACAAAAAGAAACAAAATTGAGCTAAGAAGAGAGAAGACTAAATTTCAGATACAGTCAATTTTTATTAGAAAAAAAAAAAAGCTAATAAAGCTAACTGCTATTAAGGATTTATTAAAAAATGTAACGACTTAATATCCAGAGACCATTATTTATGTGGGCTAATTTCCTATGCCTTTTCTCCTACAGCTCTTGGCCAGTTTCTGATATCTGGGGTCTTAGGTCATAACCACTTATTATGGTTCTTAGGGAAAGCAGAAAAAAAAATATTAAACACTGATTAAACATCTAATATGTCCCAAATACTACATTAGGAACTTTGCATCCAATATTTCAACTAATGAAGTATCTTTAGTCCTATTCCAGAGATGAAAAAATTCAGGCTCCAGACTAGATAAGTGCCCAAGGCCAAGTAGTTCACCAGGGAAGGAGCCAGGGCTCAGTGTCAGGTGGGTCTGACCTTGAAGCCCATGCTAGGTCTACTCCATTACAAAAACTTCTTCAGTATATGCTGATATTTAATTAACACATAAAATTAAATCAAAGTTTCTAGACTACTTAAAAAAGGGGAAGAAATGGATTCAAGTTTAGGGTAAAAATCAAAAATACTCAAGCAGAAAGAGTTTACTGTTTAGTCCTTGGCCAATCAGAATATTTTTCTCAATAGAATTAGCAATTGGCTCATCTGAAGAAGGAAGACTTGTGTCTGCCTGACATCAAATCCTTTTATGTATAATAATTTTTTTTTCCTGGAATGTGCCAAACTCTAAAAGCTTACCTGAAACCAAAACCCAGGTCCTAAACACCTTTAGATTCCCAAGCTGCAAATCTGAATGGATCTCAACACACAGCAGGGGTTAGGAAGCCCCAGGTAAACTAGTGTGGGACGGTGCAGGGGAAAAGATCACCATCCATGCCTTGTGGAAAGGGATCTGTGCCTAGGGAACCGTTTTTCTCCTGACTTCTGAGATGGGGCAATGTGAGTTAATCCTGGAAGGGCAGAGTCATCTTTAGGCTCTAAGGCTTAACATGGCAGTAATTTCCCGCCCATATGGCCACAAGACTGATTTTACCTTTGCTTTTCCTGACTCTCAAATCTGTTCAGAGAAGGTCTATATAGAGCACCAGCTTGGTTTGTGACAGTGCTGTGTGATGTCAGGCCACAAGCAGGGATAAAACATGTGCCCTCTCATCAAAAAACTGATACAGAACGGCTGAGTACCCTTCACCACACACAAATCACAAGAGCAGAAGTACCAAATGAAGGAGATGGAATTATCTCAGTTGTGTTTAAATGCACAGAAAAAAAATTGGAAGGAAAATACTAAGATGTTAAGAATAAGTCTAATTGGGAAGAGGGATTAGGGGCAATTTTGTCCTATTCCTTTATGCTTATTCATTCTCAGATTTTTTATCATAGTTATGCTCATTGCCAAGAATATAATGTGTTTCTATTAAATATTTTAGAAAATATGTTATCTATGATATAGTATAGTTTCCTAACATAATGTACCAGCTCTAATATGTTATTGAAATTATAGATAATAATCCTGTTCTAGGGATTCATAACAAGGTGAATTAAAACTGCAATCAAAATCTAACTCAAACTTATCAGAAACCTTCAAATTTTCTATGTATTTTGACTCAGCAAATCTATTTCTAGAAGCTTAGCTTAAGAAAATAATCATGGAGGGGCACCTGGGTGGCTCAGTTGGTTAAGCGACCGACTTTGGCTCAGGTCATCATCTCGCAGTTTGTTGAGTTCAAGCCCGGCCTCAGGCTCTGTGCTGACAACACAGAGCCTGGAGCCTACTTCAGATTCTATGTCTCCCCCTCTCTCTACCCCTCCCCTGCTCATGCTCTGTGTCTCTCTGTCTCTCAATAATAAATAAACATTAAAAAAATTTAAAAAAGAAAATAATCATGGAAGGCTTTATTGATTGGATGGTTCAGTCAGTTAAGCATCCAACTTCAGCTCAGATCATGATCTCACAATTCGTGAGTTCGAGCCTTGCATTGGGCTCTGTGCTGACAGTTGTAGAGGCTACTTGGGATTCTTTCTCTCTCAGTCCCTCCCTCACTCGCTGTCTCTCAAAATAAATGAATAAAATTAAAAAAAAGAAAAGAATGATGGAAGAATATAAAGATATATGGAGGATACCCATTAAGGTGCTACTTAAAATACTAAAAAATTATAAATAAGACCTAAATGCTCAACAGCATTATTAACTAAAAATACTATGACATATCCATAAAATAGACTAATGTGTAGCCATGAAAATAACAGGAATATTTAATAACATCTAGAGAAGCCACAATATATTGAGTGGAGAAAAAAAAAACAGGTCCCGAAACAAAACATACAGAAAGTGTTCCATTTTGTTAATAAAAAAGTTAATACATGGAATAATGATTGGCCAAATATACACCAAAATGTTAATAGCAATGGTTTCTGGGTTGGGAGATTATAAGTGATTAAAAAAAAATTTCTATAATGAACATACATTGTTTTTGTAACAATAAAAGTCAACTAAAAGTTAATTCTTAAATCTGCTAAACCCCAGATCCATTTCAGTTCTCTGTGTCCATGCAGCACAACTTCTCAGGTGACTAATTTCCAACCTGCTGTGATTGGGCCTGAGCTGCTTCCAGGGATGAAATACTGCATACACAGATGCAGCTCTGGAACTGTGAGTTCTGGTCATCCATGGCCAAGAGGAAGCTTCCAATCTGAGACAGACTCTGGTGAGGGCCCCGGGATAGCACTCAGGGCGTCCAAGCCCTCCTCTGGCTGCCTGCCAGGGCCTGCACTACAGGTGCACAGCCAGGCTCCCTGGGTACTCTGGGGGCTCACATAGATCTCATCCACAGCAGACTGCCAGAAATTTAGGCATTCATTCCATACATTTATTGAGCACCTAGTGTCTATGTGCTAGGCAATAAATTAGGAACTTCACACACATTACTGCCTTCATTCCTCATGAAAACCACTGGAATCATCTCGTGCATCTGATTTTACAGATGACAAACCTGAGGGCAGGGAATTAGGTCCCTTGTCAGTTTGTCACAGTGAGAGGCACACCTGAGATCCAAACCCTGTGTCTGTGTGGCTGACAAGTCCAGTGTCCTTCGCAATCCTCCAGTACCTCCCACGGGGTATTTCTTTTTAAAACATTAGAAGATCATATTTGAGGCATAGAACGTTAATCTATATCTTTCACTACATTCACAAGCTGCATTTCCATTAAAATCTCACAGTGAATGTGGCCTTGACACAGCTCATAACACCTACTGCTGAGGGTCTGCAGGCTCTCAGCCTACGACCCCCATGAGAAGCAGCATCAGAATGTGGAGATCCACCATCACGTTGGGCTCTTGAAGAGCTCCTTCCAGAATCTGGGAAAGCTGGCTGCCTTCAGACTTCACAGAACCGTCTCCCTGTGGCCCAGCATGGATGTATCCAGGGCCAGGACAGCACAGTACAGCCCTGCACTGCACTCTGCTCCCTGGGCTGTGTCCTGGGCCCCCTGTGTCCAGCTGCATTCTTGCTGGAGCACCATGACAGACATGGTAAAAGAAAGCCGTGTAGGAATACAGAAGAGCCAGTCTACTTGCAATGTGGGTGAGATGTGACAACACACTGAAGGGGTCTCATTCTCCCTGTGGCTGCTTCAGGGCCAGGGAAGTGCTCTTCCCAACTGCCCCTCCCCCATCAATGCAGACCACCTCAGGCAGGGCACCCAAGGCACTTCAGACAGTGTTGAGAGGGGGAGGGAGGGAATACTGCTTCAAAGCCTGATGAATTGCCTGAAGGAGAAAGGGGGAGAAGCCAGGTGAAGGGATGCACTGGGACTGCAGGTACTTGGAAGCAATTATTATTAGGTACCTACTGCCAATTATTTTCCCAAAATTTCACCTGTCTCTCACATCTAGCCCGTTTAAGATCCTTTTTCTTCTTGGGGGAGATGGCTGCAACCTGAAAAGCAGGCAGAGGCACTGGTGAAATGAAGTGTGTCCATAAGAAGAGCTCCCTTTGCTGGGCCCCAAACCAGCCTGCCCCCCGCAGTTGCTAGTGGAGGTCTTGAGTTCCATCCTGCAGTCCCCCAGCCCCCTTCTTCCTGAGCACAAGCACAGACCAGCTGCACTTCCACACCCATCCAGCTCAAACCTCTCGGAGCCAATCTCGCCAGCCTGCACAGGAGCTTCTCCCCATTCAGCCTCCTCAACAGTGGTGTCTGAGCTGCTTTCCAGCAACAGTGTCTCCACTGCTTCTTGTGTATAAATAGCAGCTTTTTAATGAGACTAGAAAATCCCTGCTGTAGGTACCTCTTGGAAATAGGCAATTGTGACTATGCTGGCTTCAGATGATTACATGTGTTAAGCCATGGATCCCCCTCAAGGGACCTCAAATTGGGAATGTGAGGACAGATTGCAACATTTGACCTTGAACACTGTGAGCTGCTCCAGGCAACCTGCAAAAGGCTTTCCTAAGCAGACTAAGAAGGAAGCTGATGCACAGAAAAGCAGCATAGACACACACACACACACACACACACACACACACACACACACACCTGCCTGACTCCCAGGCTTTCTGCAGGCCAGACTGCATTTTGCCTTTCTTACAGCATATCCCTTCTTTTACCTAAGCTAGTATCTCTTATTTTACATTGCCAGCCTCCAGTCTATGGGGTCCCATCTCTTCTTCAATGCATCTTAACATATGTCAGGTTTTCAGTAGAGACTTTTGGATTCATTGAGAGTTGTCTATCTGATTTTCTGAAGCTTCCTGGAGTAAGAGTTTCCACATCTGGCTTCATTTTTCCTCCTCCCCTCAAAGTCAGTTATTTGCTGGCACTATTATTTGCTGATTTTAGCGAGCATTATTCAGAAGGTTCCTTTATAACTTCTCACCCGACTATCTAACCATCCCTGTCAGAGACCTCACAGCCCAGGAAAGGCTTATGGTATCCCACGGTGCCCATGCAAGCAGGAAACTGAAGGGTGAAGTCAGCATTTCCTGTGTACACACACACACACACACACACACACACACACACACACACACAGGAAAATTGTGGAGTCAAATGAATTTTGAAAGCATTACATACAGATAAGAAAATTACAGTTTCTGAAACATTTTAACCTGCGCTTTCCAAACTGATTTGATCTATGGATTTCCCTGAACAGTGCTCAAGACTAGTGCTCCAGGCCACATGCTCTCGGGTACACATTTCTAGCTTCACTTTCACGTGAATGGCCTCAGACAAGCTCCCCATGCATCAATTCCTTGTTTTTCAGCAGAGACTAAATAGAAGCCTCAGAGCAGAGGCAGCTAAAATGAACAAACAGTTCCAGAAATCTGATAGACCTAAGGTCAACTCTAAGATAATCAAGCAGCTGTGATGTGATCACTGTAAATTAGTTACTTAAACTGTGAGATCCCATTTTTCTTATTTATGAAATAGGATAGCTGTGAGGTACATAGAAAAATCCTTAAAGTGGCCTTTCTTCTTTCTCTTCCTCATCTGCACCTTTCAACTACTGACTGCAGAGGGTGGGTGGAGAGGTACCTGATAAGTCTGGAAGCCCAGATCACCTAAGTTGGTGTTTAAAAATGTACCTCAGATTTGTTTTAATCAGGTATGTTAAGACATGGGAACATGGAAACGACTTTCATGAAGGAATAAATTAATACTCAGAGTTCCCTACAAACAGGAAGTGTGGTATGCCATGCAAGGCCACATGGGGAAGCACCAGCATCAGTAAAGAAGCACACAGAGTGGGGGAAAACATGGGTGGTTTCAGGTGAGGTGGGGTAACTAGGCCTAGAATGGCCTTGTGTGAATAATTTCAGCATATTGACCCTGCGATGATTAGGGCAGGGGAATAATAGATAGTGGCACTGAGCGTGAGAGCTCCATAAAAGAGGGGGTTGGGAGTGTGGGCTCTGGATTGGTCAGTCTTCATTAGAAGAGAATGGTCTCAGATGGAGTGTCTGCTCTCTGGGAAAGAGGTAGTCTGGGAGTGGCTTTCTCCACGGTGTCAGCAAGGCCCCAAGATGTCAAAGCATTAGCAAATAAAAACATAATTAATGCAATTAATTCTTTGTACGCTTAGAAGAAGAGGATGTGATCCTATTTATTGATTTCAAAGTTGTCAACATGTTTAGAACTTAACTCATCACCTTCCTTCCCTAAACCTGTTTGTCCTGGACTACTTTACCTCAGTGAGAGCATCTCCATCTACCCAGGTATCTAGATCAAACATCTAGGAATTATAGACTCCCTTTTGCTGTGAGCCACCACTCAGTTCTCCTTCTGATAAAAGACTTGCTGCCCAGTCCTGGAAACTGATGGCAGTCTTCAGTGACAGTCCTTTCAGGGACTGCCAAAGCCTTAAGGAGACCCTTTACCAAAGGCCCTGCCCCTCTATCCAGTTGTCCACAGTCAGTCAATGTGGAAGGCTAAAGGCTGAGCCATCTTGGCCCAAATCAAGACAAGTCTGAAGGTCCTTCCCCTTCTTTCATGGATGTTGATTCTCTCTGAGTCTGTTTCTCAGGTAACACAACTATGACACCAATCTATACCAAGTCCTGGCAACATCTTCTACTCCACATCAGTGAAATCTACTTTCAAGTCTTCCCCTATTATTAGTGTTTTAGTTCATGGCCACCATCTTGACTTGCTTAGATATCCACAAGAGATTCTGAAGAGTCTGGTTTCTGGCCAGAAACCTATGTGGGATCTTTTAGGTCTGATCACAGGCAATCACAAAGACTTTTCCTGGGGAAAGCTGTCCCCCCCCCCCACCCCCTCCCCTCCCCCCGCCTGCCCATTGCCCACAGCAGACAGTGCACTGCAGTCTCTGAAGGGAGTTGTAGTTAAGGCTCAGGCCTCCTGGCCAGCCATGCTCCCACACATACTTGCATTCCTAGCCCAGGCGCCTCCATTTGGAGACCTCTTTATTGGGGACCTTTAGCCTTCCTCAGGTGCTTCTGCAGAGACCTCCTAATAGGGGGGAGGAGAGAAACTTTGAAGATGTTTTTCTCCACTTTGACTCAGTACCCAGTACTCCTATCCTTTCCCTGCTCCCAACCCCTGCCCCCCTGTCCATTAGACAATAGGAGTCTTTTGTTTTGTCCTCTCTCAGTAGTGACACATTCTCCCCATCTGCCCTGATAGTTGGGAAAATGGAACACTGGGGGAGCCAGTACTTTCTCTTCTTGCTTATATATCATAGTGAGTGATTAAAGGCTGGACTTGTGCTTCATTTTGGCGTGTCTTAATTAGTTACTCCAAAACCTGGCAGCTCAACTCTCTCCAGCTCAGCTTAGTTCATGATGGACTCCTAATTGTTCTTCTTGTATAACAATAAAAATGATTTTAAGATGGAATTTGCACCCAACATTAACCAAGATAGACCATACTCTGTGCCACAAAATAAAGCCTTAAAAATTTAAAGGAACTAAATCATACAAAAATATGTTTTCTGACAATAATTGAATTTAACTACAAATCAATAAAAGATATTTGGAAGAATCCCTACATATTTGGAAGTTTAAAAAAAATGAAATAATCTATGGATAAAAAAGGAAGTCATAAGGGAAACTAAAAAATATTTTTAATTGGATACAAATAACACAACATATCAAAATTTGTGAGATATAGCTAAAGCAGTGCTTAGAATAAGACTCATAGGTTTAAATGCTTCTATGAGAAAAAGAGAAAGGTTTCAAATTAATTGTCTACACTTAAACCTTAAGAAATTAGGAAAAAATAGCAGAATAAACCCAAAGAAAACAGAGAGCAGGGAATAATAAGGAGAAGAAATCAATGAAATTAAAAACAGAAAAATAAAAAAAGTCAACGAAACCAAATGCTGGTTCTTTGGAAAGTCAATAAAACTGAAGAACCTCTAGTTAGATTGACTGAAAAATAAAAAAAGAAAGAAGACACAAATTACCAATAACAACAAGAAAAGCAAGGACACTCTACCTGCATTAAAACCACAATAAGGGAAAACTATGAACACTTTATGCCTATGCATTCAAAAATTTAGTTGAAGTGGACCAGTTCCTTGAAACACACCAACTATCAAAGGTCCATGATTTGAATAATCATATATCTGTTAAAGAAACTGAATTCATAGTAAAACAAACCCTTCTAACCACAACAGCAGAATCCTCCAAGGCCCAGACAATTTTATTGCTTAATTCTATCAAACACTGCAGGAAGAATAATCCCAAATCTACATAATCTCCTGAAAATTGAAAAGAAAAGAACAATTCTGACAATGCTGAACTTCAGCTGAGCCCTGTGGTCCCAGAAAACAGAAAAACTTCCCCCCTTTTGTGATCCTTTTGTGTTCTGTGAAAGGGCTACCACAAAGTACCACCCTTTTCTCCCATATCCTAAGGTAAGACCACCTCTGTCCTGTAAGGACTCTCTTGTTTTATAAAAGCCCAAGTTTTCTCCCTCTTCTCCAAGACTTTCCTCAGTAAGGAACATTCTCCCTACTGCAGTAGCCTGAATAAAACCATCTCTATTGCCCAGTGCTCTTCATCTTTGGCAGTTTTGGTTCTGTGACGTGTACAGTGCCAGAGCCTGCCTTCAGATCCCTGTTTGCTCCACGCAGTTGATGAGCCCTCCTTTCCAAATGGTGATGGGGAAACAGTGGTGTGTGGGGCTCCTGGTCCTGGGCTCTGCACTTGTGTCCATCAGTAGCATGGTAAGGATTTGATTTTGATTCCTTTTGAGTGCTCACTTGATTTCTGGTGCTGGCTTCATTTGGTTTCTTGGTTTGACCATTTGGTGATCTCTGTAAACAGATAATGGTTTATAGAGATCTTGTTTCTGTTGAGTGAAGATGGCAGAGAATCTGGTTTGTCTTCTGTTTGTCTAGCTGTCTATGTTAAGGTCAAATCAATTAAGAATTTCATGCCCACCAGCATGTGGATATCTGGACTGGCGAGTTTTGTATTTCTGTGTATGCTTGACCTGTGCCTGAAATTTTTATAAGCTTTCTCTTTGTAATCAGAAAGGTCTTTCCCTCTCACTGTGTAGGTGTGTAATATTTTCCTAACTTCAGGTAGTATTACCAAATTAGATCATAAAATCTCTTAAAGGAGTTCTATTCTGATCAGCTTGAAAATAAATTAGCATTTGTAATAATTGAATATTTCTAATATTAAAGAAGTTAAGGAAATTGAACCTCAAATATATATATATTTTTAAGTTTTAGTTATTTAAGTAATCTCTATATCCAGTGTGGGGATCGAACTCACAACCCCAAGTTCAAGAGTTGGATGCTGTTGTGATTGAGCCAGCCAGGTGCCCTGAACCTAAAATATTTTCAACGTGAAAAAAATAACTGAGAAACAGTTTAACTGTTCAAGTTCAGATAATTTAGGTGAATCTTTGGCAGTTTAATATGGCAGTTTAACAGTTTAATAGTTAACTAGTTTGACTAGTTTAATATGTGACTTAATAAATGGAGTGATGTTTTCTATATGTTAAATAATTATTAGTGTTAACTAATATATGTGTAGGTTTTTATTCTACTTGGGTATGTTCCTCCTAAATTTATACAGGCCTACTGACTAGTAAGCTAGCTAGTAAGCTAATGCCAGTAAGCTAGCATTACTGTTACTAAATGTTTCCCATTATGAAAAATATGCATTTGTGTTTAACAAATTTGAATCATTATTCTAACAAATTTTCTTTCAATAGTAAGTATGTCAACTTGAATATAATTTCCAAGATTTTTATGTCACTTAATCTTCGAGTTAACTTGATGGATAGTCAATAGATACTTAGATTATTTCAATAAGATAGAATACTGAATCGTTCATTGATTACTAAACATAAAGTTTATGTATTCTTGTTCTTTTAATGCTACAGAGAGACTATATATATGTATTTGGGTCTTTTAATGAATGTGTTTCCTTTCTCTACTTTGAGAAGTATACCGTGAGGGGTATAGATAGAACTAGAAAGTTGTGAGAGAAGAGTTCAACTTGTCATGGTCAAAGCTGATGAAGAGTTGCTAGCTTTTATAAGATTAGCAAAAGGAGCTATAGTATCAAATATTATACTTATGCAAAAAAAAGAAGAATTTGGTTTTCCCTTTGTTAAAACAACAAAAATTTCTTGGATTATTGGTTTTCTCTTAATATGAGGTTGTATAGGGCTATTTATTGCTTTCTGTGTACTTTGCCTAGACAGCAGAGATTCTGTATATTATGAAACCAATCTTTGTGTTTATGTTGACTTTGCCATGTCTCTGATCACTCCAGATCACAAAGATTTCTTAATTAGACAAGAGCTAAGATTCCTTACAATTATGCTTATTTATTTTTGAAAGAGAGAGTGAGAGAGAGAGACAAAGAGTGTCAGCAGGGAGAAGCAGAGACAGGGAGACATCGATCCAAAGCAAGCTCCAGGCTCTGAGCTGTCAGCATAGAGCCCGACATGGGGCTTGAACTCATGAACCGCAAGATGACGACCTGAGCCAAAAGTTAGACACTTAACTGACTGAGCCACCCAGGTGCCCCCGTAATCATGTTTATTTTAGAAATACACTTTGGTTACACAGATAGTCAAGTGTTGTTCAGTAACCCATGATCTTATCATAATCACTGTTCAAATCTCTTGACAACTTTTGATATTTTGTCTTTCCAAAATTAAATTCTTAAAGATAACTTCTGAACCTGAAACTGCCTTTGGGATCTCCCAGAGGGTTCTTGGAAAATCACAAAGCATTTGTTCTTTCACCTTGTAAAAAATACAAGTGTTATAAATATTTATGTTTATCTGATATGTTACCATAGATGAGTTGATGGGAAGACCTGTCAAGTCCAAAAGAAATATCTGACCTTCCCTAGGTTAAATGTGAATGGATAAAAGGTTAACATAAGTATTTCAGAAATTGTATGCTTTATGGCAAGTTCATAGAGAATTGCCAATGCCCTTGCTATCCATGATGTGTTCCTATTTATCAGAGTATTGATCCTACTTTGCCTGGTATCATACAACAATAACATAGCATTATAAGTCATGATCTCATTTATTTTTAAATGTTAATTTGGTTGCAACTTTTACTTTTTTAATTTGAATCTAGCATTTTGTAGGCCAGTAGTTTTCAATTAGGGATTGAAATAATAAGATGTATAAAGCAGTTTTGTTAATATACAGATGTTTAGGACCTGCTCCAGACTATTCAATCTCTTTATTGATATTCTTGCTATATTCTAACTACATGGTTTGTATATTCATAATAAATTTTCTCAGGATTATTATATATTATATCAGAAGATTTTTTTCTCTGTAAAGATTATGTTCATTTATTTTAATAAATTAGCTATAATGTTAACCATCTTCTTTGAAAATAGGGATAATCATTATGTTTATAATTATGTCTCAAATGTTTTGATTGACTTTATTATCTTGTTTTGTATACTGCAGAAAGATCCAAAATTCCTTGTCTGTTATATTATTCTTATTTTGAATCTCATGAGATCTCTCACTTTTAAAGTTATTAGTAATAATTTAACCACAGACACTTTAAGTCTTCTGCAGATAGGTTTTTTGTTTTGTTTTATTCTGATGCTTCAGCTACTGGCCCAAGAGCTGCTGCAACAACGAAGTGTCTCAGAATCCCATGAAAGGGACTATGACAGGTACCTTTGAGTGTAGGGTTCTGATGATGTTACATAATCGGCTTTGAGACTGCAATAGTGGATTCCTAAAACTCTAGCAGAGAAGCAGATGGGTTTTAGAGACTGCAATACCAAGACAGACCAGAGAAAGAATTAATTATATTAAACTATATGAATTGATGAGGGATGATTGTGGGTTTTCTTTGAAATATTGTTAATATTTTAATGTTCTATTTTCTGGATACATAAGGAACCACTTTTTTTTCCTCTTAAGTTACCTTCAGCTGAAGAATAACCATTTGGTAGACCATGCTTTTGTAAAATTAAACAGTTGTTAATTACACCTTTCTCTCCCTGCCTGAGCCCTCTAGAATTTGGACACTCTGAGTATTCTTACTTTCATAGCATTATAATTGTTTGCATAGGTTCAGTAAGTATCTATCCTCCTTGTTAACAGGAGGCACACCTGGAAACTTGGCTATACAACCAAAGCCTTGCACAGAATATCATATTTAAGAATATGAATTTAATGAAGTACACTGAAATGCTTTTAAGGAACTAAAACTGACTTTATGCAGCCAATGCTCATAAAGCCTTCTTGGAAAAACTGGTTAGATTTGGGGCTTATACAGTTCCCAGCCCTATAGGTCAGTGAGGAAGGTCAGTTTCTGGCAGGCCCAGGAACGTGAGGATATTTAGGAAACTTTTAGAAGGGAGGAATTCACCCAAATCTGTAGGTACTAGAGGTGACATCTGGTGGGTAGTCCATGGCTTGGCTTCCTAGCCTCTGATGTACAATGTTCAAAAATTGGAAGACTTCATATTGTCAAGATCTCAATTCTCCTCAAACTGATTTACAGATTCATCACAATCTGTATCAAGACTGCAGAAGGACATTTTGTAGATATTGATAAATTGATTATAAATTGCATATGGAAAGGCAACAAACCCAGAATAACTACAGTAATACTGAAAAAGAAGGATAAAATGAGAGGGTTCATATATCTTTCTCAAGACATACTATAAAGCTACCGTACTCAAGACAAATGGTATGGGCAAAAAGATAGACCCTTACATCAATGGAACAGAACAGAGAGTCCAGAAATAGAGGCACAAATGTAGACAGCTGGTTTTTGACAAAAGGACAAAGGCAATTCAATGGAGAAAGGATAGCCTTTTTAACAAAGGGTGCTGTGAAACTGGACACACAAAAGCAAAAAAAAAAAAAAAAAAAGAAAAAGAAAAAGAAAAAGAAATTTGACCCTCATCTCAAACTATATAGAAATTAACTCAAAATGGATAAAAAATCTGAGTATAAAATGTAAAATTATGGCACTGTCTAGAAGAAAATACAGGAAACACTGTGTCCTCAGGTTCAGTAAAGGAGTTCCCGGATACAACAGTAAAAGTATGGTCCATAAAAGAAAAATTATAAATTGGGTTCCACTGAAATTACAAACTTTTGCTCTGCAGAAGATATTGTTAAATAATTAAAATACAATCCATAGACTGGAAAAACTATTGGCAAATCACATATCTGACAAGGTATCTGTATTCAGAATATATGAAGAATTCTCAAAACTCAGTAATTAGAAAACAAATAATCCAATGAAAACTGGGCAAAACATTCAGGCACTCTGCTAAAGAAGATATATATCTGGCAAATAGCATATGAAAAAATGTTCAACATCATACTCACTGAGGAAATGCAAATTAAAACCAAATGAGATATCACACAGATAAAACACTGGCAATACTAAGTACTGACAAAAATACAGAACAATGGGAACCATCGTACTTTGATGGTGAGAATGAAAATGGTACATCCACTTTGAAAAAGTGTATGATAGCTTCTTATAGTTAAGGATACACTTAGAAAATGACCTAGTAATTTAGTCCTAGGTATAAAATTATGTCCATACAAAGACTCGTACACTAATGTTCATAGTAGCTTTATTTATAATAGACAAAAACTGGAAACCCAAATGTCCTTAAATTAGTGAACTAATAAACAAACTGTGGTATATCCATTAAGTGGAATACTATTCAGCAATTAAAAGGAAAATTAACTTGATACATGCAAAAACACAGATGAACCTCAAATGCGTTACACCAGGTGAAAGAAGTCAACCTCAAAAGGCAATACAATGAGTCCATTTATATGACACTTTGGAATAGTCAAATCTATATGGATGGAGACTAGACTACCAGGAACTGGGGGTGGGGAGAGGGATTGACTACAAAGGGACAGCATTAAGTTTTTAGATTAATGGGACTCTTCTGTATTTAGATTATCATGGTGGTTACATGACTGTATACATTTGTCAAAACTCTTAGAACTATACAGCAAAAAGAGTAACTTTTACTGTGTATAACTTCAAAAATAAAATAAAGAAGGAAAGAAAGTATGCAAGCAATTTGACCACATCAACATCCTGCTTGAAACCTTTCCATAGCTCCAAGAACTGTTAGTCCACAGTTGTTAGCATGGAGCCACAGCCTGGTCCTCCTTCTCTCTTGTTATGCTCCTCATTCCATATTATTTGCAATTCCTGCATATTTAAAGCACCTGATACAGTACCTGTGCAGGTACTCAGTAAACACAGGCTCTCTTCATTTGCACATCGTTCTGCATTTGTTTATGTTGGCCCTTTCTCATGAAGGCTCTTTCTACTCCTCACTCCAGCTAACTTGCAGGCATGAAGACTCAGGCAATACCTTCTCCTGAAGGGTTTCTCTGACTTACTTCCTCCCCATCTCTGCCCCTCATAACGGGTGGACTCTGGTGCCTCTCTTCTGAGCTTCCCCATTTGTGCAATAAAGGCTTGGGGATGTTCAAACCTTACACATTTTGAAGAAAGGCCTGGCCTTCAGCTGGTTTGAGGGAGATTGACTCTAAGGGTCTGAAATATCCTGCCTGATAAGAGTGGCTTTGTATACCTGGGCCTTCAGCCACTCCAGACTTTATACTAACAGTGTGATTGACCATGGGGTCCCTGGGCTACACTGTGTCAGTGTGACCTCTGGAGAGCTTGGAGACTTAAGTAGTTAAGGTCAGTCTTGTGGGCACTACATGCCTAAGTAATTGACCTCCAATAAAAACCCTGGACACCAAGGCTTCAGCATACTCTCCTGGTTGGCAATACTTCCTACATGTTGTCACACGCTGTTGCTGGGAGAACCAAGCATGGTCCATGTGATTCCATGGGAGGGGACATCTGGAAGTTTGCTCCTGGTTTCTCTCAGACTATGGCCTATGATCATTTTGCCTTGGTTGATTTTAATCTGTATGCTTCCACCATAATAAACTGGAACAGCTTTTCTGAGCTGTGTGAGTCTTTCTAGAGAATCCTCCACTGATAGTGGCTTGGGGCCATGGGTTCCCCCTGACACATCATACCACTGGGTTCACTTCTATCAGAGCACTCATAATGAGCTGTCACTGTCTGTCTCTTTCTGTGCTGTCATTTATTTAAGAGCAAGAACCTTATATGATTTGCCTACCAGCTTAGTGCCTAGCACTGTGCCTGGAACATGATGAGTGTTAAATAAATGTCTGACTGCAAGAGAGGCCTAGCCTTCTCATAAGTCTGATTCCTATCCAAGTCAGAAAAATGCCTCAGGGACTTGCAGAGGAATGTGGAAGTAGCAAGCCTTTTCTCCTAAGAAGAAATCATAAGGCATTAACCATGCAAAAGCACAGGTAGTAAAAACTGTCAACTCCAGAAGCCTGAACTGAGAATTAATTCTGTCAGACAAAACACCCAGAGTAGGAATTTTAAAAGCCTTAGCTCAGGAGTGGCAGTGTGGTAACATGGCTGAGGGCTATGGAGACTAGGTGGTTGCTTAGGGGGAGATGAGAAGAGCAGGACAGAAAGAAGGGTTACAGAAATTCCACCTTGTCATCTATGTTTTATTTTCAGATTCTGCCTTTAACGAAAGCCCTCTCTGCACCAGAAAAAGTGTGGTTTCAATGGAAAATGCCAAGAGTGTACATTTAAAATTCAAGAAGTCTTTTGGAAATAAGGAGAATCTATAGGTCTCTGGTAGATTCCGTGGCTGATGCTCTGCCCTGCAGGTAAGCTGCAATTCCAGTCTCCAGTACTAGCCTTTCTGGTTCTTGATGACAACTACACAAATGTTTAGCAATAGACTCCATTACAAAATCACAAAAACAACAATTAAGTTTGCTAAGGATCTTTTACTGGTAATTCTTAATCTTTCTTAAGAGAAAAACGTAGTTCAATTAAACACACACATGCTTTGTCTTAGAGCCATAGACCAAACAGAAACACAGCATACAATAAATGCCGACTCACAGACGGTATCCACCCCAAATCAATAGCTCTGACTAGAGTCATGGAATTTTATAGTTGATTAGAGAAGAGGTCAGGTCTTTGATTTCAATGTCTTCGTTTTGAAAATGGGGTAACTGGGATCTAGAAAAAAGCCATGAGTGTTGAATAAAGATAATAGCATGGAAGTAGCCAAGACAGTACTTTGATATGTCCTCCCCCACCCAACACAACCTTTCCTTTCTGGACCTGGCCCAGCCTCCACTCCAAATCTGGCAAAGAGCCCTTATCAAATCACATGGATCCAGACCTAGAGCTCTAGGGAGACATGACCTAGCTAGGCAGACTGGGATGAGTTACTGCATCTCTCTGGGCCTGTTTTGTACCTGAGCTGTAGGATAATAATGCTTACCTCACTGGATTTTATGTGGTGAAGGAGGTAACATGCAGCATCATACCTGGCATATAGAAGGTACTCAAAAAATTACTCTCCCTTTGTTCTTCCCATTGACTCCTCATCTATGGCAGCCTTTCCGAGATCTCCTCATCTAAACCACAAATCCAAAGAGTATTACTTGAGTGCTTATTTTCTCAATTCCTCCTAAGGACGGCAAATAGCTAGTACCATTCCAGAAGAGAAGAGAGTTCTTGCATTGCATCCAGTAGATGTCTTGGGACATTAGGGCTTAATTCTCTGTAGGAATCCAGTTGAGATGGTTTCATGGACTCACAAAGCTCTACAGCGTTCATGGAAGTACACTGTTACAAATCTAGTTTTGGATATTACTGATACAGGGTTCCCAAAACAAGGCAGGTGGTAGAGGGTTGAGGGATGGGACTGAGGATGAAGAGGGGATTCAAAATGCTTTCAAGCCCTGGGTCTCCATAGTTGGTTACTGACCAGCACTCCCTGAGCACGAGCATTGTTCTGTCCATAAGTCTAGTGATACCTGTGTTCTGTGAGGGGCATGGCATTTGCTTTTGGGCCTCACATAAACTCTTCCAATACCATGCTGCTTTAAACTCTGCCCTCCCATTGTAAGGGCATCTCTGAGTCCCTCAAGGAGCAGTTTTCTGGGCCTTAGCTTTTACCTTGCCCCACCCCCAACACACACACACACACACACACACACACACACACACACACACACACACATCACCCCAGAACTTCACACACACACACAGCTGTCTATAATCTCTGAAACTCATCCAGGCTGCCTCCATGCCCCTGGTGTGGTCTGGAGAGCCCCTGAATCTCAGAGTCACCTAATAAACCTGGGTTTCTTCCATTTCCATCTGCCTCACCCCTGCTCTGGGGCAAAGGAATCCTTGGGTACACCAGGGCACCTCCTCCAGCTTCTCTGGGCCTGTTTGCCATTGCTAAGGTGGAGCTGGTATGTCTTCTCACTCTGGAAGTGGAAGGAAAGCCATTTGGGCAAAGAGAAAAAAAGGAGTCCTTTGCCAGTTTCCTTAAAGTCTCACTTACGGTATTATCTAGTTTGGTTTTCTCAAGTGGGGTTTCTATTTAAGTACCCCAGAGAGGAAGGAGAGTTTCAAGGGAATTGAGATGGGGGGGGGGGTGTCAGAGCTGCAGAATTTTGAAAACCTTTTATTTGGAGGAGACAACAACTTTTCTGAGTTTCATGTGTTTGTTTTGGGACAGCGCAGATGAGAATTGTGGAGTGCTCAATACAAGCGTCTGGGCATCACCTTCCTTGTCTAAACCCACTGACTTTAGAGCAGAGTCCCAACCCTGTATCTGCCAGTAAAGGTACAACCCTTGGGAGCCAACCTTTGACTCTACTCCTCAACGTGATCTATGCTCCACCCCTGGGGGAGGGTGGGAACTGCTGTCTGCATGCCACCCTCCCAACCCCCAGCCCCTGCTCCTCTCGGGTTGGCGGCTCTGACCAGAGCACACACAGCGCCTCACTTCCACCTCCACCACTGGGTATGACCACAGACTGTACCCTCTACCCCATGCATAAGCATAATGCACACATTACCTCCTGCCCCCTACCGCCTGATTTCTGATTTCTGGGCAGTACCTGTCTTCCTTTACAGCTCCCACTTCAGGGGCTCAAAAATAACTTTTTGAATGTTTGCAAGAAGTAAAATACAAAGAATCCAGTTTGCCAACTAACCAAGGGTTGGGGATCACCATTTATAAAACCACTCTGGACTTGCTTAACTAATACGTAGGGTCAAAGTCTTCTAAATCTGTAGCCAGAACGCGGTCCTCCGACTAGAGCGGGGAGCACATGGTCCTGGGGACCCCAGAGCAACCCTATCTCGGAGAAATAGCACTGCTTGCTTCAGAGGGCCCGAGACAAGCCCCCTCCTCTGGGTGGGGCGCCTCTGTCCTGAAGCCAGGACCAAACACAATGAATCTGGTCCACCCTTGACCAGCGAGCCCTTTCCCACCTTCTTCCGTTTTAGAGGTCAAAAAGCTGCAGTTCGGAAAGCCAGCCACGTGCCGTTGGTCAAGCAAGAACAGTTGCATCAAGGACCAAATTCTATTCTCACCTTAAACACTCAGTCTCCCGGCTGACGACGCGCCCTGCTACGGGAGTGGGGGGCAAACAAGGTCCCAGCTGTAACAGGTAGCCCACTGGTGAAAGTGGGGGGGAAGAAGGGACAGGCATGACGGGAGGCGGGGCGGCAGTAAATCAGAAGATAAGCAGGGAAAAGAAAAGGAATCTGGAGGGCGACGCAGCGGGCAGCAAGGAACCAGAAAATGGAAGCGAAAATCAGAGAGAGTGAGGGAGGAGAAGACAGGAAAGAAGAGGAGGCGAGACAGTGTCGCGGGGGAGGGGGAGCGGCAGGTCACGAGAGGACAGACGCGGGGCGCGGCAGGGGCGCGGACGGCGCCCTTACCGGCGGTGGCCGAGCGCAGGCTCTCCAGGCTCCAGGAGCGCGACAGGGCGCCGCGCATGCCCCCGCTGCCGCCGCGGCCTCCGCACACCACGCCGCTGCTGTCGGAGTCCGAGCCCGGGGACAGCCCGGCGCTACTGCCCCCGCTGCTGCTGGTGCCGAGGTCGCCACTCGTCTGCCCGCTCGACTCGCTCGGGCATTGCTGTGCCCGGCTGCAGGCGGGCCCGAGCTCCAGCCACAGGCTCGGCGGCGGCTGGGCCGCGGGCGGCGGGGCGAGCGGGCTGGGGCCGGCGGCGCCGTCGGAGGGCGAGGGGCGTGCGGGCGGGCGCGCGGCGTCCCCGGCCCCATCCCCGCCGCCGCACGGCCGCCGCTCCGGCCCGGCTGACATCATGGGGCTCCGCTAAGGAGGCTCGCGGTCGGCCGCCGCCCGCTCAGGCTCTGCGGGGCGCGCGCGGGGCGGGCGCGGGGCGCGGTCGGGCGCCCAGCAGGCAGGGCGCGGCGCCACCGCTCGCCGCCCGCCCCCGGCCAGCCTGGCGGGCGCACAGCCGCGGCTGCCACCCGGGTGCGGGTCGCGGGCCCGGTCGGCTCGCGCTCACGCACGCGCGCACGCAGACCTGGAGCGGCGGCGGCGGCGGCGCGCGGGGGCACCGCCACCCTGGGTCCCCGCACGGCCGCGCCCCGCCGCCAGCATTCCCGGGCGTGTGTTAGTTAGGCTGGGATCATCTGACAAAGGGACGCACCCGTAGGGCCGGTGGGCGCTCGCTTCTCTTCCGCAGGGACCCAGCTCAGACTGCGGGCAGCGCGTCCGTGCCCACGTGGGGGCGGGAACGCAGGCGGGAGCGCGGGGCCGGGCTACGGCTGACCTCAGCGAACATCGTCTCGGGGGAGCGCGCTTGGCCGGGACACGCCCCCAGCCCCCGGGCCTTCCGCGCTCAAGGTGTGCGGAGGGAGAGCCAGTCAGCAGGCGCCTGCCCCGCTCAGGAGCATGGTCCCGCCACGAAAGTGCCTGAAACAGTCTAGCAGCAGGCACAGATGAGAATGGGAGCCCCAAAGCACAAGACAGCCAGGGATTACAGGGGTTTGTTTTGGGGGAGGATAGGGATTGTTAGGGAAAAAAGTTGCTGTTTCCTCGGACCCTCCCAGACACTCCTGAGCGTTTTGTAGGTTCTTGGAGTGTACCTAAAGGGTGAAGTACATCCACTGTTCCATACAAGGACAATACATCAAGAAGTACTTATAGGAAATACAAAATCTGGGAGGTGAAAACAGTGGGAGACTTGGTCTTGGACGTGAGATGTGTGAGGGAAGTCCTAATATGGATTGATATGGACTTATCAGCTTTTTAATGACCCTTCCCTCCCAACCTCCTACCCACCCCACCCCCCTCCCCCAGCAACATCCCTCCTCCAACTCCTCCAAGCCCTAGCAAGCTGGTTGTAAAGTGACAGAAGTATTAACAACAGTGAGGATGAAATGAGAGGCCACATACCAGCTGGTATAGGGCGGATGCTGCAAAAGTGGTCATTTTCTCCCCTTCTTTGCATTTGGGGTCCGTTTCCTGTTGCCTGTCTCCTCTGTGTGCTCCTAGCGCTGTACCATGGGGAACCCTGTGTCTTCATAATATCTATCTCCTCTCTTTGTAGGCCCTCTGTTATCTCCTCTATCAGATTAATATATTAATATCTGCTGCTTTTAATAGACTCAGGGGCTGGGGACAATGGCATGCCAACATTTATATAAAGTACAAAACCCTATACAAGCATAAGGTAATGCTGGTGTTGTTGGGTGTTCAATTGATGGGCCCTGGGGGGTGACTCAGCCAATACGCATCTTGAAGCTCCTCCCTCAACTTACTGTACTTGTTCCAGGAGACTGTGTGCTTTCCTAACCACTCCATACCTGGAATGCACACTTCTTATCCATGCCTCTATCCTTTCCTGCCCTCGGGAAGGACAACTCTGTCCTCCCCTTATTCCTGATTATGGGAGGTTCTGCAAGAAGGGCTCCCCTCATGTTCTTATGTGGCTGTCAGGCTGAGGGCTCTGAGATAAGTTCCTGTGGGTGGGAAGAACTGCTCAGGAAGGAGATGGTCATTGCCAGCATGAGGCACAGATCAAGAGACACCACTCCCAACTCATCAGCAAGTCTGGGTTCTGCCTCCAGAATAAGTGTCAAAGTTGTCCATATTTACTTTACTGCTACCAGAATCATACTGTGCTTGGAAGACTGCTTTAGTCTTTTAACTTGTTCCACAGAGCAGCCTGAGAGAGCTCTAAATATAAATCATACCATGTCACGCTCCTGCTTCAAACCCTTCAGAAGCATCTCTTCACAATTAGCCAGACCCTCAAAACCCGTGTACTGACCTGACCTATCTCTCCAATTCTGATCATCTCCCCCATCCTTTGCTCTCTGCCCTGCAGCCACTGTGGCCACCTTGCTGTTTCTCCTTCTAGCCTCAGGGCCTTTGCACTTATTGTTCCTTTCACCTGGAATGCTCTTCTTTTTTGCTTTTCAAGGTACTGGCTCCTTCTCAACATCAGATCTTAGAAAATGTTATCTCCTCAGTGAAACTTCATTTATTTCTTCCTAGGACTCATCTGTCAATGGCTTGTTGTTTATCTGTTGTCTGCCCCCATAGACCACGGATGCTGTGAGGGCAGCAGCTCCTTACCTATCACTGTGTCTCAGTGTGAGCAGAGCACCTGTTGCAGGCTGGGTGCCTGGTAAGTGCCTGTGGGGGAATGAGTGGGGGCATGGAGCTGAGCAAGAGGCCAGTTAAGCAGGACGAGAAGAACATTCTTGTTCTGTGGGTTCAGAACAGATGAGCAGATGATGTGTGATACTGAATGGATGGTAACAAAGGTGGTGCCTCCAGATGGCAGCAGCATGGGCTGATCTAGCCTGTGTAAGCCACAGTCAACCAGACAGCCAAGCACCATGCTTTTTCTGAGTCCATTTTTCTTTTAAGTCTTCCTGAGACTTCAGTAAATTCTTATTTGAACCAGCTATCCCGGTCTCAGCTCTGCTGTAGGGAAGATCAGAGTGTCCTCATTTGAGCTATGGTATGAAAAAGGGATCCACATTTTTTAAGACCATGGTGGTGATAGCAGCTGAAATTACTACATACTATCCAAGGATAAGGGAATCTTGGGGGATGAAAGTTGATGCAATGAGACTTAGCTGCCTCCCTAACATGGGAAACCCTCCAAACTCATCCATTTCTGATACTATTAAGGGAGAGATGAGATTTTGGTTTTCTTGCCATCACATGGTAGGTTTACAATTATATCTCTATATCTCTATTTCTATCTATCTATCTATCTATCTATCTATCTATCTATCTAAATTAATGTTAATACAGAATCTTTATGAGAAAGGTCAGCACAGAAGGATCACTGTTTGAGACTGGTTCAATGATGTGAAAATAGGAGCTGCAATGTTCAGCTGCACATGTAGAAACAGACAGTTGTCTAAATTTAGAGATTGGCTTCTGTCCTGTCTCTCCTAGCTAACCCTGTACTTCAGTTTCTACAAAAGTGTTAAACAGAAAGAAGCTTTAAAACCAGAGAGATCTGGGTTCAAGTTCTGTTTTTCTCTTACTACTTGTGACTTTGGGCAAATTATTGAAACTTCTTAAGTCTTTCTCCCTTCACCCATCAAATAATGATACTGAGAACTATTTTTGCAGGATTATTGTAGGGATTATATGAAGTGATATGTGCATATACAATAGTGCCTAGCAATGTCTGAACTATTAGCAGCTATTTATTAAGTATATATTAGGTGTTAAGTACTTTGCATATATTATTTAACTTCCACAACAACTTTAATAGGTACCATTATTAGCCTCATTTTTCAGTTGAAAATAATAAGCTCAGAATAACCCAAGGCCACATATTTAGGAAGTGGTGGAATTGGTTCCAGTCCTCACCAACTATGCTTTGAACCACTATGTAATTGTTAATTCCTTTCCTCCTGATTTTGAGGATTCTCTAGACAGTTCTTGCTGGAATATTATCAGTATCATTGGCAAGAGACACTGTAAGCCTACTTTGTACATAGCATACTGCTAGCTGTTGGGGATATAATGAGGAAGTTTAAGCAATGGATCTTGATATTGAATAAGTATGATATAGGCTCAGCCATCCAAATTATCTCCTTTAAGACTCTTCCTGAGATGACTAACAGGTTATAATAATAGGGAAAATTGAGATTGTCTTCAGGCAAGCAGGACAATGACGAATTCTACTGACCCACTCCCCAGTGAAACTAGTGGAAACTACTTAAAAATAGCCACTTAAAACCTCTAGATATATTCCTAGGGGAAAATAGAAAATTAAAAAAAATCTGTTCAAGAAAATCAGTGAAAGTTTACTAAGAAAGGTGAGAGTCTGTGATATCTGAACCAGTACCACTGCTTCTCCCCTTCTTCCCAGCTCAGTGAGTTGGGAGATTTCACTCCAGATGGCTAAAGCAAAAAACATGGGGCTCCCTCTCTCATCTCCCAGCTGGAGAGCTTACTTCCCTAGAAGAGCAGTATTTTTCACTCTGTCCCCAACTACCTGCTATTGACGCTAAGTCCTGGGTGAGAATGGTTGAGCAGTGGGGACTCCCTTTTTCAGCACACTGGGCATATTAAGGCTCTGATATCTCTTCCCCCTGCTTGTGAGGCTGTCATTCTATGCCAGGCAAGCCCAGGGGACCATAAACCAATGTACACTCCTTCAGTGATTGTCACTCAGAGAGAAGTCTGCCATTATCCCCATCCCCAGCTCCAGAGCTCTTGCTCAAATATTTTGCCTAGGGGTAGAATTTTGACTGTGGGAAGGCTGTAAACAGATTATTGCTATTTTTTTCCTAGAAGAACTGCCCTCATTTGTATTAGAGCATGGAGAAGTTTAAACCTAAAGGTGCTCCCCAGAGCAGTGAAGCTTCTGGTGAAAGGCATTTGGGAACATATTCATGGATCTAATGAAAATACAGCCTAAAATTATAAGCCCATTAGTTTTCAAGAAAGAACCAGGAATGAGATATTTCTTTGCAAGAAAGAACCAAGAATAAGCCCTTCTGGGATCAGAACAAATACCAAACACAGATCTCTGAAACTATTCCTTCAAAGGAGCCAGAATTTGAGCAGCTTATGCCCCAAGGCATTGTTGTAAACAGTAGGCCAATCAGCTGCCAATCAGTGGAATTTAAAAGCTGAGTTTAACAATAGAAGGGTCAATCTATCAGGAAGACATAACAATTAAAAAACATATATGCCTAATAACAGAGAACCAAAATACATAAGGCAAAAACCAATAGAAATGAAGGGAGAAAGGGATATCCAACTTTCAATAATGCATAAAACAACTATACAGAAGATCACACAAATAGAAGACTTGAACAAAACTACAAACCAATTAGACCTGCTAGTATCTATACAGCATACCACCCAACAATAGAAGATATTTTCTTCTCAAGTGCACATGGGACACTTTCTAGGATAGACCATATATTAGTCCATAAAACAAACTTCAGTAAATTTAAAGGATAGAAATAATACAAAGCATGTTTTTTGACCACATGGAATAAAATTAGAAATCAGTAATGGGAACTTTAGGAAACTCACAAATATGTGGAAATTAAACAACACACTCCTAAGTAACCAATGAGTCAAAAAACAGACCAAAAGAAAAATCAGAAAACACTTTGAAATAAATGAAAATGAAGACAAAATATGCCCAAACTTATGGGACACAGCTAAATCAACACTTATAGGGAAGTTTACAGCTGCTTATGCCTGTATTAAAAGAAGAAAGTTCTCAAGTCAACAACCAAATTTGCACCTTATAACACTAGAAAAAGAAGAAATGCAAAACCTAAAGCAAGCAGAAGGGAGGAAATAATAAAGGTTAGAGTAGAAATCATTACAGAAAAAAACAGACAACAGAAATATAGAGAAATAGAGAACAGATACAGAATAGAGAAAATAAAAGAAACCAAATGCTGGTTTTTAGAAAAGATCAACAAAACTGGCAGACCTTCAGTTGAAGAAAGAAGACTCAAGAAGAGGAGGATCAAGAATAAAGAAGAGTACTCAAATTACTAGAATCAAAAATAAAAGAGGGGATGTTACTTCTGACCCTACAGAAATAAAAATGATAAAGGACTACTATAAACTATTGTACACCAGGCATTTAGATGACTTAAATGAAATGGACAAATTCCTAGGAAGACACAAGTTTCAAAACTCACTCAAGAAGAAGGAGACAATCTGAATAGACCTACAAGTGGAGATTGGATCAGTAATCACAAGACTACCTACAGAGAAGAGTTCAGACCCTTTATCCCTGGCTTTATCCCTGAATTCTACCAAACATTCAAAAAATAATTAATACCAATTCTTTACAAACTACTGCAAAAAGTAGAAGAGGAAGGAACATATCTCAACCCATTTTATGAGGCCAATAGTACCCTGATACCAAAACTGACAAAGATATTACAAGAAAACTACAGACCAATATCTCTTATGGATATGGATGCAAAAATCCTGAATAAAATACTAGTAAACCAAATTCATCAAAACATACAGGGATTTATATATCTTAACCAAGCAGGATAAATCCCACAAGAAGTGCAAGGGTGGAGTAACATCTGAAAATCAATTAATGTAATATACCATATCAGAATAAAGAACAAAAGTTGCATGATTATCTCAATAGACACAGGAAAAGCACTGACAAAATTCAACACATTCTCATGGTAAAAAAACAAAAAACTAAGGAAAAAGCCAAAAAACTCAACAAACTAGGAATAGAAGGTAAATTTACCTGATAAGGGTGTCTATGAAAAACCTACAGCTAACAACATACTTAATGGTGAAGATGGGATACTTTACCCCTAAGATCAAGAACAAGGTATGGATGCCTACTCTTGCCATTTCTATTCAACTTTACTGTCTGGAGGCTATAATCAGGACGGTTAGGCAAGGAAAAGAAATAAAAGACATCTAGATGGGAAAACTACCTCTATTTACAGATGACACAATCTTGTATGTAGAAAATCCTAAGGAATCCATTAAAAAAATGACTAGAGCTAAGAAATGAATTCAACAAGGTTGCAGGATACAAGATCAATATACAAAAATCGATTATATTTCTATATAGATCTATATACTTTCAATGAAAATTAAGAAAATTTTATTCGCAAAGCATCAAAAAGAATAAAATACTTAAGAGTGAATTTTTCAAAAGCGGTACAAACTTGTATTCTGAAGGTGATGAAACATAGTTGAAAGAAATAAAAGAAGATCTAAATAAATGGGAAGAATCCAATGTTTGTGGATCAAGAAATTCAGCATTGTTAAGATACTCTCTAAATTCATTTATAGATTCAACACAGTCCTCATGCTAACCCTAGCTTATTTCTTTGTAGAAATTGATACCTGATTTTAAAATTCATATGGAATTGCAAGAGACTCAGAATAGCCAAGATATTCCTTAAAAGGAAGGGTAAAGGAAGAGAAAGACTCCACTTCCCAATTTCAAAATTTACTACAAAGCATAGCAAACAAGACAGTGCAGTACTAGTACAAGGACAGACACAGATCAATGGAATAGAACTGACAGTCCAGGAATAAATCCATATCTATGATGAACTTACAAGGCTACCAAACCATTGAAAGGGAAAGAATACTATTTTCAACAAATGGTACTGGAACAACTGGATATCCACATGAAAATGAACTCAAATAAAAAAACTTAAATGTAAGAGCTAAAACTATGAAACTCTCAGTAAAAAACATAAAGGCAATACTCATGACCTTGGATTTGGTAAAGGATTCTTAGATATGATATCAAAAGCATGGTCAACAAAGGAAAAAGATAGATAAGCTGGACTTCATCAATATTAAAAAAAAATTCCGGGGCACCTGGGTGGCTCAGTCAGTTGCGCGTCCACCTTCAGCTCGGGTTAGGATCTCGCCATTTGTGGGTTTGGGCTTCACATCGGGCTCTGTGCTGACAGCTTGGAGCCTGGAGCCTGCTTTGGATTCTGTATCCCCATCTCTTTCTGCCCCTTCCTCGTTCGTGCTCTCTCTCTCTCTCTCAAAAATAAATAAACATTAAAAAATTAAAAAAAAATTCTGTGCTTCAAAGGGTACCATCAAGAAAATGAAAGGACAAACCACAGAATAGGAGAAAATATTTGTAAAGATTATTTATCTGATAATTCATGTGCATCTAAGGTATAGAGAACACTTACAACTCAATTAAAAACAGCCAGATATCCCAATTAAAACACAAACTGATGGTTACCAGAGGGAAGGTGGGTGGAGGGCGGTGGATGAAATACGTGATGGGGATTAAGGAGTCCACTTGTGATAAGCAACACGTATTGGAAATGTTGAATCACCATATTATACACCTGAAACTAACATTACACTATATGTTAACTTACTAGAATTTAAATAAAAACTTAAAAAATGAGTAAAAGAGTAGACATTTCTTAGAAGAATAAAAGATATATAAATGGCTGATAAGTATATAAAAAGAGAACTATAAATCAAAACCACGAGATACCACTTGACACCCACTAGTTTGAATAGAATCAAAAAGTCAGATAACAAGTGTGGTGAGGATGTTGATGTTGGAGAAATTACGCTGGTGGTGGGAATGTAAAATGGCACAACTTCTTTATAACACAGTTTAGCAAGGGAGGAAGATGGCGGGGTAGGAGGACACTGGGCTCACCGCGTCCTGCTGATCACTTAGATTCCACCCATACCTGCCTAAATAACCCAGAAAACCACCAGAAGACTAGCAGAACGGATTCTCCAGAGCCAAGTGTAGACAAGAGGCCCACGGAAGACGGTAGGAAGGGCGGAGAGGTGGTGCACACTACACGGACTGGCAGGAGGGAGCCGGGCTGAGGGGCAGCCTGCTGGCAAAGCAGAGCCCTCCAGTCTGGCTTGCAAAAGCGGAGGGGCCGGATGGAGTGTGTTTGGACAGCAAACGGGACTTAACATCTGGAAGGTTATAAGCTAACAGCTCTGCTCAGAGAGCAGGAGGGCTGGAGGACTACGGGAGGGAGAGTTATTGAGCCCTGGATGACAGAGCTCAGCTTGGCAGGGAACAAAGGTGCTCACCAGTGCCATCTCCCTCAGCCATCCTCCAGCCAAAATCCCAAAGGGAACCAGTTCCTGCCAGGGAACTTGCTTGCATCGCGCAAACACCCAATGCTGTGCTTCTGCGGATCCATCCCTCCGGCGGCGGGTCTGACTCACTCCTGGTGCCGCAGGGCCCCTCCTGAAGTGGATCACTGAAGGAAAAGCGAGCTGAGCCTGCCCCTCCCGCCCCTGTGCACCTTGCCGATCCACTCCGGCCAATACGCCAGATCCCCAGCACCACAAGCCTGGCAGTGTGCAAGTAGCCCAGACGGGCCACGCCACCCCACAGTGAATCTGCCCCTAGGAGAGGGGAAGAGAAGGCACACACCAGTGTGACTGTGGCCCCAGCGCTGGGCTGGGGGCAGACATCAGGTCTGACTGCGGCCCCACCCACCAACGCAAGTTATTCAAGACACCACAGGGGAAGTGCCCTGCAGTTCTGCACCACTCCAGGGACTATCCAAAATGACGAAACGGAAGAATTCCCCTCAAAAGAATCTCCAGGAAATAATGACAGCTAACGAACTGATCAAAAAGGATTTAAACAATATAACAGAAAGTGAATTTAGAATAATAGTCATAAAATTAATCGCTGGGCTTGAAAACAGTATACAGGACAGCAGAGAATCTATTGCTACAGAGATCAAGGGACTAAGGAACTGCCAGGAGGAGCTAAAAAATGCTATCAATGAGCTGCAAAATAAAATGGAGACAACCACAGCTCAGATTGAAGAGGCAGAGGAGAGAATAGGTGAACTAGATGATAAAATTATGGAAAAAGAGGAAGCTGAGAAAAAGAGAGATAAAAAAATCCAGGAGTATGAGGGGAAAATTAGAGAACTAAGTGATGCATTAAAGAGAAATAATCTACGCATCATTGGTATTCCAGAGGAGTCATTGGTATCCCTCCAGAGAGAGGGAAAGGTGCTGAAGGTGTACTTGAAGAAATCACAGCTGAGAACTTCCCTGATCTGGGGAAGGAAAAAGGCATTGAAATCCAAGAGGCACAGAGAACTCCCTTCAGATGTAACTTGAATCAATCTTCTGCATGACATATCATAGTGAAACTGGCAAAATACAAGGATAAAGAGAAAATTGTGAAAGCAGCTAGGGATAAACATGCTCTAACATATAAAGGGACAGCAATAAGACTCGTGATGGATCTCTCTACTGAAACTTGGCAGGCCAGAAAGGAATGGCAGGAAATCTTCAATGTAATGAACGGAAAAAATATGCAGCCGAGAATCTTTTATCCAGCAAATCTGTCATTTAGAATAGAAGGAGAGATAAAGGTCTTCCCAAACAAACAAAAACTGAAGGAATTCATCCCCACTAAACCAGCCCTACAAGGGGTCCTAAGGGCGATCCTGTGAGACAAAGTACCAGAGACATCACTACAAGCATGAAACCTACAGACATCACAATGACTCTAAACTCATATCTTTCTATAATAACATTGAATGTAAATGAACTAAATGCGCCAACCAAAAGACATAGGGTATCAGAGTGGATAAAAAAACAAGACCCATCTATTTGCTGTCTACAAGAGACTCATTTTAGACCTGAGGACACCTTCAGATTGAAAATGAGGGGATGGAGAACTATCATGCAACTGGAAGTCAAAAGAGAGCTGGAGTAGCCATACTTATATCAGACAAACTAGACTTTAAATTAAAGGCTGTAACAAGAGATGAAGAAGGGCATTATAGGGTCTATCCATCAGGAAGAGCTAACAATTATAAATGTCTATGCGCCAAATACGGGAGCCCCCAAATACATAAAACAATTACTCACAAACATAAGCAACCTTATTGATAAGAATGTGGAAATTGTAGGGGACTTTAACACCCCACTTACAGAAATAGATAGATCATCTAGACACATGGTCAATAAAGAAACAAGGGCCCTGAATGATACATTGGATCAGAATCTACTTTCTTCTCGAGTGCACATGGAACATTCTCCAAGATAGATCACATTCTGGGTCACAAAACAGCCCTTCATAAGTATACAAGAATTGAAATCATACCATGCATACTTTCAGACCACAATGCTATGAAGCTTAAAATCAACCACAGGAAAAACTCTGGAAAACCTCCAAAAGCATGGAGGTTAAAGAACACCCTACTAAAGAATGAATGGGTCAACCAGGCAATTAGAGAAGAAATTAACAAATATATGGAAACAAACGAAAATGAAAATACAACAATCCAAACACTTTGGGATGCAGCGAAGGCAGTCCTGAGAGGAAAATACATTGCAATCCAGGCCTATCTCAAGAAACAAGAAAAATCCCAAATACAAAATCTAACACACACCTAAAGGAAATAGAAGCAGAACAGCAAAGACACCCTAAACCCAGCAGAAGAAGAGAAATAATAAAGATTCGAGCAGAAATAAACAATATAGAAGCTAAAAAAACTGTAGAGCAGATCAATGAAACCAAGATTTGGTTTTTTGAAAAGATAAACAAAATTGATAAACCTCTAGCCAGGCTTCTCAAAAAGAAAAGGGAGATGACCCAAATAGATAAAATCATGAATGACAATGGAATTATTACAACTAATTCCTCAGAAATACAAGCAATTATCAGGGAATACTATGAAAAACTAGATGCCAACAAACTGGAAAACCTGGAAGAAATGGACAAATTCCTAATCACCCACACGCTTCCAAAACTCAATCAGGAGGAAATAGAAAGCTTGAACAGACCCATAACTAGCGAAGAAATTGAATCAGTCATCAAAAATCTGCCAACAAATAAGAGTCCAGGACCAGATGGCTTCCCAGGGGAGTTCTACCAGACGTTTAAAGCAGAGATAATACCTATCCTTCTCAAGCTATTCCAAGAAATAGAAAGGGAAGGAAAACTTCCAGACTCATTCTATGAAGCCAGTATTACTTTGGTTCCTAAACCAGACAGAGACCCAGTAAAAAAAGAGAACTACAGGCCAATATCCCTGATGAATATGAATGCAAAAATTCTCAATAAGATATTAGCAAATCGAATTCAACAGCATATAAAAAGAATTATTCACCATGATCTAGTGGGATTCATTCCTGGGATGCAGGGCTGGTTCAACATTTCCAAATCAATCAACGTGATACATCACATTAATAAAAGAAAAGATAAGAATTATATGATCCTGTCAATCGATGCAGAAAAAGCATTTGACAAAATTCAGCATCCTTTCTTAATAAAAACCCTCGAGAAAGTCGGGATAGAAGGAACAGACTTAAACATCATAAAAGCCATTTTTGAAAAGCCCACAGCTAACATCATCCTCAATGGGGAAAAACTAAGAGCTTTTTCCCTGAGATCAGGAACACGACAGGGATGTCCACTCTCACCGCTTTTGTTTAACATAGTGCTGGAAGTGCTAGCATCAGCAATCAGACAACAAAAGGAAATCAAAGGCATCAAAATTGGCAAAGATGAAGTTAAGCTTTCACTTTTTGCAGATGACATGATACTATACATGGAAAATCCGATAGACTCCACCAGAAGTCTGCTAGAACTGATACATGAATTTAGGAAAGTTGCAGGATACAAAATCAATGTACAGCAATCAGTTGCATTCTTATACACTAATAATGAAGCAACAGAAAGACAAATAAAGAAACTGATCCCATTCACAATTGCACCAAAAAGCATAAAATACCTAGGAATAAATCTAACCAAAGATGTAAAAGATCTGTATGCTGAAAACTATAGAAAGCTTATGAAGGAAATTGAAGAAGATATAAAGAAATGGAAAAATATTCCGTGCTCATGGGTTGGAAGAATAAATATTGTCAAAATGCTAATACTACCCAAAGCTATCTACATATTCAATGCAATCCCAATCAAAATTGCACCAGCATTCTTCTCGAAGCTAGAACAAGCAATCCTAAAATTCATATGGAACCACAAAAGGCCCCGAATAGCCAAAGTAATTTTGAAGAAGAAGACCAAAGCAGGAGGCATCACAATCCCAGACTTTAGCCTCTACTACAAAGCTGTCATCATCAAGACAGTATGGTATTGGCACAAAAACAGACACATAGACCAACGGAATAGAATAGAAACCCCAGAACTAGACCCACAAACGTATGGCCAACTAATCTTTGACAAAGCAGGAAAGAATATCCAATGGAGAAAAGACAGTCTCTTTAACAAATGGTGCTGGGAGAACTGGACAGCAACATGCAAAAGGTTGAAACTAGACCACTTTCTCACACCATTCACAAAAATAAACTCAAAATGGATAAAGGACCTGAATGTGAGACAGGAAACCATCAAAACCTTAGAGGAAAAAACAGGAAAAGACCTCTCTGACCTCAGCCGTAGCAATTTCTTACTTGACACATCCTCAAAGGCAAGGGAATTAAAAGCAAAAATGAACTATTGGGACCTCATGAAGATAAAAACTTCTGCACAGCAAAGGAAACAATCAACAAAACTAAAAGGCAACCAACGGAATGGGAAGAGATATTTGCAAATGACATATTGGACAAAGGGCTAGTATCCAAGATCTATAAAGAGCTCACCAAACTCCACACCTGAAAAACAAATAACCCAGTGAAGAAATGGGCAGAAAACATGAATAGACACTTCTCTAAAGAAGACATCCGGATGGCCAACAGGCACATGAAAAGATGCTCAACGTCGCTCCTCATCAGGGAAATACAAATTAAAACCACACTCAGATATCACCTCACGCCAGTCAGAGTGGCCAAAATGAACAAATCAGGAGACTACAGGTGCTGGAGAGGATGTGGAGAAACGGGAACCCTCTTGTACTGTTGGTGGGAATGAAAATTGGTGCAGCCACTCTGGAAAACAATGTGGAGGTTCCTCAAAAAATTAAAAATAGTCCTACCCTATGACCCAGCAGTAGCACTGCTAGGAATTTACCCAAGGGATACAGGAGTACTGATGCATAGGGGCACTTGTATCCCAATGTTTATAGCAGCACACTCAACAACAGCCAAATTATGGAAAGAGCCTAAATGTCCATCAATGGAGTACTACATGGCAATGAGATATGGCCCTTTGTATCAACGTGGATGGAACTGGAAAGTGTTATGCTAAGTGAAATAAGCCATACAGAGAAAGACAGATACCATATGCGTTCACTCTTATGTGGATCCTGAGAAACTTAACAGGAACCCATGGGGGAGGGGAAGGAAAAAAAAAAGTGGTTAGAGTGGGAGAGAGCCAAAGCATAAGAGACTCTTAAAAACTGAGAACAAACTGAGGGCTGATGGGGGGTGGGAGGGAGGGGAGGGTGGGTGATGGGTATCGAGGAGGGCACCTGTTGGGATGAGCACTGGGTGATGTATGGAAACCAATCTGACAATAAATTTCATATATTAAAAAAAAAGAACACAGTTTAGCAATTCTTCAAATGATTCAAAATAAAGTTAACATCTGACCCACCAGTTCTAGTCCTATGTATGTGAGTGAAAACATATGGCTTCATTAAAACTTGTACATGAATTTTTATAGCAGCATTATACATAATAGCTGAAAGCTGGAAACAATCCAAATGTCCACCAGTAGATGAATGGATAAGCAAGTTGTGGTACATCTGTATAAAATGGGTTATTATTCAGTCATCAAAAGGAATGATACATGTGACAACATGGATGAACCTTGAAAACACTATTCTCAGTGAAAAAAGTCACAAAAGACTAGGTCCTATAGGATTCCATTCATATGCAAATCCAGAATAGGAAAATTTGTGGTGATGATTACACCTATATGTGAACAGACTAATAAAATCTGAATTGTACACTTTAAATGGGTGAACTTTATGGAATGTGAACTATATTTCAATAAAGCTGTTTAAAAAGTAGAGAAATTCACCCATAAGATATAATTGGCTTGAAGAAAGAAGTGACCCATACCTTCGAAATAACACTGGAAATAGAAGGCAAGTAAGAAAGTGCCTGGTAGAACCTCGCCAACCTCCCTAAGTAATGGGCATGGGCTCTGGAGGAGCAGAGGGTTTTACCCTAGTCTGTGTGCATCTGTATGCTGGCAACTTGCAGAGTTGTATCTGGCTCTGCTGGTTCCACTGAGAGTGGAGTGGATGTGGTGCAATTTATTCTGGGCACCAACTTGTGGGGCAAAGGGTGGCATGCTCCCACATGAGGATAATTCTTGGCTACTCCACACATGTAAAAGAAATGCTGAAAAGAAGCAAAGTTTCCAGCTGGCACTGCTTACAGCTCCCTCCAAGGTGACTGAACTTGTGATACACATTACAGGGAAGCCTTTCACTTCTTGCTTCAGCTGTGTTTGAAGGAGTTTAATAGCACTCTATAGCAGTCTCTGAAAGGATGTTGTCTCCAACTACTTGATAACAAGCCCTTGTTGGGGAAAGATTGATATCTGTAAGGATAAGCAAATAGAGAAATTTCACCTATAGAAAAACTACCAGTCAAAACAAATGCAGATGAATTTGCAAATAAATTTATAAAACATGAACAGGAGAGGAGCACCTGGGTGGCGCAGTCAGTTAAGCGTCCGACTTCAGCCAGGTCACGATCTCGCGGTCCGTGAGTTCGAGCCCCGCATCAGGCTCTGGGCTGATGGCTCGGAGCCTGGAGCCTGTTTCCGATTCTGTGTCTCCCTCTCTCTCTGCCCCTCCCCCGTTCATGGTCTGTCTCTCTCTGTCCCAAAAATAAATAAAAAACGTTGAAAAAAAAAATTAAAAAAAAAAAAAACATGAACAGGAGAAAGTTGTTACGAAATTCTCAATATTCTGTTTTTACCAAACTTCTATAGGACATTGGAAAGATTTATTGTAGATTAAAAGTGTGATCACTGAATCACAAATCTAGGAGGCAATGAACAGGTAGGTAAAACCAGAAAAACAAAGTAGAAGATAAAACAGAAATTCTCCAAGACCTAAGCAGAAACATTTTTTAAAATAATGAAAATGATGAGAGAGGTTCTGGGGATAGAGACTGGAAATATAACCCCAGAAGTCTGGAACAGAACAGTTGGAATAGAAGTGATAAAGAAAAGAAGGCTTTCCTAAGCTAAATACAGAGACCCAAGTCCATATTAACTTGACTGTCAATATTAACCTGATGAAATGGGAAAAGAGGAATTATTATTCCTTTTTTGAATAATGAAGGAATCTGAAATACAGAGAAATGAGGGATGTGCACGATTTCTCACCCCCATATCTAGTGCAGCTAGAGCCAGAGCCCCGATCTCTTACATCCAGAGCAGTATCCTTGGGGTGCAAGCATGTCAGGACATATGTGTCACTGAGGTTTTTTGATTATTCTGCAATAAATTCACCTGTCAATTTTTAAAAAAAATTTTTTTAATGTTTTATTTATTTTTTGACAGAGAGAGACACAGCATGAGCGGGGGAGGGTCAGAGAGAGAGGGAGACACAGAATCCAAAGCAGGCTCCAGGCTCTGAGCCATCAGCACAGAGCCCGATGTGGGGCTGGAACTCACAGATTGCGAGATCATGACCTGAGCCGAAGTCGGACGCTCAACCGACTTAGCGACCCAGGCGCCCACACCTGTCAATTTTTTTAAAATTTATTTATTTATTCTGAGAGACAGCGTGAATCAGGAGGGGCAGAGAGCGGGAGAGAGAGAGAGAGAGGGAATCCCAAGCAGGCTCCGCAGGGTCAGCGCAGAGCCCGACATGGGGCTTGAACCCATGATACCGTGAGATCATGACCTAAGCCAAAATCAAGAGTCATACGCTTAACTGACTGAGCCACCCAGGCACCCCCACCTGTCAGTTAATTCAAATGAACCTCTGAAATTTTAGGCACATATGATTATTAAGCTTTGGATTTGTAAGAAAGTTCTAACTTCAAAGGGCAAATTCAGCCTTGAGAATTATCACTGGAAAAACACTATTGTCACCAATTACTGCTCCTTCCATGAGCCTGTAAATAATCCCATAACTTAATGAAGACCTATGTTAGAAATATCTGTTTCCTTTGAAAACATTCTTTCAGCAGTTGTCAAACTTACCTTTTCATGACTTTGCTTACTGTGAATTTAAATCACAACCTATCTGGGAAAGAATAAGTCCACTGCATGATGCAGCATAAGCACATACATTTGCTAATGGAAAATAATCATGTCCACCACCTAATCAGAGCAGCTAGCTCCCCCAGGACCAGCACCTTGTATGCACTGAGTTGGATTCAGAGTTCAGGACTCAGTTCTGCATCAGAGCTGACCTTCCTCAGGATGGCATATGCTGCACTTGAACCCCCAGAGCCTAGCCACTCTGCTCCTATCATCTTTTGCCTGGAATGTCAGTCCTGTTCCCACTCCCCAAGTCTGGATGAAGTACATGTTTGACAGGTGTAGCTATTTTGCTTTTTCAACCCTGTCTAGGGCTTTACCATTCTTTATATTTAAAAAATATATATTTATTTATTTTTGGGTGAGTGCAAGCCGGGGAGGGGCAGAGTGAGGGGGACAGAGGATCCGAAACAGGCTCTGCACTAACAGGCTGACAGCAGTGAGCCTGACGTGGGGCTCAAACTCATGAACTGTGAGATCATGACCTGAGCTGAAGTTGGACACTCAACCAACTGAACCACCCAGGTGCCCTCCATTCTTTGTCTTTCCTAAACACCAGATTGGCCTCTCCTTCCAGCCAGCTTTCAGACAATAAGGTTGCTAATAAAATCTGCACCTGCTCAAGATCTGACACTTGACACCAGGAGCCCTTGAACATTTTCAGCATATGCAAGCCCCTCCTAGGTTAGGTCTGGGAAAGGTGGTGGCTATGCATGAGGATGCCCTATCTTGGCTCTCACTGGGGCCCAGTTTCCTTCTGGCACAAAGGCCAGTGCTTTTATGGGCAAATATATGATGTGATGCTGTTTGCCACAGATTTGGGTAAGAGACTCAGAGAAGCAGCCATAAAACTCACAGAAGAAGCTTGTCTGTCAAAGGGAAAACACTCAAGTTCCATTCTAGACTAAAGACAACTCTCTATGTGATTATTTCTTCTGCAAGTTGTATATCCTATAGTTATATCCTATTGCTAGACCCAAGAGATGAACATTAGTTTTACTCAAAATAAATGAATGGAGGCAGGTTTGGGGATTCAATAATGGAATCTTCCCCAAGCCAATAATTCCCTTTCTCTGGGTGCTAGGGACCTCTTCCTAACTGAAGGGATAAGAGACACTGGTTTATCTGTCTCACCTTCAAGCTACTTCTGCCAGACAATAAACATAGCAGTCAACGATACTCTCTCATTTCTTGTCCTTTCTAGGACACCAGAGTATAAAACAAAAGAGAGAGGCACATGACTCACCAGTGTCTGGTAGGTACTCTGGCCAGCCCATGCAGTTCAGTCCTGTTGGGGCACTCTGGGAGAATGGACGGTTTCTTCTAGCGAGACTCAAAGACTCTGGAGAGGTCACAGTCATCTTCCTCCAACACTGGGAGAGGAGGAAAGAGGCAGAGAGTAAATGAAGAAAAGAGATGATATGCTGTCATTGCCACATCGTACTTTTATCATTGTCCAGGATCTTTGCTGTGAGCAGGATACACAGCCAAAATGCACACAGCTTCAGGAGGTGCCATTTACATCAAAATCCATGAGGAAAAAACCCAGAAAACTTCTCCTGGGGTCTGTAACCTGTATGGCCATATATGATAATTGTGGCAGAACAGGTTGTCATTCAACAATGTGAAATAAGGACTATTGAGAAGGTCTCCAAACTCCCAAATCTCCAGCTGCTCAGTCACACAGCCTGACATTTCTCCAAAAGCATGACTGTTAGTTTTAATTAAGGCATATTATTTTAGGGGTGCTTAAGTAAAATACTACCCATGAAGTCCTGGGCATTTCATAAATATGAGACAGACTTACCCTTCAAATTGTAAGGACCAGTGTTGCATAGGGTCTTGGGAAGACAAGGGATATTGTCCCATTCTTTATCATTCTATCATCCAGATATAAAATTGGCCCCTTCCAGTTTTGTCTACTTTGTAAGGTTATTAGATTAGCTTAAACATTTTCATATGTAGGGGCACCTGGGTGGCTCAGTCGGTTGAGCGTCTGACTTTGGCTTGGGTCATGATCTTGCAGTCTGTGAGTTTGAGCCCCATGTCGGGCTCTGTGCTGACAGGTTGGAGCCTGAAGCCTGTTTCGATTTCTGTGTGTCTCCCTCTCTCTTTACCCCTCCCCTGCTTGTGTTCTCTGTCTTAAAAATAAATAAATGTTTAAAAAATTAAAAATTTTGGTATGTATTCAAATAAATGTTTGTTCCTTTTCCTTCTCTTTTGTATCCCTGAAGTGATTAAGCAAGTAGTGCTTAGAAAATTCTTTTGTTGTCCCTATGATATCCTCTGGCTTGATCTCAACAGCAACTTGAAACTGGGTGTGCCCAAAAGGTACTCCAAAAGAAGCCCTTTCTGGTCTGACGAGAAGGAAAAGGGGCCCCTAAGAGTATGAATGAATGGAGAAAATCTTCTCTGTTGTTGTTTCCTCCCACCCCCAATTCCCAGGAAATCCTATTGTAGTATGGCAGTGACAGCCCGATAGGCACCTAAAACCCTGAGGAAGGGGAATCCTCCACGACTAGAGGAGCTCTGGTCCTAAGAACATGGAGGTGGGAGGAGAATCCTGTTTCATTTTTCTATCTCTGTTTTCCTGCTGCTTGGCTCTAGAGGCAGACACATTTGCAGGAAGTATATTGCAACGTAGGAAAACAAAAGCCCAGCTTTCTTGCAAAAAGATCAGGAATATAGGGGCTTCTGGAACGATAAAGTGTCTGGAAGAATTCAGAGAGGAAGAAATTCAAGAAAATGATCCCAAAAAGTGTATAAACTCCAGGACTTACCCCAAACTGTGCATGGGTGGATCTGAGCCTAAACAGGGTAGAAAGTCTTTGAGAACTGAACTATGGAAGAGAACATTTTACAGGTCCCAGACTAGCCACTGAGTGATCTAAATTATCCAAATAGCACTGAAAACACCTTGAAAACTGAAATGACCTAAGCCCCTGAAGGCCAGTAAGAACTTGTAGTCTAAATTGGATCAACTTCTTAAAAAATGTAATAGCCATCATTCTCCACAGCAACTAAACAAGGTCCAGAGTCTCATAACATAGTATTCAAAATGTCCAAGATATTATTCAAAATGACTTAACATACAAACAACTATGAAAATCTCAGTAATGTTTAAGGGAAAGGACAACCAACAGATCTCAACACCAAGGTAACATGGTAGTTGAAATTATCAGACTTTAAAGCAGCTCTTATAACCAGACTCTAAGAAGTACTCTTGAACTGAATGGAAAATAACAGCAGGGAGATATAGTTGACACTTGAATAACACAGTTTTGAAGTGTGCGGGTCCACTTACATGTGGATTTTTTTTTGATAACTACAGTACAGTGCTGTAAAGGTATTTTCTCTTCCTTATGATTTTCTTAACATTTTTTTTCTCTAGTTTGCTTATTGTAAGAATAAAGTATGTAATACATACAACATGAACAAGAAGTGATAACTGACTGCTTATGTTAGTAAGGTTTCTGGTCAACAATAGGCTATTGGTAAATTTTATGGGAATCAAAAGTTATGTGTGGATTTTGACTGTGTGTGAAGTTAGCACTCTTAACCCCTCTGTTGTTCAAGGGTTAAATATAGATGAAAAAAAAGAATGAAATTGATATATTAGAACTGAAAAATATAATAACTGAAATAAAAAATTCACTGGTAAGTTTTAATTACAACATAAGATTACTGAGGAAAGAATCAGTAAACTAAATAGCTCAAAAGAAATGATCCAGTCTGAAGAACAGAGAAACAAAAATACAGTAAAACCTTGGCTTGCTAGCATAATTCATTCTGGAAACATGCTTGTAATCCAAAGCACTCATATATCAAAGTGAATTTCAAGAACCATTGGCTCAGTTGTGATCATGCAATGTTCAGCATCACACACTGCTTGTATTGGAAGACATCACTTGTTTATCAAGTTAAAATTTATTAGAAATGTTTGTTCATCTTGTGGAACACTCGCAGAACAAGTTACTCATAAACCAAGGTTTTACTGTATTGGAAAAAATGAACAGAGCCTCAGGGACCTATAGGACAACAATAAACATCTAACATTCTGCCATCAGAGATGCAGGAACAGAAGAGAAAGTGTGGTGGAGAACAATATCAACAAATTTCTTGGAGGAAGAGTTAAGATGGCAGAGTAGTAAGGGGACTTGTCTGTCCCTCAAACACAGCGAGATCAACATCAAACCATTTTGAACACCTAGGAAATCAGTCTGAGGATTAACAGAATAGTCTGAATAATTCGAAGGAAAGAACACAGCAGGTACATAGTGCAGAGAGGGGAACTGGGGAAGTGAAGAGCTGCAGTGCCCCAGAGGGGAGGGGGCTGTTTTCATGGAGAGGAAAAGAGAGGGGGAGAGAGAGCAGTGCACTGGGTTTGCACAAGAAAGCACTCCCTCTGAAAGCAACTAGAGAGAAAGAGTGAAAACACGAACTGGGGACTGCACAAAACAACTGTTCCCCAAAACCACTGACAAGAGAAAAAGGAGAGAGTTTCAATACTGCCAGTTTTTTATAAACATTAGAGCACTGAATCTGAAGTTTCAGAGGTCAGCACCTGGCGGTGCTCTGGTGAGGAAGCAGGGCAGAGCCCTGGGAGCAGGCAGCAAGGTCTGAGGATCCCCTGGATCATGTGGGGAGAAGATGTTCCCTTCCTTGGAGTGCATTTGGTAGGGGTTATATGGCCTATCCACAGGTAGAAGATCCAGTAGGCACCATCAAGCCACCATGGCACCCATACAGGAACAAAGGATGACAGCTAAGGGCAGCAAATCCTGGTGCCAGCTCTGTGTTGTGAGTTACCATAAACTCTGAACTTCTGCCATTCTGCAGTGGGATGACTATTTCCTGGGACAAGCTGGCCCCAGCTACAGCACAGTGAGACCCTCCCCCAGAAGATCACTGCAGGTCTGAACCATGGGAGTCTCTGATGTGTGGTTTTGGAACACAACTGCACCTGAGATAAAACTCTGGAGAGAGGTGCCGCCTGGTAGGCAGACAGCTCAGACACAGACAGGAGGAAGGCAGAGAGCTGACAGAAGCAGGGGGCACAGGATGGGTGACTGATCCGTGTGTCTGTGAGAGTGCGAGCTTCTCACTTCAGAGACTAGAGAGCAGGGTGAAGCCATTTACACCATTAGCCCATCAACACTGATTGACTCCAGTGAGCAAAACAGTGCCACTAAGTGGAGAACAGGGCTGTTATACCAAGCCTTGCATCCCTGTTGCCTCCAGGTCCAACTCCACTAGGGTAAGTGGGCCTTGGAATCAGATCAGCAGACCCCTCCCCCAGAGGACCAGTACAAATCCCTTCTGGGAGCTTAGCCTACTGATCATAGAGTGCTGCAAAGATTCAGCTCTAGAGGAAAATGGATCTAGCTTCATTCGGGTTTTTCTGTTTGTTGGTTTGTTCACTTTTTTGTTGTTTTGTTTTTGTTTTTGTTGTTGTTTTTCTTTTCTTTTGTTTCTTGGACACAAAAAGAGCAAAATTTTTTATTTTATCTTATTATTTTTTATTTTTTAATTTTAATTTTTTTCTTTTTTTTAATCGAGCTTCTCTTAACAAGCAGACCAAAACACACCTAAGATCCAGCTTCCTTTATTTGATATTTAAAAAATTTAAATTTTTATTTCATTCTATTATTACTATTATTGTTGTTGTTGTTTTCTTCCTCCAAAATGACAAGAAGGAGGAATTCACCTCAAAAGAAAAAAACAGAAGAAATGACAGCCAGGGATTTAATCAATGCAGAATTAAGTAAGTGTTTGAACTAGAATTTAAAACAATGATTATAAGGATACTAGGTAGGCTTGAAGAAAGCATAGAAGACACAAGATAATCCCTTTCTGCAGAGATAAAAGAAGTAAAATCTAGTCAGACTGAAGTTAAAATTGCTATAACCAAGACGCAAACCCAAATGGAGGCCATAAAAATGAGGATGGATGATGAGGCAGAGGAGCAAAATAGTGATATAGAAGATAAAATTATGGAAAATAATGAAACTGAAAAGAAGAGGGAAACAAAAGTGAGAGATCCTGAAGGCAGACTTAGGGAACTCAGCAATTTATTAAAATATAATAATATTTATAACCTAGGAGTCCCAGAAGATGAAGAGAGAGAAAAAGGGGCAGAAGGTTTATGTGAGCAAATTATAGATGAAAACTTCCCTATTCTGGGAAAGGACACAGATATAAAATCCAAGAAACACAGAGAACTCCCATCAAATTCAATAAAAGCCAGCCATCACCAAGACATGTCATAATCAAATTCACAAAAAACACAAACAAGGAAAGAATACTGAACGCACCAAGGGGAAAAAAAGTCCTTAACCTACAAGGAAAGACATATCAGGTTCATAGTAGAACTGTCCACAGAAACTTGACAGGCCAGAAAGGACTGGCGAGATATATTCAACATGCTAAATAGGAAAAATATGCAGCCAAGAATACTCTATCCAGCAAGGCTGTCATTCAAAATAGAAGGAGAGATAAAGAGTTTCCCCAACAAACAAAAACTACAGGAGTCAGCCCTACAAGAAATTTTGAGGACTCTTTGAGTGGAGAAAACAAAAGACCAAAAGCAACAAACACTAGAAAGGACCAGAGCGCGTCACCAGAAACCAACACTACAGGCAACACAATGTCACTAAATTCATATATTTCAATAATCACTCTGAATGTAAATGGACTAAATATTTCAACCAAAAGACAAAGGGCATCAGAATAAATAAAAAACAAGATTCATGTATATGCTGCCTATGACTCATTTTAGACCTAAAGACACCTGCAGATTGAAAGTGAGGGGATGGAGAACCCTCTAACATGCTAATGGACGTCAAAAGAAAACTAGAGTAGCCATACTTACATCAGACAAATTAGATTTTAAAACAGACTGTAACAAGAGATGAAGAAGGGCATTATATCATAATAATGGGGTCTATCCACCAAGAAGATCTATCAATTATATTTATGCCCCCAGCTTGAAAGCACCCAAATATATAAATCAATTAATCACAAACATAAAGACACTCATTGATAATAATACAATAATAGTAGGGGACTTTAACACCCCACTTACAGTTATGGCATCTAAGCAGAAAACCACAGGACATACCTCCTCATAAGGAAACAATGGCTTTGAATGACACACTGGACCATATGCACTTTGCAGATATATTCAGAATATTTCATCCTAAAACAGCAGAATACACATTCTTTTTGAGTACACATGGAACATTCTCCAGGACAGATCACATACTGGGTCACAAGTCAGCCTTCAACAAATACAAAAAGATTGAGATCATGCCATGCATATTTTCAGATCACAACACTATGAAACATATAGTCAACCACAAGAAAAAGTTTGGAAGACCTTCAAGTACATGGAGGTAAAAGGATATTCTATTAAAGAATGAATAGGTTGACCAGGAAATAGAAGAAATTAAAAAAATACAGGAAGCAGGGATGCCTGAGTGGCTCAGTTAAGTGTCTGACTTTGGATTTGGGCTCAGGTCATGATCTCACAGTTCATGAGATAGAGCCCCGCGTAGTGCTCTGCGTTGACAGTGGAGCCTGCTTGGGATTCTCTCTCTCTCTCTCTCTCTCTCTCTCTCTCTCTCTCTCTCTCTCTCGCTTTCTGCCCCTCCTCTTCTCATGCTCTCTCCCTCTCTCAAAATAAATAAATATTTAAAAAAATACATGGAAGCAAATAAAAATGAAACCATGACAGTCCAAAACCTTTGGGATGCTGCAAAGGGAGTCCTAAGAGGGAAGTATATTGTAATTTAGGCTTACCTCAAGAAGCAAGAAAGGTCCCAAATACACAACCTAACCTTACCCCTAAAGGAGATAGAAAAGGAAGCAAATAAAGTAAAGCCAACAGAAGAAGGGGAATAATAAAGATTAGAGCAGAAATAACTTTTACAGAAACAAACAAAAAACCCAGTAGAACAGATCAATGAAACTAAGAGCTAGTTCTTTGAGAGAATTAACAAAAATGATAACCCCCTAGCCAGACTGATCAAAAAGAAAGAGGAAGGACCCAAATAGATAAAATTACAAATGAAAGAGGATATATCACAATCAATACCACAGAAATACAAACAATTATGAGAATACTATGAAAAATTATATGCCAACAAACTGCAGGCAATCTGGAAGAAATGGATGAATTCCTAGAAACTCACAAACTACCAAAACTGAAACAGGAAGAAATAGAAAATTTGAACAGACCCTTAACCATCAAAGAAATTGAACCAGTAATAAAAAATCTCCCACCAAACAGAGTCCTGGGCCAGATGGTTTCCCAGGGGAATTCTACCAGACATTTAAAGAAGAGTTAATACATATTCTTCTCAAACTGTTCCAAAAAATAGAAATGGAAGGAAAACTTCCAAACTGATTTTATTGAGGCCAGCATTACTTTGATTCCAAAACAAAGACCCCACTCAAAGGAGAATTACAGGCCAATATCCCTGATAATATGGATGCAAAAATTCTCAACAAGATACTAACAAATCGAATTTAATAGTACATTAGAGTATTCACCATGATCAAGTGGGATTTATTCCTGAGCTGCAGGGCTGATTCAATATTTGCAAATAAATCATCATGATACACTATATTATAAGAGAAATGATAAGAACCATATGGTCTTGTCAATAGATGCAGAAAAAGCATTTGATAAAATACAACATTCATTCTTGATAAAAACCCTCAACAAAGTAGGCATACATGGGACATACCTTAACATCATTAAGGCTGTATATAAGAGATCCACAGCTAATATCATCCTCAAAGGGGAAAAATTGAGAACCATTTCTCTACAGTTAGGAACAAGACAAGGATGTCCACTCTCATCATTACTATTTAAAATAGTACTGGAAGTCTTAGCCTCAGCTAAGGGGTTCAGAAAACAAAACGCTGAATACAGAACCCCTACAGAACTTTGGTGTTCTGAATAGAAAACCCAGAAATGGACCCACAACTGTATGGTCAACTCATCTTCAACTAAGCAGGAAAGAATATCCAGTGGCATAAAGACAGTCTCTTCAGCAAAAGGTGTTGGGAAAAACTGGACAGCAATATGCAGAAGAATGAAACTGCACCACTTTCTTACACATACATAAAAATAAATTCAAAATGGATAAAAGACCTAAATGTGAGACAGGAAACCATCAAAATCCTAGAGGAGAACCCAGGCAGCAACCTCTTTGATCTCACCTGGAGCAACTTCTTACTAGACACACTGCCAAAGGCAAAGGAAACAAAAGCAAACATCAACTATTGGAATTTCATCAAGAAAAAAAGCTTCTGCACAGTGAAGGAAACAATCAACAAAACTAAAATACAGCCTAGGAATGGGAGAAGACATTTGCAAATGACATATCTGATAAAGGTTTAGTATCCAAAATCTATAAAGAACTTATTAAACTCAACAGCCAAAAAACAAATAAGCCAGTTAAGAAATGGACAGAAGACATCCATAGATACTTATCCAAAGAAGACATCCATATGGCTAACAGACATATGAAAAAAATGCTCACCATCACTCATCATCAGGGAAATACAAATCAAAACCATGATGAAATAACCACCTCACACCTGTCAGAATGGCTAAAATTAACAACATAAGAAACAACAGGTATTGGCAAGGATGCAGAGAAAGAGGAACACTCTTGCATTGTTGGTGTAAATGCTAATAGGTGCAGCCACTGTGGAGAACAATATGGAGGTTCTTCAAGAAACTAAAAATAGAACTACCCTACCATCCAACAATTGCACTACTAGGTATTTGCCCAAAGGACACAGAAATACAGATTCAAAGGGGTACATGCACTCCAGTGTATATATCACTATTATCAACAATAGCCAAACTATGGAGAAACCCTAAATGTCCAAATGGATAAAGAAGACGTGGTATATAACAACAAATCATATATATATAAGGGAACAATCATTCAAATGACTACACATTTTTCATGGAGGCCAGAAAGAAGTGGAACAGTATTTTTTAAATGCTACACCAACTGTCAACCCAGAATTCTATATCCATCAAAAAAATACTTTAGGGAAGAAAGTGAAATAAATACATTCTTAGATGAAGCAAACTAAGAAAATTTGTCACTACCAGACCTATGCTAAAGAAATTTTAAAGCCCTTCAAACTAAAGGGAAATGATACTAGAGAGAAACTTCAAAAGTCAGGAATTAAAGGAAGAGCAATAGAAATAGTAAATATATAGGTAAGTATAATAGATATTTTTCTCTAAGTTCTTTAAAGTATGTTTGACTTAAAAGCAAAAATTACAATATTTTCTGATAGGGTTTTCGATATATGCAGATGACCTATGACAACTACAGCATTAAGGGGGTATATTAAAGAGACCTATATGGTGGAAGGTTTTCTTTTTTCTTTTTTTTCTGAGGTAGGCTCCACATCCAATGTGGGGCTTGAACTCACAACCCTGAGATCAAGAATTTTATGCTCTATTGACTGAGACACCCACGTGCCCCTTGATGGAAGATTTTAGACATCTCTCTTGGTGTAGTAAAATACCAAGTATAAGTGAACTATGAAAAGTTAAGGATGTATATTAATTCCTAGCCTGGCTATTAAGAAAAAAATCCACATAACAATATATAGTTAAAGAAAATAACATATAAGTTAAAATTGAAAATTTTAAAAATAATCCAAAGACAGTAAAAGGAAACAGAGCAATGAATCAGAGGAACAAGCAGAGAACACTGTAGATCTTAAACCCAAACACATCAATAATTACATTAAATTGAAATACGAACATATAATTACAGAGATTTTCAAAATGGATTAATGAAAAAAAAGACCCTGACCATATGCTATCATAAGAAATCCACTTTCAAAATGATGAAGGTGGGTAAAAAGTAAAAGGATGGAAAAACATATGCTACACAAACACTAATCAAAAGAAAACACTAATATCAGACACAACAGACTTCAGAGCAAGGAAAATTACCAGGTATACAGGAGGACACTACATACATAACAAGAGGGTAAATTCACCAAGTAGGCAGGACAACCCTAAATATGTATGCATCTAACCACAGACCTTCAAAATATATGAGAAATAGAAATGCCACAATTATGGTTGGATACTTTAACACTTCTACTGCCGTGAAAAAATAAAAGAAACAGCAAGTGAACAGATGAAGGGAACAACACCATCCACCAAATAGAACTGACAATTACAGAACGGTCCACCCAACAATTTCAGAATATGCGTTGTTTTCAAGTGCACACAGAATATTCACTGAAAGACTATATCCTTGCTGATAATGATAATAACAATGGTAACAACAACAACGTAAGTTTAAAAGGATTGAAATCATACAGAATATGCTTCTCCATAATGGAATTACACTAGAAATCAGTGATAGAAAGTTAGAGAGTCTCTACTTAGAAATTAAGCAACACACTTCAAAATAATCCATGGTAGTCCAGTGACCACACTTTGAGAACTGTAATCCAGTTTTCCAATTCCTTCAACATATGCTTTTTTAATTCCTAATGTTCTGATTCTTTCAAGTTACACTGTAGTATTCTTTTTGTGTTTACTAGTAGAAACTATCAGACCATTATTTGACTCAACTAGTACATAATCCCCACTTCCCATTAAATTATCAGGACTCTCTCTTAGGCCCCCAAACCTGTTAAAATCAGAGAATTTCAGACTTAGAATTCTCTAGAAATCTACTTTAGTCCTGGTTAAGGGGGCAATGGACCCCACACATGTATTTGTGTAGGTCCAATTACACCTGATTTTTAAAAATAGTCATATAAACTGGTGACACTATATCATTTTTCCAAAACTTTCTGTCAAGCCATCTTTCACATGGATTACTAAAACATTCTCCTAAATCTTCTCTCCTTCCTGTACACCATATTTGTCATGCCACTCCCTGTTTAAGCCCTAAAAGCCTGCCATTTCTTATAGGATTAAGTCAAGATTGACTGATGGGGGGCCAACTTTTTCACATTTTGTCTTCTAGCCACTGTGGCAACCACTATTATCTGCCTCTCTACCACCAAGAACCGACCACTCAATACTGCCTGATACTCCATGAATTCCATACTACCATGTCCTTAAAAAATTATAGAGGTATAATTGACACATAACATTATATTGATTTCAGGTATACAACATAATTATTTGATATTTATGTATACTGCAAAGTGATCACCACATAAACCTAATTACCACCTGTCCCCATACAAAGATAATTTTAGAATTAGCTCTTTTGACAAATTTTGAGCATATGCTATGATATTATTGATTATAGTCACCATGCTGTATATTATGTCCCCATGACTTACTTATTTTATAATGGGAAGTTTGCACCTCTTGACCCTTTTCACCTGTTTTGCCCACTCTCCATTCCTTCCCTTCTGCAGCCACCATTGTGTTCTCTGTATCTATGAGTTTTGTTTTTTTAGATTCCACATATAAGCAAATTTATCCAGTATTTATCTTTCTCTGTCTGACTTAATTTGCTTAGCATAATTCCCTAGAGGTCCATCCATGTTGTCACAAATGGTAAGATGTCATTTTCTTTTATGGATGAGTAATAGTCCACTGTGTATTTATATCTAGCTTTGTTCTTTCTCAAGATAGCTTTGGCTATTCTTCTGTGGTTTCATACAAATTTTAGGATTTGTTTTGTTCTAGTTCTGTGAAAAATACTATTGATATATGCACCCCTATGTTTATTGCAGTGTTACTTATAATAGCCATAATATGGAAACAACCCAAGTGTCCGTTGGTAGATGAATAGATAGTGAAGACATACAATGGAATATTATTCAGCCATAAAAAAGAATGAAATCTTGCCATTCATGACAACATGGATGAACTAGGGATTTATGCTAAATAATCAGTCAGGAGAAAGACAAATATATGATTTCACTTATATGTAGAATCTAAAAAGCAACACAAATAAAGAGAAACAGATTCATAAATATAGAGAAAAAAACTAGTGGTTGCCAGAGGGGAAGGGAGTGGGGGAATAGATGAAATAAAATAAGGGGATTAAGAGGTAAAAGCTTCTAGTTATAAAATAAATAAGCCACAGGGATAAAAAGTACAACATAGGGAATACTGTTGTAGGGAATAATATTGTAAATAACTTTGTATGGTGACAGACAGTAGCTAACTTACTGTGGTGAGCATTTTGTTATGTAATTATCAAATCACTATGTGATCCACCTGAAACTAATATGTTTTATACCAACTGTACCTCAGTTAAAAAAAAACATATTGTACTGGCATAAGAACAAACACAGATCAATTGAACAGAATAGATGGCCCAGAAGTAATCCCATGCATGTATGGTCAATAAATTTATGACAAAGCAGGCAAGAATGCATAATAGGGAAAGGATAGTCTCTTCAGTAAATGGTGCTGTGAAACATGGACAGCTATATGGAAAATGAAACTAGACCACTATCTTATACCATATACAAAAATTAACTCAAAATGGATTAAAGACCTAACTCTAATGCATGAAATCATAAGTCTCCTAAAAGAAAACATAGGTAGTAATCTCTTGGACATCAACCTTAGCAGTACTTTTCTATGTTTCCCCAGGCAGGAAACAAAAGCAAAAATAAACAATTGGGCTACATAAAACTGAAAAGCTTTTGCATAGTAAAGGAAACCATTAATAAAATGAAAATTCAGCCTACTGAATAGAAGAAAGTAGGGGCATCTGGGTGGCTCAGTCAGTTAAATGTCTGGCTCTTGATTTTGGCTCAGGTCATGATCTCATGTTCATGAGATTGAGCCCCACATCAGGTTCTGTGCTGACAGTGAAGAGCCTATTTAGGATTCTCTCTCTTTCCCTCATTCTTCCCTTTCCCTGTTCACACACTCTCTAAAATAAACAAACAAACAAACAAATAAATAAATGTATTTGCCAATGGTATATCTGATAAGGGGTTAATATACAAAATATAAAAAACTCCTACAATTCAACACCAAGTAAATACATAATCCAATTAAAAATTGGCAGAGGAATAGGCATTTTTCTAAAGAGTGCTTACAGATAGATGGCCAACAGACACATGAAAAGGTGCTCAACATTACCAATAATCAGAGAAATGCAATCAAAACCACAGTGAGCTTTAACCTCACACCAGTCATAATGGTTAGTATCAAAAAGACAAAAAATAAAAAGTTTTGGCAAGGATGTGGAGAAAGGAGAACCCAGTCACTGTTGGTGGGAATGTAAATTGGTGCAGCTACTATGGAGAACAGTATGGAGGTTTCTCAAAAAAACTAAAATACCATACTATTTTGATTACTATAGCTTTGTAATATAGTTTGAAATCAGGGAGCATGATGTCTCCAGCTTTGTTCTTCTTTCTCAAGATTGTTTTGGCTATTTGGGATATTTTGTGGTTCCATACAAATTTCAGGATTGTTCATTCTCTTTCTGTGAAAAATGCCATTGTAATTTTGATACAGATTACACTGAATCTGTAGATTGCTTTGGGTAATATGCACATTTGAACAATATTAATTCTTCCAATCCATAGGCATGGTATATCTTTCTATTTGTGTCTTCTTCAATGTTTTTCTTTAATGTCTTATAATTAAGTGTACAGTGTAATTTAACCATGGAGGTCTTTGGTTCCTAGGGATTGTATTATTTTTTTTTAATTTTTAAAATGTTTTATTTTATTTTTGAGAGAGAGAGAGAGAGAGCAGGGGAGGGGCCGAGAGAGTAGGAGACACAGAATCTAAAGCAGGCTCCAGGCTCTGAGCTGTCAGCACAGAGCTTGAAGCAGGGCTGAACCCATAAACCATGACATCATGACCTGAGCTGAAGTTGGACCCTTAACCTACTGAGCTACCCAGGTCCCCCAGAATGTATTCTTTATGATGCAATTGTAAATGGCATTGTTTTCTCAATTTATCTTTTTTAAAAATATTTTTTCTAATGCCCTTTATTAAAAAAAATGTTTATTTATTTACTTTTGAGAGAGAGACAGACAGACAGACAGAGAATCCCAAGCAGGCTCCGTGCTGTCACCACAGAGCCTGATGTGTAGCTTGAATTCATGAACTGTGAGATTGTGACCTGAGCCACAATCAAGAATCAAATCCTTAACTGACTGAGCCACCCAGAAACCCCTTAATTTCTCTTTCTGATTGTTTGTTATAAGTATATAGAATGCAATCAATTTTTTTTGTATATTGATATTGTACTCTGCAACTTTACTGAATTCATTTATTAGTTCTAACAGTTTTTTGGTGGAGTCTTTAGGGCTTTCCATACAAGTTATATCATGTTGCCTGAAAATAATGACAGTTTTACTTTTTCCTTTCTGATTTATATGTTTTCTATTTCTTTCTCTTGCTTAATTCCTCTGTCTAGGACTTCCAGTACTAAGGTGAATAAAAGTAGTGACAGTGGCTATCCTAGTCTTATTGCTGATCTTTCCTAAGATCACTACTGAGTATGTTAGCTATGGGCTTGTCCTAAATGGCCTCTATTATGGTGAGTCATGTTCCTTCTATACCCACTTTGTTGAGAGAATTCTATCATGAATGGATACTGAATTTTGTCAAATCATTTTTCTGCATGTATTGGGATGATCACATGATTCTATCCGTTTTGTTGATATGGTGTACTGCATTGGTTTACAGATTTTGAACCATCCACACATTCTTGGAATAACTGATCATGATGTATGATCCTTTTATTGTCTTGTAGTATTTGACTTGCTTCAGAATTTTTTTGAAGATTTTTACATCTTTGTTCATTAGAGATATTGGCATGTAATTTTCTTTTTTGTGGTGTCTTTGGATTTGGGATCAGGGTACTGCGGCTTTGTAAAATGAGTTTTGGAAGTGTTGCTTTCTCTTTAATTCTTTGGAAGACTTTGAGAAAGATAGGTATTAAGTCTTCTTTGAATGTTTAGTGGAATTCACCAGTGAAGCTATCTGGTCATGAATTGTTTGTTGGGAGGGTTTTGATTACTGTTTAATCTCCTTAATCTCCTTTAATCAGTCTATTCAAATTTTCTATTTCTTCATGATTCAGTTTTGGAAGTCTGTATGTTTCTAGGAATTTATTTCTCAGGTTGTCCAATTTGTTGGTGTATAATTGTTCTTAGTAGTCTCTTACAGTCCTTGTATTTCTGTGGTATCAGTTGTAACTTCTCTTTCATTTCACTTATTTATTTGAGTCCCCTCTCTTATCCCTTTTTTTCTCGGTGAGCCTGGCTAAAGGTTTGTCAGTTTTGTTTATCTATTCAGAGAATTATCTCTCAGTTTCATTGATATTTTTTAAGATTATTATTTATTTTGAGAGAGAGAGAGAGAGAGAGAGAGCGCATGCACACAAGCAGGGGAGGGGTAGAGAGAGAGGGAGAGAGAAAGAATCCCAAGCGGGCTCCACACCGTCAGCGCACAGCCCAATGTGGGGCTTGAACTTAGGAACTGTGAGATCATGACCTGAGCTGAAATCAAGAGTCGGATGCTTAATCAATTGAGCCACCCAGGCACCCCTTACTGATCTTTCCTTGTTGTCTTTTAGTCTCTATTTATTTCTGCTCTGATCTTTATTATTTCCTTCCTCCTAGTAATTTTGTTCTATTTGTTCTTTTCCTAGTTCCTTTAGGTATATGGTTTAGTTATTCATTTGAGATTATTCTTGTTTTCGAGATAGGCCTGTATTGCTATGAAATTCTCTCTTAGAACTGCTTTTGCTTTGTCCCTTAGATTCTATAAAGTTGTGTTTCCATTTTTATTTGTCTTGAGATAGTTTTTGATTTCTCTTTTGATTTCTTCATTAACCCATGTTGTTTAGTCACTGCACATTTGTCATATTTTCAGTTTTCTTCTTTGAATTGATTTCTAGTTTCCTATCATTGTGGTCATAAAAGATGCCTGATATGATTTAATTATTCTTAAACTTGTTAAGACTTGTTTTGTGGCCTAACATGTGATCTATCCTGGAAAATGTTCCATCTATACTTGAGAAAACTGTGTATTCTGCTGCTTTTGGATGGAATGTTCTGTATATATTGGTTAAGTCAATCTTGTCCAATGTGTTGTTAAAAGCCAATGTATCTTTATTGAGTTTGTTCAAGATGACCTATCCATTGATGTAAAGTGGGGTTTTAAAGTCCCCAACCTTTATTTTATTGCTGTCAATTTCTCCCTTTAGGTCTGTTAGTATTTGCTTTATATATTTTGGTACCACTGTGTTGGGTGTATATGTATTTATAAATGTTATGTCTTCTTGCTGGATTGATCCCTTCATTATTATGTAATGCCCTTATTTGTCTTTCATTACAGCTTTTTTGTTGTTATTCTTTCAAAGTCTATTTTATCTGATATGAGTATAGCTACATCAGCTTTCTTTTGCTTCCCATTTGCTTTATGTATCTTTAGGTCTGAAGTGAGTCTCTTGTAGGTAGCATATAGATGATTGTTGTTTTTAATCCACTCAGCCTCTATGTCTTTTGATTGGAGAATTTAGTCCATTTAAATTTAAAGTTATTATTGATAGGTATGCCATTTTGTTGTTTTCTAGCGGCTTTTATAGTTCTATGTATCTTTCTTCTTCTCTTGCTCTCTTCCCTTGTGCTTTGATGATTTTCTTTAGTGTTGTATAGACTCCTCATTATCTTTCATGTATCTATGATAGGGTTTTGCTCTGTGGAACCATGAAGTTCACATGAACCATGAAGTTCACATATAATACTATATATATATACATATATATATACATACGTGTATATATATATGTGTATATATATATGTTAGACTATATATATATACACACATAGTAGGCTATATATATACACATATACATATATACAGTCTCTCTCTATATATATACTATACTATATATATAGTATATATACTATAAACTTATATATATATATATATATATATATATATATAACTTATATATATATATATATATATATATATATACTTATATATATAGTATATTGCTATAAACTTAAAATAGACTATATATGTGTGTGTGTGTGTGTGTGTGTGTGTGTGTGTGTGTGTATATACACATATACATATATACAGTCTCTCTCTATATATATACTATACTATATATATAGTATATATACTATATATATAGTATATATATATAGAGAGACTGTATATATGTATATGTGTATATACACACACACACACACACACACACACACACACACACACATATATAGTCTATTTTAAGTTTATAGCAATTTAAGTTTGAATGCATTGTGAAAGCACATTTTTACTTCCCTTCAGCATTTTTTTTTTGATATCTCATTTTACATCTTTTTGTGTATCCCTTAACTAAGTTTTGTAGTTATGGTTAATTTTACTACTTTTGTCTTTTAACCTTCATACTAGCTTTATAACTGGTTAATCTACTACCTCTACTGTGCATTTAAATTTATTGTTGTGATTTTTACTTTCATATATTTTCTAGTTACTAATTAGTGCCTTTTCTTTTCATCTCAAAGAAGTCCCCTTTACCCTTCTTGTAAGGCCAGTTTAGTAGTGATGGACTTAATTACCTTTCGTTTGTTGAAAACTTTATTTCTCCTTCAATTCTGAATGATAATCTTGCTGAGTAGAGTAGTCTTGGTTGAAAGTTTCCCGACCCGCCCCCCCCCCCCCCCCCCCCCCCCCCGCCCCGAGCTTTGACTGTATAATACCACTCTCTTTCAAACTGCAAAGTTCCTGCTGAGAGATCTGGTGATAGCCTTCTGGGGATTCCCTTGCATGTAACAAGTTGTTTTTCTCTTGCTGCCATTAATATTCTCTCTTTTGACGTTTTAATCATAATGTGTCTTGGGTAGATCTCTTTGGATTCACCTTGTTGGGAGCTTTCTGAACTTCCTGGATCTGGCTGTCTGTTTCCTTTCCCAGATTAGGGAAGTTTTCAGCAATGTTTTCTTCAGATAATTTTTCTACTCCTTTCTCTCTCTCTCTTCTCCTTCTGAGACCCTTATAATGTGAATGTTATCCCACTTGATTTTGTTCCACAGATCCCCTACACTATCTTCACTTTTTAAAATCTTTTTTTTTTTCCTGCTCTGTTTGGGTGAGTTCCACTGCTCTGTCTTCTAGATCATTGATTCTTTCTTCAGATTCATTTAGTCTGCTGTTGAACCCCTCTAGTGTATTTTTCAGTTCAGTTATTGTATTCTTCAGCTCTGTGACTTCTGTTTAAAGAATATACTTTGTTTAAAGAATATACTTTCTTATATTTTTCTATCTCTTTAACTTCTCATTGTGTTCATCCATTCTTGCCCCAAGTTTGGTATCTTTATGATCATTACTTTCAATTATTTATCAGAGAGATTACTTATAATATTTGAGGTTTTATCCTACCATTTTGCTTGGAACATATTCTTCTGTTTCCTCATTTTGCTTGACTGTCTTGTGTTTGTTTCTATGAATTATGAAAAAGAGCTACTCTAAAGTCTTGAAGGAGTGGTTTTGTGGAAGTGATAAAATGTGGCTTTGTGGAAGTGATGAATGTCTTTCAAACATTTTTGGTTGTCTAAGCTGCTTGATTTATTCTTGATAGTTCCTCATTGTTGAGAGTACACCAAGACCTGTCATGATCCAAGGAGAAAGATCTGAGCACCTAGTTTCAGGCTTATTGGAAGTCTGACTCTCAGGCAGTAGTTTTCAAAGTATGCAAATATATCCAGTCCTGGGGGGCTATAATCATGTACCCTGCTGGCCTCTAGAGTCCTACTTGTGCCCTGCTCCTAAGATTAGCAAATGGATCCCCTTCATATGTAGTAAAAGTGGTTTTCAAACTGCTGATTTTACATTGGTTTCTGGGGCAAGTGAGACTACATATAAGTCCTTTAAAAGGAGTATCTCAGTTTCCTACAGTCCTTTGGGTCCCTTGGATGTAAGCCCTATTAGTTTTCTAAGCCAGACATTTTGGGGGCTCATCTCTCTGGTGCAGGTCCCAAGGGTTGGGATGCTTGATGTGGGGCACAAACCCCTCCCTCCTCTGAGAGAAACTCTGGACTTGAGAGATCCCTCCCTATTGGGTGTCACTGCTTCTGGGGTGGGGTTTTTGGAGAGACTATGTCTCTGCCTCTCCTACTCATCTCCATGTGGTCTTTTTATCCATTGTTGTGGAGAAACATTTCAGCTAGTTTCCAGTTCTTTTTCAGATGGAAGTGTTCCATATGTAGCTGTAGATTTGGTGTGAACAGGAGGAAGTGAGTTCAGTTTCTTCCTACACCACCATCTTGGACCAACTTCCCCTACCATTCCCTTGACTTTGCTTTCTGTGGTGAAAATTTGCTTTCTGTGGTGAAAATTTATCAATTTTTCATGCAAGTATCTCCCTGTCTGCAAGGTATTTCCCATGCTCCCTCCACACAGAATTACCCACATCTCCTTTCTGTTAACAGTATTCTGTTGATATCACTACAGCATCTGTTTTGCAGTATGGTTATTCTATGGTTTGTGTTCAGTGAATTACAACATATATTTTATTATTGTGTTGGCACTTTAGCTACACTATAAGCTCCCTGAGGAAAGAGACTACCTATATCTTTTATCCACATCATATGATTCTGAATCAAGCTCATTATTCAGGAAGGGGCTGATAGAGAAAAATGGAATAGCTTTCATTAAGCAATTTATATGTGTCTGGTATGTACTGCACAGTTCATTCATCATTTCTCATTTAATTCCTACAAGTCAAGATAGAAAGAAGTTAACATCTCCATTTTCCAGATGAGGAAAAAGGTTCAAAGAGGTTAAGCAAAGCTAGATGCCTCAAATCTCCTTATTCTCTAGACCATCATTTTTGAAATAAAACTGTATTTCCATTTCTACTGCTTCATTTCCTCTACTTTCCTCATTTTACTACTCACTCAGTTTGACTTCTGTCTACACTCTATACTCACACTGCTTTACAAAGCTCAATAACTAAGTTCTGACTGTGAAATCCAGTGAGTCACTTTCAGTGCTTTCTGCTGTATTTGACATTGCTGATCATTCCACTGTTTCTGCTCTATTCCTTTTCCTTCTCTCTTGGCTTTCCTTCCTTTGTAATGATTCATGTTGGCATTCTGGGTTCTGCCTCCTCCTTTTCTGACAGAATACAAACTTCTCATGGTTCTTTAATCTCCATTTTAGCCCTGACCTGTTCCCTAAGCTTTAGACTCATAATTTCAACACTGATTCCTGAATATATACATTTGAATGAGCCACAGGTACCCCTGAATGAACAAGTACCAAATCAAACTTATTCTTTTTTAAAAATTTATTTTGAGTAGAGGAAGGGCAAAGAGAGAGAAGGAGAAAGAGAATCCCAAGCAAGCCCAGTGCTGTTAGCACAGACATCATGTCAGGCTCAATCCCATGAACCATGAGATCATGACCTGAGCTGAAATTAAGAGTCTGATGCTTAACTGACTGAGACACCCAAGCACCCCTGAACTTAATATTCTACTCCTTTCTCTATATCCCAGTTCCTCTTGTATTTCCTTTCTCAGGGAATGCTGTTACTATTCATCTACACAATTGTTTGGCTGAAACCCAACATTAGCTTCTTCCCTTTTTCATCTCTCACATCCAATACTAACTAAATCTGATAAACTTTTACCTCTCTTTTTTTGCTTATGTATTATTATTTTTCAAATAATTTATTTATTTAGTTAACATATAGTGCAACAATGATTTCAGGAGTAGATTCCTTAATGCCCCTTACCCATTTAGTCCATCCTCCCTTCCACAACCCCTATAGCAACCCTCTGTTCTCTATATTTAAGAGTCTCTTATGTTTTGTTCCCCTCCCTATTTTTATATTATTTTTGCTTCCCTTCCCTTATGTCTATCTGTTTTGTATCTTAAAGTCCTCATATGAGTGAAGTCATATGATATTTAGACTTTTCTTTATTAAATACATCTCCAACCTTCTCCTAGAGAGGATGTAACATCTGGTGGTTGAAACATGGACCCTGGAGCCAGACTTCTTAGGTTTGAATCATATCCCTGCTATCAGCTAGTTATGTGATCTTGGGCAAACTCCTTGTTTTTTTATGCCTTGATTTTCTTACTAGAAAAATGAGAATAATATTAATACTTGCATCTTATGCCATCTGTAGGAATGAATGTGTTATTTCATTTGAATCAATTAGTGACTATTACATAGAACATGCTTGATAAATACTAGAGCAATTTTTATAATTTTACGTATGCTGGCTACCACTTGACTAATTCAGATCCTCATATCTTATTGTGTCTCCCTCAAATTCATCTTCTACTCTGCTTCCAAGTATCTTATTTTTTAAATAGGATATGCAATTGTCAGCATCAGGTGACTATATTGCTTCCACACTTAAAAGCCACATAGTGGCCAAAGGACAAACTATAAACTCTTCATCTAGAATGCTCTATGTCTTGGCCTTGACCTAATCCTCTGTTCCATCTCCTGCCACTCCCCCTCATACTTTACACACTTGGTAATCTAACTCCTTAAAATTACAAACGTATCTGTGCTAAGGATGTTTTCTCTGCTCTAACAGCCTTTTTGCATTCCTTTCTTTTCTAAGTAACCTACACAGCTTTCAGACTCAGCCCAAGGGACATCTACATTACTAGACTGGTTTCAGCATTCCTCCTGTGACCCACCCCCATCTCCCCTCCCCCATCCTTGCATTCCTCTATTGTAGTATCTTAATTTTTATATCTTCACCACCCAGAACAATGTTAGTGCTCCATACATTATTTTTAAAATTAAATATATGTTGGGGTGCCTGGGTGATTCAGTCAGTTAAACATCTGACTCTTGATTTCAGCTCAGGTCATGATCTCACAGTCATGGGGTTGTGGGATCAAGCTGAGAGTTGGACTCTGCACTGACAGCACATAGCCTGCTTGGGATTCTCTGTCTCCTTCTCTCTCTGCCCCTACCCCACTCACGCGTGCGTGTTCACATCCTCTGTCAAAATAAATAAATAAACATTAAAAAATTTTTTTAAAGAGAGGTACTTCCTTAACTACTACTAATAACATATTAAAATTAAACATATTGAATAAATAAAACTAATTTTCACTTTATTTTTTTAAGTTTATTTATTTATTTTGAAAGAGAGAGAGGGGAGGGGGCTGAGAGAGAGAGAGAATGAGAGAGAGAGAATCCTAAGTAGGCTCACACTGTCAGTGCAGAGCCTGATGTGGGGCTCAACCTCATGAACCATAAGATCATGACCTGAGCTGAAATCAAGAGTTGGATACTTAACCAACTGAGCCACTCAGGTGTCCCCTAACTTCTACTTCAATCAAGATATTTTCAGTATCTAGCTTCTAGCTCTTTTAAGTAGGTAAAATGTAGTGCCTTGATAAACACTGGACAGCATCCTGTCAGCATGAGTAACAGGTCCAAAACCTTAGTAATTCTGTAAGTTCAGTCTGGTTGTGGGAGGGACAAAAGCAGGGAATGGGACTGCATCCCACAGGAAAAAGATTTTTATTATAAAAATAGTAAATGAGCCACAACTTTCTATCCACACATCCCTATGCTTCCTGCATACTCTCTTCCTGGAGCTGTGGTCTTCCAATTATAGTCAATTCTCACTATTTGTGCTATGCATATTTTACAAAGTCTTTGAAAACATTGAATTGGCAAATACTGAATCCTCATTCCTGGGGGAAATAGGTTCCTGTGAGCCTCTAGTCACACAATTTTTTGTCAACCAAAACACTATTTGCATTACATTGTGTCATTTGTCAACATCCTTGTCAAATAAGCAAGTCTCATTGGCATTGAAAATCCGCTCTTCCACATAACCCTTTTCTTGTATAACACTTAGCCAGTGTTTACATTTTTTTCTTGAAGTCCCGTGATCCTAGAACTTGCCTCACCTGTAAGTTTAATGTTTCTTATATGATATAGCCCTTTGAAACAAGTGAGTTGGGCAGCACTAGGTAGATAGGTTTAACATTTTCCTGACCCTAGGTAAGGTGACCATAAATTTCTTTGGTTTCCAGTATTTTTTTTTAATTTTTAAAATTATGTTTATTAATTTTGAGAGAGAGAGAGAGAGAGAGAGAGAGAGAGAGATGGGCAGAAAGAGAGAGGGAGACAGCAGAATCCAAGCAGGCTCTGAGCTATCAGTGCAGAGCCAGATGCGGGGCTCAAACCCACAAGCTGTGAGATCATGACCTGAGCTAAAGTCAGATGCTTAACCGATGAGCCACCCAGGCTCCCCTCCTTGGCTTTCAGTCTTACAACATGCTGCCCACTACACTTTTTCATGGTTCATCATCTCATGAGTCCACATTTTAGCTGCTTTTCCATATTTTCCATAGTTACATCATAACACTACAGCTGTTTACTTTAGCATCTTCCAGAATGACTTCATATACAAATCAGTAAATTTACTCTTTCTTTTTTCTGAATGTACCATATGATTAATTCATAACATTGAATTCATGGCCACTTGCAATACAACTCATGCCTGAGCAAAGCTTATCCAACACATCTATTTCTTCCGTAAGGCAATCACAGTTCTCTTGTGCTTAGGAATACTAGACATCACTTCAGCACTAGGTGTGGAAGCCATTTTAAGCAGCAAAATCATCAACAATATGCACAAAGACGCCAAAAACATAATACCAAATAGACCACAAAATGACATTTGTTTAGTAAAAGAGTTTAAACATAAAGGCAGAACATCACCTTGTTCAACCTGAGCTGAGGACCTGGCATTGGGTGAATCAAATGTTTTGCTGCTCTGCACATGCCTGTGAATGACTGCAAAAGTGGCTTGAGTACTGATTTTGGGGTTAGAAATTCTAGTGAGTAGGTGAATTCAAAAATATGGAATCTATGAATAATAAGGAACTGTATTTAGTTTCATACTTTGTAGATTCCTCATAAAAATTAGTGGTAAATCATTCTTTGATTGTTAGAATAGCACGGAGGAAAACATTCTTAGCTCATACTGAGTCACCAGACACAAAGGGCACCAAGGAATGAGAAGAGGCTTTCTGAGATTCTGGGTGCTGGAGGCAAATATAGTCTTTGGGAATACCAGTGTCCTTACTCTGCTTTTGAGTCTCAGACAGGAATGTGGCTTTTGGTGGGAGACCAGTTTTCAATTATTCCTTTAAACTGAAATGCATTGACTGTTAAGTGAGTTCCTCCCCAACGGCAGTATAAATCTTAGTATGAAAAACTGGTAGCATAGCTAGAACTGAGCTATTTCCTCTTTAGATAGTGATTCTGGCAGGTACACCTTTCATTGGGAGTCTAGAAGCCAGAGAAGTACCATATTAAATATGCTGCGTTTGTTCTTGCCCTATGTGGTTACATACTTCCAACAATTTTTCTACATATAAGCTAATTAAAATGAGAACTTACAGTAAAAAATATGTGAAGTTTCATCCCATCATTCCATAACCTACATGAAACAATGCAAGTTAGAAAGAGAAAAGGCTTTGGAGACACACAAATTGGGTTCAAATCCTGTCTCTGCCAACGTATGACCTTAGAATTTGGCAAGTTTCTTAATGTCTCTGAATCTCGGCTTCTTCATCTGTAAAACAAGTACATAATAACCACCTCACAGGATTGTTGTTATAACAAAACTGTTTATACTCATGGGTTGACTTGTGACCATTTTGACATGGCCAGTTTGCAGTAGCAGCTGCATCAAAACATTCATTTCAAAATGTAAAACAATACTTTTAATTTATAATTTATAAGATATAAATTTGCAATTTATATCTCTGACCTTTAGTTATGTATAATTGTCTCCTATATTCACTTCCCACCTTGAGAGTTACAGTCAAATGGTAAAAAGACCTTATATTATGCACTATCCCCATTTCTGAATCTTAACCCATTCTCCCTTGGATTCCCAGCTATAGGTCTGCATTTTCCCTGGTGTGGGATTTGGTGAGATCCTAAGCTGTTTGTTACATTATTTTGTTGACTAGAGGTACTATCTGATAACATCCCAAATAAGTTTGTTACTCACATGCAGAAAAAAGCAAAGAGCAGACCTGAGGATGTTATCTTTACCAGTGCCTGTGTATAAGGTTGGTATCTTGGCTGGCATCTGGAAGGCCCTTGAACCATTCCCTAACTGATAAGGATGGGTTCACCTGTGCCTGGGTTATGTGTATAATTTTTATATATCAACAAATTAAAGTGAGAACTTACAGTTTTCAATTGTATAGTGTGCTGTATGCCAAACACCTGCTTTCCTTCTAGTATTCTGAAATTCAGTATGTGTTAGGCAGGGGGTGCTGTGTGACCAGCCTCCAATAAAAACCTTAAACTCTCAGCATCTAGTGGGCTTCCCTGGACAGAAGCATTGGGCACATGGTACTGCATTTTTCTCTCCTGTTGGAGAAAGAAGCAAGCTCAATGTGAACCCTTACAGGAGGGAGAAAGCATGGAAAGACTTTGTGGGTTACTTACCCAGAATCCACCTGTGTCTTTTTCCCTTGCTGATCCTACCATACATCCTTTCACTGCAATAAGCCTCACCATGATTATATGCTAAGTCTCATGAGTCCTTTTAGCACATCACTGAATGTGCCTTAGGGACCCCCCCCACTACCCCCACAAAAAACACTTAGTTCTTAAAAAGCAAACTTTTAGAGATTTCTGATTCTGCTAGGATGGAGTAGCCCCACTCTTTCAAGGCCCTTCCTCTTCCAACTAAACTTCCAGATATAATACAACAAACAAATGTAGAAAGACTGAAAGGTAGAAAGAGGCTGTCTAGAGACCTCAAGACTTGTGAGGCAACAGGGTGCTGAGTGACCTGGTCTCCTTATGCCTCTCATATATCCCAGACAAGGCAGTGCAGAAGCCTCCAACCAGAACCAATGACAGGCACAAACAAGAAAAACTCAAAGAAAAGCTTGTTTCCTCTAAACAAGGGAGAAAACAGTAGAAGAAGGATGGCTGTTGTAGACAGGATAATATAAGCTGTACACACATCCTAATCCCTGCCTGTTACCTTACCAAACAAACTGACCTTGAAGATATGATTAAGGTTAAGGGTCTTGAGAGGGGGAGATTACCTAGGTGGGCCCAACCTGATCTTGAGTCCTTAAAATAACATTTCCCAGCAGAGGTCAGGTTCAGAGAGAGAGGGAACTACAGAACAGTCAGAGAGATGCCATGGTGATGACTTTGAAATGCAGAAGTGGTCAGAAGACAAAGAATGTGGGCAGCCTACAGAAGCTGGAAAAGACAAGGAAATGGATTCTCCCTCAGGTCCTTAAAAAAGGAACACAGCCTTACTGATGTGATTTTTACCTTATCAAGGTACAGGACTGTAAGATAATAGGTTTGTGTTGTTTTAAACCATTAGATTTGTGGTGATTTTTTATAGCAGAAATAGGAAATGGGTAGAGATTTTGGAACCTAGAAGGGGAGTGTGACTGTAATAATCACCTAAAAATGTGGACATGACTTTGGAATTAGGCAATGGGCAGAGGCTGGAAGAATTTGGGAAAGCATGACAGAAAAAGTCTAGATTTCCTTGAGTAGACTGTTAGTAGAAACATAGATGTTAAAGTCATGCTTAGCAGTGAGGGCTCAGAAGGGAGTGAGGACCGTGACAGAGAAAACATAAATTGCCTTAGAGGACAACTAAAATGTTTTAAACAGACTGTTAATAGAAAATGGATTAAAGGTGCCTCGTGAGGGCTCAGAAGGAAATAAGAATCCTTGTCATTTAGTGGTAGGAAGCTTAAGCATAAGTGTGCCCTGTAGTTACATAGAGAGCAAATTGGTAAATGATGAACTTGGATAGTTAGGTGAGGAGATTTCCAAGCGAAGTGTTAGAAGTACAGCCTAGTTTCTTCTTGCTGCTTATGCTAAAATGCAAGAAGAAAGAAAGAAATAGAAGGAAGAACTACTGAACAACAAGGAACAGGGGCTTGATGATTTCGGAAATTCTCAGCTTACCCTGATGGCAAAACATACTAAAGTTAAGAGATCACTTTCAGAAAACTAGGTCTAGAGAAAAAACAGAGTGTCTAGACTACCTTTTGCTAATACCTCAGAAATACTGAAAGTCAGAGATTCAGTCATACAAAAGGATCTTTGAAGACACTAAGCACGTGACTCAAAAATCCCCTTAGCCATATCAAAAGAAGCCAAAAACAGAAAGATCTTTGGAAGAGCCTCTTGTTTAATTGAGGGAATCCCTGTGGCATACATGGGAGACCCAAAAGGTTCTTAAGAATTTTATACCAGCAAAATCACTACCTGCTTAGACCAAAAGAAACAGCATGAAATGAAAGTGGGGCCAAGCAGGGAGCTAATCTTTCACCCCACTTCCCTGTCTCACAGAAGCAGATGGCATGCTCTGATTCCCCTCTCAGGTGGTTTGGTGGGGCTGAACAGGAAGCTATATTCCAACTCGCACCAAGCAGAAGCAGGTAATGTCCCACTCAGTGATGTCTATGGAAATGAGTGGGAAGTTTTTATTCTTTTCCAGGCAGAAGTAGGTGGCACTCTAATTTCCCCATGAGTGGTGTTAGCAGGCCAAGCAGGGAACTGACTTTCCATCCCTTGCCTGGGGGAAGCAAACACTGGTGAGCCAATTTGCTTGCCAGAGTAGTGTCTGTAGGTGCAGTGGAGAGCTGAGCTTCACCCTCAGGAAGCAAGAACCAGACAAGGAAGCAATGTGAGGTGGGGTGAGGCACCAACAGGTTTTACTGCCCTCACTCTTGTGTCAGTGGGGCGCAGCTAGGTTGATTGCCACAATTGGCATGAATGAGACTGAATGATGTCATGTAAATCAGGAGTAGTTACCACTTTAATATCTACCTGCCCCAGTGTCAGATAGATAGGAGAAATGAACCTCCATACCTACTGGACAGTAATGAAGCAGGGGAAGAGAAGGGAGTCAAGACTAACTGGTATTTCACTTTGTTTCTTCTCTCCTTGTGTTGGCAGGGGCCAGCAGAGAACTGAGCTTACATGCTGGAAGCAATGAGATGGTAGAGTTGGTGCCCTACTTTTACCAGGAAGTTGTAAGTAGGGATGAAGAGGGAGATAAACTTCTACCCCACCCAAATGCAATGACACAGTGAGTACCCAACTTTCATCAGGGGGACTAACTGCTAAAAAAAAAAGAAAGAAAGAAAGAAAGAAAGAAAGAAAGAAAGAAAGAAAGAAAGAAAGAAAAATAGGATGCAGAGTCTCATCACATAATATAGAGGATACAAGAGAATCACTCATTATACAAAGAAACAGAAAAACCACAAAATGAATGAAAAAAGACAACATACCAACACTGAGATGAATAAGATGTTGGATTATATGACAATGTAAAGCAATCATTATAAAAATACTTGAATAATCAGTTACACATTTTCTGGAAACAAATAAAAAAAACAGACAATGAAATTATAAAAAGAGCCAAAAAAGAATCAATACTGATACAAAAACCTATTGGATAGGCTCAGTAGTAGAGTGGAGATGACAGAGGATAAAATCATTGAACTTGAGGATAGATCAATACAGTTTGCTCATTCTGAACAACAGAAGGAGAACAGACTGAAACAAAACAGTCCCAGTGACCCATGGGCTAATAACAAAAGAGCAGAGTCTTAGGAGGAAAGGAGAGAGAAATGGGATTGGAACAGTATTAAAGAAATAATGGCTGAACACTTCCCAAATTCAGTGAAATTTGAAATTTGAAATTTGAATTCACAAATTCAAAAAGCTTCATGCTATGGACTGAATGTTTATGTCCCCTCTCAACTGATGTTGAAGCCCTAATCGCCAGTGTGATGGCATTTGAAGGTAACATGAAGGAGAAGCCCTCATAAATGGGATTAGTGCCCTAATAAGAAAAGACACAGGAGAGATGATCTGTCTTTCTGCCCTTGAGGATACAGCAAGAAGCCATCTCAAAACTAGGAAGCAGGCTCTTACCAGACACTGAATTGGCCAGCACTTTGATCTTGGACCTCTAGCCTCCAGAACTGTGAGCAATAAATGTTTTTGTTCTTTAAGCTACCTAGTCTGTGGTATTATGTTATGGCAGCCCAAGCTAACTAAAACACTGAGTGGACCACAAATAGGGTAAACCCAAAGAAATGATTTCTAAGGCATATCACAGTTAAGCCTCTGAAAACTAAAGAGAGCAACTAGAGAGCAAACATACATTCCTTAAATGGTACACCTAACAAGGAGTTTGTCGTCTGAGCAATGCAGGCCAGACTGTCAACTGCTAAGCCTGTATCTTTTTTCCTTCAGAATGAAGGGAAAATAAAGACATTTTTAGTTGAAGGAAAAGTAAAAGATATATTGTTCACAAACTTACCCTTAAAGGGTGGCTAAAGAAAGTTTTCTAAAGAGAAAGGAAATGATGACAAAAAAAGTCTGGACTTTCATAAAGAAAGAACATTGGCATGGGTAAAATTTAGGGTAAATATAATAGACTATCCATTTCTCACGAATGTCTTAAATCATTTTTGATGACTGAAACAAAAATTTAAAAAATTTGATATGGTGCTTAATGTATATAGAGAAAACACTTTAGACAATGATAAAGTGGGGAGGGGAAATGAGCCTCGGTGGGAGTAAGATTACTATAGTTCATTGGAAGTGATACAATGTTGATAATGGTAGACAGTGATTAGTTATGTGTGTATACAACAGTACTTTTAGCAACCACTAAGAAAACTACACAGAACCATACATTCAAAAATACTACAAATAAATTATGATGGAATCCTAAAAATATTCATATAACTGACAGAAAAGTAAGAAAAGAGTACCAGAAAACAGGAGAAACAATCAGGAAACTAATAATAAAGTGGCAGACTTAAATCCTAACACAATAATCATTTCAAATGGAAGTGGTCAAAATGCACCAATTAAAAGAGGTAAGCAGAATGGATAAAACAAAAACATCTAATAATGTTGCTTATAAGAAATTTACTTCAAATTAATAACAGGTTGAAAGTAAAAAGTATATGTAAACATAAATCAAAAAAGAAGTGGATATATTCATATCAAAGTAGACTTCAGAGCAAAGAAAAACAACTTTATTGGGATGCTAGGGTGCCTCAGTGGGTTAAGTGCCTGACTTCGGTTCAGGTCATGATCTTATGGTTTGTGAGTTTGAGCCCTGTGTCAGGCTCTGTGCTGACAGCTTAGAGCCTGGAGCCTGCTTTGGATTCTGTGTCTCCCTCGCTCTGTGCCCCTCCCCTGCTCATGCTCTGTCTCTGTCTCAAAAATAAACAAACAAACAAAAAAAGAAAACTAACTTTATCAATCTGTTCAAAAATATAGATGATGAGAGAATACTTCCCAACTTATTTTATTAGGTCCATGTTACCCTGAGTAGGGTAATGAATACACATTTTCATGGGTAGGGGTGGGGGGCCTGAATAGACATTTTTCCAAAGAAGACATACAGATAGCCAACAGACACTTGAAAAGAGGCTCAATTTATCATCAGGGAAATGCAAATAAAAACCACAGTGAGGAATCTGTAACTTGTAAGAATGGCTGACAATTTATTGTCAAAAAGAAAATGTGTCTCCCTCTCTCTGCCCTCCCTGCTCACACTCTGTCTCTCTCTCAAAAAAAAATAAACATCAAAGATATATGTACCCCTATGTTTACTGTAGCATTATTTACAATAGCCAAGATATGGAAGTGACCTAAGTGTCCATAAATAGGTGAATATATAAAGATGTGGTATACACACACACACACACACACACACACACACACACACACACAATGGAACATTACTCAGCCATAAAAAAGAATGGAACCTTCCCATTTGTGATGTGACAATATGAATGGACTTAGAAGGTATTATACTAAGTAAAATAAGTCAAACAGAGAAAGACAAATACCATATGACTTCACTCATATGTGGAATCTAAAAATCACATATCAAAACAAATCAACAAACACAAACAAAAAGCGGAAGCAGGCCCATAAATACCAGGAACAAACTGGTGGTTACCAGAGGGGGAGGGTGGTGATAGGCAAAATAGATGAAGGATATTAGAGCTGCAGACATCCAGGTATAAAATAAATAAGTCATGGGGATGAAAAGTACAGTATAGGGAATATAGTCAATATTACTGTAATAATTTTGTATGGTGACAGATGGTGACTATATTCATTGTAGTGAGCATTTTATAATGTATATAATTATCAAATCACTACGTTGTTCACCTAAAACTAATATAATATTATATTTCAACTATACATCAATTAAAAATCTGAAGAAAAGGGGTGTCTGGGTAGCTCGGTTGGGTACGAATTCAACTCTTGATTTTGGCTCAGGTCATGATCTCACTGTCATGAGACTGAGCCCCACGTCAGGCTCTGCACTGAGCATGGAGCCTGCTTAAGATTCTTTCTCTCCCTCTCCCTCTGCCCCTCAAGAAATGTTTTTTGAAAAAAATACTTAGGAAACATTTTAACCAAGGATGTGTAAGACTTCTGCATTGAAAACTACAAAACATTGCTAAAAACAGCTAAAGAACACCTAAAACATGGAAAAACAACCTGTGTTCATGGTTTCAAAGATTTGATACTATTAAGATGGCAATACTCTCCAAAGTTATCTACAGATTCATTGTAATCTTAGCAAAATACCAATAGCCTTCTACACCATACATATAAATAGCAAAGATAACTCATACATCTTAACTTTAAAACTTAATACAAAACTACAGTAGTTAAAATAGTGTGGTACTGGCATAACCATAGATATATAGGCCAATGGAACAGAATTGAGGATCCAGAAATAAATCTATATATTGAAGGCCATTTGATTTTTTTCCAAGGGTGCCAAGACCATTCAATGAGGGAAAGGTTAGTCTCTTCAACAAATGTTGCTAACACAACAAGATATCCACATAGAAAAAATTGAAGTTGGATTTCTGCTTCACACAACACACAAAAATTGATTCAAAATGAATCAAAGACCCCAAAACTCTTACAGGAAAGCAAGGAAGTAAATTTTCATGACCTTGGATTTGGTAATTGACTCTTCGACATGACACTAAATTCACAAGCAACAACAACAAAAAATCAAATTGGATTATATCAAATTAAATAGTTTTGTGCAAGTAGACACTATCAAGGCAGTAGACACTATCAAGAAAGTGAAAGGCAATCTAGAGATGGGAGAAAATATCTGCAAATCATTTATTCAGTAAGGGTCATAATATATATCCACACACACACACACACACACACATATATGTATGTCATAATATATATCCACATATATAAAAAAATTCTCACAAATCAACAGCAAAAAGACAAAAAGCCCAATTAGAAATGGGCAAATGTCTTGAAGAGACATTTTTCCAAAGAAGTTTACAAGTGGCCAACAAGCATATGAAAATATATTCAACATAACTCATTAGGTAAATGTAAATCAAACCACAGTGAGGTATACCATTCAGACCCACCAGGATGGTGTAATTTAAACAAAACAATATAAAACAGAAAACAAGTGTTGGTGAAGATGTGGAGAAGTTGCAACCCTCATACATTGCTGGTGAGAATGTAAATGGTGTAAACACTATGGAAAACAGCTTGGCAATTCCTCAAAGAGTTAATCATAGAATTGCCATATGTACCAACAATTCCACTCCTATTCTAAAAGAATAGAAAACATGTATTCAAACAAAAGTTTATACATAGATGTTCTTGACAGCACTATTAATGATAGCCAAAAGTTGGAGACAACCCAAATGTCTATCAATGGGTATGATATAGGTAAATGACATCAAACAAATATATCCATACAATGGAATATTATTCAGTCCTAAAAAGGAATGAAGTACTGATATATACTATAACATAGATGAACTTCAAAAAGATTATGCTAAGTGAAAGAAGACAGACACGGAAGGTCACATATTGATTCCATTTATATGAAATATCCAGAATAGGCAAATCCATAGGCCACAGAAAGTATGTTTGTGCTTTCCAGGGTCTGGGGATGGGAAATGGGTAGTGACTGCTTAATGACTGTGGAGTTTCCTTTTGAGATAATGAAAATGTCTTGTAACTACATAGAGGTGATGCTTGCAAAACCTTGTGAATCTACTAAATGCCACTTAATTGTATACTTTAACATGGTTAATTTTATGTTATGTGAATTCACCATAATTTAAAAAAGGGATGAGGGAGACTCAGGGATGTGTACTTCACAAATACTTGATAGTAAAAAATTGCTATTTTATAAAGGGAAAGAACAAGAAACAGAGTCTGGGAATGGGTAAAAAGTATGCTGTGTGCACTATTAAGTTTTTTTAATAGGATGACAGTTTCATAAAAAATCATGGTGTCAAATGTCCCTAGGGATGGCATTTAATTGACTTAGTATAACTTTGTTTAATTAATTTAATTAAGAATATTATATCATAATGTCATAGTTCTTTATTAGTAGTAGAGATAATACTGTCCAGTGTCAAACATAGTGTTTGACACAGAGTAGGTCCCCACTAAATGGTAATTACTACAGGAAAGCTTGAGGGCTGGCCCTGCCTTCTTCAGTTCTGCTCCAGTGCCTTGCAAAGAGCTGAACACAGGCAGAGACACACTGTAGAGAGGGAAGAGAAGCCACAACCTCTGGCTCTGAGACATACCACTGTGTAGAATATCATCTGCAGTCTATGCTGAGACTGAGGGCATGAGGAAGGGTGTCATTGTGCTGTATACATAGGGCCCAAGGGCAACAAACTATATCACAGGAAAGAGTCAAGGGAGAGCTTAGAAAATGTAAGCAGCTGCAGAGGAAGAGGGGATACCAGGCCAAGTCTGATGATACATGGCATGTAAACAGCTTACTTGGACTCCATCTTTATGTGCTATCTCTGGGTGCATCTTCCTTTCAACCTGGACCTGCTTCTTCAACCTCCTCCTCTGCATCTTCTCCAGCCACAGGTCATCTAAACTGATGCGTGAGTGCCGAGGGATGATGCTCCTAGGTTGTGAAGGAGTCTCCCTGGGGATATCCTCTGCAGAGACGGAGGGGAGGGTCCATGCCACCATCTCAGTGGTAGAGAATGGCCTCTGTGTTGGCTCAATGTGAAAAGCTTTCTGACTGTGGGAGCAATTGGGCTTCTTGCCTTGTTGTTCTTCCCACCGCATATAGTTCTAGAGATCAGAGAGGAGAACATATCAACTGGGCACAGTGTCCTTTTCTTTTCAGTTTTTTTGGGGGTATCACCCCCATCTTTGGGTTAATCCCCTAAAATACAGATTCCAGTAAAATACCTTGTTCACAGTAATTCTGGAAAATGTGAAGATTAGGAATAAAACAAATCTTGTTTCTTTTAAAAACTGTACTTTCAAGACTATTTAAAGAGATCAAGTCTTCTACCTTGATCAAAGAATTAAGTCTTGAAAGTGATTACTGAAAGTGATAACTGAAAGTCTTGAAGTGATTACTTGAAAGCTCTTGCTTAAACAACATACCCTGAGAACAGAATTTGAACACAAACACACTTAGGCACTTATTACTTCTTTCTTGGCACAGACATTAACTAAATGTACACACAGCTTCACCTTACCTGTGTTGCCTTCACTTTGTCCTAGTTTACAGTTATCAGGCAACCTAACTGAATTCAAAATAAAATTTGTCCCTACTAACAGACTATGTGGGCTTTGTGTTGACATGGCCATTCTTTGTCATCCTTGGTCATCCTTTGTGTTTGACATGGCCTCTGGGATCAACCCAAAGGTGCACCTTTTCTCACAGGTGTTAAGTCTTATCCCCCACCTCCTGCCCCCTGCCACTGCACCCTGGTGGACACCTCTTTCACAAGACTTCTTTGGAATGTCATCTCCAAATACTTTGTGTATACTATTTGAAAATAGTGAAATACTTTGTGAAAATTTCACAAAGGTGAAATTTCTGTTAACTATTTCAAGAGTCTGTCTTAAATTATATATATGCATGCATATATTAAGTTTTTTTTCCCCAACTCTACTGAGGGCTAGAAACAGCTGGTATATTATCCATATTCTACAGATAGAGTCTCAGAAAGCTTAAGTGATTGTCTGAGTTCACATGGCTCTGTATGTCATCCTACTGTGACTCTACACTCCATGTCCATTCACAACATTGTACAAATTACTGTTTCATAAGCAGATAGAATGACTCCATAGTAAGCAAGCACAACACCTCAGACTCTGATAACTCTCAAAGTCCCCCAAAAAGGAATGGATGTTAATTGAGCACATCTTTATGCAAGACTCCCTGTTACGCACTTTATGTACACTAGATAAAGAAGCTGGGTCCTTCTAGGGCCATTAGGCAAGTGACATAAGCCTTCTGGAAGGAAGGCAAGCTCCCTGGTACTGGCACTTCCACAAGAATGTAACTCACTGCCATTAGAGATGAGCTCACTTATTTTCAACTTAGAAGGCAACTCGGACTTTTCCGTCACACCACTCTGTAACCTACCAGCCTGAACCTGAGTTGTTGACTGGAGCTTCTTCATGCCATCAGTGACGGTTTTATCCACAACTTCTGTTTTATCATAACTTTAGAATGTTATTACTTTCACAGCTTGGTTATGGGCCATTATAGAGAATGCTGGCTGGAGACTAAGTGTCCTAAGTGCAAAACTTTACCTTCATTTTTTTTTTTCTGTATGCTCAATGGAAAAGAGTTAACTCCTCCCTTGCCCCTTTTCCTACCTTGAGAGGTGGCTAGGGTCATATATCCATTTACTTAACAAAGAGCTTTGCTCTCAGGAAAAAAGGTCTTTGTTCTGAGGCCATTAATTACAGCAGTAATTTGCAAAGTATGGCTCCAGACCAGCAGCACCCAGTATGATGAGCACTCTCTAAGATGATCTCCAAAGACCTCACCTCATTGGTGTAGGCCCTTGTCTGAGCCTCTCTTCTTGAGAGTGAGCTGGACTTAGTGACTTGCTTCCAATGAACAGAGTACAGCAGAAGGGATGGGATGCCACTTCTGAGATTAGGTTATAGAAAGGCTGTGGCTTCCAGGGTGCTTGGGTGGCTCAATGGGTTAAGTGTCTGACTTTAGCTCAGGTCAAGATCTCACGGTTCATGGGTTCCAGCCCTGTGCTGGGCTCTGTGCTGACAGCTCAGAGCCTGGAGCCTGCTTCAGATACCAGGTCTCCCTCTCCCTCTGCTCCTCCCCAACTTGTGCGCATGTTCGTTCTCTCTCTCTCTCTCTCTCTCTCTCTCTCTCTCTCTCTCAAAAAATGAATAAATGTCAAAAAATAAAAATAAAAAAAGAAAGGCTGTGGATTCCATTTTGGGGGGACTCTCATGGATCCCTTGCCCTGCAGGAAGCCAGATGACATACTGTGAGTAGTGCTGTGGAGTGATTCGTGTGACAGGGAACCGATGTCTCCAGCCAATAGCCAGCAGGGATCTGTGACCTGTCACAGAGCAAGTGTGGAAGCAAGACATCCTGCAGTCCAGCCTTGAGATGAGTGCCACCACTGCCAACATGTTGACTACAGCCTTATGAGAGATCCTGAGCCAAAGTCACCCAGCTAAGTCAGGCCAATTATGCAGTAATGGATAACTGGTACCCTTGGGAACAGGTTCAATCCTGTTCCCAGATTTTCAATCCTCATCAAGACTTTCTGAATTAGAAATTCTGGGGGTGGGGCCAGCAATCGGTTTATAATACCTTCTAGGGATTATGTTGCAAGGCTAGTTTGAGAATCACTATACTATAGAGACAGGCAAATAAGAGAGAGGCAAGGCAGATCAGGCTGTTCTTGTGTTCCTTGTGTGCGTCCTAGGGTGGAGGGTCAGGGAGCAGACTGTGGGGTTAGATAAACTGAGGTTGAATCCTGGCTGTGGTTCTTAGCAGCAGTATAACTCTGGGCAACTTACCTTAACTTCGTCTCTATTTGTTCATCTGTAAAATGGGAATACTAATTCCTCTCAAAAATGTTATATGAATGAAATGAGATAGTGAACATACAGCACTTAGCATAATGCTTGTCACATATATATTACATCAATATATGGCAAACCAATATTGTGGTTTATTAATAGGAAGACACAGCTGAGATGGCTGTGGTAGTAAGAGAGTCCTATCTTTCTGGAATGATTTGCTTTCAGGTCCCACCTCATCACTTCACTGCAAAAATGCTACTTAGCATTAAACTCATTCTCCAATTTTTCATTTCTATTTTCGAGTGTCTTCAAGGCTTTCTTTGGGTAAATTTCTAGTACAAATCTATAACTCTCCTTATAGTATTGGGCAGTACAGATTTAGTTTATCCAGTTTGCATCCTTGTAAAGTAACCTTGTTACCACAAATTAAGAAGATGCTGTTCTAATGTCTGTCTGTTTAATATTAGACATTTTATCAGCCAGCATAAGCAAGGCATATCAAAAGCCACTACCACATAGTGTAAGACATAGGTACACTATCTTGTGAAACTAGAACTTTATAGAATAAAGGAATATTCCTGTAGGTAGGCCACTTTCTGAAGTCATTCCACAAGGCTTTCTTGAGCACATAGTATGTGACAGACAGCACTGCAGATGCTAGAGATTCTGCAGGGAAAGAACAAAGTTTGCTGCCATGGAGTTTCTTATGCAATGGGAACACAAAAATGGACAAAACAGTCCCAGCTTTTCAGGAACTCAAAATATAGTGGATGATAGGAACATATAAATGCATGAACTTCTATATATAGATTAAAAGTATATGGCAGATAGTAGGTACTAAAACAACAACAGCTCCTCTGTTCTTAACTGCTAATTTAAACACTAGAGCAGCTTTATGGATAAGGCAGCTAAACACTGAAGGAGCTATCATCGTTAAGTACCCACTGTCCACCTCTATAACCCCAAAAGAGAAAAATTAAGAAAAGATGAGACAATGGCAGGTGAAGAATTTCAATAAAATCTGAAAAAGGGTAAGTGGATACAGGAAAGGTAAATGATATAGCTGAGCACAGGAAGCTGACTAAAGGAAAGAAGTTATCAGGGACTGTGCAGGACAGACACAAGTCCTAGGGAAACATCAGAGGCTTTGGGTTAAAGTCTGTGTGTGAAAGTGTGGCCCCCCCAGTAACCTCCTCTAGCTCAGTTAGCCTGGGGACTATGCACACTTCCCTCTCCATTTCTCCATTCTCCTACACCATCTGTCAGCCAAATTAAAACACAGTAACTTATGGCATTGAATATTTGTACAGAGGACTCAGATTCTGGGATAGCACACTGATTGGCGAAAGCAGTGGAGAGATCTGGGATGAAAACAGGGATAGCAAAAAAAATTCTACATAATGAACTGTATGTTGGTCACTCAACTCCCTGCTGCATTCCCAAAATGAGGCTACAGTCCCTGGGTAGGAGGTGGGAAAATACTTCTCTGGTAAAATTTACCCACCCCAGAGAAAAGGCCTCTAAATACTGATTTGTAAAATGAGCAACTTCTCACTCAATTGTCCTATAGTGAAGCCCAGTAGTTGATTAGCTCCCAACATGACCATAAGACCAAACAGATGTTTGGTGTTTTACCCTTAATAAATATGAAATGCAGCCAAAGACTGCCACACATTTAGGGAAAAACTCCAATACACTAAAAAGACCAAAACAAAAAAAAAAATAGGAAAAGAAAAAAAACATCAAATAGAAAATGTGGGGAAGAGAAGACTTCAAAAAAGCTAAAATTGGTAACTTCAAAAACAAAGAGGAAGACACTAACCATGACACAAGAGAATGATGCTATGAAAAAATAAACAACAGTTCTGGCCAAGAGGGCACTGACACACCACTCCCTTTTCTCCCTCCCTCTCTCCTACTAAGTATAGCTACAAACTTGAGAGTTATATATAAAACAAAAGTATAAAGGCAGTGAATGATACAGAGAAGAAGGCACACAAGCTGGGGATTCCAGAATGCAACAAACAATGAGTTCCCTGGGTTTTCTTATACCCCACATATGGGTGCTGGAGAATCTTTCAACCTGGAAATGCCACAAGGCACTGACATTAAAGCCCCAAAGAAAGCTAGAGGACTGGTCTAGCAAGACAGAAAACTTTTAGACAAGAATTGCTCGATCCTCGCATGGTGAAAACCATGCAACATTCCTTCATTCCCTGCTTTCCTCAGCAAAGCATGAGTGGGGAACTTCCAACCTCACCTAGCCATAACTGGGCATAATTCTCCAGACAGACAGTGTTGAAAAGGCCTAGTGGGAAGTGGAGACTCTGATCACCTGTCATTGGTAATGAGGCTCTCCTCCATCGTGTCTTTCATCCCTTACCTGGCAGTAGACAGGCATCTCTCTCCTGCCCTGCTAGGGTGATGTAGAATAAGGCATAGTAGAGAGCCAGGACCTTTACCACCACTTAGCATTAACAAAGCTTTCTGACTCCATGGGTAGCAGTCTCCTGCTCAACCAGGGAAGGGTTAGTGGAGTTCTAATGGTGAACCTTAACGCCATCCTGACCAGTAACAAGACATTCATCCCTGCATCAGGTGGTCAAAAAGGCCACATAAGAAATCTGTGAGTTCACCCACACCTGGCAGTAATGAGGCAGTTCTTACTTTCTCCCATTGGAGTAGTAGTAGAGGTGGTCTGCAAAACAGAAGGTTTAAATAAGATACAGAGACTCAAAATGTACTACCCAAAATTCCCAGAATAAAATTGGAACTTGTCATACCAGGAATGAAGAAAATCTCAACTTGGACAAGAAAAAACAGTCAACAAATGCCAACATTGAGAAGACACAGATGCTGGATATATCTGACAAAGATTTTAAAGCATCCATCATAAAAATGCTTCAATAAGCAATAGAAATACTCTTGAAACAAGTAAAAAAAAGGACATCTCAGAAAATAGAAAATCTTAACAAAAATAGAAGATATAACTAAATGGAAGTTGTAGAACTTAAAAATATAATAACCAAAATTTGGGGTGCCTGGGTGGCTCAGTCGGTTGAGTGTCTGACTTTGGCTCAGGTCACGATCTTGCGGTCCGTGAGTTCGAGCCCCGCATCGGGCTCTGGGCTGATGGCTCAGAGCCTGGAGACTGCTTCCAATTCTGTGTCTCCCTCTCTCTCTTCCCCTCCCCCGTTCATGCTTTGTCTCTCTCTGTCTCAAAAATAAATAAATGTTAAAAAAAAATTAAAAAAAATATAATAACCAAAATTTAAAAATTAAATGATTTCAAGAGAGAATGGAGAGGACAGAGAATCACTGAACTTTAAGATAGAAAAAGAGAAATCCCACAGTCTGAACAGCAAAGAAAAAACAGACTGAAAAGATAATTAAGTAGAAGCTCAAGTACCTGTGAGACTATAAAAATCAAACATTACAGTATATACAGTCCAAAAAAGAGAGAAGAAGGTGGGTGGCGGTGAAATGTATTCAAAGGAATAATGGCTAAACATTTCCAAAATTTGGTAAAAGACATAAACCTACTGACTTAAGAAGCTGAGCAAATCCCAAAATGGATAAACTCAAAGAAATCCACATGAAGAAACATCATAATCAAACTTCTGAAATCTAAGGACAAAGACAAATCTGGAAAGTGGTAAGATAAAAAAGAACTTCCTTATAAGGGAAAAGCAATTTAAATGACATCCTCAGAAACTGTGGGTGCCAGAAAGAAGTGGTACAACATTTTCAAGTGTCATTTTTTTTAAGAAAGCAATTGTTAATGCAGAATCCAATATGCAGTGAAAATATTCTTCAGGAATGAAGGAAAAATCAAGATTTTCTCAGAGAAGGGGTGCCTGGGTGGCTCTGTGGGTTAAGTTTATGACTTTGGCTCAGGTTATGATCTCACAGTTTGTGAGTTTGAGCCCCGCATCGGGCTCTGTGCTGACAGCTCAGAGCCTGGAGCCTGCTTCAGATTCTGTGTCTCCCTCTCTCTCTGCCCCTCCCCTGCTCATGCTCTGTCTCTCTCTGTCTCAAAATTAAATAAACAATAAAAAAAATAAAAAAAAAAGACATTCTCAGAGAAAGGAAAACAGAGAATTTATTACCATCCAATATACCCTTAAAAATGGTAAAGGATGCACCAAACAGAGTAGAAGAAAGAAATAAATGGCCTCTGAATTAGTAAGGAAGAAGTAAAAGTGTCACAATTTGTAGACAAAATGATACTATTTATAGAAAAAACTATTAGCACTAATAAAGAAATTCAGTAAAGTTATAGGACACAGAATTAACTTGCAGAAATATGTTGTCTTTATACACAAATAATGAATTAGCAGAAAGGGAAATTAAGAAAACCTTTTCATTTACTATTATATCAAAAAGAATGAGATACCTACTAATAAATTTAATTAAGGAGGTGGAAGACCTGTACTCTGAAAACTAGAAGGCACTAATGAAAGAAACTGAAGATGACACAAATAAATAGAAAGATATCCTATGTTTATGGATAATAAAAATTAATCTTGTTAAAATAACCATACTACCAAATCAATCTATAGATTCAGTATAACCTCTGTCAAAATATTAATATAATTTTTCACAGAACTACAACAAATAATCCTAAAATGTGTATAAAACCACAAAAGATCCCAAATAAGCCAAAGCAGTCTTGAAAAAGAACAAAGCTGGAGATTTTAAGATATACTACAAAGCTATAGTAACCCAAACATTATGGTAGTGGCACAAAAATGGACCCATAGATCAATGGAACAGAATAGGAAGCCCAGAAATAAACCCACAATTACACGGTCAATTAGTCTATGACACAGGAGGCAAGAATATACAATGGGGAAAAGTCAACCTCTTCCATAAATGGTGTTGGTAAAACTGGACAGCTACATGCAAAAGAATGAAACTGGACGACTTTCTTAAGTCATACACAAAAACAAACTCAAAATGGTTTAAAGGTCCAAATGTCAGACCAGAAACTATAAAATTCCTAAAACAAAACACAGGCAATAAACTCTTGGATATTGGTCTTAGAAATATTTTCCTGGATCTTACTCCTCAGGCAAGGACAGCAAAAATAAACAATCAGGATTACATCAAACTAAAAAGCTTTGACACAGCAAAGGAAACGAGAAAACGAAAAGGCAACACTCTGAATGGGAGAAGATATTTGCAAATGACATACCTGATAAGAGGTTAATATCTAAAATACTTAAAGAACTCATGCAATTCAACACACACACACACATGCACACACACACACAATCCAATTTAAAAATGGGCAGAGGATTCAAATGACATTTTTCTAGGATGACACAGAGATGGCCAAAGACACATGAAAAGATATTCAACATCATTAATCATCAGGGAAATGCAAATCAAAACTACAATGAGGTATCACCTCATACCTATCAGAATGGCTAGTATCAAAAAGACAAGAAATTAATGTTGGTAAGAATGTGGAGGGGCGCCTGGGTGGTTCAGTTGGTTAAGCATCTGAGTCTTGATTTTGTCTGAGGTCATGATCTCACAGTTCATGAGTTTGAGCCCTGAGTCGGGCTCCTTACTGACAGTGCAGAGCCTGCTTGAAAGCAGGGAAGCCCCCTGCTTGCTTGCTCTCTAAATAAATAAATAAATAAATAAATAAATAAATAAAGTACACCTAAACAAATTCTTTAAAGGGGGCCATGATGGCAAAACAGCATGAAAGGTTTTTTTGTATCTCTCATCCCTGAAATACAGTCAGATCAACACTGAACCATCTTGCACACCTAGAAAATTGATCTGAGGATTAACACAACAATCTGCACAATCTGAACCACAGAACTTGGCAGGTACACAGTGCAGAGAGGTGAACTGGGGGAGAGAGAAGTCGCAGAGGGCAGGGACCTGTTTTTGCTTGTTGAGAGAGGACGGAGATGGGGTGGTGGGGGAGAGTATGGGAAAAGCATACTCCTCCCCCCCCCCCCCAAAGTAGCTGGAGAGAAAAAAGAAAAGTGGAAATAGCCACAGGGACTAAACAAAAAAGGGAGAAAGGAGAAAGGAGAGAGTTTCAATACCATTAAGACACTATAAACAGGGGGAGTGCAGAGTCTGAAACTCTGCAGCTCTATATCTGATGGTGCTCCGGTGGGAAGGGCGAATCCCCAGGAGCAGAGAGTGAGGTCTGAGGGGTTCTCTGGCCACCTGGGGAGATGCAGTTCCTCTGCTGGGAGGACATTTGGTAGTGTCTGTGCAGCCTTGCCAAAGGCAAGGGTCCCAGTGGACCCCAGAGATCAGCCACATTTGCCGGTGTTGGAACAAGGATGTTGAGGGGTGAAGCCTGGCACCAGATGTGTGTTTTGACTTGCCATAGTCCCTAAAACACTGCTGCTACATGGTTGCATGAACTTTTTCTGGGGCAGGCTGGCACCCAGCCACAGTCTCTGGACATCAGCAGTAGGACCCCAGAGATCAGCCACATTTGCTGGTGTTGGAACAAGGATGTTGAGGGGTGAAGCCTGGCACCAGATGTGTGTTTTGACTTGCCATAGTCCCTAAAACACTGCTGCTACACGGTTGCGTGAACTTTTTCTGGGGCAGGCTGGCACCCAGCCACAGTCTCTGGACATCTCCCACAAACGTTCCTGGGTGAGGCCAGCACCCAGCCATTGCTCGGTGAGACCTTCCTGTAGAGGGGCAGAATGGGTCAAAGCCACAGTACCTCAGAAGAGAGGGGTTGGGAAACAGTCCCATCTGAGATAAAACTCAGGAGGGAGGTGCTGCCTGGCAGTCTGATGGCTTGGTCATGGACAGTGTAGAAGTGGTGAGAAGAAGGAAGCTGGAGACAAAAGACTAGTGTGCGATTGCTGATCGGGGAGAACAGAGTTCTGATACTAGAGACTGGGTAGCTGGGGGACACCATTTTCACCCCTCTGGCACTTGCACATACACAACTACATGAGCTGCAACAATCCACCCCAGTAAGCTAAACAGCGCCATCTAGTGGAGAATGGAGCTGTTACACTAAGCCCCTTTCAACTGGACAAACCATCTGATCTCAGTTTATGTCTGCTTAGTTTATGGATTATAAAGTGCTTCATAGTTTGACTTCTAGGGGAAACTGGATGTAATTTCAATCATATTTCATTCTGTTCTCTGGTCCATCTATTCAGTTTTTTTTTCCTTTTTCTTTTCTTATTCTTGAATAAAGAGAAAAAATTATTTTTATTTTCTGTTTTTATATAAGAAAGATTTTTCTTTAATCTTTTTCTACTATATTTTCACCTTTTTGTTAATTTTTTAAATTCTATTTTAATTTAATCATCTCATTTTATTCTATTTTATCATATTTATTTTTCCAAATTTTCAAATGTTTTCCTTTTTTTCCTTTCCCTTTCTTTTCTTTCCTGTTTTTTCTATATTCTAGCAAGCTTCTTTCAACAACCAGACCAAAACACACCTAGGATCTAGCATCCTTTATTTGATTATTTTGTGCTGTTTTAAATTAAAAAATTTTTATTTATTCTTTTTCTTCCTCCAAAATGACAAAATGAAGGAATTCACCCCAAAAGAAAGAACAGGAAGAAATGACAGCCAAGGACTTAATCAACACAGATACAAGCAAGATGTCTGAACCAGAATTTAGAATCATAACAATAAGAATACTAGCTGGGATTGAAAATAGATTGGAATCCCTTTCTGCAGGGATAAAAGAAGTAAAAGCTAGTCAGGATGAAATAAAAAAAAATGGTATAACTGAGCTGCAATCTCGAATGTATGCCACAGTAGCAATGATTAAAGTATGGATGAAGCAGAGCAGTGAATCAGTGACATAGAGGACAAACTTATGGGGAATAATGAGGCAGAAAAAAAGGGAGACTAAGGCAAAAGAACACAATATAAGAATTAGAGAACACAATATAAGAATAAGAATATAAGAATTAGAGACTCATTAAAAATGAATAACATCAAAATCATAGGGGTCCCAGAAGATGAAGAGAGAGAAAAAGGGATAGAAGGGTTATGTGAGTAAATCATAGTGGAAAACTTTCTTAACCTGGGGAAAGACAAAGACATCAAAATCCAGGAAGCCCAGAGAACTCCCTTTAGAGTCAACAAAAACTGGCCATCAACAAGGCATATCATAGTCAAATTCATAAAATACTCAGGCAAGGAAAGAATCATGAAAGCCGCAAGGGAAAAAAAATGACCTTAACCTACAAGGGAAGGCAGATCAGGTTCGCAGCAGACCTATCCACAGAAACCTGGCAGGCCAGAAAGGAGTAGCAGGATATATTCAGTGTGCTGAATTGGAAATATATGCAGCCAAGAATTCTTTATTCAACAAGGCTGTCATTCAAACTAGAAGGAGAAATAAACACTTTCCCAGAAAAACAAAAACTAAATGATTTGTGACCACTAACTCAGCCCTCCAAGAAATTTTAAGGGGGACTCTCTGATGGGAAAAAAGATGAAAAAGCAAACAAACAAACAAACAAACCGAAAAGACCAAAAGCAACAAAGACTAGAAGGGACCAGAGAACACTACCAGAAACTCCAACTCTACAGGCAACATAATGGCAATAAATTCATATTTTTCAGTACTCACTCTAAATGTCAGTTGACTAAATGCTCTAATCAAAAGACATAGGGTAACAGAATGGATAAGAAAACAAGATCCATCTATATGCTGTTTACAAGAGACCCACTTTAGGCCTAAAGACACCTTCAGATTGAAAGTAATGGGATGGTGAACCATCTATCATGCTAATGGTCACCAAAAGAAAGCCAGAATAGCCATACGTACATCAGAAAATATAGATTTTAAAATAAAGACTGAAACAAGAGGTGAGGAAGGGCATTATATCATAATTAAAGGGTCCATCCACCAAGAAGATCTAACAATTGTAAACATTTATGCTCTAAATGTGGGGAACCCAAATATATAAATCAGTTATTTACAAACATAAAGAAACTCATTGATAATAATACCATAATAGTAGGGGACTTCAACACCCCACTCACAGCAATGGACAGATCATTGAAACAGAAAATCAACAAGGAAACAATGGCTTTGAATGACACACTGGACTGGATGGACTTAACAAATATATACAGAACATTTCATACTAAAGCAGCAGAATACACATTCTTCTCGAGTGCACATGGAACATTCTCCAAAATAGATCATATACTGGGACATAATCAGCCTTCGACAAGTGTAAAAAGATTGAGATTATACTGTGCATATTTTCAGACCACAATGCTATGAAACTTGAAATCAACCACAAGGAAAAATTTGGAAAGATAACAAATACTTGGAGTCTAAAGAACATCCTACTAAGGAATGAATGGGCTAACCAAGAAGTTAAAGAGGAAATTAAAAAGTACTTGGAAGCCAATGAAAATGATAACACCACAACCCAATACCTCTGGGGTGCAGCAAAGGCAGTCATAAGAGGGAAGTATATAGCAATCCAGGCCTTCCTAAAGAAGAAAGAAAGGTTTCAGATAGACAACCTAATCTTACACCTTAAAGAGCTAAAAAAAGAACAGCAAATAAAACCCCAAACCAGCACAAGACAGGAAATAATAAATTTTAGAGCAGAAATCAATGCTATCAAAACCAAAAAAAACAGTAGAACTGATCAATGAAACCAGAAGCTGGTTCTTTGAAAGAATTAAGAAAATTGATAACCCCGTAGCCAGTTTGATCAAAAAGAAAAAGGAAAGGACCCAAATAAATAAAATCAAGAATGGAAGAGGAGAGATCACAACCAACACAGCAGAAATACAAATAATAAAAGAATATTATGAGCAATTATGCACCAATAAAATACACAATCTGGAAGAAATGGATAATTTCTAGAAACATATAAACTACCAAAACTGAAATAAGAAGAAATAGAAAAACTGAATGGACCCATAACCAGTAAAGAAATCAAGTTAGTAATCAAAAATCTCCCATAAAACAAGAGTCCAGGGCTTGATGGCTTTCCAGGGGAGTTCTACCAAACATTTAAAGAAGAGTTAACACCTATACTTTTGAAGCTGTTCCAAAAAAATTTGAAATGGAAGAAAAATTTCCAAACTCACTCTATGAAGCCAGCATTACCTTGATTCCTAAACCAGACAAAGACCCCCTAAAAAGGAGAACTACAGACCAATTTTCCTTATCAACATGGATGCAAAAATCCTCAACAAGATACTAGCCAACTAGATCCAACAATACAGTAAAATAATTATTCACCATGACCAAGCAGGATTTATATCTAGTATGCAGGGCTGGTTCAATATCCACAAAACAATCAATGTGATACATCACATCAATAAAAGAAAGGACAAGGGGCGCCTGGGTGGCACAGTCGGTTAAGCGTCCGACTTCAGCCAGGTCATGATCATCTCACGGTCCGTGAGTTCGAGCCCCGCGTCAGGCTCTGGGCTGATGGCTCAGAGCCTGGAGCCTGTTTCCGATTCTGTGTCTCCCTCTCTCTCTGCCCCTCCCCCGTTCATGCTCTGTCTCTCTCTGTCCCAAAAATAAATAAAAAACGTTGAAAAAAAAATTAAAAAAAAAAAAAAAAAAGAAAGAAAGGACAAAAACATGATCCTCTCAACAGATGCAGAGAAAGCATTTGACAAAACACAGCATCCTTTCTTCAAGGGTCAAGAAAGTAGGGATAGAAGGATCATAAGTCAAGATCATAAAAGCCATAAATGAAAGACTTGCTGCTAATATCATCCTCAATGGGTGAGCTTTCCCCCTAAGGTCAGGAACAAGACAGAGATGCCCACTCTCACCACTGTTATTCAACATAGCATTGGAAGTCTTAGCCTCAGCAGTCAGACAACACAAAGGAGTAAAAGGCATCAAGTCAGCCAGAAGGAGGTCAAACTTTCACTCTTCACAGATGACATGATACTCTATATGGAAAATGCAAAAGATTCTACCAAAAAACTGCTAGAACTGATCCATGAATTCAGCAAAGTCACAGGATATAAAATCAATGCACAGAAATCGGTTGCATTCCTATACACCAATAATGAAGCAACAGATAGAGAAATCAAGGAACTGATCCCATTTACTATTGCACCAAAACCCATAAAATACCTAGGAATAAACCTAACAAAAGAAGTGAAAAATCTATACACTGAAAACTATACAAAGCTTATGAAAGAAATTGAAGAAGACACAAATAAATGGAAAAAGATTCCATGGTCCTGGATAGGAAGAACAATTATTGTTAAACTGTTGATACTATCCAAAGGAATCTACGTATTCAGTGCAACCCCTATCAAAATAACAACAGCATTCTTCAGAGCTAGAACAATCCTAAAATTTGTATGGAACCAGAAAGGACTCCGAATGCCAAAGCAATCTTGAAAAAGAAAACTGAACCTGGAGGCATTACACTCCCAGACTTCAAGATGTATTACAAAGCTGTAATCATCAAGACAGCATGGTACTGGCACAAAAACAGACACTCAGATCAATGGAACAGAATAGAGAACTCAGAAATGGACCCACAAATGTATGGCCAACTCATCTCTGACAAAACAGGAAAGAATATCCAATGGAATAAAGACAGTCTCTTCAGCAAATGGTGCTGGGAAACTGGACAGTGACATGCAGAAAAACGAACCTGGACCACTTTCTTATACCATACACAAAAATAAACTCAAAATGGATGAAAGACATAAATGTAAGACAGGAAGCCATCAAAATCCTCTAGGAGAAAGCAGGCAAAACCTCTTTGATCTTGGCCACAGCAACTTCTTACTCAACACATCTCTGGAGGCAAGGAAAACAAAAGCAAAAACGAACTATTGGGATCTCATCAAAATAAATAGCTTCTGAACAGCGAAGGAAACAATCAGCAAAACTAAAAGGAAACTGACAGAATGGGAGAAGATATTTGCAAATGACACATCAGATAAAGGACTAGTATCCAAAATCTATAAAGAATTTACCAAACTCAATACCCAAAAAATAAATAATCCAGTGAAGAAATGGGCAAAAGACATGATTAGACACTTCTCCAAAGAAGACATCCAGATGGCTAACAGACATATGAAGAAAATGCTCAACATCACTCATCATCAGAGAAATACGAATTTAAACCACAATGAGATACCACCTCACACCAGTCAGAATGGCTAAATTTAATAACTCAGGCAACAACGGATGTTGGTGAGGATGCAAAGAAAGAGGATCTCTTTTGCACTGCTGGTGGGAATGCAAACTGGTGCAGTCACTCTGGAAAACAGTATGGAGGTTCCTCAAAAAGTTAAAAATAGAACTACCCTATGACCCAGTAATTGCACTAGTAGGTATTATCCAAGGGATATAGGTGTGCTGTTTTGAAGGGGCACATGCAACCCAATGTTTATAGCAGTACTATCAATAATAACCATAGTATGGAAACAGTCCAACTGTCCATTGACAGATGAATGGGTAAAGAAGATGTGGTATACAACCCCCTCCCCCATCCCCCCCACACATATAGTAACTTGGCAATCAAAAAGAATGAAATCTTGCCATTTGCAACTACAAGAATGGAACTAGAGGGCATTATGCTAAGTGAAATTAGAGAAAGACAGAATCATGTGACTTCACTCATATGAGGAATTTAAGATACCAAACAGATGAACATAAGGGAAGGGAAGCAAAAATAATATAAAAACAGGGAGGGGACAAAACATAAGGGACTCTTAAATATAGAGAACAAACAGAGGGTTGTTGGAGGGGCTATTGGAGGGAGGATGGGCTAAATAGGAAAAAGGCATGAAAGAAGACACTTATTGGGATGATCACCAGAGTTATACATAGGGGATGAATCATTGGAACCTACTCCTGAAATCTTTGTTGCACTATATGCTAACTTGGATGTAAATTAAAAAAAAAAAAATAAAGCTCATGTTCAGAGAGATGAAAAAAATACATAAAAAAATTTTAAAAAGCAAAAAAATTTTCTTAAAAAAAGATGTGGAGTAAAGGGAACCCTTGTACAGTGTTAGTGGGAACATAAATTAGTGCAGTCACATGGACATTTTTTTCCTCAAAAAATTAAAAATAGAAATAGCATATGATTCAGTAATTTCACTTCTGAGTATTTAACTGAAGAAAATGAAAACACTAATTTGAAAATAAATATGCACCCCTGTTTACTGTGGTATTATTTACAATAGCCAAGATACAAAAGCAGTCCAAGTATCATCCATAAGTGAATGGTAAAGAAGATGTGGTGTATATGCACGATAGAATATTACCCAACCTTAAAAAAGAATGAAATCTTGCCATTCATGACAACATGGATGGACTTAGAGGGTGTTATAGTTAAAGTTAAAGTTAGACAAAGACAAATGCCACATGATATAATTTATGTATTTGTGGAGTTAAAAAAACAAATGAACAAACAAAACACTAAAAATAGACTTAGAAATACATAGAACTGGTGATTACCAGAGAAGAGAGGATGGGAGGATGGGGGAAACAGGTGAAGAGGGTTAAGAGGTACAAACTTCTAGTTATAAAATAAATAGACCCTGGGGATAAAAAGTACAGTGTAGGGGACATCAATAATGTTGTAATAACTTTGTATGGTGACAGATGGGAACTGCACTTGTTGTTGTGACAATTTCATAATGTATATAATTGTCAAGTCACTCTGCTGTCTGCTTTAAACTAATATTGTATGTCAACTATATTTCAATTAAAAAATGTCTAAAGAAAGTATTGAAACAGATGGTAAAAGTTAGAATCTTGCAACAAACATCAGGAAAGAAAAACAACTATGTAAACAGTAAAAGCATAGGTAAATATAACAGACATTCTTTCTCGTCTTGAGATTTCCAAATTATGTTTTGACATCTGGAGCAAAAGTTATAACATTACCTGAGGTGGTTCACAGTATATTTAGAGAAAATATTTAAGATAATTATATTATAAACAGCAGAGGGCAAAGGTAGGTAAGGTTTCTATGCTTTACTTGAACTGCAAAATGTGCACACCAGTCATATTTAAAATTGTATATATACAGTGTAACACCTAGCCAACCACCAAAAAAATTATAAAAAGAGATTAAAATATGCTATACATACATAAAAATGGAATTCTCAAAAATACTCAAGTAACCCATAGGACTGAGAGAAAAAGAACATAGAAACAATAAACAGAAGACAAAAAATAAAAATTTTAAACATAAATGGTCAATAGTATATGGTTAAAAGACCGATTACAAGTGGAGAAGGGCAAAGTAGATGATATAACCAAGTGTATGTGCACTGTAAGAAACTCATTTCAGAGGTAATGATATAGGTAGGCTGAAATAAAAAGGGTGGAAAAAGTGGCTACTGAGCACATGTAGAAAACAAGTTCAGTCTGTAGGCAAGGGACAGAACCCAAGCTTGAGTTTTGGCAACACCTTCTGGAAAACAAAAAGGAGACTGTCACACCCGGGCTGGTGCTTTGCAGGATGTAGAAGGCATATAAACTTAAGAAATTACCAGAAGAGGGGATAAGAAGGATGAAACGGGTTAATACCAGGTCTGAGAAAGCCTCAGAATCACCAGCAGAGCTAATAGCAGGTATTTCTGTCCTGAAGGCAGTAAGTCAATTTGAAGACAGCAATGTAAAACTTCACAGAATGTGAAAAATTAAAGGAAAATAACATTCCCAAGGATCACTTTAATGTTCCAATAACCAGCAGAACAGTGGTTACCCGGGGCTGGAGAGTAGGAGAATTGGGTGATGTTGTTACAGGGTAAAAACTTGTACCTGGTAGATGAATAATCCTGGAGATCTAATGCACAGCACAGTGGTTACTGTATTATAAACTTCAAAGTTGCTGAGAGACAAGATCTTAAATTTTCTCATCACAAAAATAAATGAAAATTATGTGACATGATAGAGATGTTAGCTAGGGCTGGTAACCATATTGCAATATATAATTCCATCAAATCAACACATTATACATGTTAAACTTATGCAATGTTATGTCAAGTCTATCTCATTTTTAAAAAAGAACTCTCAATACTCCACTGTAAAAAGTAACAATTCAGTTAGAGAATGAGGAACACAGGAAGGGACATTTCACTGAAGAAGATATATACATGGTAAGTGCTACAGACTGAACGTCTGTCCTCCCAAAATTTACATGTTGAAATCCTAACCCTCAACGTGATGGTATAGGGAGGTGGGGCCTTTGGAAGTGATTAGTCCTTGAGGGCAGACCCTCTTGAATGGGATTAGTGCCCTTGTAAGAGAGGCCCCAGAAAGCACCCTGTTCCTTCTTGCCTGTGACATTACAGTGAGCAGAAGGTCATCTATGAAGTGGACACCAAATCTGCCAGTACCTGATTGTGGATTTCCCAGTCTCCAGAACTGTGAGAAATAAATAAATTTTAGGCTACCCAGTTTGTGGTATTTTTTTAACAGCAGCCTGAGCTGACTAAGATAGCAAATAAGCACATGAAAGATGTTCAACATCACTAGCCCTTAGGGAAATGTAAATCATAATCACAATGAGATATTACCACATGCTTACTAGCACGCATAAAATGAAAAACATCTAAAATTTCAAACGTTGGTTGAGGATGCAGAAAATTGGATCTCTCATACATTGATGGTGGAAATGTAAAAATGGTATAGCCACTCTGGAAGAATTTGGCACTTTCTTAAAAAACTAAAAATATACCTGCCATACAACTCAACAACCACACTGATGGGGATTTATCCCAGAGAAATGAAAACTTTTGTCCACTCAAGAACCTGTTCTTGAATGTTTATAGGAACTTTACTTGCAATAGACCCAAACTGGAAACAGCACAAATGTCCTTCCACAGGTAATTGGTTAAGGAAGATATGGTAAAGCCACACCATGGAATAGTATTCAGCAATAAAAAGGTATGAACTATGGATATACACAACAGCTTAAAAAAAATCAGTGGATTTATGTTGAGTGAAAGAGGCCAATCTCTAAAGGTAACATTTTTGAAATGGCAAAATCGTAGAGCTGGAGTTCAGATTCATGGTTGCAAGTAGTCAGGGAAGGGGAGGAAGGATGTGACTGTAGAGGAATGTAGCACCAGGGTAATGGAACAGTCTCTATCTTGCTCATGGTGGTAGTCACATAAACCACACGTGTGATAAGATGACAGAGTCACTCAAGCATCCTACCAATGTCAGTTGCTGGCTTTGATATTATTCTACAGTTACATACAGTGTTACACTTGGGGAACTAGATGAAGGGTACCCTGGATCTCTCTGTATTATTTCTCAACTTCCTGTGAGTCTATAATTATTTTAAAATAAAAAGTTTAAAAAAGAGCAAGAGGGAACAAGAAAAAAAAAATCTAGTTAAGTAAATATGTGCTAACAAAAATTAAAACAATTAAATTAAGTTTTAAAACAATAGCAACAATACCAAACCAAAACAAAAACTATAAGATTATAATATTCATTACTGATGGAGATGTGGGGCAGTGTAAAATGCTACTGGAAATATGAAATATTGTAGCCTTTTTGGAAGACAATCTGGAATCAATTAAAGTGTAAAAATGCTTATAATCTTTGGCAATTCCACTCAAGACTCTATCCACTAAAATGTACTAATCTATAAAGTTATATATATAAAATGGTGTTTACTAAATGAAACTGGAAAAGTGTGTAGCTATCTATGGGTGAAATGAGGAGCAAATTTTGAGACCTTTACAGCATGGAATATTATGCAGCCCCATTACTTATAATTTCAAGTAACTTGGGAACATTTCCATGAATGTTGTTAAGGATAAGATACAGGAAAGGGTGTTTATATAGGTGTGTATGCACATGTACAAGTATGTATTTATATATGATTATAAGAGTATGGAGAAATAAGGGCACCTGGGTGGCTCAGTAGGTTGAGTGTCTGACTTCAGCTCAGGTCAGGATCTTCCGGTTTGTGAGTTCAAGCCCTGCTGTCAGCACCAAAGCTGTCAGTGCAGAGCCCACTTCAGGATTCTCTGTCCGCCTCTCTCTCTGCCCCTTGTCCACTCATACTCTCTCTCTCTCTCAAAAATAAAATAAACATTAAAAAAAAAGAGTATGGAGAAAATATAGAATGTCAGTCACTAGGTTGGAGGCATGGGCTAATGGGGGACCACAATGAGGTGATGCTGAGGAGGTTAGAAGGACAGTGGTAACATCTCTATGATTAAAAACAGCAAGAGTGTGGGTGCCTGGGTGGCTCAGTCATTAAGCATCTGACTTTGGCTCAGGTCATGCTCTCACAGTTCATGAGTTCAAGTCTCCATATCTGGTGAGCTCGAGCCCTGCTTCTGGTGAGCTCGTGAACCTCTTCTGGTGAACTTGTGCCCCGCTTCAAGTGAACATGAACCCCAGGTAAGCCTCACTTTCCCCACCCACCCTCTCTCTCTTGCTCACTTGCGCCCTCTCTCTCGAAAAAAACCACAACAGCAAGAGTGATACCCTGTTTGTAACAAATTGTGTATGTGACTTTGAGTGTGTTTGCATAAATTGAAGAATAAAATGATGGTCACCAAAATATTGGGCTGATTACAACAAAGTGGGAGGATTACAGAGAATTTTTATGTTCTATTTTTATATATTGTTGGAGTTCTTTATAATGAGCATGTATTATTCATACAACCAGAAAAAAGTCACTTTTATTACAAAATAAAATTTAGAGGACAATGAAAATATTCAATAGGAGGGTTGGAAATATACCTGAGAAAATCTCTCCTCTACCCCCCCAAAATAAAACAAAGATGTAGAGATACCATTCACAGAAATGTTAAGAATATTAAAGCCTTATAAAGGAGTTACAACCTCTAACAGGAGTCCCAGGTGAAAAGGAGAGAACAAAATTATCAAATAAATCTTATATATATTTTCCCAGTACTGAAGGTTAAGAGTCTCCAGGTTCAAAGGGTACACTGAATGTTTACCACAATGAATAAAAAGAAACTCACATCCAGAACAATTGCTAAGAAATTTCATTACTAGGGATAAAAGAGAGAACCCTAAAATTCTTAGGAGGCTAATGAGGGATGTTCTTGAACACAATAAAGGACTAAAGGAAGCCTCAGGATCCAAGAAACAGGAAACCAGAGGAGAAAGCTGTATCTTGGGAACAACTAGTCCAACTTACGGCAGGAGGTCAGAAAGTTCTGGAAGGAAGGTCTCGAGGAGAAAGTAGAGACTTGATAGAATGCTGATGTGTTGGAATATTTAGAAAATAGTTTATAAGTGATCTCATAGTTAAATTTAAGGATAGATTTATAGAAAACCACACATATGAAAAATGCAGTAATTATTAACTATAGAAAAAAACACATAAGAAATGTCACTGTAGTCCACTGCTTCGCTTTACATTGAAGAATATCTTCATATCCATAATGATATAATCACTTGTTATGGACTTAAATGTATGTTGGGAAAGAAGGTATAGGAAGATGGGAATGGAGGGGGGATGGAATGCAAGATGCGGAATCTTCATGACTATCATAACTGGAAGTTAATAGATAATATTTTAAAATAATAAATCAACATGGCAGTTTGAAATTACCATTAAAACCTAACTTGGTTGTCTCTGGGCAGGGTAAGGATGGGCCAGGTGGCTGTCATTTTCAAAGGAAGTCTTCTGACCTTTCACTACCGCCAGTGAGGGGGAGGACCAGCTGTCACAGCACCTGGACACTTGTCAGAATGGTGTCCCAAACACCTGAATCAGCACCTGCGCCCCAATGAGCCCTGGTGACTTATATGCACTTTAATGTTTGAGAAGCATTATCTAAGTATCTTGTGATTTTATAACCATGTGCATGCATAATTTTGATAATTTTTAAAAATGGGATAAAAAAGAGAGAATAATACATTCTGAATAACTTATCTGCAAAGATGTTCAATATAGCATTATTTATGGGTTAAAAAGTGGTAAACTACCTAAATGTTTAAATCAACAGAGAATTGATTAAGAATTGTAATGAGTATATACAGTTGAATAGCATGCAGCCATTAAACTAATGATATAAATGTGCTTTTCTCTAATTAAACTTTTAATTTTGATATAATTGTAGATACATGCAGACATAAGAAGTAGAGAGATCCCCTGTACTTTGTACTCAGATTCTCATAATGGTAACATCTTATAGAATATTACAATATTCAACCAGGATATTGACACAAACCACAGATCTTACTCAGATTACCTAGTTTTCCTTGCAGTTATTTCTGTGTGTGGGGTGCATGTGTGTGCGCATGTGTGTGTATATGTAGTTCTGTGCAGTTTTATCACTTATGTAGGTTCAGGCACCTACCACCACAGCCAAGATATGGAAAAGAGTCAGCACTTCAGGATCCTTTTGCTGCTTTTTATAATCTCACCCACCACTCTCCCCCCAACCTCTGGCAACAACTAATGTGTTCTTCATCTCTATACATTTTTCATTGTTAAGAATGTTGTATAAATGGACTCCTGTAGTCCATAACCTTTTGTTATTGGCTTTTCTTTTCGCTCGGTATAATTCCCTTGAAATCCATCAAAGTTGTTACATGTGTCAAAGTTGTTACATGTGTTCATATTTTAGGGATGTACCACAGTTTGTTAACCATGGCTCTATGCTGACAGCTGAGAGCCTGGAGCCAGCTCAGGATTCTGTGTCTCCCTCTCTCTCTGCCTCCCCCACTCATGTTCTGTCTCCTCTCTCTCTCTCTCTCTTGCTCTCTTTCAAAAATAAATAAACATTAAAAAAACCAAACCATGTGTTAACTAACCATTTACCTACAGAAAGACATCTAGGTTGTTTCCAGTTTGGGGGCTATAAAGCTGCTGTGAACATTTATTTGTAGGTTCATGTGTAAACTAAGTTTTGTTTCCCTGAGATAAATGTACAAGGGGGAAATTGTGGGGTTGTATGGTAAACCCAGGTTTTGTTTCATTAGAAATTGCCAAACCTTTATTTCCAGAGTAATTGTACTGTTTTATAGTCCCATCAGAAAGGTTAGAAAATGTTCACAATGTTCCCTCTTCCAGACCCCATTTAAAAATATCTAAGTAGAAGCAGTACCTTGGATCCTTGCTATCAAAATCAGAGAAGACTATGGAGGGAAGGTCAGGAAAACTATCCACCATCCATTTAAAAAGTTGATATTTATGAATATCTAGCAGAGGCCTAAGAGATCCCCTCATGCAACCCTTGCAGATACAAAAACAGAGGTCTTACAGCAAGGTTCAGGGTTAGGAGGTAACAGAGTGGGAATCATACACGCACAGGTGTTCAAAACTTCTAGCTTTTCCCCATTTTTCTCACACATCCACAGTTCTTTCTCATCTTGCTCCCTCTTGGTCTTGGTCTTCTTCCTAAGCCCCCTTAGCCAGGGGAGCAAACCCTTGTGTGCACAAATAAGATTATAGATAAGATGCTGAGCTTGCTTTCCCTAGAATCATACATTCTTTTCCGCTAAACCTGAATTAAAAAAGGAACAAATCTCCCTCTATCCCCCTTTTTTTCTTCCTTCCCATAGGAGGTGGGTGGGGGATGGGCTAGATGGATGATGTATACTAAGGAGGGCACTTAAGATGAGCAGTGGGTGTTGTATGTAAGTGATGAATCACTGAATTCTACTCCTGAAACCAATATTGCACTGTATGTTAACTAAAATTTATTTTAAAAAATTAACATTAATTTATATTTGAGAGAGAGAGAGAGAGAGAGAGAGAGAGAGAGAGGCAGTGCATGAATGGGGGAGGGGTAGAGAGAGAGGGAGACAGAATCCGAAGCAGACTGCAGGCTCTGAGCTGTCAGCACAGAGCCCAACATGGGGCTTGAACTCTAGAGCTATAAGATCTGAGCCGAAGTCACATGCTTAACCAACTTAGCCACCCAGGCTCCCCAACTAACTAAAATTTAAATAAAAAGTTAAAAAAAGAAAAGCTGTCTCAGGAAAAAAAAAGGTGGGGGGAAGAAATCTCTATGAGTAAAGGGCACCTTCACACCCGAAGACTGCCTCCTCCTGTTTTCCATCATATAGACACACAAACATGCTGTGGTTTCTCAGGTGTGAGGTGACATTATAGAGGGTTAAATTATATGGCAGTGTGTAGGCAAGGGAAATCTTCCACATCACTGAAATGTTGGGCTTGGCCTAAAAGGCCCCCTTTTCTGGTTCCTCATGACCCAAGTCTTGGCTCAACTGTTAGACTCCAAACCTGCAAGGTAAGGGAGGCCCAGCCTCACAGCCCCTAACTCTCTATCCCATTAACCTTGTGAATATCTTAATTACATTTTCATTTTTTAACAGTCTCTTCAATATATGAAATAATCTTATTTCCTCAATTATTTATTTACTCCCACCATGCCTGCCCCTCTTTTGAGGACAGAGATCTTTATATATTCTTCCACATTGTATCCACAGCACCTAGAATATGGCTTGGTAGGTGGCTGGCACTCAGTACGTGTTCATCATACTGAAGAAACAGGTGGGAGGATCTGATCAGCTGGCAGCAGCACTTCCTATACGGCTACTACGGTGATGAGACACTGAATGGGCACAAGGGTGGACAAGCTGACCAACAGAACACAAAAGCCCGTTTTAGGCATCTCACAGACATATACAAAAAAAAAAAAAAAAAGACCAGGAAATTTTTCATAAAAGTGATTTAGGGGATTCTATCCATGACTTTGGGATAGAGAAAATATGGATATACTTGAAATGATTAAAATTAAGAACTTCTGTTCATCAAAAGATACCATTACTGAGGAAAAAGATAAGCCATGGAGTGGGAAATTATATTTGTGGCACATTTAATCAACAATGGGCTTATATCCAGAATATACACCATTAGTAAGAAAAAGGCAACCTCAAAGACAAATGGGCAAGAGATTAGGTCAGACATGTCCTCAAACAGGATATCCAAATTGTCAGAAAGCATATAAAGAATGCTCAGCCTCTTTAGACATAAAGGAAATGCAAAGTTAAGACCACAACAAGATATTTCTACCCACCTAGCAGAATGGCTAACATTAGCAAGACTGACAATACCAAACAAATGCTGATGAGAATATGGAGCAAAAGAAACTCTTAAAGGAAGGAGTATAAATTGGCATAATCACTTTGGAAAAATATTTGACAGTATCTAATAAAGCTGACGATCTGCACCCCCCAATGACCCAGCTATCCCACTCCTCATAATGCACCAGGCAGAAATGCATGTGCCTGTGCAGTACGCACCTGGGCATGAACAATCCAAGAAGCCCTAATCATGATACACCAAACTGGAGAAAGCCCTGAAGTAGCTGACTAACAAACACAGGGTCATGTGCTAATTCAAAGTAATTCTGTATAACAATGACAATGAAAGAACATTAGATACACAGCGTTAAGGATGTCTTAACATAATTAGAGCTAAAGAAAGCAGACAATAGAATGGATAGGTTTAAAGGAATTCATAAGGTTTTATTTACATAAAGTTCAAAAACAGGCAAAAATAAACTATGTTGTTCAGGGGTGTAAAGTTAAGTAGTAAAATTATAACAAAAGGCAAGGAAGTGAACACCATAAAAGTTGGCAGTGGTTAGGGCCGGAGAGAAGGACATGCTGAGCAGGAAGGGCTGGGGGCTGGTAATGTGTTTCTTGGTGGGTGAAGGTTATTCAGCTTTTGCTTTATGACAGTATATTATGTATACATTTGTGCATTGTGTCTTTCTGTATGACTTCTGAATTTCTCCCTTAAAAGAGCTTTCAGTAAACAAACTGTAGGATGCAAAATCATAGAAAGCTAAGGCCTCTCTAGACGGCATTATCACAACCATGTTAAATATATAAAACTTATTTACAGAAAAGAAGCTGGAAGAAAATTTAACAAATATTAAGAATGGTTGTCTTATGGTATTGGAATAAAAACTCTTGCTCCTTAAATGCACTCACTGTGGAAGGCAGAAACGGGAATGCGGACTGAATTCCTTGTTAATTACTCCAACCATCACTGCCTGCTCTCCCAGAAGCAGCCACAAGAGGGAGCCTTCATATATCCACGTTGAGTTTCAAGTTCCATGATTGCTCAGGACTCATCCAGAGAGCAGACTTCAAAGATCTTCTCCCCTTCCCATTCCTGTGTACTCTCTTGTCTTCCTACGTGTTTTGATATGCAAGCACACTAGGCCTTCCCTCTCCTCCGGTAAGATTTGAAAGGCAAAGAGGGATAGGAACTAACATTTATTGAGCACCTGTGGAAATTCAGAAGCACCAACTATCTCTTTATACTGAAACATATTCAATTGTATTATAGCTAAATTTTAAAAATAAACATATTAAAAATACTAGAAGACAACATAGGGAAATTTCTTTTTTAAAAATTTCACAGTGGGGAAGGATGAAGGCAGACACAAAAAAAGCCTGCATCGAACACCTGGTGGGCAAAGACTATCAATAGGTAGCTGGAAGAAAAAGGAATTTAAACAGCTGGATTTATCAAGGAAAAAAAAAAAAAAAAAAAAAAAAAAAACCAGAAACACAGAATTATAGCGAAATGCCAGTTCTTATTTGTTAGATTGCTATTTACTTAGTTTACTCCCAGAAATTGGTCACACACTGTGTTGATTAGGGTTGGGCCATCTGGGAGTGTGAGTGGTGCCCTCCCCACAGAAGGCAGACTGGCCTTCTTGCTTCACCTCTCCCCTCACTTCGGAACATTTACCATGTAGCTTCTTGCATTTAGAGGTTGGTGCGAATCACAGGGAACTCACCTCAGTCCCAGGAAGGTCCATGAGTGAGGGTGCTGTGCTCAGGCCATGGTGATGCCAGCCTCTTTTCCTGCTCTCTTCCTTCTGGTCATCCTGGTCTAGTGTTTGCAGAGAAAGTAGGAGGCTTGCTGGGGCCTTGGGGGTCCTGGGCCTTTCAGAAGCCTCTGAGCTGTTATCCACATCCATGTAGCTTCCAAGGGAAACCATGGAGACAGCACTGCTCCTGCCTGGGTAGTGGAAATCTGCCCGATGAGCACCAGGCCTGGGGTTTCGGGGCTTGGGACTCATGGGTTTGCTGGGCATGCCTTGGCTCCCATATGCCAAGCAACAGGCAGAGCTGGATGGAAGGGTGCGGCTGATCCCAGTCTGCTGGGCACAAGGGCTGGTGGGTAACATCAGCCAGGACTTCTCAGGAAAGATACCTGAAGTTAGGTACCTACCACTTTCCTGGGGGCTTGTGCATTTGATGGTTGGTTCACTTTGTCTCCTGTTATCTGGAGAGACCAAATTGCTGGATGACAAAGGTGTGGGAGCATGTGGGGGTGGCCAGTGATCTCCAAACACACAGCTTTCCTTGTCTTCTGCCTGCTCCTGACAGTGACTATTGGTCCCTGGGGGAGAGGGTCTGAGGAGATTCAAGATTTCCGGTCCTGGAACCAGACTCACTACGGCGGGCCTTTTGGGGGCTTCCACATCTTTGTTTTTCAGAAATGCACGCCAGGAACTCTGGCGCGGCCTGCTCTTCTCCTTCCGGCCCTTGAGGGCACCTGGACAACATTCATCAGTGTTCTCTTTTTCTAAAACCTTTGACTCAAAAAAATTTGCAAAGGTCTTATGAGCTAAGGCCAGCCTTGCCCTGAGCCTTTTCTCTGGAGTTTTGAGTCTCTTGGCATCAGCCCTTTCTGAGGACGGTGTCCTGCTGCCCAGGTCCTCTGGTGTTGCCACATGGTCCCCTTTCCTTAGCCCTGCAGCTTCCCCACCTGCGCCCCGGGAAATGGTCTTCAGAGTTGCGCCCGCGCCCACTTCTAGCGGCCAATAGGCCGCAGGGCCCCGACCGTCTGCACGCAGTTCCTCAAGGCCCGAAGAACCCGCGGTCGGGGCGGAGGCACCGGGTGGAGAGGGGCGAGTGGGCTGCAGACGCCCGGGTCCCTGCGCGCCGGGCTCCACTCCTGGGCTGTCGGAAGCGGACCTGCCTTTCCTGAGGGAGGTCACTCTGGGAACCGTCCGGCGCTTCCCGGGCTCCTGCAAGGCCTTGCAGGGGCGGCGAGGCTGGCCCTGCGGCGGCGGCGGCGGGGGTGCGTGGGCGCAGGCAGAGGCTGGGGCTTCCGAACCCATCTGCGCTGCCTCCGTCCCACCCGCCAGGCTCCCCGTCTCGGGGTGAAGGCCCTGGGCCCCGTGAGCATCTTCAGGCCCGGGGGCGGGAGGCCTAGCAGCCTGTGCCCTGTGTGTCCCCAAACCGGGGATCCACCTTGCCCCAGGCGGTTTCTCTTCGGCAGCCTCACCCCTGCTCAGCCGGGCCTGGGCAGGCTCCTGGGAACAAGTGTCTTTGTCCCGGGGCCTCTCTTCCGAGGCAGCTTCGGGGACCAGAACTATCGCAAGCTCTGCGTCGTGGGCCCCCTTCTGAAGAGTCCCATCGTCGTCTGCCAGTCTGCTGGCCTCCGGCAGCTCACACTCACTGCCGCAAGTTTGTGGTTTCCCAGCCCTGGGAGACTCCCAGGAGGTCGTCCCAGCACCGCAGGGAGATCCTGGTTTTTCCTCCAGAAATTCGGACAGTGTTTCTGGAAGAGGACCTGTTTTCCTCCTGGTGGCCTGCAGACCTTTCTGCTCAACAGCTACAATGATGAGTGTGCACCTGCCCCTAGATGTTTCCACCTTGGGCCCTAGCTTCAGGCCCTCAGGAGAGGGCCAGGCACCACCCGCCAGCCCCTGGTCGCACTCATCCCCACCACTGCAAGGAGACACAGGGGCTGCTCTGGTTTCTGAAAATTCCAGCAAGGCACTTTTGGTGCCTTGGGGGTCTAGAACCATCACATCTTCCAGCTCCTTTGAGGTGTCTGTTGCACTTGATTTCAGGGTGGTCTCTGGAGTATCTGAACAATCACTCACTTTGCAGCAACCCATCCAGTCTCTGTTCCACACCTGTGTCCCGCTATTGCTGGAATGATGTGGGAACTTGGCCCTAACAGGTGGCTTTCTTTTCTCACTGAGAATGTACTTTGATCCGTAATTACTGGTTTGGTTTCCTGCCTCAACAGAAATGTCCTGAAGGTGCTTTTGTCTGTCACTCACATCAGCATCGTTTGGTGCAGGGCCAGTGCCTTGGGGTTCCTCTTGTAGGTTTTCTGGGCTATGTTCCGACTTGCACTCTGTGGGCACTGGCACTTCCTCTGTGCTAAAGCTCACGGAGTCCGCAGTAAGGCATGAAGAGACTGGGCAGGATCTAGAATCCTGTCCCAACTGGTTTTCCAGCCAGAGATGTTCACAGGGTGTGTCCTGAAAGGCCCTTTTCCAGCTAAGAGCACTGGGTTTATACTGATCCTGCAAATAAGGGGCCCTCCTCTGGGAAGCAGGAAGTAAAGGAGACAGTCGGGTGAAGACAGGGTGGAGAGGGTTTCGTGTTCTTGGGTCTCGTTCTGCTTCAGTCCCTTCCTTCAAATGAGTCCCAAATTTCACAAAATTCTGCCCTGGAGGATTCTCAGGGTATCTTAAGGGAAACACTGCTATGGAGTGGGCCCTAGTCAGTGTCCTCATGTGCTGACAGCAGTGCTCTGTGGATGTTCTGTCCTCGTCATTAATATTTTCGGGGGCACTGTGGTGAAGCTTGGCATGAAGGAGGCAAGATGTCCCTAAAGGAAGCTGGCAAGGGGCATCAGAGCAGGGCTGGAAGCAGAGCAAGTCTGTGTACTCTTCAGGGCCTAGAGTACTTCCCTTTTTTGTTCTGGCTCCCACAGGGCCTGTGCTGTGCTCAGGGCCTTTGAAAGGTAGCCCTGGTCCCCTGGCCCTGCTGTGGATATGTGGCCAGCTCTGGCCCAGTTCACAGCACCAGAGAAGGAAGGGCCAGACCACTGGGATGTCCAGACAACTCTCAGACCTGGATTTCTGAAGAGAAGAAATAGAGAACCCCCCGAGGACTTGTGCAGTTGCCTTTGCTGGCTGGAGACTGTAGCTGCCTGTGGTGCCCTGTGAGCAGCCCTCTGTGTGGTGAGGAGACCCTGCCAGAAAAGACTCTTGCTCCAGGCTGGCCACACTGCTGTCCTGGAAGTGTTCTGTCTTCTCTTCTCCAGCAACTGCAGCAAAGGTTTGGAACCCAGTTTCATAAGACTCTTCCTTGAAGCCAGGGGACAAATCTAGTTCCTCTTTTGAGTCAAGCTCAGGGACATTAGTTGAATGCTGCTCCTGAGGAGCTCTGGTTGCTGGTATGTCAGGGCATCCCCAGTGTCCTTCTCTGTCCACAGAGGTACCACTTAGAGGAAGGCAGGTTCCCCCTGTGAAGCCACCAGGCAGGGACTCTGTGTCGGAAGCACTTTCAAAGGAGTCGGTTTTTGTGTCTGATTGACTTTCGCTCTGGTGGGACAATGTCTCAAAATCATCATGGTCTGTTTCTTGACTCCATCCCTGTTGCTCTGGTTCTGCAGGTGAAGTGGGGAACTGCTTATCTTCAATCTTGTCTTCACCGGGTGGGTGTGCACCTGGCTCTGGAGGCTGGAAGGGCAAGAGGAGAGGAGTCAGAGATGAGGCCTCAGGATATTTGCACACGTTTACACTGCACCAGCCTTTGTCAGAAGGAGGAAGGTTCAGAAACATCTCATTAGTCCCCCATGTGCCCCTCAGAAAAGAAAGGTAAATATGAATATGAATAGCTACCTTTTATTAGCACAGAAAACAAGTGATGAAGCCAAACCCAAACGGCAGGGAGAAAATGTGGCGCGTAGTTAACGTAAAGCTATTAAAAGTCAGAATAGGCCAAATAAACACGTGAAGTTTAAGTAAGTATAAATACGTCGTGTGAGTCACAGCAAAAAGCATCTCTCTGTCTAATGTTCTCAGCAGGAAATAACAAATTAATAAAAGTTTGCTTCCTGTTGTTTGTTCTTACATAATCAGCTGGATTAAAGTCAAGAGCCTCATATTTAGAAGTATTTTCTGAGTTAGGTTTACTGGAGTAAAAAAAAAAAAAATATATATATATATATATATATACACACACACACATATATATATATATACACACATATAAGAATTATTGAATTTCAAACATATTTTTTTGACATTATAATGCCCAACAGCTTTGAGAACAGGAAGGAAAAAAGAGAACTGTGCAAATATTTGCAAATTTTCCTTTTGTTGTTATACATTTCTTTTTTTTAAATGTTTGTTTATTTTTGAGAGAGAGAGTGAGACAGAGCATGGGCGGAGGAAGGCCAGAGGGAGAGAGGGAGACACAGAATTGGAAGCAGGCTCCAGGCTCTGAGCTGTCAGCACAGAGCCTGACGCGGGGCTCGAACTCATGGACCACGAGATCATGACCTGAGCTGAAGTTGGACACCCAACTGACTGAGCCACCCAGGCCCCCCATGTCATTATACATTTCTTAATCAACTTGTTTGAGCTATAAATTTATATGTATTCATTTAAAGTGGATGGATTTATGCATTTTGACAAATGTAGACACCCATGTAACTACCACCATGATAAAAATCTATTTCTATTTCTCAAAAAAGCCCCCTCCCTCCTCCTAGTCATTCCCCACGCCCTTCCCCCCATGCCCCAGTGACCTACTTTCTGTTTCACAGACTAGATCTGTCTTTTCTGGAGTTTCTCAGATGACCAGAATATGCCGTATGTACTCTTCAGGGTCTGGCTTCTTTCTTTCAGCATAGTATTTTAGAGCTTCATCCGTAGGTCGTGGTTGTAGCATGTATTATACAGATAGTGCCTTGAACTTGGTGATAATGCTGTACCAAACGTTCAATTACCAAACTCCCCAGACTCCCTGGACCAGGAGTGGGGCAGACACTTGGCTTCACTTGTAGCTAAGGTGCCTCCACACAAGTTTTTTACAGAAGCCATTCACTCAACCAGCCCTCCCTAAGCATGGTTTCTCAGGACTTGTCTTAAGAGATTTCCCAAAGTAAAATTGCTTTTAATTCTCCAAAACTGAGAAGAGAAAAACAGGTGAACACCAAAGCATGTGCTGTGTGAGGCTTTTAAGGTACAAGATAGATTCAGAATATCAGGAATAACACAATACTATAGTTTCAAATTTGTTGCAAAGTAGGAAGGAGTGGGAAATAGGAGAGGAAACATTAAAAATCAAACCATTTGGAAAGGAGGACCCTGTGGTTGCTGTGTGGTCCAGGGGAGAGAAGGGTTAAGAAGCTAGGGATCCCAGGGTCCCCAGCAAGGGTGTGCCAGGTGCCAGGCACCTCCCATGGCCCCGGGGAGGATAAGCAAGACAGGGATGTGAACATGCCTTGGCAAGCACAGAGGCCTGTTTTGGGAACAAGTGAAGAGAGAAGGCCAGCTACAGGCCTGCAGCGTTCTCTTGCTCAGTAAATGCTGCGTTGGGAACACCTCTATTCACTCATCTGGCCAACCGTGTCATTAAGCTGGGACTGACCTTCTGACCGTGGAGCATGTGGGCTGTTCGTTCGGCACTGTCATAGCCTGACATCACCTTACAGACTTACAGTGGCATACTCACATGCATCACCTGACATACTCATAGTGGGCCACATAGTGGCCCAGAGAATCTCAAAGTCCCAAGTTCCAAATGACTGAAGACCTGCACAATGAGTACCCTAAAATACCAGAGGTCTCATTCCTGTCCCCACCTCTGCCCAGCATATCCTCCCAGAACAGGGCCAGGAGGGGATGGGCTGCTACCAAGAAACCAGACTCCCTGGCTGGGTGTTGTTGAGGGCTAAGCTGTTCTTGGAGTTCCAGGTCATTTTGGCAAGAGATCTCACTATGTCTCAACAAAAATAAAAGACTTTGGGAAAAAAATATAACTTTTCCAGATCACAAGATTGGCATAGTCTCTGGAAGAGCACTGGAATAGCAGATTTAATTTTCCTTAAAGTGTACAAATGCTGAAATATGGAGAGTATGTTTTTTAAAAAAAGCATTTGATTTGGTTGAATATTAGGTTCTAAATCTTATGAAAAAAGAATATTTTCTTCTGACTTGATTCGTAAGTAATCCTCAAATAATTTCTCAACACCGATCCATATAATTCCAGGGTTATCCTAAAGGATGGCCTGCGGGTTAAAGCTAGAGGCAAAAATATTCTTTTTGAAGTTTTTTTGGGGGGGGGGGGTGAGTGGTGGTCAAATTTTAATGCTTTTAAGCAGAAAAGCTCTTTTTCTTTTGTCACAGCCTTGGCACTCTTAATTATCTTGTTTTTGTAAATATATGCAGCTTCAAACACTAGGGTAAGATGTTTGAACTTCCTCCTGTATTTTTTTTTTCTAGCTGCCTTTATGATTTGCTCTTTGACCCCTGGTTTACTTAGATGTATGTTTTAGTTATCTTTTTGTTTCTGATTTCTGTTTAATTATATTATAATCAGAGAGTGTGGTCTGTATGATATTGATTCTTTGAAATTAGTTGAAAGTGGGTTTATGGCCTAATACATATTAAGGCTTTATTTCACAAATGTTCCATGGATATTCGAAGAGAATGTGTATTCTCTAACAGGTTCATGCAGGGTTTAACAGGTGCTCATTAGCTCAAGTTTGTGAATTGTTAAATCCTTGTTAAATCCTCAGTAATATGACCAGTTTTTTATATGCTATTAAGAGAAGTGCGTTAAAATTACTGACTGTAGTGATACATTTATCAATTTATTTTTTAACTCTATCATCTTTTGATTTACATATTTCAGCACTATGTTAGTAAGTGCATGAAAAAGTTTATAATTGTACATCTTCCCAGTGAGTGGCTCTTTTTATTATTACATAGTAACCTTCTTCATCCCTTATAAAGGTTTTTACTTTCAATGTGATCTTCTCTAATGTTAGTAGACCTACAATAGCTTTCTTTTGGGTATTTGCCTCATATATGCTTTCCCATTCTTTTATTTCAGTTTTCAATTTATGTCCCGTAGGTGTATTTTTCATAAACAACATAGAGCTGGGGTTTTGAAGCCCAATGTTTCAGTCACTTTTAACCAGAGAGTTTAACCTGTGAGCATCTATTGTGACCACTCGTATGTTTGGGTTTCTTTTTACCACCATATTTTATTATTTTTGACCTCCCCCTTTTTTCCCTAGGGATTTCCCTTTATTGTGTGAACTCTGCAATGGTTTGCTTAACAGCATATATTTAAAGGAATGTTATGCTTTGTTTTATGTCTTTTTGTTGCAGTGAGCATTTGGGGAAATATACAATCTGCAATAATTCTAGAATCAGAAAAGTTCCCATCACTTTGCTCATCGTGGCCTGGCTGTCTGTCTGCTCACTCACAGAAATCACTCTGGCAGACGCCCCTAAAGACCTCTGCATTGCCAAACCCAAGGCTCTGGTTTCCTCTCTCGCTCACTTTTTTTTTTTTACTTTAATTTTTTACAACTTTACTGAGGTATAGTTGACATAAAATAAACTGTACATATTGCAAGTGTACAATTGAAGTTTTTACATTCATCCGGGAAGCCATGACCACAGGCAAGATAATGAACCTTTCTCTTGCTTCCAAAAGCGACCTGATGCTTTTTTGTTCCTTCTCATCATCCCCCTCTCAACTCTCCCTGGCCACTCTCCTCCACCCCCCGGTGATCTTTATCTGTTTTCTGCTGCTATAGATTACTTTGAATTTTCTAGAATTCCATGGAAATGGAATCACACAGTATATATTTTTTGTCTGGCTTTGTCCACTCAGCACAATTATTTTGAGAGTCACTATGCTGCATGTGTTGATAATGAGTGGCATTTCATTGTATAGAGGTGGCACAACTGGTTTATCCATCCATCTGCTGATGGACATTGAGTTGCTCCCAGTTTTTGGCTTTCCAAGTAAAGCTGTAGTGAACATTTTTATACGTCTTTGTATGGATGTGTGCTTGCATTTCTCTTGAGTAAATATGGAGGAATGGAATGCCTGGATCATATGGAAGGGCTCCATGTTTAATTTCTTAAGAAACAGCAAACTGCTTTCCTTTCCACTCCCTTTTACACTCCCCTGGCAATATATGGGGGCGAGGTGCTCCACACCCCCACCCACATCTGGGACAGTCAGCTTTGTTCATTTCAGCCATCCTAGTGGGTTTGAAGTGGTATCTCATTGTGTTCTTTTTTTTTTTTTTTTGTCATTGTGTTCTTAATTTGCATTTTCCTAATGACATATGATGTTGAGCATCTTTTCATACACATTTTTCCATCTATACATCTTCTCTGGTTTCATATCAGTTCAAATTTTTTGCCCATTAAAAAAACTTGGGTTGTAGTCTTATTACTGAGTTGTAAGACTTCTTTATAGATCCCAGATATAAGTCTTCTGCTTGAGATAGAGATAGGTCACAAAGTTTCTTCCAGCCTGTGCCCTGCCTTTTCATTTTATTAACAATTATTCTTTATTTACAGAGTGAAAACTTTTAATTTTTATGAAGTCCAATTCATTGATTTTTGTGTGTTGAATTTTAAAGACTCTTTACAACCTAAGGTCGCAAAGACTTTTTCCTATCATTTTTTCTAGAGTATGATAGATAGAATAATATCCCTCTCCCCCAAAAGATCCCCATGTCCTAATCCCTGAAATCTGTCAGTGTTACCTTTTACAGCAAAAGGGATTTTGAAGATATGGTTATGTTAAATATCTTGAGAAGATTATGCTGAATTATCTGGGTGGACCTGATGTAATCACAAGAATCCTTTTAAGGGAAAAATGGAGGCAAGAGAGTCAGAGAAGGATGTGTGATAATGGGAGAAGAAACAGAGTGATTCAGGGGAGGGCCTCAAGCCAAGGAATGCAGGTGGCCTTCAGAAGCTGGAGACAGCAAGTAAAGGATTCTCCCCTAGAGCCTTCAGAAGGGAACACAGTCCTGCTGACTCCTTGGTTTTAGCCCACATGAGAGTTTTCCATGGTTATCTAACAGTGGGCATGTGTAGTAACACTAGCATGAAGCCCAAGCACTGTGTTACATAGAACTATGATGTTTTCCAGAGAAAGGTCATGGTCTTTTCAGTGCAGTAAAGAGTCTGGGTTACAGGCCTGTTTTTCTCACTTGCCTGAGTCCACATCTCTGTCAATGACTGCCACGTGGCCGATTGTGCTTACCCTACTGGATTTGGGGAAGATGAAGGAAGGATATCAGAGCTCTCTAAAAATTCTAAATATTCTCCTACCACTCTAGGTTATCTTGATTTTTCCATGTCAAGTGTGGAAAATAAACACCCTATTCTATCAGTTCTTTTCACAGCTAGCTTGGTCACAAATACCTTGAGGACATAAATTATGTCACATACCTGTTATCTCCTGTAGCATCTAGCACAGGGCTTGGTACAGAGTAAACACAAAGTAAGTATTTGAGGGACACAGAATTACACAGGATCACCACTGCAATGGATGGCTATTTTATTTTTTTGTTTTACTTATTTATTATTTTTCATGAACATACTTTATTGTCAAATTGGCTTACATATAACACCCAGTGCTCAACCCAACAAGTGCCCTCCTCAATGCCCATCACCCACTTTCCCCTCTCCTCCCTCCCATCCACCCTCAGTTTGTTCTCTATATTTAATAGTCTCTTGTGGTTTGCCTCCCTCTCTCTCTGTTTGTAACTATTTTTTTCTCCCTTTCCTTCTCCCATAGTCTTCTATCAAGTTTCTCAAGATGCACATATGAGTGAAAACATATGATACCTGTCCTTCTCTGACTGACTTATTTCACTCAGCATAGTACCTTCCAGTTCTATCCACATTGCTGCAATTGGCATGATTTCATTCTTTTTCACTGCCAAGTAGTATTCCATTGTATATGTAAACCACATCTTCTTTATCCATTCATCAGTTGATGGACATTTAGGCTCCTTCCATAATTTGGCTATTGTTGATGGATGGCTATTTTAAACTCCAGCTAAAGATCTGAATATCTTATCATTTTATTTTCATATGTCATTTTCCCCAAACATAATATTCAAAGGCACATTCAGATTTACATACACATGTTCCACTTATTGTATGCATTAGACCTGTGCCAGCAGAGGCAGAATATCTTCCTGTTTAAGTTTTTCAATTTGTGAATATATTTTGCTGCAGAAATGAAATATTTTACTATTCTATTTGAGTAAAGAAGTGGGGTTTTTGTTTGTTTTTTTACAAAAGGAAACTCTTATTCAAATAATTGGACTTAAAGTGCCATTCTCACGAGACCTCAGATGAGAGGGAGGGTGAGTGTCACTACAGTCTGTCCTCTGGCTGCTGGAGGAGCATCTGGTGACCCTTCAGTCACAGCTCAGGTCATGGCATACAGTGGGCAAATTTTTCCAGTCAATGTCTGGCAGGTGAGCTAATGAGTAGAAGGCAGTGGAGGTTACATCATGGGGGTGGAGAGAGGCTGACAGGACCAGAAAAAGTTGAGGAAGTGTGAGGAGCCCCAGAGACTCCCTGCTCACCTCAGTTTCAGAGCAAGCTATATGGTATCACCTCCAGCACATCTACTTGCTTACCTAACCTCATGCCCCACCCATCCCTGACATTTGACACTGAGCCGATTATATTTATCTTTTCACTCTCTGAAAAGCATGGGTTTCCAGGTCAATCATTCCCACTGATGGGATTACAAGGAGGATGTATTCTCTACACTCTCCAAGGACTCACTCAAGCAGTTTCTACCTCACTGCACCTAAATGCACTTACTTCTTACCCATTTGTTAGATGACAGGAATTCTTCTACCTGTAAAGTCCTTTTAGGCAGTTAATGGGAGTTACAATGTGATCCTAGAAGTATTACTATTATGTTGACTTAAGAATATTCTAGAATCCCAGGGCACCTGGCTGGCTCAGTCAGTGGAGTGTGTGAGTTTTGATCTCGGGCTTGTGAGTTTGAGCCCTACATTGGGTGTAGAGATTACTTAAGCATAAAATCTTAAAAAAAGAAAATATTCTAGAATTCCAAATTGCTTTTTCCCTTAATTATCCCTGATTCTATACACTCAGGCTGAATTTCCACATATATCACTTTCTATCTTTCCCCCCTTTTTAAAAACATTTTATTTATTTTTGAGAGAGACAGAGAGAGCATGAGCAGGGGAGGGGAAGAGAGAGTGGGGGGACAGAGGATCTGAAGTGGGCTCCCCAACAACAGTGAGTCAGACCTGGAGCTTGAACTCACAAACCATGAGATCATAACCTGAGCCCAAGTCAGACACTCAAACAACTGAGCCACCCAGGTGCCCAACACTTTCTATTTTCAAAGGCCCTGTAGTTATCTTCTGCTCTGTCTGATTTTTTCTGGAAGGGCACAGATGCATTTGCCAAAATTCTGGATTCAGAGCTACTTAAGAAGTTGCCATTTACTAGAAACTACTATGTGCCAGAAACAATTTCACATAAAAGACACACAAAACAAAGCCCCTTCTATCAGAGCAGTTGTGAACTAACAAAGGAACAACCACCTAGACAACTGGCAAGACTGAACTGTGTTCCATGTGCTACCAATGGTATAAACAGAAACTATACACACACATGAAAATGAGTGATTTCAGGGGGAGGATGGTTTTACAGGGGCTGCCCTTCGAGCTGTGCTATGACAGATGAAGTTTCATGGATGCCTGGTGGGAAAAGTGTAAAAGTGGGCAGTTTCTATGACCTCACAGGCAAGGGCAAAAGGAGACAGAGGCCAGATATTGTGGGGACTTGTAGGTGGGTTGAAGAATTGTATCTCATTCTGAGTTCAAAGAGGAAACCAACAAAGAATTTAAGACACAGAGTAACATGATGTGGTATACCTGTAGTCAACCTGGACAGTTGGAAAGCTACTGTAGTTGTTTACTTGTCTTTTCTGTTACCCTCTAATGTCTCACTGCTGGGCATCTACCAAAGGCACCCTATTGTCTGGCTATATGCCCTCATGTTGGCCCCTACAACACTTTCCCCATGGACTACTCCAAGTTGTCAATTGCATCACCTGAGAAACCAACCCAGCTCCATCCCCAGTGGGAAATGGGCATTTAAACACAGCTTTGAGAGGTAAAAAGTTAGTGACTCATTGTGATGAGAATTTGAGTTATACAACTTACTTCCCCATTCTGTACCTCAGCATCCTCACTTGTAAATGAAGGCTTATGACTAGATTAGCATTTTCCAAGACTGCATTCTGACTGTAGCTTCTGCCCTGGGATGTAAATGAACTCAAAGGAGCATTACTCCCACTCTTACAATGAAAAAGCCAAATTAACATCAAATTCATAACTTTTTTGGGGACATCTGAGAGCTGAGGTTGCAGAACAAACTACTGGCCCAAAATATGAAGAGAGACAGACATCTACTGGGGGACAGGAGACCCAAACATCCAAGACTAATATCAAATGATCTAACACAACCATAATTAGAATCCTAGGAGGAGAGGAGAAAGAATAGGGGAGAAGGAATATACGAAGCAAGAAGTCCAAGAATTTCCCTAAATGAATGATAATATTAAACCACAGATTCATAAGGTTCAAAGGAAAAAAAGCTCACATATAGGCATATCACACTGAAACTACTGAAAATCAAAGACAAAGAGAAAATCTTGAAAGAAGATAGATAAAGAGAAACTATAGGGAAAAAAATGAGGATAAGAATTAGAGCAAAAATCTTATCAGAAACCATGCAAGACCATACACAGCAGAGAGACTTTTTTAAAGAGCTGAAAGAGAAAATATATCCAGCAAAAGAATCTTTCAAACATGAAGGAAAAATAAGAACCTTCCTAACAAAAATTGAGGGAATTAATTTTCAGCAGACCCACTACATAGGAAATGTTGAAATTTCTTCAGGCAGCAGGTGCTTGGGTGGCTCAGTTAAATGCCCCACTCTTGATTTTGGCTCAGGTCATTATCTCACAGTTCATGTGATTGAGTCTCGCATCTGTCTTTGCATTGATAGTGCTGAGCCTGCTTGGGATTCTCTCTCCCTCTCTCTTGGCTCCTCCTTGGCATCCTCATACACACACACACACACACACACACACACACACACACACGCACACTCTCTCTCTCTCAAAACAAACAAATAAATAAACTTAAAAAAAAAAAAAAAAAAAAAACTTCTCCAGGCAGAAGGAACATGATAGCAGACTGAAACTTGGATCTGCACAAAGAAATGAAGAGTGCAAACGAGGAGCAGAAGGAATGTTTTGGACCTGATAAAGGTCAACTACAAGAATCCTAAGGCTAACTTGATGCTTAACAGTGTAAGATTGAATGCTTCCTCTGTAGGACTTCAACAAGGCCAGGGTTTTTCTCTAACTCAACACTGAACTCTGGAGTCCTAGCCAGTGTAATAAGGCAATAAAAAGAAATAAAAGAAATACAGATTAAAATGAAAGAAACTAAAGAGTCTGTGTGTGATTTTCTATATAGAAAATCTCAAAGAAACTAAAACAAACAAACAAAAAACACATAAAAACCCCTCCTGGAATTAGCAGGTGATTTTAACAAGGTTACAAGACAACAAGGTCAAGAAAAAACAAAACAAAACTGCATTTCTATATAAGCAATTAGAATTTGAAATAAAAAATAGAATTTACAATAGTAGCTAAAAATTATATCCATAGGTATAAATCTAAGGAAATATATTCAGAATCTATATGCTATATTTCATTAGCATGGCTCTTTAATCAGTACTGATAAAAGAAATCAAAGAAGATCTAAATATATGAAGAAAGTATGCTGTTTATAGATTTAAGGACTTAATATTGCTTAATATAATTACTGAATATTAATAATATTACTATTACTTAATATTACTAAGAAGCCAATTCTCCCCATTTTTGAACAATTTGAGTAACAAAAATAACCATATTATTGACTTATAACCCAAAGAAGAGAACAATTATCCATAAGCCTATACTAATATGAATAAATGACTGTATAAATTTTTAAAAAGGAAGAAAAGAAAATTCTTCTTTATGGAAAAATTACAACTAGTGAATGTGGAAAAAATGAGGGAAAAAGAAAACTGCCATTACAATGCCACAGTAAGAGTTGTTTCAGGGAAGATCTACCAATGAATGTTAAAGTCATGTGTAAAGAGTGATCAAAAGGTTCACACTCTGACTGAGTAATCTCACTTGAGAAAGTCTAACCTAAGGAAAGACTCTGTAATGTGACATGTCCATTGAAGATCTATTTGCAAAATTTAAAAAGGGAAATAATTTGTGATCCACACTAGGAAAATGATTAAACAAATTAAGCCATATGCACTCAATGGACAATTAGGCAGCCATGAAGAATGTAATTAATAGGGATGCCTGGGTGGCTCAGTCAGTTAAGCGTCCAAATTTGGCTAAGGTTATGATCTCACAGTTTGTGGGTTCAAGCCCTGCATTGGGCCCTGTGCTGACAGCTCAGAGCCTGGAGCCTGCTTCAGATTCTGTCTCTGCCCCTCCCCCACTCATGCTCTTTCTCTCTCAAAAACAAATAAACGTTAAAAAAAATTTTTAATGTAATTTATAAAGGCTATTGAATAGTAGAGAAAATATGTATTGTGGGATACATAATTTCTATGACCATAGAACGTTTTAAAAATACAAAAACACTGAAATGAAATAAACCAAAGAAACATTTTTGTTATAGTCAAAACATTTTTTTCTATTTGCCACATAAAGTGGTTAAATTACCCTGATAACTTAAAAATATTTGGAAAGAATTCCCTTTTTATAAATATGAATTGTAGGTAATTTTGTTAATAATTAAAATTTTTTTTAATGTTTATTTATTTTTGAGACAGAGAGACAGAGCATGAACGGGGGAGGGTCAGAGAGAGGGAGACACAGAATCCGAAACAGTCTCCAGGCTCCGAGCTGTCAGCACAGAGCCGGACGTGGGGCTCGAACTCACAGACCGCGAGATCGTGACCTGAGCCGAAGTCGGCTGCTCAATGGACTGAACCACCCAGGCGCCCCATTGTTAATAATTTAAATAGACCTTCAGGAGAAAGAGCTATGTCAATTACTTCTTTGTACCCCATAGTGCTTAGTTGTAAGACCTTATAATGTAGAATGATCTCAATATCTTCATACTGATTCATTATCAATATTCATAGCTATAGCAGGTGCATCAAGAAAGTATAGTGCTTGTTTCTCTTCACAGCTTTCATTTCTTCATTTCACCAGTGGAGAACCTGGGTTCCAACCCTACTTGGCAGTAATGAGGTGGTGCTCCTGTCTTTGTAAGAACAGTGTCAAAGGAGGCCTGCTAAGTTATAATATTTAACTAAGATCCAGTGTTTCATAATATGATACCAAAAATGTCCAGAATAGAATAGAAAATAACTCATCACATCAAGAAGCAGGAAAATCTCTACTTACATAAGGACAGACACTCAACAGATGCCAACACCAAAATAACAGATGTTAGAATTATCTGATATGGATTTTAAAGCAGCCGTCATAAAAGTGTTTGAAACAAATGAAAAAGTGGACTCAGCGTCCCCCTGCTCCAAAATAGAAGATATAAAGAAGAGCCAAAAGGAACATTTAGAAATGAAATATACAATACTGAAATTTAAGAATTCAATGGATGGGTTCAAAAGCAGTATGGAGAAGGCCATGGAAATAATCAGAGAACCTGAAGACAGAACAATGGGAATTATATCATTTGAACACCAGAGAGAAAACAGATTGGATAGAAAAATGGACAGAGCCTCAGGGATCTACAGGACTACAACAAGATATAACATCCAGGAAACAGATTTTCCTTATCCTTTTCAGTTTATAAAGTTGTGTTTCACTCTTGAAGCAGAAATTATAACACTGCCAGATATCAATATATAAAGAGGAAATATTTAAGATAATTATAAATGAAGGAGGGTAAGGGGATGTAAAGGGAAGTAAAGTTTTACATTCCATTCAAACTGGTAAAGTGTCAACGGCAACAGGCTGTGGATAAGGACATGTGTAGGACTTGTATACTAAAAACTATGAAACAGTTTGTTCCTTGAGTTGTCTTTTTATCTCCCCAATGTTCTAGACAAGATGCCAGAGAAAACAGCAACCTGGAACCATCAATAGGCAAAAATAAAGGAAGAAAAGAAGGGAGGGAAAGAAGGGAGGATAGAAGTGGGGGAGGAAGGAAGACAAGGAAGAAAAACTTGTTCTCTGTTTCATTTGTGTCCATAGAATTTTAAGTTATGGAGGTGACTAAGCAACAACATGGAGAGGCTAATGCCTTTAAAAGAAGATTTAGTTTACTTAAGAGTTTCCAAGATAAAGGGGCATGCCATACTACACAGGGCCACATGGGAAAAAACACTACTGTTGGGCAGGAGGCAGAAGGAGCACGGGGACATCCTGGGTCAGAGCCATTATTGGGGTTTCTGAGAGAAAGACAAGGCAGAACAAGGTAAACAGCTTAGGATCAGCAAGTTTGACTAATTATAGTGGGCTCTGGAATTAGGGGCTGGCCCTGGGCTGATTCAGGGCAGGAGGAATATTAGCTTGGTGTGTGGTAGTTTGATAAGGATTCAGGGTATGGATCTCAGGACAAGTATAAACCATTTTGGCCATTAGTTTGGACCTATAATGGAGGTCACAGCAGTGGCAACAACAGATCCTGGGTAGGTCAAGCCATGTTCTCTAATCCCCCTAAATGTCAGCAAGAGCAGGCTGATTGGCCAACAGCAGAGCCTGGGCAAGCTATAAACCCCCCCTGCAACACCTGCTTGGAACAGCTGGAACCTCTGCCTGCATAGGTGGTGTCAGCTGTCCTTGTGTGTCCTAGTCCTCTACCCAGCAGCAAAAGCAACACAGGACTGGTGTCTCCCAATACTCCACCTAACAGCAGAGAACTACCCAGACTCCATAGCTTCTGACCCTTCTCAGTGGCAGAAGGTGGCCTAGGTAGGCACTTCTCTCCTCCAATGGCAATGGCAGAGGTAGAGTAGGAAGCCCACCAGCACTGGGTTGTTGGTGAACAGGCCAGGGGAAGTGATCTCTGTCCTTTGAGTTGGGATTCCCACATCCTACCAAACAATGTCAGGCAGCCCAGGAAAGCCATTTCTGGACCAGGCAGACAGCACCAATAGTAGTCTAGGGAGAGTTTAAATAGAAGAATGAAGCAAACCAGAATAGTATTGCAAAATCTCAGAAAACTAAATTATCATTGGAATTTCAGCCAATAAAATAGGCCAGACTTACATGCTAAATCTAAATAGGGCAAATCTTTGTTTAAAGAGAGAATTTAAATAGGACAAGAGTCTCTTAACACTATCCAGAATGTCTAGGATACAACAGAAAAATCACTTGTCACCAAGAACCACAAGTTAAATGAGAAATCACAACTTAATTGAGAAAAAACATGCAGCTGATACTAATGCTGAGAAGAATCAAAACAATCTGGCAAAGATTTTGAAGCAGCCATCATAAAACTGCTTCAAAAGTATGAATACACTTGATACAAAAGGGGGAGAAAAAGAAGTTATAAAAAAGAACCAAATGGAAATCATAGAATAAAGAAGCATAATAATGGAAATAAAACTGAATGGATAGGTTAAACAGCAGAATGAGGGGGAACAGAAATAGAATCAGTGAACTTGAGAACAAGTCAATAGAATTCTGAACAGAGAGAAAGCATCCTGAAAAAAACTTCATAGCCTCAGAGGCATTTATGTCATTGAAGTCTTAGGAGGAGAGGGCAAAGGAAGAACTGAAACAGTTTTTAAAGAAATAATGGCTCAAATTTGGCCAAAGACATAAACTATAGATTCAAGAAGCTGAAAGAATCCTAAATAAGATAAATCCAAATAAACCTATGCAAAAATACATCATAATTAAGCCTCTGAAAACTAAAACCAAAGGGCAAAACCTTAAAAGCAATGAGAGAGAAATGAGGCATTACCTATAGAGAAATACCAGTTCAAAGACCAGCCTTTCCTTATCTAAAACCATGGAAGCCAGGGGCGCCTGGGTGGCTCAGTCGGTTAAGCATCAGACTTCGGCTCAGGTCATGATCTCATGGTTGGTGAGTTTGAGCCTCGTGTCAGGCTCTGTGCTGACAGCTCAGAGCCTGGAGCCTGCTTTGGATTCTGTGCACCCCTCTCTCTGCCCTTCCCCATTCACAGTCTGTCTGTCTGTCTCTCTCTCTCAAAAATAAATTAACATTAAAAAAATAAAATATAAAACCATGGAAGCCAGAAGAAAGTGGTACATTTTTCAAGTGGTGTTAAAAAAATATTCAACCACAAATTCAATATCCACTGAAACACCTTTACTAATAAAGGGGAAATCAAGATACAATCTCAGATGAAGGAATATTAAGAGAATTTGTCGCTAGTAGATCTTAAAGAATGGCTAAAGGAAATTCCCCAACAGAAAGGAAATAATTATTAAAGAAGTCTTGGAAACTTATAAAGGAAGGACAACAGAATAGGGAAAAATAGAGGTAAATATTATAGACTATCCTTCTCCTAATGAGTTTCTTAAAGCATATTTGATGGTTGAAGCAAAAAATTATAATTATCTGTTGTGGTGCTCAGTGTATATAGAGGGAATACTTGAGATAATTATATTTTAAAAGACAGAATGGTAAAGGGACCTAAATGGAAATCAAGTTATAATACTTCACTAGAAGTGGTAAAAAGTTTATACTGGTAGGCAGTTATTGGTTACATATGTACACTGTAATACTTTGAGCAACCACTAAGAAAACTATAGAAAAAAGATATACTCAAAAACAGTATGAATAAAATAAGATAAAATCCTAAAAAATGCTCAAGTAACCCTCAGGAAGGCAAGAAAAGAAAAATGGAGAAACAAGCAATAGAAACCACATAATAAAGTAGCACATTTAAGCTCTAACATATTTATAATTCTTTTAAATGGAAATAGTTTAAATATACAATTTAAAAGACAGTGGATAAAAAAACATGATCCAACTGTATGCTGTCTAGGAAAAAAATTCACATCAAGCACAATATAGGTAGGTTGAAAGTAAAAGGATGGAACAAAGTATATCATGCTAACATTAATTAAAAAAAAAAAAAAGCAGGAGTGGTTGTATTACTATCAAGTAAAGTGAACTTCAGAGCAAAAAAAGTACCAGGGGTAAATAAATGAAATTTAATAATGATTAAAAAATGATCTAACAAGAAGACCCAACAATCTTAAATGGTATACACCAAACAACAGAGCTTTAATTTACATGAAACAAAAGCAGAGCTCAAAAAAGAAATTGAAGTCTATAATTATAATTGGGGAATACAGAACTCACTATCAGCAATTGATAGAACTACTAGATGGAAAATTAGCAAAGATATAGAACAACTGAACAACACACTTAATCAACCAGATCTGACATTTATAACACACTCCACCCATCATGAGCAAAATACTTATTCTTTTTAATTAATTTATTTTTAAAAATCATGGTAAAATGGACATAACATAAAATTTACCATTTTAACAATTTTTCAGTGTCTAGTTCAGTGGCATTAGGTACATTCATACTATTGTGAGCCACCCCCACCATCCATCTCCAGAAATCACACATTCTTTTTAAATGCTCATGGAACATTAGCCATGACAGACCTTTTCCCAGGTCACAAAACAAACCTCAACAAACTGGAAATAATTGATATCATAGAGTATATTCTCTGTATTAGAATAGATACAACTAGATACCAACAACAGGAAAACAAGAATGTGTTCTCATAGTTGGAAATTAAACAACACATTTCCTTGGGTCAAAGGGGGAGTCGTCAAAGGAAGTTTAAAATGAAGTACACAGGAATGAATGAACATGGAAGTACAACCCATGGAAAACTAAAGGAGTGCCAACAGGGAAATTTATACCACTAGATTCTTATGTTAGAAAAAAGGAAAATTCTCAAATCTGTAAGTTCCTACCTTAAGGAAAAATAAGAACAAAATAGATCCGAAGCAAGCAAAAGGAAATAGTAAAAACAAAAATAGAAATCAATAAAATTAAAAATAGGACAAAAATGAAGAAATTCAATAAAACAAAAGAAATTGGTTCTTTGAAAACAAAAATCATATACCTTGATGAAGAAAAATCATTTGACAAAATCCAACACCCATTCATGACAAAAACTCTTGGCAAGTTAGGACTAGCAGAGAACTACCTCAACTTGATAAAGAACCATTGTGATGACTAATTTTATGTGTCAATTTTACTGGGCTAAGAGATGCCCAGATAGCTGGTAAAACATTATTTCTGGGTGTGTCTGTGAGGGTGTCTCTGGAAGATATTAGCATTTGATTCAATTGACTGAGTGAAGAAGACCCACTCTCACCAATGTAGCTAGGCATTAACCAATCCAGTGAGGGACCCACTAGAATAAAGTGAAGGAAGGGTGAATTCCCTCTCCTGAGCCTAGATGTCCATCTTTTCCTGCCCTTGAACATCAGAACTCTGAGTTCTCTGTCCTTTGCACTCCAAGGTTTACTCCAGTGGCCCCTTGATTCTCAGGTTTTTGTCTTGAGACTGAGACACCATTGGCTCCCCTGTCCTCAAGCCTTTAGTCTTGGACTGAATCATACCACCACTGGCTTTCCTGATTTTTTGGCTTGCAGATGGCAGATTGTGGAACTTCTCAGCCTCCATAGCCTTCTGAGCTAATTCCTATAATAAATCATCTTTTTTACATATCTATCTATATCCTATTTCTATCTATATATATCACATCTCTCTGGAGAACCCCAATACAAGCAGCTACACAAAATTTACAGATGTGTCATACTGAATGGTGAAAGACTAAATGCATTACTTCTAAGGTTGGGTCCAAAGCAAAGATATCCACTCTTACTACTCCTATTCAATAGAAAACCAGTAGTTCTGCATAGGGACACTTGCACCCTAATGTTTATAGCAGCACTTTCAACAATAGCCAAATTATGGAAAGAGCCTAAATGTCCATCAACTGATGAATGGATAAAGAAGATGTGGTTTAGATATACAGTGGAATACTACTTGGCAATAAGAAAGAATGAAATTTGGCCATTTGTAGCAATGTGGATGGAACTGGAGAGTATTATGCTAAGTGAAATAAGTCATACAGAGAAGAGAGATACCATATGTTTTCACTCTTATGTGGATCCTGAGAAACTTAATACAGGACCAGGGGGGAGGGGAAGGGGGAAAAAAGTTACAGAGAGGGAAGGAGGCAAACCATAAGAGACTCTTGAATACTGAGAACAAACTGAGGGTTGATGGGGGGTGGGGGAGAGGGGAAAGTGGGTGATGGGCACTGAGGAGGGCACCTGTTGGGATGAGCACTGGGTGTTGTATGTAAGCCAATTTGACAATAAGTAATATATATATATATTTATATATAATATATATATAATTGTGTATATATATTATTTATGTATATATATAATTGTGTAAATATATAAATATATATAAATATACATAATATATATTGTGTATATATTATATATAAATGTATAATATATAATATATAAATAATATATAATATAATATATAATAATATAGAACCAGTAGTTCTGACCAATTCCCCCACCCTCCCAAACACAAACACACAAACATGCACACACATGCACACACACACACACACACACTCAGGAAAAAGAAACAAAAGGCACACAGATTTGAAAGAAAGAAATAAAATAAAACTGTCCTTACTTGTGGATGACAAGATCGTCTGCTAAAAAGTCCCAAGGAATCTACAAAACATTCCTAGAACTAATAAAGGAGGTTCAGCAAAGCTGCAACATACAATATCAACATGCAAAAATCAATCACATTTCTATATATTAGCAGTGAACACGTAGAAATTAGAATTAAAAACAATACTATTTTTAATTACTCCAAATAAAACAAACTATTTGAGTGTAAACATAATAAAACATATGCGGCATCTATATGCTGAAATTTACAAAATGCTGATGAGAGAAATCAAAGAAGACGTAACTAGGTAGAGAGACATGTGTTCACAGATTCTAAGACTAAATATATTTAAGATGTCATTTTTCTCTAAATTGATTTATTGGTTTAATACAATTCCTATCAAAATCCAAGCAACGTTTTTATTTTTTAGATGTAGACAAAAATTTTTCTAAAATTTATATGGAAAGGAGCAGGATCTAGAATAGCTTAATAATAGTCTTGAAGAAAAGAATAAAGTGGGAGGAATTAACCTACCCTATATCAAAGCTTACTATTCTGCTACAGTAATCAAGATAGTTTGCATTTGCATTGAAACAGACATGTAGATCAATGGAATGAGAGATAAAACCAGAAATGGACCCACATGAAAACACCCAACTGCTTTTTGACAATGGTGCAAAAGCAACTCATAGGAAAAATAATACCTTTTTCAACAAATGACCCTGGAATTGGACATCCATTTGGAAAAAACAAACAACCAAAAAACCCCAAACCTACCCCCAAAAAACCCTGATCTAAACTTCACACCCTGTGAAAAATTAATTAAAATGGATCATGTACTAAAATGTAAAACACAAGGCCTTCAGGGAAAAAAAAGGAATAAAACAGGAGAAAATCTTTGGGATCCAGGGCTAGGGAAATAGTTCTTAGACTTGACACCAAAAGTCCCATCCATAGAAAGAAAACTTGATAAACTGGAACTCCATTAACATTTAAAATTTTTGCTCTGTGGAAAACTCTGCTAACAGGACAAAAAGACAAGCTACAGACAGAAAATACTTGCAAATCACATGTATGGCAAAGGACTAATATCTAGAATATACAAAGAATACTCAAAACTCCATACAAAAAATGAAAATCACTTAGAAAATGAGATGCACTGATATTTCATTGAAGATGATATTCAGATGGGAAATAAGCACATGACAAGAATCTATTGGAATAGCAAAACTAAAAAACTATTACAATATCAAATGCTGGTGAGAATGTAGAATAACTGTGTCATTCATACATTGTTGGTGGGAATATAAAATGGTGCAACCACTCTGGAGAATGGCTTTGCAACTATACTCATAAAACTATACATGCAACTAATATGACCCAGCAAGTGTGTTCACATAAAAACCTGTCCACAAATGTTAATAGCAGATTTATTTGTAATAACCCCAAACTGGAAACAACCCAAATGTCCTTCGATGGGAAAATGATTAAACAAATTGTGGTAGACCCATAATGTGGAACACAACTCAGTAGTAAAAAGAATGGACTATTATACCAAATAATAAATGGGATAAATCTCCAGAGAATTACCCTGAGTAAAAAAAAAAAAAAAAAAAAAAGCAAATCCCCAAAGGTTGTATACTATATGTACCTATTTGTATAACATTCTTGCAATGATAAAAATCATGCAAATCAAGAACAGATTAGTGATTGCCAATAGTTAAGGATAAGTAATGGGGGCACTGGAGGAACATGGTGTGTTTATAAAAGGGCAACGTGAAGAAAACTTTTGGTTATGGAACTGTTTTGTATTTTGACTGCGGTGGCAGGTACACTAATCTACGTATGATAAAACTGCATAGAACTAAACACAAAGACAAACACAAATAAGTACAAGTAACTGGGGGAGATCTGATCAAGATCAGTGGAATATAACAATGTCAAAATCCTGTTTGTAATATATTACTATAGTTTTGCAAGATACTATTATTTGAGAAAATTGGGTAAAGCATCTGTGGGATTTCTCTATTATTTCTTACAACTGCATGTGAATCTACAATTATCTCAAAGTAAATAGTTACAAATTTAAATTATGTAAACTTATGATTAAATAAATTATATAAAAGGAGAAGTAATGAACACTTAAAACAAATAAAGAGAGAAAGAAAATTGTGAGAAATGCAGAGCCTCATCATCAACTAAAGATGTACAAATAGAGATGGCTCTATCTATCGGCATAGTGAGTGTTTTTCAGACCCCTGAGCCCAGGCTGTGTGGATATGATGACACTAGAATTCATCTTTGTTTCTTATAAAGTCTCCTGCAATGTGTAGTAAGAATGATTAACATTTTTTTGACATATGGAATTGGATTAAAATTTCTGGTCCAACAATTTCTGGCTGGGGACCTTGAGAAACGGCATGCCCCTCAGTGCCTCACTTTCTTCATCTCCAATGACAGGGATGACTCCTTAAGAAGCCGATACACAGATTTAACAAGCCTATGTATAAGAATCTAGTACAGTTCCTGAGAACTACCAGGTACTCAGCAACATGTTAAATTCTTTTCTTAAAAAAAAAAAAATCCTATAAAGAAAGTACTACACTTATATAGTCTTAAAGGAACATTCTACCAAATAGTCAAGGATCAGATAATTCCAGTCTTACCAAAGAAGTGAAAAAAGGGATTATCCCTCATTTGATTAATGAAGATGAATTATATGAACACAAAAACTCAACAGAGACGGCATATCACACTTACTAATTTCACCCACGAACATAGATGCAAAAATTCTAAACAAAATATGAGCAAAACAAATCTGATGTAAAAAAAAGCACTTCATTATTACCACATAAGTAGATTAAGTTTGCAAACAACAACAACAAAAAAAAACAGGTTAAAGGGGAAACAAAACATAGCCATCTCAACAGAGTCAGAAAAAAAAATTGAAAATATTCAACATTCATTCCTTTTATCAAAATAGAAAGAGAAAGAAACTTCTAGATCTGATGAAGGGTATTTTAGAAAGCCTACAGAAAATATCACATTCAACCTCTGAAAGCACCTTTTCAAATTAGGAACAAAACAAGGAGGTTGCTATAACACTGTCAACATTGTACCAAAGATCCTATCCTGCACAAAAGACAGAAGAATCAAGAAAACACAAACATAATTCATTTTATTGTGCTTCACTTCATTGAGTTTCACAGATAACGCATTTTTTTACTAATTTAAGGATTATGGCAACCCTGTATTTGCAAGTTATCAGTGCCATTTTTCCAGTAACATCTACTTACTTCATGTGTCTGTCACATTCTGGTAATTCTCCCAATATTTCAAAGTTTTTCATTATTATTATATTTGCTTATGGTGATCTGTAATCAGTGATTATGATTTGATGAAAGCTCAGAATATGGTTAGCTTTTTAACCAGTATTTTGTTTTTGTTAAAATTTTTTTAATGTTTATTTAACTTTTAGAGAGAGACAGAGACAGGGAGACAGAGAGACACAGAATCCGAAGCAGGCTCCAGGCTCTGAGCTGTCAGCACAGAGCCTGATGCGGGGCTTGAACCCACAAACCGTGAGATCATGACCTAAGCCGAAGTAGGATGCTTAACTGACTGAGCCACCCAGATGCCCCTAACCAGTATTTTTATTGAACTTATTTTTTTAATTTACATCCAAGTTAGTTAGCATATAGTGCAACAATTTCAGGAGTAGATTCCTAAATGCTCCTTACCCATTTAACTCATCCACCCTCCCACAACCCCTCCAGTAACCCTCTGTTTGTTCTCTATACTTAAGACTCTCTTATGTTTTGTCTCCCTCCCTGTTTTTATATTATTTTTGCTTCCCTTCCCTTATGTTCATCTGTTTTGTATCTTAAGTATTTTTAAATTAAGATATGTACATTGGTGTGTTTTTGACATAATTGTAATACACAATTGATATAGTGTAAACACAACTCATATGCACTGAGAAACAAAAAAAAAATTCATTTCACTTGCTTTATTGTGATATGCATTTTACTGCAGTGGTCTGGAACCAAACCTGCAATATCTCCGAGGTTTCTCTGATACAAGAATTGTAAAGGAAGTGGGGTGCCAGGGTGGCTCAGTCGGTTAGGCGTCCGACTTCAGCTTGGGTCATGATGTCACTGTTCATGGGATCGAACCCCACATTGGGCTCTGTACTGACAGCTCGGAGCCTGGAGCCTGCTTCAGATTCTGTCTCTGCCTCTCTGCCCCTGCCCTACTCACTCTCTGTCTGTCTCTCAAATATAAAATAAGTTAAAAAAAGAATTGCAAAGGAAGTAATGAAGTTACCATTACTCACATATATTCTCATAGAAATTCCAAAAGAATCTTTAAGTAAATTATAAGAATTAAAAAAAGATCAATATTATCAACTGAATTTCTATAATCTACCAAAGAATGTTTAGAAAGTGCAATTTAAAAAAGACATCTTTTTTTGGCTTAAGTTTTTATTTTAACTACTCTTAGTTAACAGTGTTATATTAGTCTCAGGTGTACTATATAGTGATTCAACACTTCCATACTTCACCCAGTGCTCATTACAAGTGCACTTCTTAATCCCCATCACCTATTTCACCTATCTCCCCACCCCTCTCCCCTCTGGTAACCATCAGTTTGTTCTCAGACCAAGAGCTGTTTTCTTGCGGAGCACCTGGGTGGCTCAGTCGGTTGAGCATCTGACTTCAGCTCAGATCATGATCTCATGGCTCGTGGGTTTGAGCCCCACGTCTGGCTCTGTGCTGACAGCTCAGAGTTTAGAGCCTGCTTCAGATTCTGTGTCTTCCCCTCTCTCTCTACCCTGCTCATGCTCTGTCTCTCAAAAATAAATAAACGTTAAAAAAAGAGTCTGCTTCTTGGCTTGACTCTCTCTTTTTGTCCCCATGCTTGTTTTGTTTCTTAAATTCCACATGAGTGAAATCATATCATAGTTGTCTTGCTCTGCCTGAATTATTTTACTTAGCATAATGCACTCTAGTTCCATCCATGTTGTTGCAAATGGCAAGATTTCATTCTTTTTGATTGGCAACTAATATTCCATTGTATATATATACCACATCTTTATCAATTCATCAGACGATGGACATTTGGGCTCTCTCCATAGTTTGGCTATTGTTGAAAGTGCTGCTATAAGCGTTGGGGGTGCATGTGTCCCTTCAAATCAGTGTTTTTGTATCCTTTGGATAAATACCTAGTAGTGCAACTGCTGGGTCATAAGGTAGTTCTATTTTTAACCTTTTGAGGAAACTCCATACTGTTTTCCACAGTGGCTGCATCAGTTTTAATTCCCATAAATAGTGCATATGCTTGCCAACAACTGTTGTTTCTTGTGTTGTTGATTTTAGCCGTTCTGACAGGTGTGACATGATAGCTCATTGTAGTTTTGATTTGTATTTCTCTGCTGATAAATGGTGTTGAGCATCTTTTCATGTGTCTGTTGGCAATCTGCATGTCTTCTTTGAAAAAAAAAGTCTATTCATGTATTCTGCCCATTTTTTAACTGGATTATTTGGTTTTGGGTATTGAATTTTATACGTTCTTTATATATTTTGGATACTAATCCTTTATTGGATATGTCAATTACAGATATACTCTCCCATTCAGTAGGTTGCTTTCAGTTTTGTTGACTGTTTCCTTTGCTGTGCAGAGGCTTTTTATTTTGATGTAGTCCCAATAGTTTATTTTTGTTTTTGTTTCCCTTGCCTCAGGAGACATATCTAGAAAGAAATTGCTATGGCTGATGTCAAAGAAGTTACTACCTGTATTCTCTTCTAGGATTTTTATGGTTTCAGGTCTCATATTTAGGCCTTTAATCCATTTTGAATTTATATTTATGTATGGTGTAATAAAGTGGTCCAGTTTCATTGTTTTGCATGTTGTCCAGTTTTCCGAACATCATTTGTTGAAAAGACTTTTTCCCATTGGGTATTCTTTCCTGCTTTGTCAAAGATTGGTTGCCTATATAGTTGTGGTTTCACTTCTGGATTTCCTATTGTGTTCCATTGATCTATGTGTCTATTTTGCACAAGTACCATACTCTCTTGATCACTACAGCTTTGTAATATAACTTGAAATCTGGAATTGTGATGCTTTTAGTTTTGCTTTTTTTTTCCCCCAAGGTTGCTTTGGTTATTCGGGGTCTTTTGTGATTTTAGGATTGTTTGTTCTAGTTCTGCGAAAAATGCTGTTGGTATTTTGATACGGATTGCATGAAATCTGTAGATTCCTTTGGGTAGTATAGACATTTTAACAATATTCATTTTTCCAATCCATGAGCATGGAATGTCTTTCCATTTGTTTGTGTCATGGTCAGTTTCTTTCATCAGTGTTTTATAGTTTTCAGAGTATAGGTCTTTCACCTCTTTGGTTAGGTTTATTCCTAGATATCTTATTATTTTGGGTGCAATTGTAAATGAGATGTTCTTAAATTTATCTTTCTGCTTCATTATTGGTGTATAGAAATGCAAGAGATTTCTGTATTTTGATTTTGTATCCTGTGACTTTATTGAATTTGTTTATCAGTTCTGCATAGAACTGGGGTCTATGGTATATATATATATATAATCTCATGCCATCTGCACATAGTGAAAGTTTTACTTCTTCCTTGCCAATTTGGATGCCTTTTATTTCTTTTTGTTGTCTGGTTGCTGCAAATAGGATTTCCAGTACTATGTTGAATAAAAGTGGTGAGAGTTGGCATCCTTGTCTTGTTTCTGACCTTAGGAGAAAAGCTCTTAGTTTTTCCCCATTGAGGATGATGTTAGCTGTGGGTTTTCATAGATGGCCTTTATTATGTTGAGGTATGTTCCCTCCATACCTACTTTGTTGAAGGTTTTTAGCATGAATGGATATTGCACTTTGTCAAATGCTTTTTATGCATCTAGTGAAGTGATCATATGTTTCTTATCCTTTCTCTTATTGATGTGATGTACCACACTGATTTGTGAACATTGAACCACCCTTGCAACCCAGGAATAAATCCCACTTGATTGTGGTGAATGACTTTTAAAAATGTATTGTTGGATTTGGTTTGCTAATATTTTGTTGAGTATTTTGCATGTATAGTCATCACGGATATTGGCCTACAGATCTCTTTTCTAGTGTCCTTATCTCATTTTGGTATCATTGTATTGCTGGTCTCATACAATGAATTTGGAAGTTTTCCTTCCTTTTCTATTTTTTTTTTTTTTTTGGAATAGTTTGAGATATGAATCTTCTTTAAATGTTTGGTAGAATTTGACTGTAAAATCATCTGGTCCTCAACTTTTGTTTGTTGGGAGCTTTTTTTTATTATTACTGAATCAATTTCCTTGATGGTTATCAGTCTTTTCAAATTTTCCATTTCTTCTTGCTTCAGTTTTGGTAGTTTACATGCTTCTAAGAATTTACTCATTTCTTCTATGTTGTCCTATTTGTTGGCGTATAGTTTTTCATAATATTCTCTTATGATTTTTTGTGTTTTTGTGGTGTTGGTTGTGATCTCTCCTCTTCTCATTCATGATTTTATTTGAGTCTTGTCCCTTTTTGTCTTGAGAAGTCTGATTAGAGGTTTATCAATTTTATTCATTTTTCTCCCCCAAAACCAGCTCCTCGTTTAATTGATCTGTTCTGTTTTGTTTTTGTTTTTGTTTTTTAGTTTCTATTATTTATTTCTGCTCTAGTCCTTATCTCCTTCCTTCTTCTGGCTTTAGGCTTCATTTATTGTTCTTTTTCTAGCTCCTTTAGTTGTAAAGTTAGGTTGTTTATTTGAAATTTTTATTGTTTCTTGAGGTAGGCCTGTACTGCTGTAGACTCCCTTCTTAGAACTGTTTTTGCTGTATCCCAGAGGTTTTGGACCATTGTGTTTTCATTTTCATTTGTGTCCATGCCCTTTTTAATTTCTCCTTTTATTTCCTGGTTGACCATTGATTGTTTAGTAGCATGTTATTTAACCTCCAGGTATTTGTGCACTTTCCAGATTTTTTCTTATGGTTGACTTCTAGTTTCATAGCATTGTGGTGGGAAAATGCATGGTATGACTTTGATTTTTTTTTAATTTCTTGAGACTTGATTTTTGACCTGTTATGTGATTTATTCTGGGGAATGTTTCATGTACACTTGAAATGAATGTGTATTCTGCTCTTTTAGATTGAATGTTCTGAATATATCTGTTAAATCTGCCTGTTCCAGCATGTTATTCAAAGCCATTGTCCCCTTGTTAATTTTCTGTTTAGATGATCTATTAATGTAAGTGGGGTGTTAAAATCCCCTACTATTATTGTATTACTATCAATTAGTTCTTTTATGTTTGTTATTAACTGTTTTATACATTTGGGTGCTTTATGTTGGGTACATAAATATTTATAACCATTATATCTTCTTGTAACATAGTCCTCTTTATTATGATACAGTGTCTTTCTTTGCCTCTTGTTACAGTCTTTGTTTTAAAGTCTATTTTGTCTGAGGGGTGCCTGGGTGGAAGTTCAAGTCCCACATTGGGCTCTCTGCTGTCAGTGCAGAGCCTGCTTTGTGTCCTCTGTCTCCCTTTCTCTCTGCACCCCCCCCCCCACTTGCATGTGCATGCTCTCTCTCTCTCTCTCAAAAATAAACATTAAAAAAATTAAAATAAAATAAAATCTTTTGTCTGATATAAGTATTTCTACTCCATTTTTTTTTCGACATCCATTTGCATGATATGTGTTTTTCCATCCCCTCACTTTCAATCTGCAGGTGTCTTTAGGTCTAAAATGAGTCTCTTGTAGGCAGCATATAGGTGGGTCTTGTTTTTTTTTTTTTTAATCCATTCTGTCACCCTATGTCTTTTGACTGAAGCATTTAATCCATTTACATTCAGAGTAATTACTGATAGATATGTATTTATTACCATTTTATTACTTATTTTGTGGTTGTTTGTGAAGATTTTCTCTGATCCTTTCTTGTAAAAGAGACAAATTTTTATAAAAGCAACAACAAAAACAGTACCTAAGAATATATATATAAATTTGTCTAAGAGCTTCATGGAAAATTTTGTTTTTACTTTAAATGTAAAATTTCAATTTCAATTTAAAAGTTTATTGAATGACATGATAGGACTTCTTGTTCTGCCAAAGATTGAGCAGTCCCATTGCTCCCACATTCTCCCCCTTACAACTAAATAACTGTAGACACAAGACATAGTAAGTCTCTGAAAAGTGGGAGGCATAAGGTGGCTGTTTACAAACTTCTAGACTTAAGAAATGACATAAGTTCATTGGTTTCCTTATTGCCTCCCATATATATCAAAGAACTTCCAAACCTGAACTCACAACAGGCTCAGACAAAAACAGCCCTAAAAAAAGGGCCAGGACAAGGGCAGCCTCACAAAAGAATACCAGTGAAAAACACAGTTCCTTTGTTTCAGCAAGGTGAGTGCCCAGATGATATTCCACTGCTCCCAGGAAGCAGGTGGCACTCAAGTTTTCTCATCTGCGGGTATTGCCCCTGGTGGGCAGTGTCAGTGATCCCAGCAGAAAGAAGATCTCCTGTTCAGTGGAAGCAGGTGGTGCTCTGACTGCTCTGCCATCCGAGTGCCAGCAGGGTGCTGGACCTTAACCCCAAAACAGTAGCAATCAGACTTAACAAGGCAGAATGAGGAGGACGTAATTACCACCATGCTTCACCACTACCTCCCCCAACCAAGCCTCTACCCTGCCCCAGCATCACTGAGGTGGAAGGAGTGGTGAAAGGTTGGCTTGTTGGCACTTTGTTTACCCTTCCTCACCCTTCCCCTTCCCATTTCTTCTCTGGTATCATTATGGCCCAGCTGGGAGCTAAGCTTCCACCCCTCTCTGAAGCAACAGCATGGTATGAGTCAGCCCTCTGCTTCCCCTTCTTGTCCAGGCAAAGAGGCAATGTCAATGTTCCATTTTTATTGGGGTGTTATTGTTAAGGTCCAGTGGGAAGATGAACATTACACATCCACCATGCCCTAGCAGTACATCTTAACTGGGGACTGCCTACTAAAAAAGGAAAATTAAATAGGATCCAGAGTCTTATAATATCCAAATTTCCTGGATACAACTGAAAAATCACTTGTCTTTCCAAGAGCCAGGAAAATCACTACATGGATGAGAAAAGACAATCAACAGATACAAACACCAAGATGACTCAGAGGTCAGAGTTATTTGACAAAGAGTTTAAACCGGCCATCATAAAAATGCTTCAACAAGCAGTTATGAATTTTCTTGAAACTAATTAAAACTAGAAAACCTCAACAACAGACAAAACAAGATAACTTTTTTTTTTTAATCGATGAATAAGAAACAAAAAGGGGCACCTGACTGGGCTTAGTCAGTAGAACAGATGATTCTTAATCTCAGGATTGTAAGTTCAAGCCCTATGTTGGGCATGCAGCCTATTTAAAATAATAATAATAATAATTTTAAAAAAGTAAAAAAGACAAAAGGACCAAATGGAAATTATAAAACTGAAAAATACAGTAACAGAAAGAAAAAATCTGCCAGATAGACTCAGAAGCAGAGGAGAGATGACACAAGATAGAATCAACAAACACTTGAAGACAGATCAATGAAATTTTCCCAGTCTGAACAATAGAGAGAAAATAGGTTGTAACAATATTAGCAGAGTCTCAGGGAAACATGGGATCATAATTAAAAAGCTAATTTTGTATCACCAGACTCTCACAAGGAGAGGAGAGACAGCATAGTCCTGAAAAACTACTTGAAGAAATAATGGCTAAAATGTCTCAAACATGGCAAAAGACACAAACTTACAAAGATTCAGAAAGTTGAGCAAACTCCAAGTAGAATAAACGGGAAGAAATCTATACCAAGACACAGCATAATTGAATTTATGAAGACTAAAGGCAAAGAAAAAATCCTGAAAGCAGCCAGAGAGAAATGGCATACTTTTTAGAGCAAACACAATATGAATGATAGTGGATTTCTCATCTAAGACTATGGAGGTGGGAAGAAAGTAGGTATTTTTCAAGAGCTGAAAGGAAAAACTTGTCAACTGAAAATTCTACTTCCAGTGAAAATGGAATTCTTTCAAGAATGAAGAAAAAATAAGGACATTAGAGAAGACATATAAATGGAGAGAGATGCCATACTTATGAATCTTAATAATTTGGCCATGACTGGAGGGCCCTAGAGCACTGATTCATGATCTTTAATAGGGTTACTTAGTAATGCTATGAAACATCTACCCAGCCTTGTGAACAGACGTAGTCCAGAATATCACTAAAGATAAGGAAGAAACAATTGAGGTGAATCAGAATGAGTGACTCTCCAGCAATGCCTGATATTCCTACTTGGAGACTTCTTATTTTTGGTATCTATTAAAATCACCATGTATTTATGAAGTTTCTTTAAAAATTCTATATTTCCTACAGAGCCCAGGCCATTTTATATAAATACCAGGAGACTCACATGATCTCTTTTTCCTTTGAACATATGTAAAAATTATACCACTATCTAGCATAAATTATACACATTTATAGGGCATCTTGTTGTATTTGTAGGGAATTTTGGTTATATCATTAATGACCTTTAATGGTTATTTAATTTACCATATATATTCTTCCACATAAATTCTTTGATGAAAGGGTCTATTTCTAGTTCATTGTTTTAATACTGAATACACTGTGACTGGCAAATAGAAGGTGCTCAAAAAAAAAATCATGAATAAATGCATGAATTAACTGAATATTCTACTTTTTCAAATTCCATATAATGCATATACTATTGTTTAACATTATCTAGATCTACGGAATACTTTCTTGATTAATACATAAATGTGCCTATTGGATACTTAGTGTCCTAAGGACAGCAAATTTAATTTCGTACCACATTCCAACTCTCACTGACTGGTAATGCCAGAAATACAATGTTAAGAAAGATTCTAAGTCCACCTCTGAGCCTAGACAACATGAATGCCATGCTCACAGCAAGATTTGCTGGGGGTGAGGGAAGAGGGAATGTTCTATCCCTTGCCCCAGCCCTTAATCTAATTAAAACTATATCCAGGGGGAAAGTATATTGTTTATATGGATTGCATTGACATTTTAAAATTTTTTGAAAATATGTTTTTATTTCCCTAAAGAAAATGTTTTTCCTTTCTCTCACTCATTAAGTGTGCACTTAAGCATATGTAATGGGAAGAACAAACCCTTTGGGGCTCTGCAGACTTGGGTGATCACCACTGCCCTGAAATTCTTCTCTATTTCCAGCAAACACTCTCCTGTTCCCCACAAGGCTACTTCAGACCTTCCTGCTACCCAGTTCTCCTACTCCATCTCCTCTTCTCCTCTCTTTCAGAAGACAATCTGACTACCTCCTTCATAGAGACCACAACATTGTCACTCAGGAGTACCTTCAATTTTGTTTCCTCCTTTACAGGACCTGCAGTGTCACACATCCCTTCCTCCTACCTAGTCCCACTCCATCCTTCCTGTATGTGTTCCCAGTCGCATCTTCTCCTGCTTATCTAGGGCCCTCTAAACTCCAACAATTATCCTGTCTTTTCTGTATGTTCACCTTTCCACTGGCTTCCTCTCAATAGCACTTAAACATAAACTTCATTCTCTCATTTAAAATACACACCCCCAACTTTCTTGACCTTGGTTCCCTCCAGCTACCATCCTTACCTCATGTGTCACTCTTTAATGCACTGCCACCTGATCCTATCCACCATCTATGGGTAATATTCTTAATAGGTCACCAGTGACCTTGCTGGTGCTAAATCCAATGGACGTTTTTGGTCTTCATCTAACTTGACCTTTCAAAAGCACTTGGCTTCAAGTTCTTTCTTGAAACCCTATTTCTTTGGCTCTGGGCCATGGTGCTTCCCTGGATTTCTTTTTTCTACACCTGCTGCTTCTCCCCACTTTTCTGGCTTCCCTTTCTCCCTCCCACCATTGAGAATAGTTTCAATCATTCACGGATGACTCCCAAAGCTTACCACTATTCTAGAGCTACCTATGGGGCATCACCACTCACTGTCTCACAGCCACCTCAAATTGTTAAACATCTCTAAAAACGGCTTATTGTCTCCAATTCTTCTGTCTATCCTTCCATCTCTGTGAATGGTACCATTTTGCATTTAGTCAGCTAAGCCAGAACCCGGGAATCACTCAGAACTTGGTACCTCTCACACTGAATCCCACATTGTATCACATTCACCTCTCTCCCTCACACTGGTATTTCCACATTTCAAGCCATCATCATCTTGCTTGGATTACCACAACAGCCTCCTCATTGGTGTGCCACCCTCCTTTTAGACATAATCCTGTCCATGCCCACAGTGCTATCAGACAACCTTTCAAAATGAAAATCTGATCATCTCAGCTCCCAGCTTAGAGTCATTGGTGGCTCTCTCATCTGTCCTTCCACTGCCCTGTTCTTGGGCTCCCTGAAGTGAATTCCACAGGCTGACAACAATGAGCCACTGCACAGCACATGTCTATGCTATTCTTCCTTCCATCCCTTACTACATTCTACTCGTCACATCAGGCTCAACTTAGATATTCTTCCTCCAGGAAGCTTCCCCTGCTTCAATTAGAGAGATCTCCTGAGTATGCCACAGCACTGTGCTTACTCTCCTTGTAGCATTCATTAGTTTGCATCATAACTGCCTGTTATCAATTCTGATTCCCTCATTCGAGTTGGAAGCAAAAGGAGAGCAGGAGGCAGAATTTTTGCCCCTAGTATCATGCCCATAAATATGTTACATGACAAAAATGATTTTGCAGATATAAATAAGATAATCAGTTGATATCAAGATAAAGAGATAACCCCGGATTATCTGGGCAGGCCCAAAGTAGTCATATGCTTAAAAGCAGAAGAAGGCTGTGAGATGGGGCAGTAGGCAGAGAGATTCCATATGTGGCAAAGTTCGGACACTCCCTCACTGGCTCTGCGCTGGAGGGGATATGCACAAGACGAAGCTGTGGTAAAGAATTCTATAAGTCGGGGAGAAACTGTGAATGTGAGATATGTGTATATGTTTGAGAGTGGGGGCAGATTTTCTAGGGTGAGCACCCTCACATCAAACTGAACCCATGTCATGCTATAGCCTGGCAATCAAACAAATACAATGTGCATAGTGGCTAACATCAGTCTTATCACCAGGACGGCATTTGTGTGAGCCAGAACCCTCTCCCATACTCTTGACTCTGCTTTAGTCCAGAGAAAGCAGCAGCTTCAGTCTGCAGCTTCTCATTGCCTATCATTTCCCTGTTTTCTACATACTCCTTCTTCTCATGGGTGTGTCCAGGCTCCTCCTGGGGTCTTGAAGGGTCTGTCCAGTCAGAGTACTTACCTATTGCACCTGAGAATCTGGACTTCCCTCTTCTCTCTGACCAACTCATCAACCTATTCAGGGTTGCCACTTCTTGAAGCTCTCCCAGACCCAAATCCCACAATTACGTATTCCTTCTATCATTTTTATTTCATTCATTTACCATCTGGTGTAGAGTCTCTGCTCCATGCCAGGCTCTGTGCTCGACACTAGGAATATACTGACAAATACAGAGTTAACTCACCCCTCCACTATCAGTTCTCTGACCTGGGAAAGTGATATAACTTCTTTCACCCTGGGCCCATACCTATGGAAGGCCTCCCTCCCAGGCCTGCAGTAGGACTTGAAATAGTGTGTGTAAACATGTAGCACACTGTCCAGAGCTCAAATGGGCTTTAGTTCCACCACCCCTGCTGCACAGAGCTTAGCTACATCTATGTCTTACCTTCACATCCAGGACAGTATTCAGAAGATCTGTCTATGCTCCTGACCTAGCTAGGGCTCTCATCTGGGTACATAATAGCATTTTTATGTTCATAGCACAGGAGAAAAATGGGGATAAAATGAAACTACTCTACAAATAAAAGAAAATGCTGTTTTTCCTGTTTGTATGTTTCTTAAAGTGTATTTATATATTCTGAGACAAAGAGACAAAGAGCATGAGCAGGCGAGGGGCAGAGAGACAGGATTCCAAGCAAGCTCCGTGTTGCCAGTGCAGAGCCCCATGTGGGGCTCAAACTCATGAAACCGTGAGGTCATGACCTGAGCTAAAATCAAGAGTCAGATGCTTAAGCGACTGAGCCACCCAGGCACCCCTTCCTATTTGTATATTTAAATATTAATCTTAGCATGCATATGTATACCCCTCTATTCTGCCTCGACTTGTATGTTTCTTCTGGCATGTTCACTGTACAGTTAATATAAAGATTTATTTAGGGGTGCTTGGGTAGCCCAGTTGGTTGAGCACTGACTTCGGCTCAGGTCGTGATCTCACAGTTTGTGGGTTTGAGCCCTGCATCTGGCTCTGTGCTGACAGCTCAGAGCCTGAAGCCTGCTTCGGATTCTGTGTCTCCCTCTCTCTCTGCCCCTCCCCTGCTTGTGCTCTGTCTCTCTCAAAAACAAATAAACGTTAAAAAAATTTTTTTTAAAAGTTTCATTTAGTTGCTTAAACATAAAAAAAATAGCTAAAATAGGTCCATTGTACTTGACAGTTTGTAATCTTTGTATTCATTATCTCATTTGATCTTTACAATTACTTGTGAATTACATTACCCTCAATTTTGAATTAATAGTAGCATGATGTTTCAAAAAATTAAGACTCTGCTGTCAGAAAGAGCTACCACTTAGTTTTGTGTCTGAGGGTAAGGCATCAGACTTGCCAAACTTAAGTTTCCTGATGTGTAAGACTGAAGGAAAAAATGTCATATTGTGTATGTGTGTTTGTGTGTCAAATGAAATAGTAGGTGTAAAATGTCCAGCAAATAGTAGACATTCAAGAAATATTAGATCTTTACCTCTTTTATTTTATTAAAAAAAATTTTTTTAATGTTTATTTCTTTCTGAGACAGAGAGAGACAGAGCATGAGTTGGGGAGGGGCAGAGAGAGAGGGAGACACAGAATCAGAAGCAGGCTCCAGGCTCTGAGCTGTCAGCACAGAGCCCAACGTGGGGCTTGAACTCACAAACTGTGAAATCATGACCCGAGACGAAGTTGGTTGCTCAACTGACTGAGCCACCCAGGCGCCCCTACCTCTTCTATTTTAAAACTAACAGAATTGAAGCTGGGGAAAAGTTAAGCAACTTGGTAGCATGGTCAGAACTCAAGTCCATGCCTCCTGCTTCTGGGTTTAGTGCCCTTCATCCTGGCTCACACTGACCTAGTCATTCAGCCCCCACACTTCCACATTGGAAAGAAGGTCTTTCTGTGGCAGGAGGATAACTAACAAACATTCCTTAACTTGCAGTCAGCAGCTTCTGCTCACCTAGTAACCAACAATCACTTATGCAAACACTGCTTGTCCTTTGTTTCACAGGAGGCAAATGGCACATACATTTTTTTGAGTGTGCTGTAGTTAAAAACACAGAGCCATGTTTAATGATGGGCTGGAAGTACAGTGCCGCAGAAATGTTTTCATCCTGATAGCATTAGGGGATGGGAGCTAACATTTATGGATTTCACTGTGTCTTATGGTCTTCCTTTCATTGAAATTCCACAGGAACTACATTCTTCTGTCCTTCCCTAGTCTGGTGATCAGGGCCAACAGGCTAACAATAATTTATTCCTACCATATGCCAGGAATTTTACCTGTGCTATCTTATTCAATCCTCACCACCCTGGAGGATGACTGCCACTATTCCTATAGAGACTTAAATTCTACTGAACCAGCAGACAGTCCCTGGCATGAGCAGCCACCAGTGTGGACCCATATGGAGCTGGGGACTGTTGACCCTGGATGCTGCTAGATGCAGACACCTACCCTCATGGTCTCTGGTCTACAACTTAGGCTTCAGAGGCTCATTCCTGAGCCCTTTTACCACGAGGCCTGAGTTTTCTTTGTTTGCCAAATGTACCCTCACTTGGTAAGTGATAGTTGGTTCTAAAATATCCTTAATGTGTTGTTTAATTTTATGTGTCAGCTTGACTAAGCTAAGAGGTTCCCAGATAGCTACTGAAACATTATTTCTAGACGTATCTGTGGGGATGTCCCTGGAAAAAATTATTAGTGTTTAAATGTGTACACTGAGGAAAAAATTATTGGGCTCATCAGTGCAGGTGGATATCATCTAATTTGTTGAGGGCTCAAATAGAACAAAAAAGTGGAGGAAGGGGGGATTCACTCTCTTAAGTTGTGATGTCCTTCTTCTTCTGTTCTTGAACATCAGTGCTCCTGGTTTAGTGATTTGGACCCAGGACTTACACCATCAGTCCCCCAATTCTCTGACCTTTGGGCTCAAAATGAATGACACCACTGGCTCCCCTGGTTCTCCATATTGCAAATGGCATATCATGGGACTTCTCGGCCTCTGTAACTTCAGGTGCCAATTCCTATAATGAATCTCCTCATATATATTTCTACATATCCTATTGATCCTGTTTCTCTGGAGAACACGAACACAATTAATATAGAAAAAATGTGAAAACTGCCAGTGTTGGTGGAAGCAGTATAATAAAAAGAAATGGTATTCACATCCAAGCTCTGATGTGTGTTTCCTGTGGGTCAGTGAACCATCCTCTCTAAGCCTCACATTTGCTACCTGCAAAATGAGGCAGCCTCGTGCTGTCATTGTAAGAGTTAAATTAGGTACCCAAAAGATAGTATGTGCTCAATGAACAGTAGTTGCCTTCCCATGTACACATACTGTCCATATGCTATAGGCCCTGCATAGTTAAGTACTGTAATGGTCCTGAGTCACTGCTGCCAGGAGAATGGTTTCTGATTGGACCCCAACAAATAGGAGGCTCTCCCTGTCTACTCCATATAAAATCTCTCCCATTCACCAGCATGGAAGGTTCTATGTAACATAAGGAATTATAAGACTATGCCATTTCAAGTATTCCAGAAAAAGAGAAATAACAAAAGGTCATTTATTAACTTATATATTAAGTACCATATTTTTCCGGTGCCTTAGATTAAAAACTAATTAAAAAGACTATATAAAAACCAAACCCTATAATTCAGTGTAAAAAGAATACTAGTCTTTTAAATAAATGGTACTAGAAGTATAATCATATGCAAAAAATGCAAAATCCAAAACTCCCTCTACCTTACACCATATATACAATTAAGTCAAAATAGATCATATTCCTAAGTATTAGAACTAAACCATAAAAATCTTTAAAATAAATATAAGAAAATCTTTTTCATCTTGGACTAGGCAAACATGATGTAGTCATACAACACGCAAAGAAAGTGAAAATCAAACTTCATCCAAATTTAAAAATTTTGCTGTTTAATAGTCACTGTTAAAGAAATGAAAAGGTAAGCCACAGACTGGGAGAAAATATTTGAAAAATATACATTTGACAAGCATTGTATCCAGACTATTTAAAGCACTCTTATAGCTCAGTGGTAAGACAAACAACCCAATAAAAAATGGGCAAAAAATTTAAACAGACACTTCACCAAGAAAATTATGCAGATGGAAAATGAGCATGTGAAATGGTGCCCAACATCCTTAGTCATTAGGGAAATGTAAATTAAAACCACAGCTCTTACACACTGCTGATGGGAGTGTAAAATGGCACAGCCACTGGGAAAGAGCTTGGTAGTGTCTTATAAAGTTAAACATACACTTACCATGCAACTGGCAATTCGACTCCTATGTTTTTACAGAAAAAACAACTGAAGCATATATTCACACAAAGATTTGTAAGCAAATATTCACAATAGACTTATTCATAATAGCCAAGCTGGCAACAATCCAAATGTCCACCAACTGGTGTATGGTAAACACACAGTGACATCACGGAACATGACTCAGCCACGATAAGGTAATGGACTTTTCACACTCACAACAACATGGTTAAATCTCATAAGTGTTCCACTAAGTAAAAGAAGTCAGACACCAAAGGCTACCTATGTTACCATTTATGTGAAAGTCTAGAAGAAAGGGATACTCGGTGTGGGAAGGGGATTTACTAGGTAGGGGCAGAGCAGAACTTTTTCAGGGACTAGAAAGGTTCTATATGATGGCTATAGGGAATATTATGCAACGGTACACATTTGTTAAAACTTTTCAGGGAATAGAAAAGTTCTATATGATGATTACAGGGAAAATTATGCAATTGTATACATTTGTTAAAACTCATTGAACTGTACATTTATAAGTGGTGAGTTTATTATATATAAATTATACCTCAATAAAGCTAATTTTAAAAATCTATGTTGTAATCTTTAGGATAGTCAGGGAAAGAACCACGGAGGAAGCTAATGGAGGAGAAAGGTGCATACATATAAACAGAGGTTCATCTGCTGAAGAGGATGTGAACTGGCTAGCCTGACACCATGGGACAGGGCAGGCCATGCAGGCAGCCACAGAATAGGACCCTGGGAGAAGCAGCAAAACCTGGAATGGATGAAACTGTTAAAGATTTTCACCAGTTCTTCCCCTCCAGAGAAAAGTGTTTTTTTTCTAAAAATTAGAAAGGCAATAGATGGTTCATTGTGCAAACAAAACAATAAAGCAGAACGATATGAAATGACAGTAGAATGCCCTATCCCAGGACTCCCAGCCCTTGCCTCAGAAGTGACCTCTGGGGGCAGGGCACACCCCTCATCACACTGTCCTCCTGTTTCCTCTGCAGGTGGTTCCTCAGTGGTTCTTTAATGAAAAAGGACTGAAATCCACTCCTGGATTTAGTTTTCAATCCAGGGGTTCAGAATTCATTGAACAGTCCTTTGTATTCCTCATAAAATCTCAAATCTCACTTCTGTAGGGATCATACCAGGAGTGAATAAGGCCTTTCTGACCACTCACTGTAGGTACAGAAATCAAGCAACAGTTCTGGGTGGGCAGTGGGTGAAGCAAAGAGCATGAATATGCATGTAGATAACATCCTTACGGCAATTTCTGTGTTTCTATGTAACTAAGTTAAAGTTCAATTTAGTTTAATAAACAGATTTTTTTTTACAGAAAATAATCACATCCATAGCAAATTGACACATATATCCAGTTTGTAGCACACAGTTTCAAAATTCTGAAACTATATTCAGTGACCAGGTGTACTCATACAGGGTCTATCTGTGCCCTATCATGGCTTCAGTGGGCTGTGGGTTGGCACACTCTTCATACCCAGGCACAGCAGGGCAGGGCAGGGTAGGCTGCAGGGTTCTGAGAACAGTAACAGGACCATCTAAACTCTGAATTTACTCTCCCATCCAAATCTCTCAAAAAATGTTTTCCCAGACACAAGACTAGTCTCCCCTCTTAGAAGTACTTGTGGCCCTTTCTTACCTGTTAAGTCCAGCTGTCCTGGAACACAAGTAAACCAAGTTGTGGCCTTCGCCAGCAGAGAGCCTTCTGCAGAGAACTGGGGAACATGCCTGGACTGGGCAGGGAGGGAGGCCTCGTGAAGTTTGGAAAGAGCCTCCGGGTACCTGCAATGCTAACACGTGCTTCCCTAGGCCCATTCTGGTTGGGCTGATTCACCAGGTGGGGCCACAACACCTGATGGATAAAAACGGAAGCACAGGCTTTCCTTCCTGAGCTCCACCCTCTGGCTCTGTGGGACTGAGTCCTGAAGGCAAGCAGGAAGGAGATTATGTCTCCCCACCCTGCTGAGGCTACACTGACTGGCATGGAAGACTGAGCAGCTCAACCCAATTCAACACCCTAGTTCCTGAGGCCATGCTCTGTTCCCGGTATTGTGCCAGGCTCTAAGACCAGCCAGAACAAAGCAGAAGAGAGCCAAGGCTGGCACAAGGTGAATTATTAAAAAACAGTGAAGGACAGTTTATAATCAGGTGGAATATATTCATCCTCCATAATTCAATAATTTATTCAAACATTAATTTGTTGATACATACTCTGTGCCAGGTTCCATGCTAGGTAATGAAGATATAAAGATAAAAGACCCCGTGTTAACCCTTGGGGAAGTCAGCACAGAAGTTGAAGCAAAAAAGAAGGCAGACAATTATAAGGCAAGTGATGAGTACTGGATTGCCCAATGCAAAAGTTTGGTGGGACCTCCCAGGTAAGTAAGCCAAGGCAGACAGGAGCAGCTTTCTGAAGAAGAATGCATGTGCTAAACTTTGAAAGATGAGTTGAAGTTCAGCCAGTAGATATAGGAAGGCACCACAGAGGGGAAATCTGGTGTTAAGGATATACTTGTAGGAGAAAACATGCCATGAAATAGAGTCATTTAGCACAACTGGAACATTTATTGGAAATGGCCAGAAAAAAAGACTCAACTGGAAGGCAGGAGCCAGGATGCAAAGGGTTTTGTATGCCATGCTCAGGGTCTGGCCTTGACCTACAAGTCACTGCTTTTAAATAAGAAAGTAAATCAACATACTTTGGGGTGAGGAACATCCACTCTGGGAGCCATGTTAGACACAGACATCCAGACATTGAGAATGAAGGCAGGGAGGGTAGTGCCTATGCATGGACCTCAGAGGCAGGTCCGGTGGCTACAGAAAATTCCCTGGAGGAGGTGGGTCTTAGGTGGGCTGTTGAATGCAGCAGAATCTGCACAGGCCTCAAAAAGGAGAGAGGAGGCTAGAAGTCTAGGAGGAGAACCTGTGGACAGATGTGCATTGTGGGTTGGGGTCTACTGCTGCTCATTGGTGGTGGTGAAGAGCTGACCTGTCTGCTGGTTCTAGTCTTCAGTCTACCACTAGTGAGCTGTTTGCTGCTGGGCAAAGTTTATGGGTACCCAGCTTCTATTTTCTCCTGAGAGGAATGGTCTAGAAGAGGTTATAGTCAATAGCCTTTATCTTAAATTTGGGGTACAGGCTCGGTAAAGCCTGGAAAAGTTATTTGAGGTAATGGTAGAGGGCAAAGGTAGGATGAAAATGCAGCTCTTCATTGACCCATTATATTCCAATGACTTTACCTCTGTGTCCCATCCACCCACTCATCCCACACCTGTATAGGGGCCAGATAACAAGGCAGTGCCCAGTGAATGCCTGCTAGATGACAGTGGGCTGACTGGCTGTGTTGTCTCCGGTCATAGTGTACTGGAGCCACCTACAGGGAGCCACTCACCAGGTCATTCACTCCACTGTCCTCTCAGAAACATTTTCCCAGTAACAGGGTTGGCAGCCTCCCCTTTAAGAGTTGCCATCACATCCTAGTGAGCCAGTTCTTAGACCCTCTCATCTACCAGCATGGCCCCAGGTTTGTCACTGAAACCAGCAGTTGTGCATGAAACCCACCAGAATGCCAAAATCAATATAAGAAGACCTAACTCTTATGGTGAGAAAAAGCACTGAGGCTGATCTTGGTACCTTTCCTTCTTTGTCAATCCAAAGAGCTTTTTACCCCAAATGAAGACACATTTCTCCTTATAATCCCAAAGTCCTCATAGGTCTTACCTACTTGCTATACTTAACAGGTCCACACCTACTGCATAGAATAGGAAAGCAACCAAGAAAATCCATTCACTCAGGTGAAGTACCTGATTGCAGGCACCTCCCAAAAAGCAGATGTAAATGGAAATGAGTAAAAGAGTCTTGTGAAAGAAGCACAACCAAGGACTTATGGCTTTCTTCAATGGTTATAATTTTGGCAAGAGTCATATCTTGTCAGCATGCACAAGGAGGGGTCAAGGTTTTGTCTGTCTTAATCACATCTATATCCCTAGCACTTAGAACCCTGTCTTATATACAGGAGCTGTTAAAAAAATATTTGAATAAATGCATGAATTTGGAATGATACAGGCTGTCTCACATACATTGCACCAACTGCCATTTAAATTAAAATTTGGGGGCACCTGGGTGGTTCAGTCGGTTAAGCATCTGACTTCAGCTCAGGTTATGATCTCACAGTCCATGAGTTCGAGACCCATGTTGGGCTCTGTGCTGACAGCTCAGAGCCTGGAGCCTGCTTAGGATTCTGTGTCTCCCTCTCTCTCTCTGCCCCTCCCCCACTCATACTCTATCTCTGTCTCTCAAAAATAAATAAACACTAAAAAATTTAAAAAAATAAAATTTTGTACTTTATTCTATAAGAAATAAAAGGGCAATGAAATAGAACTTGTTCAGGACCTACTTACTATAATTCATCACTTAGGTGCTTTTGATAAATTAGGCTCCTCTCTAGCAAAGGCTAAGGTTAGAACGCCCAGCTGGTCAGTGGGGACAAAGCATCTGACCCTGGCTATGCCTCAGATGCTGTGCTCTTCTTTCTGAATGTCAAAAGCCAAGAGTGAGTGCCCCGAAGAAACATGATTTCAAATAAGTTTTGTCACATTTACAGGTTAATCATTTATATATCTAGATAAGAAATTGGCAAAATGTAGTCCATGAACCAAATCAGTCTGCCACTTGCTTCTGTAAATAAGGTTTTATTAGAAAACAGCCTTACTCATTCATTAATGTGTTGTTTGGGGCTGTTTTAGGCTCTGTTATGGACAGAACAGTGTGTCCCCCCACTACCAAATTCGTATGTTGAAGCTCTAACCCCCAATGTAACTGTAGAATGAGATAGGGCCTTTAAGGAGCTAATTAAGGTTAAATGAGGTCATAAGGGGGAGCCTTTCTAGTAGCAATGATATCCTTATAAGAAGAACTATTTCTCTCCCTCTGCACACACAGAGAGGAAAGGCCACATAAGGACATAACAAGAAGATGGCCATTTGCAAGCTAGGAAGAGTACTCATCAGAAACCAACCATTATGGCATCCTAGGTCTTGAACTTCTAGGTTCCAAAATTATGTGAAAATAAATTTCTGTTGTTTAAGTCACCCAGTCTGGTATTTTGTTGTTATGGCAGCCCTATACGACTAATACAGGCTACAATGCTAGAGCTGAGTAGATGTGAAATACACCATACAGTCAGCAAAGTCTAAGATACTTATTGTTTCCCCTTCATAGAAAGAGCTTGCTAAGCTCCAATCTAGATATTCATAGCCAGATATTAATAAATGCTCAACAAATAGAGTCCAAATGGTTTATTTTAATTATATTGATATTTTAGTTATTTATTAATTAATTATTACACATATATTTGTATCCTAGCTTTGTGCCCAGAACACTGAGTCATGCAATGACCAAATATTTATTAAGTCTTGTGCTAAACACTGTAGTGATGCATCAGACACAATCCCTGCCCTCAGGAAGCTCACAGTGAATCATGGAAATGTAAGTCTTAGTTCCATAAGACCTTATTCCATGCTCAATGACCCTGCCTCTCTTGTATAGTTTAGGGGAGGCTCCATCAGACAGAGGCAATCTCTCTGTAGATCCCCAGCAGGGATCAAATCTAAGACTTCTCTCTGGTTCAGAGAAATTTTTCAGAGCTTCAGCTTCTAGCTGAAGGCAGATGATAGAAAAGGAACTAGTGGACCTTGAGACAAGTGTCTCTGTGTTTTTATCTCTATTATAGACATAATGATACTATTATAGACATAAGGTCTTGAGAACTAAAGAAGACAACAAATGCTAAGTACCTGAAGCTAAAATAAGTTTGTTTGCTATGTTTAAAGAAACAGAGACAAGCTTAAGTACATATATGAAACAGGAAACTAGATATTAACTTCCATAAATCAAAACCCTTTGGAAGTAAACTATAATAAAGGGATTAAAAACTTAACAGCTTTATCAACAAATTAGATACAGCTAGAGAGAAAATTAGTGAATCAGAAGATAGGTCAAAGGAAATTAACAAAATGGCACAGAGAGATAAAATGATGGAAATTATGGAAGAGAGTTTAGGACACATGATGAATAAAGTGGGAGGGTGTAACAAGTTCAAACTAGAGTTCCAAAGGGAGGGGGAAAGAAGATGGCAAACATGCAATATTTGAAGAATTAATTAATGGCTGAGAATTCTGTAAAACTGATGACACCCATTTATACATTTAAGAAGTCCAAAAAATCTGAAGTTCAATAAATAAAAAGAGAAATATACTCATAGACAAATTAGAGTGAAACCAAAAAATTCCAAATAAGGGGGTGGTGTATTTTAAGAAATACCTTAAAAGTTGCACGAGGGGAAATAATTACTAACTGCAAAGAGTTAGACTTATTTAAAAATTTTTTAACGTTTATTTATTATTGAGAGACAGAGAGAGACAGAGCATGAGCAGGGGAAAGGCAGAGAGAGGAGGAGACACAGAATCTGAAGCAGTCTCCAGGCTCCGAGCTGTCAGCACAGAGCCCAACACGGGGCTCAAACTCACAAACTGCGAGATCATGACCTGAGCGGAAGTCGGACGCTCAACTGACTGAGCCACCCAGGAGCCCCAAAGAGTTAGACTTATAAGAGAAACAACAGAAGTCAGAATAGAGTGGAAGAATATCTTTAATATTCTGAAAGAAAATAGCTGCCCAACTATAATAAAACATTTCCAGTGAAAATATCTTTTAATAATAAGTACAATTTAAGAAAACAAAAGGCTGAGAAAATTCAGAACATATAAAGGATGAGTTTCAGACAGAAGGAGAGAAATCCTAGATGGACAAAAGAAGGAAGTCAAAGGAAGTAGTAAATGAGTAGGTAAATAAAAATGCACATGGACTACATAAAATAGTAACATCTAGTAGGGTTAAAAAACAAAAGTTAAATATAGAACAACAATATAGAGGAAGTCAGTAAAATTATAAGGTTCAAATTGTTCTGAGATCATTGTATTATCCATGAGGAAGATAAAGGAATTGATTTATTATAATTTGGTAAGCTAAATATACATATTATAAGTCTTGGGCAAATATTTAAAAAAATGGACACAGAATGTGTAACTTCTAAAAAAGTAGAGAAAAATATTGTAATGATTACACAGTTCAAAAGAATGAAATAATTCCATGTTCATTCTTTGATCCAATACACTTAAGCTAGAAATCAACAAAGTCTCATCTCTGTATATTTAGAAATTAAGTAACAATAACCCATGGATTGGAGAAAGAATAACAATTGAAATTGAACTGGATGATTTAAAAAATACCATATGAAAACTCATGGGATACAGCCAAAGCATTACTTAGGGGAACAATTTAGAGTTTTATATAATAGGAAAAAAAGGTTGAACACTAATATATCAAGCATCTTTTTAAAAAAATTAGAAGGTGCTGGGGTGCCTGGGTGACTCAGTTGGTTAAGTGTATGACTCTTGACTCTTGGTTTTGGCTCAGGTCATAATTTCATGGTTTGTGAAATGGATCCCTGCATTGGGCTCTGTGCTGACAGTGCAGAGCCTGCTTGGGATTCTCTCTCTCTGACTCTCTCTGCCCCTCCCCCCATCTCTATGTCTCTCAAAATAAATAAAGTTAAAAAAAGAAGTTAGAAGGTGAATAGAAAAATAAAGCCAAATTAAGTATAAGAAAGAATATAACAAAGCTAAGAACAATTAATAAAACAGAAAATCCATGTATAACAGAGAAAATCAGTAAAGAGTTTTTGTTTTTGTTTTTATTTAAGACTAACAAAAAATCTCTGTAGAATACACAGGATAGCTGTACAAACCTATTTCTCTTCTTTCTGGGCACACAGCTCCTTAACATTGCCCAGCACACCCTGAATGGTGGTGGTCCTGTGAAAGTTCTAGTGGTGGAGTGTGAACAACAGTGACATGTGCCATTCTCAATCCAATCCATGGAGCCCTCTCATGTGTGGCCCTCCATTCTCTTTCCCAGCATGGTAAAGGCAAGCAAGGCAGCCTTGGAAACCACACTGTGAAGATGACAGAATGAAAGATGAAGAGCCACTGCCACCTAGAAGCACCTATTTGGAGAAATAAACTTCTATAATATCACATTGTTGGTTGTTGTTGTTGCAGAAACCATGAATGCCTTACTTAATACATTCACAAACCTCTGAAAAGATAGGTCAAGGGAGAAGTGAAGGCATACATCACTAATGTGAGAAATTAAAAAGATGATACCATTACATATTTTGCAGGTATTTTAAAACATCACTAAGAAGGTTTATGGGGGGAAAGCCAATTAATTTGAATGGTTAAATGAAATTATAAATTCTCATAAAATATAATTTAACAAACTGGACTTGGTATTGTTAAGATGTCAATTTCTTCTAAATTGTTGTGTGCAGTAAGTGTAATCACAATCAGGATTCTAGCAGGACTTTTTTTTTAAGCTTATTTATTTATTTTGAGAGAGAGAGAGCAAGAGCGAGAAGGGGGAGGGGCAGAGAAAGAATCCCAAGTAGGCTCCATGCTGTCAACTCAGAGCTCAAGGTGAGACTTGATCCCACGAACCATGAGATTATGTTCTGAGAGCCAAAATCAAGAGTCGGACACTTAACAACTGAGCCACCCTGGTGCCCCATAAGCAGGCTTTTCATAGACACTGTAATGTGATTCTGAGATTAACACAGATACATAATTTTCTAGAGTAGCTAAAACAATCTTGAAAGAAAAAGACAAAACTGGGGTACTATATAGCCTGACTTCTAGACTTTCAAGAGTAAAGCTACAGTAAGCAAGACAATGTGATATTGGGTAAGAATACTAGATTGATGAGACCAAATAGAGACAAGGAATTAAACAATGTGGACCCACAAATACACTGTTTTGTTGATGCCAGGGTAATTCATTGGGAAAAGGACAGTCTTTTCAACAAACAATGCTTTATAACTATATAACCACATAGAAAAAAAATAACTTAGCAAAAACGACTCAAAAAGAAGTAGAATTGTGAATAGCTCAATAACCATTAAAGACACTGAATCAGTACTAAAATATTTTTTCCACACAAAAAACTTCTTTAGGAATTTTTACCAGATATCCAAGGAATAAGTAATAAAAATTTTATACAATCTTTTTTGGAATTTTTAAAAAAGGTAACACCTGTCAATTCATTTTATAGGGTAAATACATCCTTGATTTCAAAATGTAAAACATTAATGAGAATGAAAAGTTACCCATCAATCTCACATATGAACAAAAATGCAAAATCTAAAACAAAGTATCATCATACCAAATCCAGCAATATAGTAAGAAACAAAACCATAACAACCAAGTTTGGTTAATACATAGTTTGTACTTTCAAATATGGTACCTCATTTAATTCTTCCCTATAGTACTGTAAGATAATGGATTCTGTCCTCATATTAGTGATGAGGACACTGAAGAGGGTCTAGAGAGGCCAGACTTTCCCGGTCTAGACATATCCTGGGGATGATCCTCAGCCTGCAATTAGAGTCTGCAATCAGCTCTTCTATGGGAGGCAGCAGGGCTTGGCTTCAAGGGCCCCCAGCCATTTCTGGCTAGTCCTGGAAAAATAGTAACACACATCCTAGCCCATCAATGGTATTTCTCAAATCCCTCTACCTGTCAGGGCACTTTGAGATATCGCTTGTATTAGGGTTACCTGTTCTCTGTGAATAGTTTGCATCTTCCAACAGACAACAGACAACAGACAGCTCAGAAAAGATATACAACCTGCCTTTTAGTCTTCAAAGTATCAAAAATCATGGCAAACACCACATATTAGGTACACAGTTAACAATGTCAGCCACACTGTTGAGTCTTTAAGGGCTTTTGATAACAATTACCTTTCAGATAGGTATTATAAACATCCCTATTTTACAAAGGAATCCACTGAGGCACAGAGCAGTTGAATAACTTACACGATGTTATATAGCTAATAAGTGGCAAAACCAGTAATCTAACAATTGTAGTCTGGTTATAGAGTCTGTGCTTTTTAATCATTAAACTAAATAAAACTGAGTTCTCTAAATGCTCTTCTGTCTATTCATATGCCATTACTTATATTTCTTCAGGCTCAGCTCATATCCTGTCTCCTTCAAAAAGCCTTTCCAAACTATTTGGTGAAAACATTTCATCCTTTTCAGAATTCCTATACCATTTTTTGCTTTCACAACATAAAATAACATTGTAATATGTCAGTATAAGAGGACATAATGATAATGATGCTGATGATGGCGATGGTGATGATACTTAACATTTTTTGAACACTTATTATGTGCTATCCATTATTGTATGGACTTTAAATAAATTAATTCTCATGAGTACCCTGGAAACATATACTATTATTACATATTTTACAGATGAGGAGACCAAGGCTCAGAATGTTAAGCAATTCACCTAAGGACACATGGTTAATGGCAGAACCATTGCTAGCCCTGGCCTAGGAGATTGATTTCCTGAGGCTCTTCAGAAAACCAACCTGCCCACTGCTGTCAGACACCTCAGAGAGGGAGCCCCAGATATGTACAGTCTTTTCACAGCAGCCTCTGCCTCTCCCACTCCCTGTTACCCATAGTTACACATGGGTGCTGCCACCAGCTCTATGACTGGGTCACAGCCAGGAGAGTAGCACTTGCTTCTGGTTTCCCCAGGCCTGAACAACTAAGTCAACACTCATGCAGGAAATTTAGAAAAGTGTTATAAATAAGAGAATACAGTATTTTCAGAGGGAGAGAGGAAGAAAGAGGTATTTGAGAAATCCATATATCCTTGAGTTGGACTTTTTTTTCCATAAGAAAAAAGATTTGTTTCATTATACCATAGCCGCCTACCATTTCAGCTGCCTACCAACATCCCAAAGATAAGAAGAGGGAGTGCAGCATCCCTGAAGACGTCAGGGCACTTTTAGTATTCAGGCGGTACTCACTCACCTGAATGCGCTTAGGATCAGAAGGAAAGAAGACTCTTTGGAAAACACAGGGATCCCCCACCTCCAAGTCCCATAAGCCTCTTTCTACCTCATTTCACTTCAACAAATACCAGCTGTCTACTATGTTCTAGGCATTGATAATACAAAGATGAATGAGATTTCTGAAATCTCATTGAGTCAGTTCAATCCTGAAATCTCACTCAAATCTTATAGGAAAGACAGATATGTAAGACGCAATTCTAACTGAGGGGGAACAGGCTGCCATCAGGAGAGCACAAAGGCTCTAGCATCTTGCTCCTGAAAGATCTCAGTTTCTTAACAGTACCCTAGAAAATGACTCTTAGAGTGGGAGGTAGAGAGGGAATAAAAGATGTATCACCACTTACTTAGGGTAAGGAGCAGTTAGCTAATGAAATGTTGTGTTGAAAAGGGAAGCCAAAAAGAAATTAAAATAAAACAGAAGCTAAAATGCAGAAAAGCAAAAATCTTAGGTAGGACGTGCAGCTCTATGTAAGACCCCGTACCTGGGGGCCATGGCAAATAACATGGATGGAGGAGGAGCTGCTCCATGCAGAGCAACCTGAGAAGTCAGGACAATTGCTCCCTCATGCTCCAAAGGGACATGACCTTCTTTGTTGCACCATCAGAAATTTAATTTTGTTTGTCTTCTTTTAAAATGTGAATACCTGTGGGAGATGATGCATGTGAAGTCACCATCATCTTGATTTGGAACAGTGGCATTTTGCCTTAAGAGTTAGGAGCCTCTGAGAGTTGGGGCAGGTTTTGGATTGCAGGCCTGAGGGCAAGAAGCAGGAAGAGGACTGAGGATGAGGGGAAGACCCTCTCCTCCTGAGGTCTGGCTTGACCACTTGCTACCTCAGTCCATTCTATCATGAATGATCTCCTCTCTGTTCTGGGCAGTGAACTCTCCTTCTCTCTGGCCATTCTCTATACAAAGCTATCTTCGAGTCTGCACCCCAGTCACTGTTGACTCCCATGAATCCTGCCTATGTACCAGCCACCCAGACAGACCAGAGAAGGGCATACTTTCTTTGACCAGCCAGCTCAGCCTTGGCCTCAACCCACCCCTTTTGACCCAGGTAGCTCTCTCTCTTTTTTTTTAAGTTTATTTATTTATTTTGAGAGAGAAAGAGAGAGCGCGAGAGCAAGTGCACATGAGTGGGGGAGGGGCAGAGAGAGAGAGAGAGAGAGAGAGCGAGCAGAGCCTGATATGGGGCTTGAACTCATGAAGCACAAGATCATGATCTGAGCTGAAATCAAAAGTCAGATGCTTAACTGACTGAGCCAGCCAGGCATCTCGGCCCAGGCCCAAGTTGCTCTGACAGCACACCTGCTCCAAGCAGATGCTTCCCATGCAAACCTTCACCACATGCACTCTGCATCACTGTTTCCTCCTTATCTCCAGCCTCCCCACACTCAAGGGCCACCTTCCAAATATACTGACTTTGGCCCACACTCGCCTCTGTAGCATTCACTACAGCAAAAACCCTGGGGAAGAGGAGGCCTTCCAAAGATAGCTTGCACACAACTGTAGTCTCTTAGTTGATGAACTCCAAACCTGAAAAGGCAGTAACTCAATGTCTTAAGTCACCTAACCTTGAATATCATATGTCTGGACTGTGCTGTCCATGACTACTCTGACTACAACCATATACTGACCGCTGGATCACACACCCCCATCCCTTCAAGATTTCGGTTTCTAATTCACTGTCAACTGTCTCCAACGAAAATCTTGTCCTAATTCTTGGCAATTTCAATATTCTTCTGGATAGTTCTTTGTGTGTCAAGCTCTGTGTATAGTGCTTTACAAATACTATCTTATTTCACCTTCAGAACTCATTTCTCAAAGGAGGAAAATGAGAGTTGGAGCAAGTAAGCAATTTGTCTAATTCTGCACAGCTATGTAGTGATGCTGAGCTGTTCATATCATAAAGCCTGTGTTCTTGACTGCTATACTGTGTTGTCTCCTACTGGTAGAACATGTACCTTTCCTTGGTACATTTTGGACTTATTTCACTCAGCATAATACCTTCTAGTTCCATCCACATTGCTGCAAATGTCATGATTTAATTCTTTCTTATTGCCAACTAGTATTCTATTGTATATATAACCACATCTTCTTTATCCATTCATCAGTTGATGGACATTTAGGCTCTTTCCATAATTTGGCTATTGTTGAAAGTGCGGCTATAAACATTGGGGTACATGTGCCCCTATGAATCAGCATTCCTGTATCCTTTTGATAAATTCCTAGTAGTTCTATTGCTGGGGTGTATGGTAGTTCTATTTTTAATTTTTTGAGGAACCTCCACACTGTTTTCCACAGTGGCTGCACCAGTTTGCATTCCCACCAACAGGGAAAGAGTGTTCCCATTTCTCCACATCCTCACCAGCATCTGTTGTTAATTTTAACCACTCTGCCCAGTGTGAGGTGGTATCTCAGTGTGGTTTTGATTTGTATTTCCCTGATGATGAGTAACATTGAGCATCTTTTCATGTGTCTGTCGGCCATCTGGATGTCTTCTTTGGAAAAGTGTCTATTCATGTACAAGAGACTCACTTTAGATTGAAAGCCACAAATAGGGTGAAATTGAAAGGATGAAAAAATATACTCCACACAAATACTAACCAAAAGAGAGCTAAGGTGGCTCTACTAATTCAAGTAAAATAGACTTTAAGTCAAAAACTATTACAAAAACATTACAGATTGATAAAAGGATCAACCCACCAAGAAGATATAACAATTTTAATATATAAGCATCAAACATCAGAGCCCAAAATATATAAAGCAAACATTACAGAATTGAAGGGAGAAACAGACATCTCTACATTAATAATTAAGACTTCCAAACATCACTATTAATATGGTAGAACAGACAATGGAAGATCAATAAGGAAATATAGGACTTGAACAAAACCATAAGCCAATTAGACCTAACAGAAATATACTGAACACCCAAGAACAGCATAATACACATTATCTCAAATTCACATAGAACATTCTCCAAGACAAACCATACGTTAGGACACAAAATGAGTCTCAATAAATTTTAAAAGACTGCAATCATAAAAAAATATTTTTAGCTATCACAGTGGATAAAAATCAATAACAGAAAAAAAATACAAATACAGGGAATTAAACCACACATTCTTAAACAACCAAAGGATGGAAGAAGAAATCAAAAGGGAAATTAGAAGATACAGACAGTCCTTACTTATGATGGTTCAACTTACGATATTTCAGATGTACATTGGTGCAAAAGTGATATGCATTCCGTAGAAATCCTACTTTAAATTTGAATTTTGATCTTTTCCTGAGCTAGTGATATGTGATACTATTAATACTCTTGTGATGCTGGGGAGTGGCAGCCATGTGATCATGAGGGTAATGGAAATACATTTACAACCATTCTGTTTTTCATTTTTAGTACATTAGTCAATAAATTACATGAGATATTTGACACTTTATTATAAAAAGGGCTTTGTGTCAGACGATTTTGCCTAAATGTACACTAATGTAAGTTTTCTGAGCATGGTTAAAGTAGGCTAGACTATTATGGCTTAAATATGATATTCAGAAGGTTAGGTGTATTAAATGCATTTTTGAATTATGATACTTTTACTTTTTTATTTTTTAAAAGTTCTTATTTTAATTCCAGTTAGTTAACATAATGTTATATTAGTTCAGGTGTACAATTCAACACTTCCATACATCACCCTGTGGTCATTACAACAAGTGCACTCCTTAATCCCCATCACCTATTTAACCCATTCCCCCACCACCCTCCCCTCTGGTAACCAATAACTGTTCTCTATAATTAAGTGTTTATTTCTTGATTTGTCTCTCTCTCCTTCTTATTCTTTTCCCTTTGCTTGTTTTCTTTCTCAAATTCCACATGTGAGTGAAATCATATGGTATTTGTCTTTCTCTGACTTATTTCAATTAGCATTACACTCTCTAGCCCTATCATATTGCTGCAAATGGCAATATTCCATTCTTTTTTATAGTTGAATAATATTACATCTATCTCTATGTAGATATATCGAGATATATTTATATATAATATATATACATATACATATACATATACATATACTTATACATATACATACACACATACATACACCACACCATCTTTATCCATTCAACAATCGATGGACACTTGGGTTGCTTCCATATCTTGGCTATAATAGTGCCATAAATGTAAGGTGTATGTATCCCTTTAGATTAGTGTTCTTGTAACCTTTAGGTAAACACCCAGTAGTGTGATTCCTGGATCACAAGGTAGTTCTATTTTTAACTTTTTGAAGAACACCCCCTACTGTTTTCCACAGTGGCTGCACCAGTTTGCATTCCCACCAACAGTACAAGAGGGTTCTCCATTCTCCACATCCTCACCAATACCTGTTGTTTCTTGTGTTGTTGATTTTAGCCATTCTAACAGATGTGAGGTGATATATCACTGTAGTTTTGATTTGTATTTCCCTGATGATAAGTGATGTTTAGCATCTTTTCCTGTGTCTGTTGGCCATCTGTATGTCTCCTTTGGAAAAATGTCTGTTCATGTCCTCTGCCCATTTTTCAAATGGATTATTTGCTTTTTTGTAGTTGAATTTTATAACTTCTTTACATATTTTGGATACTAATCTTTTATAAAATATGTGACTTACAAATATCTTCTCCCATTTGAATTATGATACTTTCAACTTACAATGTGTTTACTGGGATATAACCCTACTATAAGTTGAGGAAGATCCATACATTGAGACAAATGAAAGTGAAAACACAAAATACCAAAATCTATGAGATATAGTGAAAGCAATGGTAAGAAGGGAATTTACAGCTATAAATGCACACATGGATAAAAGAAGGTCTTAAATCAATAACCTAAGCTTATGCCTTAAGAAAAAGAAAAGCAAATTAAACCTAAAACTGGCAGAGGAAAGAAAACTCACATTATTAAAATCAGATATAAAAAAAGGACAATACTACTGATGTTACAGGAATAATAATGCTATGAACATTTATATGCCAACACATTGGCTAACCTAAACGAAGTGGACAAATTCCTAGAAACACACAATACACCAAAACTGAATCATGAAGAGATAAAAAATCTGAATAGACCTATAACTTGTAAATAGATTAAAACAGTGGCCAAACCTCCCCCTAGCCCCCCCCCCAAAAAAAAGAAAAAAAGAAAAGAAAAAGCCTAGAGCCAAATGACTTTACTGTTAAATAGTACCAAACATTTAAAGAATTAACACAAATTATTTTCAAACTTTTCAAAATACTGCAGAGGAAGAAACACTTCCTAACTCATTCTATGAAGCCAGTAATACCTTGACACCCAAACCAGACAGACAATACAAGAAAACTACCAACCAATATTTCTCATAAATATTGTTGTAGAAACCTTCAATAAAATATTAGCCAACTGAATTCAGCAGCATATTAAAAGGATTATGTATCATGACCAAATGAGATTTATCTCCAGAATGTGATAAGGTTCAACATAGGAAAACTGATGCAGTAAAATCAATTACTAGAATGAAGGCGGGGGTTGGGGGCGTGGGGGTGGAATATATGATCATCTCAACTAATGCAGGAAAATATTTGACAAAATTTAACACCCTTTCTTCACTAAAAATAGAACAAACTCAGTAAACCAGGACTAGAAGGAAACTTCCTCAATATGGTATGGAAATTCCACACCTAACATCATACTCAGTGGTCAAAGATTACAAGTATTTCCCCCAAGATGAGAACAAAATCTGGATTCCCACTTTCTCCACTTCTATTCAACATAGTACTGGAAGTCCTCACAAGAGCAAATAAGCAAGAAGAAAAAATAGAAGGCATTAATATTGAAAAGGGAGAAATAAAATTATCTTTGTTTGCACATGACATGACCTTGTATTACAAACACCCATGCGCGCACGCGCGCACACACACACACACACACACACACACACACACACACACAAACTGGTAAAGCTAATAAACAAGCAATTAAGCAAAAACTAAATCAATTTTGTGGGACACAAAATTACCACACAAAATTCAGTTGCATTTCTATGCACTAATAATGAAAAATCCAAAATGAAACTAAGGAAACAATTCTATTTACAACAGCAGGAATAATTTGACCAAGGGGGTGAAAGACTGAAAACTATGTAACATTGCTGAAAGAAATTAAAGAAGATGCCAATAAATGACATCCCATGTTCACAGACCAGAAGACTTAATATTGCTAAGATGACAATACTACCTAAAATGATTTTCAGATTCAATGCAATTCCTATCAAAGTCCAATGACTTCTTTTTGAAGAAATACAAAAACATATCCTAAAATTCCTATGAAATACCAAGGGATTCCAAATAGCAAAAACAATCTTGGAGAAAAAAGAACAAAGTTGGAGGTCTCATACTTCCTGATTTCAAAAGTTACTACAAAGCTACAGTAACCAACAGTATAGTTCTGGCATAAAGACAGACATATACAACAATGAAACAGAAATGGGAGCCCAGAGATAAACTCTTACATAAATGATCAAATGATTTTTGACAAAGGTGCCAAGAAAGGAGTCTTTTCAATGAAGGGTTTCGGGAAACTGGATATCCACCTTACAAAATTACTCAAAATAGCTCAAAGGCCTAAGTGTAGGAGCTAAAAAACTATAAAACTTTTAGAAGAAAACATAGGAGGAAAGCTGCATGACAATGGATTTGGCAATAATTTCTTAGATGTGACACTAACACACAGGTAACAAAAGAAAAAATAAGTTGAACTTCTATCAAAACTTAAAACTTTTGTGCATCACAAAACACTATCAAACAGGGTGAAAAAGAATGAATAACCTGAACAGATTTATATTTATTAAAGAAATTAAAACAATACCAAACAGTTATGAAATAATTCTCTACAATCTCTTCCATAAAATAGAAGCAGAGAGAATACTTCCCAGTTTATTAGATTATACCAGCCTTGTTCCAGCTTTGAGAAGAATGCTGGTGCAATTTTGATTGGGATTGCATTGAATGTGTAGATTGCTTTGGGTAGTATTGACATTTTGACAATATTTATTCTTCCAATCCATGAGCAGGGAATGTCGTTCCATTTCTTTGTATCTTCTTCAATTTCCTTCAATAAGCTTTCTATAGTTTTCAGCATACAGATCTTTTACATCTTTGGTTAGGTTTATTCCTAGGTATTTTATGATTCTTGGTGCAATTATGAATGGGATCAGTTTCTTTATTTGTCTTTCTGTTGCTTCGTTATTAGTGTATAAGAATGCAACTGATTTCTGTACATTAATTTTGTATCCTGCAACTGCTGAATTCATGTATCAGTTCTAGCAGACTTTTGGTAGAGTCTATTGGGTTTTCCATGTATAATATCATGTCATCTGCAAAAAGTGAAAGCTTGACTTCATCTTTGCCAATTTTGATGCCTTTGATTTCCTTTTGTTGTCTGATTGCTGATGCTAGAACTTCCAACACTATGTGAAACAACAGCGGTGAGACAGGACATCCCTGTCATATTCCTGATCTCAGGGGGAAACCTCTCAGTTTTTCCCCATTGAGGATGATATTAGCTGTGGGCTTTTCAAAAATGGCTTTTATGATGTTTAAGCATGTTCCTTCTATCTCGACTTTCTCGGGGGGTTTTATTAAGAAAGGATGCTGAATTTTGTCAAATGCTTTTTCTGCCTTGATTGACAGGATCATATGGTTCTTATCTTTTCTTTTATTAATGTGATGTATCACGTTGATTGATTTTCGAATGTTGAACCAGCCCTGCAGCCCAGGAATGAATCCCACTTGATCATGGTGAATAATGCTTTTTATATGCTGTTGAATTCGATTTGCTAGTATCTTGTTGAGAATTTTTGCATCCATATTCATCAGGGATATTGGCCTGTAGTTCTCTCTTTTTGCTGGGTCTCTGGTTTGGGAATCAAAGTAATGCTGGCTTCATAGAATGAGCCTAGAAGTTTTCCTTCCCTTTCTATTTTTTGGAACAGCTTGAGAAGGACAGGTATTATCTCTGCTTTAAATGTCTGATAGAATTCCCCAGGGAAGCCATCTGGTCCTGGACTCTTATTTGTTGGGTAATTTTTGATAACTGATTCAATTTCTTCCTGGTTATGGGTCTGTTCAAGTTTTCTATTTCTTCCTGTTTGAATTTTGGAAGTGTGTGGGTGCTTAGGAATTTGTCCATTTCTTCCAGGTTGTCCAGTTTGTTGGCATATAATTTTTCATAGTATTCCCTGATAATTGCTTGTATTTCTGATCGGTTGGTTGTAATAATTCCATTTTCATTCATGATTTTATCTATTTGGGTCATCTTCCTTTTCTTTTTGAGAAGCCTGGCTAGAGGTTTATCAATTTGTTTATTTTTTCAAAAAACCAACTCTTGGTTTCATTGATCTGCTCTATAGGTTTTTTAGATTCTATATTGTTTATTTCTGTTCTGACCAGATTATACCAGCCTTAACCTAATACTAAAACCAGACAAAATAATATTATAAGAAAAGAAAATCATAGACCAATATATTTCATGAACATGGATACAAAAATCTTCAACAAAATATTAACTTAAATCCAACAACGTACTAAAAGAATTAAATGCATCTAAAAGCAGAATAAAAATGTCTGAGGCAAAAACTGATAGAAGGACAAGGAGAAATAGAAAAATCCATTATTATATAGTTGGAGATTTCAACACCCCTCTATTAGTAATTGACACACCAAGTGAGATCTAGTTATGCATGGCTGGTTCAACATTCTAAATGCAATCCATTGTATAAAAAGACTAAAGAAAAAAGATAATTAGACCATATTAATGTTTAAGAAAAAGCATTTGATAAAATCTAATACAATTCATGGTAAAAAAATAACTCTCAAAAATGGGATTATAGGAGATCTTCCTCAACTTGATAAAGAACATGTAAAAACCTATAGCTAACATCATAGAGACAATGCTTCCCTGCTAAGGAATTGGAATGCCATGGATGTTCCTTCTCACCATTTCTATTCAACATTGTACTAGAGGTCCTAGTTAATGCAATAAGATGAGAAAAGGAAATAAATGTATGCACACTGGGAAGGGAGAAATAAAACTGTCTTTGCCAATAGATGATGTAATTGTGTATACAGAAAAATCCCAAAGAATCAGTAATCAATATCATCATCATCATCATCATCATCATCATCATCATCATCATCTCCTAGACCTAATAAATGATTATATCAAGTTTCAGGATACAAATATGTAAACATCAATTGCTTTCCTATATACCAGCAATAAGCAATTGGCATTTTTATTAAAAATACAACCACCAGGGGCTCCTGGGTGGCTCAGTCGGTTGAGCATCTGATTCTTGATTTTGGTCATGGGATGGGGCCCTGCATCAGGTTCCCTGCTGAACATGGAGCCTGCTTGAGATTCTCTATCTCCTTCTGCCCCTCTCCCCCACTCACACACACACTCTTATCTCTAAAATTAAAAAAAAAATAGGAACACCACTTACATTACTACCTAATTAATTATCTAAATTTATATGTAATTTAGGTATAAATCTAACAAAATAGGTACAAGATCTAAATGAGGGAAACTACAATGCTCTGATAAAAGAAATCAAAGAAAAGCTAAATAAATGAAAAGATAGTCCATATTCATGAATATTAAAACTCAGTATTGTTAAGATTAAGTTCTTCCCAACTTGATATATATATGCTATGCCATTCCAATAAAAATCCCAGTAGGCTACTTTGTGTTCTGATTCTAAATTGTTTCTGATTCTAAAGTTTATGTGGAAAGGTATATAAACTGGGTCTAAAGTTCATATGGAAAGACAAAAGACCTGGATTAGCCAGCACAATGTTAAAGAGGAATAAATTCAGAGACCCAAAACTACCCGACTTTAAGACCATATAGCTATTATTCAAATTATAGCTACTTTTCAAGACCATATAGTTAAGGTATTTATCTATGGTATTAATTTACGTCAAAGCTACAATAATTAAAACAGTATGGTATTTGTTAAAAAAAAAAGAAAGAAATAGATCAATGGAACAGAATAGACAGCCTAGAAATAAATGCACATAAATATAGTCACCTGATCTTTGACAGAGGAGCAAAAGTCAACACCATAGACTATAGTTGTAGAAATAGTTCTAGAATAACTGGACATTCATACACACAAAAAAATTAATCTAGACACTGGCTTCCCATCTTTGACAAAAAAAAAAAAACTAACTAAAAATGGGTCATAGACTCAAGTGTAAAATACAAAATTATAAAACTTCTACAAGATAACATAGGAGAAAATCTAGGTCACCCTGGGTTTGGCAATGAGTTTTTAGGTATGACATTTAAAGCACAATCAAGGAAAGAAGAAACTGATGAGCTGGATTTCATTAAATTGAAAAACTTCTGCTCTGTAAAAAACGCTATTAAGAGAATAAGACAGCAAGCTATAGACTGGTAGAAAATATTTGCAAAACACATACTTGGTAAAGGACTTAAAATTCAAAATATACAAAAAGCACTGAGATATCAACAATAAGAAAACAAATAATCTGATTAAAAAGTAGAACAAAGATCTGAAGGATACCTCACCAAGAAGATATACAGATGATAAGTGATGAAAAGATGCTCAACATATGTCATTAGAGAGTTGCAACTTATGACAACTATGCGATATCACTACACATCTATCAGAATGGCTAAAATCCAAAACACTGACAACACCAATGTTGACAAGGGTGTGGAAAAACAGGAACTCTCATTCATTCCTGAATGGGACGCAAAATAGTACAGCTACTTTTGGAAGACAGTTTGGCAGTTTCCTGCAAAACTAAACAGACTCTTATCTTACAATCTGGTAATTACACTCAGTGGTATTTATCCAAACAATCTGAAAAGTTATATCCAAAAAAAGCTGCAGATGAATGTTTATAAGGGACTTTATTCAAAATTTCCCAAACCCGAAAGCCAAGATGTTATACAATTGGTAGATGGATAAACCATATGTAGTTTATCAAGATAAAGGAATATTATTCAGTGATAAAAAGATATGAGCTATCAAGTCACAAAAGATATGGAGGAAACAAAAATGTATATTGCTAAGTGAAAGAAGCCAGTTATAAAAGGATTCCAACTATGGAATATTCCGGAAAAAGCAAAGCTATAGAGACATGAAAAGATCAGTAGTTGTTAGCAGTTGTAGGAGGGAAGTGGAGCACAGGGGATTTTTCAGGCAGTGAAACTATGTTGTATAATATTGTAATAGTGAGTAGATGATATTATGCAAGTTTCAAAATGCCCCAAAACTGTACAATACATGGAGTGAAGCCTAATTACATATAGAATTTAGTTAATAATAATGTGTTACTATCGGTGCATCAATGTAACAAATGTACCACATCAATTAAGATGTTAATAACTAGAGAAACAATCAGTGAGTGATGGTAAGAAAAAATATGTGAGCTCTCTGTACTTTCTGTTCAGTTTTTATATAAACCTAAAATTGCTAAAAAAGATAAAGTATATAAAAAATTAAACCCCCAAATGCCCAAGTAACTCATAGAAAGAGTGGAAAAAGAAAATAGAGAAAAGGGGGAGGACAAACAGAAAATTTAATGATGGAAGACTTACCCCTACTATATCAATATTTACATTAAATGTAAATCATCTAATTATAGAAATAAAAAGACAGAGATTGACAGAGTGGATTAAAAAGCATGATACATATGCCTCCTGTCTGCAAGAAATTTTCTCCAAATACACCTGTAAGATAGGTTGAAAATAGACAAATGGAAAAAGATACATCATGCTAACACTGGTAAGAAGAAAGCAAGAAAGACTATTTTATAACAAAAAAAACTAGACTTCAGAAAAAAGAAAATGACCAGAGATAGAAAGAGACATTACATAATGATTAAAGAGCCAATCCCAAAAGAAGACATAGCAGTCCTAAATGTATATGCACAAATGAACAATATGTGAAGCAAATACTGACACAACTGAAGGGAGAAATATACAGATATGCAATATAGTAGAAAAGTTCAACCCTCTGTCAACAACTGATAGAACAACTAGATGGAAAATCAGCAAGGATAGCAAAAAGCTCTACAATGCCATCAACCAGTAGAATCTGATAAAAATTTATAGAATACTTTTCCCAACAACAGCAGTTCTTTTCTAGAGTGTACAAAACATACATCAAGTTAGATCACATTCTGGCTATAGAACAAACCTCAGCACATTAAAAAAAAACTGAAATCATATAGAATATGTTGTCTGACCATAACAAAATCAAACCAGACATCAGTAATAGAACACAACAATCCAAAGACTTAGAAACAAATGAACACATGTCTAAATAATCCATGGTCAAAGAATAAGTTTCAAGGAAGATGTAAAAAAAATAACTAAATGAAAATGAAAATGCAACATATAGAAAATGGTGGGACACAGCTAAAGCCATGCTCAGAGGGAAATTTATAGCACTAAATGCACACATTAGGGAAAAAATAAGTCTCAATCTATAACCTAAATTCCATCTCAAGAACTTAGTTCAAGAAGAGCAAAATAAGTGTAAAACAGAAGGAAATAAATAATAATAATAATAATAATAATAATAAATATAAATAATATATATAAATATAATAAATATAATAATAATAATAAGTCTAAGATAGAAGGAAATAAATAATAAACAGCAGAAATCAATGAAGTGGAAAACAAAAACAATAGAGAAAAATCAATAAAGTGAAAGAGCTAGTCCTTTAAAAAGTCAGTAAAATTGACCAAGCTCTAGCCAGACTGACAAAGAAAAAAGAAGGTACAAATTACTGACATCAGAAATGAAACAGGAGACCCTGCCAGTATCAAAAGGATAAGAATACTACAAATAATTCTATATATATAAATTTGACAACTTAGATGAAATGGAACCATTCATCAAAAAACACAAACTACCATACAATCCAGCAATTGCACTTCTGGGCCTTTATCCCAGAGAAATTAAAACTTACCTTTATACAAAAACCTGTAATGCATGCCCATAGCAACTTTATTCATAATAGCTCAAATTCAGAATAGCTTAATATTCATAATAGATCAAAACTAGAAATGGCCCAGATGTCCTTCAACAAGTAAATAGTTACACAAACTGGTACATCCATCCAATGGAACAACAGCCATTGATATATACACAGCTTGGATGAATCTGCAGAGAATCATGCTAAGAGAAAAAAATCCAAACCTAAGTGTTACATACTGTATGAATCTATTTATATAATATTCTTTAATTTTTTAAGTTTTTATTTAAATTCCAGTTAATTAACATACAGTGTAATATTAGTTTCAGGTATACAATATAGTGAGTGATTCAACACTTCCTTACAACCCCTAGTGCTTATCATGAGTGCACTCCTTAATCCCCATCTCCTATTTAACACATCCCCCCCCCCCCCAACTCCCCTCTGGTAACCATCAGTTTGTCCTCTATAGTTAACAGTCTGTTTCTTGGTTTGCCCCCCCCCTTTCTCTTTGTTGCTTTTGTTTCTTAAATTCCACATATGAATGAAATCATATGATATTTGTCTTTCTTTTACTGACTTATTTCACTTGGCATAATACTCTCTAGCTCCATCCATGTTGTTACAAATGGCAACATATATAATATTCTTTTTTAAAAAATATGGAGCACTTCAGGAATTTATGTATCATTTTTGCACAGGCTAATCTCTGATCATTCCAATTTTAGTTTATGTGCTGCCGAAGTGAGCACTATAATATTCTTGAAATGACAAAATTATAGAGATGGAGAACAGATTAGTAGCTGTCATTGGTTAAAGAGGGGGCATGGTATGGCTATAAAAAAAGCAACAGGAGAGATCCCTGTAGTAATGGAAGTACTACATGTCTTGATGGTATCAACGTCAACACCCTGGTTGTGATATTGTGCTTTAGTTTTACAAGATGCTGTCATCGGGGGAAATTGGGTGAAAAGTACATGGAAGCCCTCTGTATTATTTCTTATAACTTGTATGTGAATCCATAATAACTTTCCCCCTCCCCAAATTTAACTTAATTATTTAAAAATCTTATCCCTACTCACTAGCTACTGTGAATCCTCGGGGTGCCCTTTAAGGAAGTCTGAGCAAATTTTGTCTCTATTTGCCATAAAAGAAAGAGAAGGCACACACAGACAGAGGCAAATCACACTGAGGACTCATGCCTGAGTGTTGAGCCTAACCATGTCCTGGGTAGCCATGACTGGGGTAGAAGACTAACTTTTAGCTCTATGCTGCATGCACAACAATTCCTCTTTCTCCCACCACTTGGGGAGAAAACAGGGGAACCCACTCTTGTACTGCCACCTTGTGGTTTGCTGAAAATAAAAACAAACAGAATGGAATTGATCATGGGGTGTCTGAGTGAGACTGAGATGCTGGTTTTACAGATGGGGAGATCCCTAAAAGGCTGGTAGCTTGCTGGGGTCAAGCAGTTAGTAAACTATTCATTAATTCATAAAGGGAAAAAAACAGGAACTAATTTATGCTGTTGGGCCAAAGGTGCCAGGAAGGCTAAAACAGAGAAACAAAAAGTTCAAAATTCTTCATTAATCTGGAAAGCCAATTTCAAAATAGCCTCCTGCTTTCATTTGTTAGGGAAAGAGCCCCATGTGATCTGTTACCACCAGGGGGCAGTAAGGAACCCAAAATAGTTGTCATTTCATTGCAAAGGGCCTTGATCAATGCAGGTTATCCAGGGAACCTGGGAGTTATTTCCTGGAAATCCAAGGCTGTGTATCACTGAACCAAATTGCACCCCCGGAGCACTCTTACCCACCTGCTGTCACACACACACTTCCCAGTGTTACTCTATATGGTTTTTGATCTCCTACCAGTTGGGATTCATTTCTTTGACCATGAAAGAGCTGGCATACTAGGGAGGACTATAACTGAATCAGACACATGTCCTAGTTAGTTCTGCCACGAATAGCTATGGTAATAGTGTCAATCTCTGAGTCTTCTTTTCTTCTTTCATAAAATTAGAGAAATGACAATAATATTTATTGAACCTATACCTTACACGAGTCTCATGACGGCCATATGAGGTAGGTATTATATCCTCATTTTACAGAAGATGAAAATGGGGCACAGAGAAATCAAGTAACTAGGTCGTGGTCACATAAGCTAGGAAGTGGTGAGTCAGGATTTAAACCCAGGCAGTTTGGCTCCAAGCCTGTGTGTGCCCATCCCTCTGAAGATTAAGAAAGGCAATAAAAGAAAATTAGTGTCCACAGTTAGCCCTGTATTAGTTGTCAGACTTGGAGCTTTGCAGTCTTTGGAGCCTTTAAAAGCATGTTCTACAAGCTAACACTGAGTGTGTGGATGAGTGGCAATGGGTGAGTATATGGACATGGTACCAGCAACATTTGTTGCACAGCTGCAGGCCAGGAGGTGCTCCTGGGCAGCCTAACAGAGGTGGCCCCTGCTCTTTGAAGGTGGGCTACCATGAAGGCCTGACCCCATCCCATCAAATTGCATCATGGCCCTGTGAGGTACTGGTGCTCCCATTTTACACATATGGCACTGATATCCCAGCCCATTCTTCCTCCTCTACTCCTTTGTATCTTCTTGTAATCCATAATCCCAAAACAACAGGGAAATTCTTCCCTCTTGTAAGGAACTGGCAGAAAGACAGTCTTCTTTCTCAGTGACTCCTTTAGAAACCCCTTTAAGAACTTTGCAAACATTAGACAAAAGAGTTTTCCAGCAGTAAGACTGCAACTGTACCCAGTGGTCATGGGGAAGGGACACACAATTGGTATAATTCAGCTCAAAGTAGCTCAAAGAGGAAAGCTGGGAAATAGAAGGAGCCAAACTCTGGAGTAATTTCTGCTGACAAGAGGCTTGGGTGGGGGAACAAGAGGGGTTTTGCTTTAGGACAGAGGAGCTTGTGGGTACAGAGGTCAATAATGCCAGGTTTCCCAAAACAATCTCAATTTCAAAATTTCATCTGCTGTCAATCACACACTCCTAGTTTTAGTACAAAACTATTTTTAGTTTCTAGGGCAAGTTCTAGACTGCAGAAGTCTTTGAAAGCAAGGCTTACAAACTGGGGTGTGCCTGGTACAAGGCTGGCATTTCTCCACATACCCGCCCCAGTTTCTCCCTGAAGCCTAGGCTCTGCATTTTGATAATCAGCAAAGAAAGATCCATTAACCCTTACCAACAAGGTAAACAACTTGAAATAAGCTTGAAGTCATTTTTAGAAAACTAAGCCTATTCCCTCCAGGGAAAGAATAGCAGTTCCCTTCCTGCTAGGTGCACTGCCTAGCAGAGCAGAGCAGCCTTGCAAGGCACCATTGCTCAATTTTACAGATATGCAGTTTGTGCTCTGCCAGGTTAAGTACTCACCTAAGGTGAACAGCTGACAGGTGATGCACCAAGATCTGAAACCACATTTCAGCAGTTGCTATGCCCAACATGTTTCGTGGATTGTGAAGGAAGAATTAACATCAAAGCCAGGGAGATAAGGTCTCTCCCTTTTCTTGCTCCAGTGGTGGGAGAGCTGTAAGGGAGTGAGTCAAGTTGTTTGATTTTTTTTTTAAGTTTATTAGTTTTTGAGAGACAAAGAGAGACAGAGCATGAGTGGGGGGAGAGGGAAGAGAGAGAGGGAGACACAGAATTCAAAGCAGGTTCCAGGTTCTGAGCTGTCAGCACAGAGCCCGATGTGGGGCTTGAACTCACGGACTGCAAGATCATGATCTGAGTCGAAGTTGGATGCTTAACCAACTGAGTCATCCAGGTGGTCCCAACTTCTTTGATTTCTAACAAGAAGTTGGAGGGTCTTCCCAGGATCTGGGAGAGTAGACCTGAGTTTCCCAGATTGCTGGCATGAAGCATATCCTGAGGCAGGGTCCACAGGATTTGGAAAACAAATGATGAGATTGACAATTAGGTAATTATGGAAAATGCCTTAAGGTTAAATTGAGTTTTTTCTTACAGACTTCTCAAAGTATCTGCACATTAGTGGGGATTTCAAAGCTCTGAGTGTAGGAAGCTGAGGTTTAGAAAAGTCCCTTGTCCAAGGCCAGTGTAGAGCTCAGACAGCTGACCCACACCACAGCTCTCTCATCCGCAGGCTGGGTCCCTTGGGCCTCTTTATGAACCAAGGTCTTCTGTCAGTAAACTGAAGTGACTATTATATGGTAATGTCTTTGGAGTTGCTCTTCCTTTGACATTCCATGGCTGCAGACATGCTTCTAGGAAACCCCCACCCCTATCCTAATGCTTACTACAGTGTTACCTAGGACCTCGGAATCTCTGTTCCTTATTTACAAAGTAAGGCTGACAGCACTTGTCCTAGAAAGCTGACAATTAAATGACAACTTGCATTTTTAAAAATTTTTTAACATTTATTCATTTTTGAGAGACAGAGACAGAGAACAAGTGGGAGAGGAGCAGAAAGAGAGGGAGTCACCAAATCTGAAGCAGGCTCCAGGCTCCGAGCTGTCAGCACAGAGCCTGACATGGGGCTCAAACCCGCGGACCACGAGATCATGACCTGAGCTGAAGTCGATCGCTTAAGACTCAGCTATCCAGGTGCCCCAAATGACAACCTGTATTTAGACACCTCGCACGTAAGTAGCACTCAAAAATAGTTCCCTCCCCCTCAGTTTCCATCTTGGAACTAACCCTGACTGCCATGACTTTGGGAGCTTGTTTAATTTTCTTTCGCTCACCTCAACACACGCAATTCTGAAAGGCTTACCTGGGAATGGATGCAGGAAAATAAGGACCATTCAAACATGAAGCAATGCTCTGTACTAGAGGAAGGAGCAAGGTCAGAGAGCCCCTTTTCTGCTTCCTCTCTAGGTCAGTGTCACAGCAGCTCATGGCCAGGAGATATATGCCCTCTGGCTGAATCAATCTCTGGGCCCACCCCTCTACACTTCGTGCCCACTTCTGCTTTTCCATCTTAACATGCCCATCCCTCCATCTGAAATATACCCCTTCTTGACTATCCAGTTCTACCAAAAGGCCTATCCTATTCCCAGGGGACATGTTAAGTCTCACCTCTTCCATTAGGCCTGTCCTTACACATTTTGCCAACATTCACCTGTCCCATCCTCTTATCTCCTCTTTCTTCCCAGGGCTGGGAAGGAACATGAACAAAGGAAAGGCAGCAACACATATAGAAGAAACAGTCTCAAAGGCCAGTGATCTCTCCTGCAGAAGTATTTCTCCACTGTGCCCTTGTAGTGGAATGACGGAAGAGGATGAATATTGTTCTCAGTGGCAGGAGACTTCTGCATTGCACCAAAACCTTGAGCCTCTTCAGTGAATGTGCCCAGAAAGGCAAATAATAGAGCTTTTCAGTTGTTGCCAGGGCAAGCCTGAGAGCAAAACAGGTCCTCTTAGCCATGACTAGTTCCAGTGAGAGGGACTCACTGAGCTCCTTCTATGTGTGCGTGCACCTAATGTCCAAGAAACAACCCAGTTCCCAGCCAGAGCCTCTGGCCCTCAAGGTTAACAAGCAAAACACAGAACCATTTCTACCCTTTTCCTGCAGGGTTTCACTTGATAAGAAGTGGCCATTCCTCCGGGGAGGAAGGGCTCTGTTTGAGTGCAAATGCATCAACTTTCTGTTCCAACACAGAACATACTCTGCTGGTGCTCCCCCTGCCTCTCTGGCTTCCTCCCACACCCATATTTCTCCCTAACTGTGGAAGCCATTGTCCCTGCCCCCACTCCCTTAGGCAGCTTCTATGCTCTAATTCTAGACAGTCCTGGGGCATCTGGTCTACTGTGGCTTCAAGTGCTGTCTGTGTGCTCAGCACACCAAGCGGCTGTCACCACCTTCCTCTCCAGACCCACAGACCTAACTGCCTACCAGGTCTCATTGCTTATCTCATAGACACCTCAAAGTCAGGTTCCAAACAAACCATCTCTCTCTGCCCCTTCTATACTCCCTACTCACCAATCAGCCATCTGATACCATCATCAGCCCATCTGATGAGTGCAGAAACCCTGAGTGAGCCCTTCTAGACCTCTTCTCTCATTCATCCCACATCCTAGCTGGCTCCAAGTCCTGTGGGTTATACCTCCTGAGTGCTCTAGATATATCCTCTTCTCTGTCCCATTGCCACTGATCCAGTTGTATGCTCTCATTACTGGCAGCTTCCAAAGTACTTCTCAGGTCTCCAGCCTTATTCTTCCCACTCTGTCGCCAGACCGGTCTTTCTAAATCATGAATTAGACAGTTTATCTCATCATCCTCTCCAACAAAACTCTGTGTAGGCTGAATAATAACACCCATGGCGTTCATTTCCTAATATTCAGGACCTGTGAATGTCACCTTTTATGGCAAAAGGGACTTTGAAGATATGATTATATTCAGGATGTTGAGATGGGAAGACCACCTTGGATTATCCAGGTGGGCCCACTGTAATCATCATGGACCTTCTCAAGGGGATGAAGGAGGATCAGAGGAGGAGACCATATGATGCTGAAAGCATAGATGAAGTGATGCTTATGAAGGTAGAGCAGGCCATAGGCCAAGGAATCTAGGCAGTCACTAGAAGCTGAAAAAGGCAGGGAAATGGATTCTAGAATAAAAGTATCAGACACCAGAATAATGTGGCTCTAGGAAGAGAGATAGTAGGAGTTATTTTATTGAGTACCATGTGAATGGCCACCTCTTTGTGTATAAGGCTGGTTCTAGGTGGAATGAGGCCATCCTGCTGTTGGTGGGTCCAAACCTCATCCAGATCCTACAGCAGGCCCAGTGTTTTTATTCAGCTCTAAAAAGGTTTCTCTGTTCAGGTCCCTGGACCTAACTTGGCAGGGATTTTAATCCACAAAGGAATGTGGCTGCCCAAAGAGCTAAGGTTATGTTAGGATGCATCAAAAACACAGCTAGTACAGGAGAAGAATGAGGTCAGTACCATATGCTCCTGGGCTAGTCAGGCCATAATAGACTAATCTCAGTTCTGAGGCCCATGCTTCAGTAAAAGACTGACAGATTTGATCACTGAATGGTGAATAAGATGGGAAAGAATCTCAAAACAATGCTAAATAAAGAATGATTAAGCAACTGAGTTTGTTTAACTCCAAGGGGGGAAAATGGCTTAAAAGGCAGGAAAAAGATAAAGATCTTTACCTTTATTAACTATCACATGGAAGAGAAATTAGACGTGTTCTGTGTGGATTAGAGGAAAGAAAGAACATCCACTAGTGACAGTACTACAGGTGCACATGAGGAGAAGAGATTTGGGACTGTGATTGTGGGCAGCTCATGTAATACTGAAGGGCCAGATTTTTTTCATCTGGAAAATAATGATAATGATGAGGAAGATAATGACATCACCTATCCCATATGGGAAGAATTACTTGAGATACTATTTCTGATGCTCAGCACAGTCTTGCAATAATAACTGCATTATAAATGGTAAGGCAGTATTATCAGCAGGAGAAAGATTCTACTTAACACAAGGAAAGACTTTCCAGCAATTAGAGCTTCCCAACAGCATGTGAGTTGCCTCAGAAGGCACCTGCGAGGGTTGTACAAGGAAGGAGCACTTGAAAACAATTCTCTAAACCCCCACCATCTACCAAAAGCCAACCTATCTCTAAAGGCCCAGTGCAAACATTTTCCTCTTTTGAGATGCCTGTTTATGACTATGCTAACCCTCTCTGAATTCTTCAAAATCTTAAATTGTGGTGATAAATTTCCTAATCAAACCCTTGTTTAAAAACAAGCTCCTCCTGTGAGGACAAGGAACACAACTTCGGTATTTTACAGCACTGTTTGAGTTCCACATGTGACAGAGATGTTCAAGAAATACTGGCCAGTTGACTGGTTCCACTCCCAGAACACAAAGCCATTTCATGTCTCTGCCATCAAATGGAAGGCATTTAATGCAGGTGCTGTCACTTATACCTCCCCACCTTTTAAAATATTTATTGAGGTATAATTTACATACCATACAAATTACCCATTTAAAGTAGACAATTGGATTTTTTAAAATAAACTCATCAAGTTCTACAACCATCACCACAGTCTACTTTGAGGATGTTTTCCCCCCAAAAGAAATCTTACTAGCATTCCCTATTACACATCCAAAAACATACCCTCAATCCCACCCTACCTTCTGTTTTTACAGACTTGCTAATTCTGGTTATTTCCTATAAGTGGGATTGTACATCATGTCATCTTTGTGACTGGCTCCTGTCACTAGCCATAATTATTTTGAGATTTGTCCATGTTGTATGTATCAATAATTCATTCATTTGTTGTGGGAAGTATTCCATTGTGTGGATATGCCACAGTTTATCCTCTTGACTGCTGATGGGCATTTGAGTTGTTCACAGGTTTTGACTATTGTAAATGAAGTTACTTTGCATATTTGTGTACAAGTCTTTGCGTGGATGTTTGCTTTCATTTCTCTTAGATAAACGCATAGGAATGGAATTGCTGGAACATGGGGCAATTCTATGTTTAACATTTTGAAAAACTGCCAAACTGTTTTCCAAATTGGTTGCACCATTTTACTGTCCTACCAGGAATGTATTAGGGTTCCAACTTCTCCAGAACCTTACCAACACTTTTTTGTGTCTATATTTTTTATTAGAGCCATGCTAGTGGGTGTGAAATGGTATCTCTGCGATTTTGATCTGTATTTTTCTTTAAAAATATTTTTTTGCATGTATTTATTTTTGAGAGACAGAGAGAGACAATGTGAGCAGGGGAGGGGCAGAGAGAGAGGGAGACACAGAATCAGAAGCAGGCTCCAGCCTCCAAGCTGTCAGCACAGAGCCCGATGAGGGGCTCGAACTGACGAACCCATGAGATCATGATGGGAGCTGAAGTCGGACCCTTAACCGACTGAGCCACCCAGGTGCCCCTTGATTTGCATTTTTCTAATGACTAATGATGCTGACCAAATGTAGATGTGTTTATTGGCCACTTATACAGCCTCTTTGGAGAAATATTTATTCAAATCTTTTCCCTAGTTTTATATTTGGGCTGTGTTTTTATTATTGAGTTCTAAGGCTTGTGTGTGTGTGTATATATATACACACATATTTATATATTTATTTTATATATTTTTTATTTTTACATATTTATTTATATATTTTATTTATTTTTATATTTATATAAGAATAATTTATATATTTTATTTATATATTTTAATATATATCCTGGATATAAATCTCTTATCAGATATATGATTTACAAATATTTTCTCCCACTCTGTGTACTTTTAACTTTCTTGATCATATTTTTATGTTTGCAGCATAAAAGTTTTTCCCTGGAATAAGACGAAATTTGTATGTTTCTTTTGTCACTTCTGCTTTTGGTGTTTTATCTAAGACACTACTGCCCAGCCCAAGATACAAAGATTTACTCCTATGTTTTTCTTCTCTAACTTTATTCTTTTTCAAAATTATTTTTGCTATTTAGAGTTGCATGAGATTCTGTATGAATTTCAGAATGCGTTTTTATATTTCTGCAAAAAAATGTCATTGGGATTTTGATAGGGATTGCACTGAATGCATAGATCATTTTGGGTAGTGTTGTCACTTATAATATTAAGTCTTCCAGTCCATGAACACAGAATGTATTTCCACTTATTTTTGTCTTGTTTAATTTCTGCCAGCAACATCTTACAGTTTTCAGTGTATAAACCTTTGGCCTCCTTGATTAAGTTTAGTCCTAAATAGTTTATTCTTTTTAATGCTATTATAAATGGAATTTTTAAATTTCCTTTTTGGATTCTTCATTCTTTCTTCTTTTCTAAATTAGGCACTTATAGCTATCACTTTCCTTTAAGCTGTAACTGCTCTAGCTATATCCTGTAAGTTCTGGTAACTCGTGATTTTGCCTCTATCCATCTTAAAGTATTTTCTAATTTTTCTTGTGATGTTTTTCTTGATCTATTGTTTATTTAAAAGTGTGTTGCTTAAAAAAATAAATGTATGTTATTTAATTTCTACATATTTAATGAATTTCTCAAATGTCCTTCAGTCATTGATTTCTTAATTCCATTTTAATTGAAGAACATACGTTGTATGATTTCAATCCTTTTACATTAAAAAATTTTTTTTAATATTTATTTTTGAGAGAGACAGAATGCAAAGGGAGGAGGGGCAGAGAGAGAGAGACACATGCACAGAATCTGAAGCAGGCTCTAGGCTCTGAGCTGTCAACACAGAGCCCAACACAGGGCTCGAACTCACAACTGTGAGATCATGACCTGAGTTGAAGTCAGACACTTAACCAACTGAGCAACCCAGGCACCCCAATCCTTTTACATTTTTCATGCTGGTTTTATGCAACATGTGGTCTATTCTGGAAAATATTTCATATGCACTTGAGAAGAATGTGCATTCTACTTTTGTTTGGAGTAACACTCTATAGATGTCTATTATGTCTAAATACTTTACGGTGCTATTCAAGACCTCTGTATGCTTGTTAATCTTTTGCCTAGTTATTTTATCAATTAAAGTCTGATATTGAAGTCTCCAACTGTTATTATTAAATTGTTTATTTCTCCCTTTAATTCTGCCTATTTCTGCTTCCTGTACTTTGGGTCTTGGTTAGTAAGTACATATGTATTTGTGATTGTTATATTATCTGGATGAATCAAACTTTTTTTTAATTTATTAAAAAAATTTTTTAATATTTATTTATTTTTGACAGAGAGAGAGAGAGAGAGAGAGACAGAGCATGAGCAAAGAAGGGGCAGAGAGAGAGAGACACACACAGGATCTGAAGCAGTCTCCAGGCTCTGAGCTGTCAGCACAGAGCCCGACACAGGGCTCAAACTCACAGACTGAGAGATCATGACCCGAGCCAAAGTCAAATGCTCAACTGACTGAGCCACCCAGGTGCCCCAGGATGGATCAACCTTTTTACCATTATAAAATGTCCCTCTTTATTTTTTATCCATTCTGACAATTTCTGCTTTAGATGATATCTGCCACTTTGTTTCTTATTTTCTTTATGTGTCATATTTTTTTGTGCCTCTGCCCCTCCTTCCTGGCATTTAGAATATTTTCTAGCATGACATTTTAATTCCTTTAGTGCTTTTTTTTTAACCATATTTTCTTAGCTGTTTTCTTAAGTGCTTACAATACTCAGCTTACCAGGATCTGCTTCAGATTTATATGATTTTAATTTAGTGAGACATAAAAACTTTACTTCAATATAGCTCTATACTTCCTTTTTTGTGCTATTAATGTTTTTGTGTCTATAAATATTACTAACCCAACACATTGTTATAATTATTATTTTATACAATTTTATATTTTTTTAAAAGTTGAGAGAAATATATATTTAGAGTTAGTTATATTAACCTTATTATTTACCATTTCTGATTCTCTTCATTTCCTTTTATGGATTTGAATTATCATCTGGTAAGGTCCAATATGGCTTCATTCCCAATCAATCATCTTTTGTGCTCTACACAACCCACATCTGATGTCACTATTCTGGGTCTCCACTGCCCTCAGGAAATGTCCAGGCTAAGGCCCATCCTGGTCCTAGTCTGCTTCCAGAACGATCTCTTCCATGTCCCAGCATATACCCTGTGATTTTTCTGAGATTCTTACACTCACAATACACACCCTCTCTGATTATTTGCCTTTTTGCATGTTGTCCTTACCAGCCTCACCAGGCTCCTTCCAGCTTACTCTTCAGAGTCTCCCTCAGGTATACATTAGCCATGCAGCCTTAAGTTTCTCCAGGCAGCAGGCACCCCTGACACTAGTGACTCCCACATTTTTGCATCATGGTCTGTTTATTTCTCAGTACCCCTGGTTCCCCAGGATTCTCCATTTTGCCCCAGGCAGGGTTGAGTGTTCCTCTCAGAGTTGGTCCCCAACTCTGACCACTTTTGGGTTCAGTCCCTGGCTGCACTGGTGTTGCTGTTATTGTTGCCATTGATGCTGTTGCTGCTGCTGTTGTTGGCTGATCTGTCTCTCCCGCTAGACTTGTAGTCTAGTGGACAAAATGTCTCGGCCCTTCCAGAACCCCAGTTACAGGGACTGCACAGAGCAGCTGCTCAGCAAACTCTTGAGTAAAAACTGTAAAGTTGGAGAAATTTGTCTCTCCTATTATAAAAATAACACCTATAATAATAAAATAGCTATGTATGAAGTGCTCACCACATCCTCTGTACCTTATATACACTATTTAAACCTAAAAGGATGCAGGTAGTATTGTCTTTATTCTACAGGATCCTTATGAGGCTCAGAACAGCAATCTGCTCAAGCTATACTTGCATAAGTATGGTATGGCATAACTGGTGGCATTTAAATCTGGATGAGGTCTTTCTGACACCCAATCTCTGCGTGTACAAACATTATAGAATGTTCACGTTTTGGAAACATTATAGAATCCCCAGGAGACTGGCACAGTGAGTCTTCATATCCTCATATTACCACAGAGGCCCTGCAAGGGTCGGTGACTAGCTCTAGATCACAGGTGAGCTGATGATGGCAGTAACCAGGATAATTAGTAGTAGTGTCTGTGTTGGTGATGTCACTCTGCTCTTCATGTGGCCCACAAAATGCTGGACTCTGACCTGAAGCTTTGCAGGTACACTCGAGGCCCACGGCCTGCTTTGTTCCAATTTCCTGGACCAGAGACAGCATGAAGCCGCCCATCCAAACCCTGGCAGTAGATCCTGTTCCTGGCAGGGTGAGGGTAGCCTGTTCACCTTAGACTTAGCCAAAGAGGTTTCCCCAAGCTGAAGGAACTGCTCCCAGGCTCTGTTGGGGCACACTCTTGCCCACATTTCCTAGTTGTCCATCTCATGGAGAAAAGTGTGGCTTTCCTTTTTCTGAAAAAACATAGCTGCCCAAGAAACAACACTGTACAATCCCCTAATGTAAATTAGAGCTAGGTGAGGCACCTGCACAGGCTCTTCTCCCAACAACTGAAATAATGATCCACATACCAGCTGCACATCAACCGCCCATGGTGGGCAGACGATGTCTATCACCATTTATGGATGCATCCTGCTTTGTGTCCTCGCTGCTCTGCCTTTCCCGGATCACTCCTCCCTCCTCAACCTGCCACCCTACTACAGGCAAGGGAAAGGTGTGTGTTGACCTCTGGTCATGGAGAAACTATCCCTTCCCAGTTACAGGCAGTACTTGTCCTTCTCCAAGTGCAAACATGTCTGCACTTTAATACCAGTCAGTACACCTCACTTTTGATTAGTGCCATACACAGTGCACAAACCTGGAGAACTTCACATCTCATTGTACCTTCCCAGAGCTCTGAGTGGGGGACTTACCAGGGTGGCTATTCCAGTTTTGCACCAGAACAGACCTATTAATAGGGCTTATAGCGGATCTGCAGGCATGGCAGCCCCAGGTCCTAGCCAAGGCAGGGCCTGGACCTGGGGGCTCTGAGGCCACTGTGCAGGCTGCATGGTGGGGCCTGTAGCACATCACACCCTGCACAGGGAGTTTTCTTCTTCTGATACAGAAGCACATACATGACAAAGGCCCTGTATGACCTCAGAATGTCATCAGAAAGGGTCTCACTGAAAAGCCTAAATTGCTGGGGGCTGTCCAATATGCATAAAAGTGGGGGTTTTGAAGTTGGATCTTGTTCCATTATTTCCTTGTTCCCCCATCACCACTCTGCTCACCACCCCTGAGTTTTAACTCTTGCATCTACAAAATGAGGCCTTTGTTATGAGAAACACCTGCTTGCCTGCTGCCACATCACCCCTTCTAGAGGCTCTGCCATTCCTATGGTCTGTCCCCGCTACCCATTGGTGGTGTGTTTTACTTACTCTGTGACTTGTGTTAGGACACATGCAGCTGGGCCAGAGGGAGCCCGTGTGTTCTGAGACAGCCATTGGGCAAATTTGGGGGGATTTGGAGTTGGGAGGTGTGGGTGATAGACAAGTTGGAGGGGGTCCCAGGACCTGGCTCATTGGAGGAGCATAAAGCCAGTCCCCAGAGAAAAACAATCCTTGAATGTTGTGGCCCAGCCACTGCCTGTGCCAACAGCTCTCTGGGCAGACTCCAGACCATAGGGGTCACCAGAAGTGCCTGCTCCCTGAAATGCCCTGAGAGGTGACTCAATTTGCATGAAGAAGGATACAGCACACACTCAGTCAACATGGCTCTTGCTCTATCTATCAGACACAAAAACATGCTGACTACACACACTTCTAGTAAGAGGTGATATGAATAGCTCTGGGGACTGGGGCAAGGAGCTTCTGTGGGACTTTGGGGGAATCTGTTTCTTCTTGCCAGGGAGGCTTGTCCAACTGTCTTTGTGTGTCACTTTGAGGATGTCTTGGAAGAATGCATTCCAGGATCCTTCGAGAACCCTCAATGGGCTAGACTGGCCTGATCTAGGAGTTATAAGGCCCCCAAATGGGGCGGGGGGGCTTGAATTGGGGTCTCCCAGGGAGGTCACACACTATGTTTCCTGATCATATGTGACGTTTACAACTATCCTATTTCCTCAATGCAAAGATGCCACTAAGTTAATGACAACTTTTGAGAAGGAAGAATAAATCACTTTTAATTTTTTTTTCAACGTTTTTTTATTTATTTTTGGGACAGAGAGAGACAGAGCATGAACGGGGGAGGGGCAGAGAGAGAGGGAGACACAGAATCGGAAACAGGCTCCAGGCTCCGAGCCATCAGCCCAGAGCCTGATGCGGGGCTCGAACTCACGGACCGCGAGATCGTGACCTGGCTGAAGTCGGACGCTTAACCGACTGAGCCACCCAGGCGCCCCAATAAATCACTTTTAAACGTACACATCAAGTATAAGTGCATCTTGATTTCAAAAGTATTAAGTAATTTTTTTAAAGTGTACCTTAAACTCAAGGAAAGGTGGGACGTTACAGTGCCTCTCCTACGTTATTTGAAGTGAATCTCCTTCAGGTTCTGTGAAGAAAGGTGACCCGGGCCAGCCCTCTGGGTGTACCCCAGGAGGAGGTGGCTGTTGTGCTTGTACCTAGCAGCTAGGGTCCTGGGGCCCCAGTCAGAGCTGCCTCTGTGGACAGGAAAGGGAATGGACCTCTGTATAGGGTACGGAAAACTTCCACACATCCCAAAGTCTCCTTGCCCTGCCCATTTCTGTGCTTTTCTGACATGACACTGAACACTCAACAGGGTGTCCTCTCTACAAACCCCTATGAGGAGCCAAGGCTCCCCGAGACCCCTAACACTCTCTTGTTAACTCTTCGGGGTGGGGGCTCCACCAGGTAGGCACTGTGTCCATTTTAGAGAGGAACAAACATGCTCTGAGATGCTGCTCTGCTAAAGACCACACTGAACGGAGGTATAAGAGCCAGAATCCAGGCCACTGGACCCGCAGGGAGATGCTTCTGGGCTGGGGCTGCCAACCCCCCCTCACTGTGATCCCACTGAAGCCTACCCACTATGGGTAGTGTCTGACACCTTATCCCACTAACATGGACAACCCGCCTATCCCCTAGGACCTAGGTCTTAGTGACCTGGAGTGAAGGGCCATGTTACCAGTCCCTTCACGGAAACATGTACAGAACCTCCACTTCACTCAAAGCTCCATGCTGGGCACTTGAGGGAAGGAAACAGAAACAGTGGTCCTGGTCCTTAGGAGGTTGCAACCCAGAGCAGGGGTCTTAACTCACCATCCACAGGCTTTGTGGGCCTCTGAAATTGGAAGCAGAAGGTCCATGTACACAAAAGCATAGAGAGTTCATATGAATCCTCAAGCAGCATGAGGGTTCATATATATCCTCTACTGAATTCTCAAAAGTTGCTGTCCTTATAATTCAAGAGTGTTCAGAATCACTTACCAGGGGCTTGCAGCTGGCCAGACTGCATCCTACTCATAGCTTAGTCTCCTTAGCACAGGGCCTGGGATCAAAGAGGACTTGGCAAATTCTATGTGTTGGAATGAATGAACTGAACTTTGGGGTTCAAATCAGTATAACAGGCTAGAGTGTAGGATGCTTTAGATCTGATCCTGGCCTAAGGGAGTCACTGCCCATTCAGGGGCAGTTGCCGAGGGCAGCCCTGAAAGACAGCAGTGGTCAGGGGGACAGTTTGCCCCAGAGGACACTGCCTCACACAAATACCATCACACTGCAAATACAGCCCCACTCCTACTTCAGAGACTGGGGCCTTCAGTGCCAGTCCACTGCCCCCAATGTCCCACGTCCACGTCTCTTTTTCCTTTGAGTTAAGGAGTTCCTGCTTCCCACAGGGCCTGTCCCATACCTGTGGTCTGCACATGGCCAGTCAGCTTCACTCAGAGGTGACCTGCCATACACGTCTGCCCACAGAATTCCCTGTCCAGACACTCAGCTCCTACCCTGTTCTGAGACAGGGTTGCGGAAGAGCCTGTGGGGAAGGTAAGAGGCTGGCCTAGGGAGGTGGAATAGGGTAAGAGGCACCAGGTTGCACACAGGGGTGGGGCCACATTAGCTGCCCCTTCATGGAGCTGCCTTCCCAGTGCCCATCTTCTCCACACCTTACTCATCACCCTCCAGCTAGAGGCCACACCTTCTCCACCTTCTCTAAGCCAGTGTTTTTTCTCCAGTGAACGCTCACCTGACATTTTACAAACTCTAGAACTCACAGACAGAGAAGGGACTGGAGTAGACACAGGAATGGACAGAATATCAATGTGTTCCCACCTTGGGAACTAGACTAGACTTGGGCTCTAGTCCTTGGGAACACTCAAGGTTTCTAGGCCAGGTATTTTACAAATGTGAGCACATTAACTTTGACAACCACTTTTCAGAGACATCATCAGCCCATTTTACAGGTCTGAAGACTGTGGATTTGAATAATTAAGTCACACCAAATATGTAGTTAGGACATTGTGGTGTCCCTAAGTCCACCATGGTAATCAACATCTCTGTCTTGCAGCTTCTGCAAGACAGGTAAAAAGTAGATATTAAAGGACAGAGACAGGGTGCACAGCTGCCCCCTGGTGAGATTTGGCTTAGGCACTGAGCAACATGTGGATGGCCTGCAATGCTGGGCAAGGCCAGATTCTTGAGTGGGGAAGAAAGAACCTGCTGGAAAGTGGAGTTGGCTTAGCAGGGGGCAGGAGGAGGAAGTGGTGGTGGAAAGAGCATGGAGTACCAACTCTGCTGGACTCGGCAAGTCAGGAATATATGTGGGTTCTTAGCCATGGTACACAGCACAATCACCCTAGGGCTTTTCTTAGAATATATGTTGGGTCCCCTCTGTAGTAACCATGGTCAGGAGGAGTCTCGCCATGTATTTGTGGATAAAATTCTCTAGGGGCTGGATATGTACTCTACTCGTTTCCAAATGAGCAAGAAAGACAGTAGCCACAGTATCCAGGAGCTGGCTAGTGTCACAGCTGGGCCCTGTTATCATCCTATGGAACATGAACAGTGTTACAGAACATCACTTTTAGGCAGAACATCACTTTACTCTGGGATAGTGATGGAGAAACACAAGAAGAAGCCCCCGTCATATTCCTGCTGGGCACAGACAGCATGTGCTTATTGTCCAGCTCACAAAGACTAACAGCCCCATGCTGGCTACTCTGAATGATAGTTGCTGCTTTACCAGTCCCAGATTTAGCCTCAGACTTGTTGTCCCTCCTGCTGGGTAAGATTTCTTAAGTCGCTCAATCACAGAATTGCCCCTGCTTCCTTCCCACATCCAGGGGAGAGCAAAGCCCTGCTTCCTTAAATCTCTCCAAACCCTCCTCACCAGGCCTAAATGCTACAGTCAGTCCTTCTAACACCACCTCACAGAGATGCAAGGAGGCATTTGCATACTTTCAGGAGTGAGGCCTCAGATGACCAAGTACCCCAGGTGGGCACAGTGCCCAGGCCTTACACCTCTCACAGAACCAGCCAGAAATGACACAGCATCAACAATGCACAGACATGCATGTCCTAAGGACCTCTTCTGCTGAGCACACAGCTGAGGAAGCCAGAATCACCTTGTCTCTTTTTTAGGCAGGGTCTCCATGCTCTCACTAACCAGCATGGTCTCTGTGCATGTGGCACCCAGAAAGGGCCTTGTTTTCAGAGTAGGAAGAGTATTCTGAGAGGCTCTGGCCAGGAGACCTTGGGCCGGTTCTGCCAGGGTAGGAGGTAGCTGATAGGTACAACTGCACTCACTGAAAGTATGACTGGATGGTTTCCCACATGAGTACAAAGCATGAAACTATCACCACACTCAAAACAACGCATGCCTCCACCACCTCCTGTCCCTCTGTCATCCCACCCTCCTGCCCCCACCTGCCCTGAACCCTGTCCCCAGGCACCACTGATGAGTTTGCTTGTCACTAGAGACTCATTAGTGTCTGGAATTTCAGATAAATGCAATTATACAGCATTGTGACTTCTTACACTTAGCCTAGCTCTCTGGAGAGTGACCCAGGCTGGTGACTGCACCAGCAGCTCATTTTCTCTGTTGCTGCATGGTATTCCATGGTGTGGATGGACCACCACTTAGCTGTTTCCCATTTTCTCACAAGCCTCAATGTCCACATGGAGGAAAACACTCCCAGGACCCTGGCTTTTCCCATCTTCTGTGTGGACCATTCTGAGGCGAGTTTCTAATAGTGTTCTCCTCTTGAACACAGACTTTGTCCCTGTATCAGGAACTGTAGCCCATGGCATCAGCATAAATAGCACCATCACGGCCCAGTAACAAGACATGGGTTTCCATTTAATTCCACTGGCTATAAGAAAAAAACCCATTTGTTTTGGGGAAGAAAAATATAAGGAGATAACTAATAGTTGTTGAGTTCTCACTCTGAGCTGCCTGAGTCCCACGCTTTCCCATGCTTTCACTATCCCAGCTAACTTCCACAACACCCCTGAGATGGACAGGTTCACATGAAGGAGCACTGAGCAATGTGAGAGAGCTGGTCCATGCTGGGGATCCATGGGTCCACCACCAACACAAGGGGACCCAGGAGGAGGGGCAGGTGCCACAGCAGGTCAGCAGGTGGCTTCCAGACCCAGAACTTGCTCCAAGAAGATCCCTTCTCAAGCTCACAGGCAAAATGTGGTCAAGGAGAGATCAATCAGCCTACTTGGTACAAACACAGATGATGCTCAAGGCACAACAAGCTGGCCTGGGTGGGATGGGTCTGTAGTGGCATCTTAATGGGGCTTACCCACATTCACTACAGTTAACATGGTGGTGTCTCCTGGGCAGGGAAGTATATGCTCCCTGCCTCGGTTATAACAGGGTGGTGTGAGGGTTAGAGGGCAATGCATGGTCTGACCTCAGCTTCTCTTTAGTCCAGCGAAGCCTCAAGAATGGCCCTGCTCTGATGGACTATACAGGTAGCTCCAGGGTCTATAGTACAGCAATTCTCAGCGAGGCTGCCCAATGGAGTCACCCATTGGTGATTAGGGCCCTGCCCTGAATTCTGCCTCACTTGGTCTGGGTATAGCCAGTGGTTCTGACATGCAACTGTGTCTGAGGAAGACTACAGCTTCAGGTAATCAGGCTGGTTTTTGCATTAGGGTTTGTGGCATGCCACACATCAGAGTAAGATGGAAAAACTGGGGATTTGAGGGAAGAGGAAACTATACTGTGTGGTTATGGGGTCTTCTAAGGACAGTGAAAACCAGAAATAGCTGTAAGAAGACCCTTAATAAAGGTACATCTAAATGAACATATGTGTGGAGGCGTGAGAGACAATTACAAGCCAGTGAACTCCTGTATCTCAGGAGGCTGAGCTGCAGCATAGAGAAGGGGCCCGAAGGGGGAGGGGAGGCATCCAGGGAAGACATACTGAAGGTGACACTGCATCCTGAGAGACAGATGGGGCCGGGAAGCTCCAAGAGGCTGGTGCAGTGAGGAGGCACCCTGAGGCAGGGCACCCTGTGAGTGTGCGGGAGCCTCCAACCAATGACCTGTGATATACCTGTGGGTCACCAGATGAGAGGGTGGAGGGCCTCACAGGCAGCACCACCCATACCCCCAAAGGGTTCAGACTAGGTAACTCAGGAGGGTTCAGTAGCCAGGCATGGGGCCAGAACTAGCAATATCACTTAAACCTCACATCCTTACAACTGGCAAGGGAGAGACTGCCCACTGTAGATATGTAAAAACCACAAAAGGACTCCCAAAAGAGCATGAGCATGCCACCCAGTTCCACCATGCAGGAGAAGCAAACAAAACATTCAGGCTCAGTAAGCCCCACATGAGACCAAGAGTAAATCCAAACCCTCCCTTGGGTCATCAAACGGTGCCTGGAATCTCACAGTTGGCTGAGTCTGCAGCAAGTAGTAGAGTGTTGTCACTGCCTACAGCTAAGGGGAGGCCAGGCACCCAGAGTTGGGGAGGCTGGGCCACCCCATGCCTGGACAGTAGGGCTAGGCTCACTTGAGTTTGGAGAGAAGGTTGCAAGAGTTCATGTCTCCAGAACCATCCACCCTGCCTGCCTACTCAGGACCTCTGGATTAAGAGGCCCTCTCACTGGCTGAGGTCTTCTGCAGTTAATTCACAGGCTACACTCACACTTCCAAAGACACACTATGCTTCAACCCCTAGCCCTTCCCTCTCAGAGTCTACAGTGTAGGGGGAGAAAACAGGACCCAGAATACGGAAGTACTCAAAGAATGTGTTGAATGGTTGAGTGGAGGTGATCTTGTCATGGTTGCCTCCCAAGTTGGCAGAGATAGCAGAGTGAGGGGCTAGAATAAAAGGTGGGAACCATGCCCCAAGGCCTCTGACTTATGGCCACAGCTGAGGATCATGACGGACAGAGTGGGAGAGCAGGCCCCAGGGAGGAGAACAGCCCTGGGTCTCTGAGTGGTGGCCGGGAGACAGCAGCTCTGGGGAGGTACTGACAGCCTCCTGGCAGGCAGCTGGTCCCCATACCTGGTCTGTCCTGTCCATCTACCCTCTCCTTTCTGCCATCCTGTGGGACAAGCTTCTTTAGGACTCAAAGGGAAGGCCTCTCCATGAACTCTCATAGGATAGGGTCTCTGTGGCCTCAGGTACCTGCTCTGACCTTTATCCAGAAAAGTTCAAACATGTGGGTGACCCACTAGCAAATGTCCCCAGGCACCTGGGGCTTACACTCCCCCATCCCCAAAGCTGGGAGGCTGAGTGAGTCTTTGTGGAACTTTCCCTTAATTGCATGCCATGAGGGGGTGTTTTCTGCTTTCCTGCCCAGCATTTGAACAGCAGCCATTATTGGGAGGAAGGAGGGGATCCTAAGAGAATTCAGACACTGGGGCCTATCCATGTCAAAAATAGAAAGAGAGCAGATATCCTCTCTTCCTACTTTTCAAACGGCAGCTCAGCTAACCTCCAGCCAGGATCTTGGAACTTGAGGACAAAGCTAAAAGTCTACAAGAGGGAGCTAGACAGTATCCTTAGTGAGGAGCCAGTAAAGTGTCCCCCAGGAGCATCCTAAGCAGCTGGCCCACCTAGAAGGACCTAATGTGCTTTGCCTCTCTGGATCCCTGTGAGCTACCCTGCACCCTGCCAAGACAGTTACTTTTTTTCACTTGACTGCAGTCCATTTCTGTCTTTTGCAACGAAGAGACTTCAGTAGTAAAGAAGCTGGTGCCAAGATGATTTTAGATAACAGACCTGTCAGGAAAGGGGAAAAGAGTGTCTGAGATTGGTTATTACACCCAATTGATGCCGAAGTCAGTGAAAGTATATTGGGAATTAAGTTATGGAACTCTGGCATCTCATTGCATGCATGGCAAACCTCTAATTAAATCAGCTGTGGCCAAATGTCCAGTAGGGGCTTTTGGGGGGAAAAGTGACTCTTAGGACAAAACCTGAGAAAAAGGCACAAAGAACTCAAGTACTATGGGGTGTACTTCTTGCTTCTAACTGTTCTGGCCAGCTTAAAGAGAGAATAACAAAGTCAAGTCTCTGAGCTCCCAGGGACTCGCTATGACAGTGTCTCTTCTCTCTGCAATCACAGGCCTGAGACATCCCTAAACCAAAGCAGTCTGAGTCCATCTATCTGTGGGTTGTTGAATTAAAAAGGCAGCTGAATGGATTGTTTCCCTGCTCCTTGAGTGAAAGAGTGTCTTTTAGGAAAAAATGGGAACCCTGGTCCTAGGAGTGGGGCTCTGTGAGGGAATTCATAAACCCATGCAGTCCTTGCTCCTCTCTCTGGCTGCTTCAAGAGCCTGTTTGCCCCTATTCTGGAAACTGAGCCCACCTCTCCTCACGTCTACCCCTTTCCCTTTCCCTGCCTGCCCTGCCCTGACTCAAAGTAGAGTCAGATCTCCGCATGGCCACGGGAACCAATCAAAGTCAAACTATGGAGGAAAGGGCTCATGTTTCAGAAAATTATGATTTTGCTAACATGTACTGGAAAGAAGCTGAGCGGGTGGGTAGAAATGGATACTGGGATTATCTGACCAAGGAGGTAAGGAAAACATTCTGGGTTGGGATAAATATATTGATATGGGAATGACCACCCATTTTGGAGTCAATGTACCAGCTCCAAGAGTCAGCCTGTGTTCCAGTAGGTGGTGTGTTGGTTAACTAAACCAACCCATGAAATGAAACTAAAAAGCCAGAAAGTCCTTGAAGGAAACCAAATATCTGAAGGAATAGAATGTTGGAATGGATTTATCAAGAGCAACCTGCTTACCATCCCCTAACTATGTCCCCTGGAGGATCAAAAAGACATGCCCTACCACCAAGGCACGAAAAACTACTTTGGCAAAGAGAATGTCAACATCTCGGAAAACTGCCATAAACACTGTTCTCCACCAGCTTGCAATGCTGATGAGAGATGCTAGTTTGGGTGGGAATTCTATAGATGGGATGGCAGGAGCTGGCATGACAAGGAAGAGAAACAGTATTTAAGTGCCAGAAGCCAAAGTAATATCAGAATTTTTTGATGCCAGGGGTTCTTTGTCATTGAATAATCAATCATGGGGCTGCCAGAACTAAAATGGATGAGCAACACCAATAGGGTCCTATTGTACTTGTGTAATATTGATTAAAAAAAATGTTACAAAGAATTAAACTAGGTCTGGTAAACAGAAGGCTCCATGAGTGCCTAGAACAGTGTCTGGCAGATAGTAGGTGTTCAATAAATGTTCACTGATTAAACTCCACTTGCCTGATTCCACTCCTCTTGCCTGATTCTCAGACTTGAAACAATAGATCCAAAGTTTCTTCAATGAGGGGTAGATAGTTACTTGCAAAATCATCCTAAGCACATACTGTGAGTCTTTGAAAGGCTCCTATACAGAAAAGTACCTAGACTTCAGGGATTACTGAAAACTGGCTGACAGCTAACACTAATTCCTGGAAGGTCAGGAAGCTCACCACCAGGAATGAGGGCCCATAAGAGGTAGGAGGCATGCCAGGTCATAAATGGGGACTTGCTGTACATCCAGCCTCTTAGCAGCCCCCTGGGATCCTGAATCTGTCTTATGGTGATTCCCCAGTTCCTGGGGGATCACCCCAGTTCCTGGGTGATTCCCCAGTTCCTGGGGGATCATAGTGAGTCCCTGGGAGCTCAGAGACATGCTCAGTTCCTGATAGAAACTCCACCCTGGTTCATTCATCCATTATGTGGAGACTTTTGTGGTAGGGAATGCTTACCAGAAGCCTCTGGAACACCCTCTCTCCTCCAAAATAGGGCATCATAAGCAATATTTAACATCTGGTGGGTAAAAAATCTCCAACCAGGGGTGGAGATCTCTACTGCATCCTTACTCAACTTCCCAGCTTGGCTTGCGCAGAATATGTGAGACCTTAAAGAATGTTGGTGCGCTGTTTTAGGCTTAATTGTGACTGGTCTATGTTGTCCTACAAATGATCTTCTTAAATGGAACAAATCTATTACACTCCTCAGCCAATGATTTGGTGAAAACTGTGCTTGTGTGTGCGTGTGTGAGTGTGTATGTTTCCCATTTTAACATATAGGAATAACAGAAGTAGGTTGCTTTCCTCAAGACAGGGACAGCAACAAAACTTCACCACCTGTCTCAGGGCTTCAGTAGCTCCCTGATTCTGTGTCACCATTTAGTTAGAAGAAACCCTGACCTTTATACCCCAAAGGACCTTATGCTGGTCTACTACATCATACCAACAGGACTTAAAGAACAGCAAGTGGCAAGGTACCCTACTGTGCACCAGAGTGTGGGACCTAAATTCCATGAAAACAGAAGGACCTTCCACGTTGGTGAAGGCTCCAGGCAGGCAGAAGTGGACAGCTGTATGGAACATTTTGGAACAGCGCTTTAAAAATAAAAGAGAGGAGCACCTGGGTGGCTTAGTTGGTTAAGTGTCTAACTCTTGATTTTGGCTCAGGTCATGATCTCACGGTTCATGAGATTGAGCCCCTTGTTGGGCTCCAGGCTGACAGCATGCAGAATCCACTTGGGATTCTCTCTCTCCCTTTGTCTCTGCCCCTCCCCTGCTCATGCACATGTGCACACTCTGTCTCTGTCTTTCTCTCTCAAAATAAATAAATTAACATTAAAAAATATAAAAGCAGGGCGCCTGGGTGGCTCAGTCGGTTAAGCTTCTGACTTCAGCTCAGGTCATGATCTCGTGGTTCATGAGTTTGAGCCCTGCATCAGGCTCTGTGCTGACAGCTCAGAGCCTGGGGCTGCTTCGGATTCTGTGTCTCCCTCTCTCTCTCTGCCCCTCCCCTGCTTACACTCTGTCTGTCTCTCTCTCTCTCTCTCAAAAATAAATAATAAACATTAAACAATTAAAAACAATTAAGAAAAATAAAAAGCAAAAGACATGTTGCTAGACATTGGCCCCCTACCATGAAGGAAGATTTCACAATGCTTGGTGGGCCTGTGGAGTTTTGAGGCAACATATTTCCTCCTTGGGTGTGCTTCTCCCATTCATTTGCTGAGTGATCCCAAAGGCAGTGAGCTTTGTGTGGGACCCACCCAAATGCAGAGTCCACCTCTGCACTGTGAGGTGTCACACCCTGTGGACCCCATAGCATAAGAGTGCCCACAGCAGAACTGGATGCTGTGTAGAGTCTGGAGCAAGTCTTACTTGGGGCCTGGGGTTTGAGGGACTGTTTTTGCCCTGGGCCTTGGTGGAGTCTATCTGTGTCTCTGCTACCAGAGTCTGACTGGGACCCAAGGATCTGAGTTTCCTAGGACAAAGCAGTGTTCTTGATCAACCAACAACCAAGTCAGTTACCCATCAAGACAGGCCCAGGACCAGGAGGGATCAGGAGGTGACTTGAGCAGGTGGTTCCCTTCACTTCCTGCACCTGTGGCCTTATAGAGCATTCTTTGTGACCAGTGTCTGAGGAAGAACATGTGTGAACTGTGTTTACAGGTGGCTCTGCAAGATATACCTGCACAGCCAGAAGTGGACTGTAATGGCATTCAGGGCCCCTCCCAAGGGTGGCTCTAAAGGACAGTAGAAAGAGAGATCCTCTGAGAGGTACATCTGATCATCATCATATGTGTACAGACAGAGGCCTGAGGTGTCTCAGCACCTCCAGGGACCTGAGGATAGGCATGGGGTCTGGGGACAAGGAGAGGTAGAAAGCCTTCTCGGAACAGGTTGGGAATGTGAGATAGTGTGCCCCTTAGAATACCTTCCCAAAGGTCCCCCTTCCAAGGAGGGTCCCAGTCAGCAGATGGGCAAGGCAGTTGCCCTGAGATATCTAGGGACCTCTTCCCCCAGCCACACCTGTCTGCTCCGTGAGTTTCTGGGTCCACTAGGCTTCTCAGATTCTGCCTGGCCAACTCCCCTCCAGGTGACCTACTGCTGCCACTGCATGGACGGGAAGGAACATGGTCCCAGGTTCACCTTTTTATAAGAACATGTACATTCTGTAATAAGATCCTTCCATCCACTCTGGAAGATGTGGAATTATCACCCACATTTTTGAAATGGGAAAATAAAACACCAAAGCAGTTAAATGACTGTCCCAAGATTGTATACCCTGTCAATGACAGAATCAGACTTCAAAGAGGGCATCTGTGTGCTCAGAACCACAACTCTGATACCAGCCGGGCTCCTATGTTCTTCTGAGGCATCTCCTGCAGTCACTAACAGAAGTGAGTACCCTGCAAGCTGAAAGACTCCATCCCTCTTCCCTGCTAAGTTTATAAACAAGTCATTATCCCTGGGGATGAGTCCACACTGGCTAAGGAACAGGCTGAGGGGAGCACTCCCGCAGGTCCAGTTCTGGGTCATCTAGCCTGCTGCTTTCCCCAGAGCTCTCAGAGTCAGAGAATTGAACCCTTTAGTCTGCACCCTGAGGACAAAGTGGCTTCTGGCTAAGCAGGGCTGCTTAGCCAGCGCCCCCCCCCCCAACCACGGACAGCCCCACTGTCTGCCCTGGGTCCACTCACAGCCCCCCACTCCTTGGGCTGTCACTCTGGCAGGACAGAGTGGCTTCCCTGCTAAGCAGGGCCACTCCCCCCACCACGGACAGCCCCACTGTCTGCCCTGGGTACACTCACAGCTGCTCCCTCCTTGGGCTGTAGCTCTGGCAGTACTCCCCTGCTTCTTTTGTACGCAGTTGCTTTGGCAGTCAGAGCCAACCCCACCCTGCCTCCCTCCCACCCACCTCCCACCTTGCTCACCTGGGGAGGTGGAGCTTGGCAATCTGCAGATGCCCCCTGCTCCCCCATCCGACAGTGCCCTGGAACCTACTGCTCACTTTGGGGCCCCCACTGGGGGCAGGGGAGGTAGAGGTACCCCAGATAAGTGGGTTCCCATGGGCCATTTGTGAACAGTCCGGGACTTTGGGCCTGGGGAGAGTCAGGTTCCTGTTCCCCTCCTCCTGCTTAGACACACCTTCCTCAAAATGGTGCCCCAACTTTGTTGGTCCCCTCCCTCGTACCCTTGGGAACCCTCAGCTGAGGTAATAACAATATCAAACACTTCTGGGCGCCCACTGGCTGAGGCACAAGCCAGTGCTTCCTGGAATCGGCCGTCCTGCGCCGAGGGGCCTAGGCTGCCGAGTGCCCCGCGTGCGGAAGGCCAGTAGGTGTCCAGGAGGCCGGCACCCGGCGGTCGCCCTCGCCGAGGACGGTCCAGGCAAGCCTGTGACACAGTGCCTCTCCTTCCCTGTGGTTGGGGCAGCCACACTCTCTGAACACCGGTCGGCACGTTGGAAAGCTGGGGGCGGCCAGGCGCGCCCAGGGTGCCTGCACCCACCCAGTGCCCAGCAGCCAGCCCAGGGCGCAGCGCGGGGCTCCCGCTCTCCCCGCGCGCGACCAGACGCCGCCTCTCACCTTGAAGAAGCTCCGGAGGAAGTGCACGACGCTGAGCATGGTGGCCCCGCGGAGCCGGGGCCCCGGAGCCCGCCGGCAGGACCCGCAGCCGAGCGGCAGAACCTGCGCTCCCGGAACGCCAGCCCCCGCCCCGCCCCGGCGCTTGCCCCGGGCCGGCCGACACGCCCCGCCTCCCCGCGCCCGGCCACTCCGGGCACTTGCGGGTCTCCCGGGACGTTCCCGGGCGCCCGCCCCGCCCGCTCCCGTCCCGAGACTAGGAGCCATCGGCGGCGACGCGGCCCAGGGGCCCCAGGGAACAGCCCCACCGCCCCCCCCGCGGGGTTCCTGCGCTTGCGGGGAGCCTCGGAGCGCTCTCTAAGAAGGAGCGGGCGAACTGGCGCCGTCCGCTTCTGCCCCGACGCGGCACAGTTGCGCGTCGCGCCGAGTCCCGGGCCTGTACGCCATACCCTCGTCTTGAGACTTTGCCCCCACTCCCGGGCAGGGGAGGCCTCTCTTTCTGCCTGAGAGCTTTGCTTTTCAGTCTTTGAGAGCCTGCAGAGCATTTGCCCGAGGTTCTCATTTACCATGTGAGGAAACTGAGTCCCAGACAGACTCAGCAACATGTGTGAGCTCACGTATCTGACGAGCGCTGAGGATGAGCTAGAATCCCCAGGACTAATTCTTGCTCAAGAATTCACTCTAGCTCCTCTCCCTGCCGTTCCAGTCGCGTCCCTGCAGGGAGGGTATAAGTTGGGAATCGTCCCTCAGGGGCAAAGGGAAGTCCTCGCTGTTTTCTTTGTGGGGCTTTAGGTCAGGAGGCCTGTCCAAGAGACACTCCCACGGGCCACTAGAACCACAAGATTTTTATGAACCAACTAAAATGTTTTAATTTTAATTGCTTTTAAAAACAAAAGAACTTGAGTAAAATAATAGTAATAATATCCAGCCTGGATTATATTCATCTTTATACAAACACAGTTGTAAAAAATATATTTAAAATCATATCTATATCTATATATCTGTATCTGTATCTATATATATTTATTCTAAAAGAGACCCAAGAAGGAAAAGTGCCAAGGGCCCATGGGTGTCATACTGTACTCCTGCTCCAAATCTACCATTTCTGTACCATTTCTGGGATCCAGAGCCTCATGGCCGGGGGGGGGTAGCATCTGACCAGACTGGCTTTGCATATTCCTGCAGGCCTCCCCAATTTCTGGCCCCTTTGATTACTATTTCTGACCAGCAGCACATGTCCAGTGTTTCTTGGCAGAGTAGTTTCTCCCCCACATCCAGCCTACTTCTGCTTCTTCCCAGACCTTCAGAGCAGCCAGACCAGAGCAGAAAGTCCTGGATCCCAAACCTTACTCTTCATTGCCTAGGGTCCATGCTCAACCCACTGAGCCACTCAGGTGCCACCTTAGTATTTACATTTTAATAGGTTCCCAAGTGACGCTGTTGCTGCTGCTGATCTTGGGACTTCATTCAGAGAATCCCTGGACCAGGAACTGGGGTCTGGACCAGTCTCAGAGTTTAACAGAGAGACATACCCCAGGTCAGATAATAGCTATCCTAACAGTTCCATTTATAAGCACCTCCACTGTGTCTCAGCCCTGAACTAGGTCCTTGCCATATTTTCTGCCATTTAATCTCTCAGAAGTCTTGGGGGAAATGACAACATTGGGTGATGAAGGGTAAGTAAGTTAAATGTAGTCTTATGTCTGAGTTTTCCTTCTGGAGAACATGATTTTGGGGAAACTTGACTGTATTGTAGAGTTAAAGGGTATGCACTCTTTTGTTATTAAAAGATAAAAGGAAAAAGATCAGTCGTTGCCAGGGGTTAGACATCAAGGGAGGGATGAATAGGCAGAGCACAGAGGATTCTGGGACAGTGAAGACACTGTGCATGATACTGCAATGGTGGGTACTAGTCAAAACCCATAGAATGTGTAACACCAAGAGTGAACCCTAATCAATGTAAACTCTGAATTTCAGATGATAATGACATGTCAATGTAGGTTCATCAATTATGAGAAATGTCCCTCTGTGGTGGGGAGATGCTGATAATGGGGAGGCTGTGCATTTGTGGGGTAGGTGCATATGAGAAATTTCTGTACCTTCCTCTCAATTTTGTTGTGAACCTAAAACTACTCTAAAAATAGTATATTAAACCAAATGGCAGCAGGACGCTTTGGTTTTCAGAAGGATTTGCATGACATGGTTTCTAATAATCTAAGTGCGTGCACAGTGTTTAAATTCTATGATCCCGATTTTGAGTCTGTCACATATAGCCCTGAAGCAGGTTCAGGAAGTCAGGGGGTGAGTCAAGTGGTCAGAGACAGAACATTGCACCAGATGCGAAGAGGCACTGGGGCAACAGGAAGAGTATAGGCTCTGGCAGACAGACAGGGCTCAGGAGCACCGTGCTTCCCCTCACTGGTAGCCTTCTCTCACTCGCTTTACACCTCTGTCCCAAGTCTCCAGGTGCACATGTAGATGGGCCTACACCACCAGCCAGGGTCTAGGTCACAAAGAATAGCTGCCGCCCATAGTTAATCTTGCATGATGGGGTTTTTGGAAGATTGTGGAGTAGGCCACAAATCCATAGGCAGGTGGAGGGATGCTGATTCAGGGAAGAGGCAGAAAGCAGGAGAAGCTGTCACAGCAGCTGGCAGCTGCAGCTGAGACTACAAGAGAGATGCCCTTCTGGAGAGGCCGATGCTGGTTCCTCTCCCTGAGCGTGCTGCAGCCCCAAACACTTGTGCTTTGTTCCTAGCCTCTGGCCTGCCTCAACCTCCGCCAGTGACCCCTTGGGTCCCTGGGCCTGGATCAGCTCCCAAGATGTAAAGTTGAGGATTGCCGGAGTCCCCACTTGTGTGCCTGTTCTGGGGAGCTGAGGTAGGGAGAGGATGAGCCTTCAGCTTCCTTGGCAAGAAGCCAGCCTGCCTGTACTGCAGTCACCAAATGGGGGACAAATCAAGACACATTGGAAACAGAATTTGAAAGAGCTCCTTGGGCTGGAAAGCCAAGCTGACACCAAATGATGCAATTCTCTGGAGTGAATGTAAAGTGCTGAACTGAGACCAAATGAACTCTGATATAAGAGCAGGTCTGCAGAGAGACAGCTCAGACAGCCAAGGAGGCACAACCACTGGTGGTCAGCCACCAGACAGATGTGGCAGCATTAGTGTCCCCTCCTGGCCAGTCCAGGAGGCAGTGCCCAAGAGAGGGGCTTCCCTTCCCCCACTGCCTTGGCCCTGTCATGCCCAACTCTGTAAGTCAGATTTTCATGAATCCCTGGGATGATCTGAAATGCTCTGAGAACAGAGACTTCCAAACTAAACTGGTATCCCGAAATAGTAGCATTTGGGAAGGGCAGAAAGAAATTAGGGAAGGCCCAAGGGGAGCTCACTCTGGTATCCTCCAGGAGCCATCAGGAGAAGTAGGCAGACACACTTTGCTTAGTGCTTAGAGCTAGGATGGGAACCAGGATGGACCTTGATGTAAAGAGCTTTGTGATGATGGCTGATGCAGGACAGCTGGCCCACAGTACAGTCAAGCAGAGGCCGAGACACCTGTGAGGAGCTTAGCAAAGCACCTGAAAGAGTCCCAAGCCTCCAAAGTTCCAGGATAACTGTTTGCGCATGGAAGAGGGCAAGTGGGGCCTGAAGGCTGAGCCCGTTGCAAAGGATTCATCCTACCACCTACCATTCCCTTCCCCTTCTGCCTTCCCCCAAGTGCCACAATTGCAGGATGAGAGCCTCCTCTATTCCAGGCAGCTCACATACCTGACCTCACTACCTCTCTTGAGGGTGAGAGAGACCCACTCACTGGTGAGAAAGCAGCTCATCCGTGACTTGGGTGCTCCAATGATCCTACCCTGCTCCACTCTGTTCCACTTGCACACTTCCTGTCCTCATCTCCCTGTCTTTTTAATTTTGGACCCACTTTTTTTTGTGGCTGTCTTTCTAAAACCCCTGTCTATCCTTCCATCTCTTTCTCCACACTTGTCTCCCTGCCAGAAGAGGCAGGCCCTGTAGACTCATTGCCTGGCTGGCCCAGGAGAGCAATTCAAAACAACACCCAATAGAAAATGGGTACACTCCTTGGCTGTGCATGGAAAACTGTCCTACAGAATAGGCAAGAGGATTTACCTGTATTTCTGTCTTACCACCTAAGGAAACTGAGATTCTGAGAGGAAAAGCACTTTGTGTGATGGCCCCTGGAGAAGCAACAGCTGGAATCTAGCAGTCAGGGACAGATGAGGGCACAATGGAGTGTGGGGTGCAGCCAGGGTCTGGGTGGCCAAACAGAACAGGAGTGAGCCTTGTGGTCAGTCTCTGGGAAGCTGCGAGAAGGGACCCTGAAAGGAGTTGGGGACTCAGTGAGGAGAAACTCTTATCCTGGGTGGGGTGTCCATGAGCTCTCTGCTGGACCCTTGCCTGGCTTAGCTTTGAGGGCAGCAGAGACAGGACGAATATTCCATGAGGATTCCCATGAGGGTGTTGGTCTTTGAGAGAGTGGTCCCTGCAGAGTCTATTACCTGTTGTCCCCCCGACAGTACATGAAGGCCAGACAGAGCCCAGGCCAGGTGGGACAGCCCAGGGATCAGCAGAGCTGGGATTGGAAACCATCAGCTCCGTTGTCTCTTCCCCAGGACACAGACCTAGAAGAAATGGAGGAAAGATTGGAGCCCGGAGCCCAGGCCTCTGCACGGGGTTCTCTATATGGCCCACCTTCCTGCAGAGATGGCTGGAAATGGGCCCCACTCTAGCCTGGCACCAGGTGATCTTCTTCTGCCCGGTCTGAGAAGCCAGGCTGACACTTCTCTAGACACTGGGGTCTTCTCCTGGCCACCTCACTGGGTCCTGCACTGCAGCCAGGACACCCAACTTATGGTGCTCTCCTATCTCTCTACTACATCTGCATGTGGGCAGGACTACACTGTTCTGTGTAAGGATGATGGAGGCTCTAGGCTGTGGTGAAGGAAGGATGCAACAGTGCCCGTGTGTGCTTGAGCCCGTGTGTGCTTGAGCAAGTCACCTAACCCCTTGTGCTTCAGTGTTCTCATCTGTGAAATGGGGTGATGATAGTATCAGCTCTTAGGGATGTTGTCCTTATAGCCTCGGGATTCCATGTCATGATTATGTAACCCCACTTAGCCCTGAAGTCAGTGGGGGGGGGCAGGTATTTTTATCAGCACTTGTAGGAGAATGCCCACACCTTACAAGGTGGCTGTGAGGGGCATGAGTGTGGCTTGCATGCGGCCCAAGGCATAGATATGAGCCCCTTCCCTTATGGAGGGAAGATGTGACGGGCAGGAGACCAGACCTTGTCCAAGTTCCCATGTGGTACCTGTGTGCGGATGCTAAAAGAAGAAAGGAAAGTTGGGGGATGAGGTGGGAGTCTAGGTGTGGAGACAGAACAAGTGGGCCCAAGAGGCCACAGGGAGGGTAGTGATAAGCCACTGAGCTAAGTGCAGAAGAAAGGAGGCTTTTGAGATCACTTTGGAGGCCCTGGGGGTAGATGGCCAATAGTTGAAGCAAGGCTGAGGCATTGCAGGTGGCTAGGAGCAGTGGGACTAGGGTACATTTTGGAGGTACATCCAACAGGAAGTGCTGGTAAATTGGGTGTAAGGCTTTGGGAAAAGGAAGAAACTAGTTTTTTTTGTCTGATAAAGTAAAGGGATACTAGTGGTATTCAGCGAGATGGGAGGACCCCTAGGGAAGATGACTTGTGGGTGGGCATGGGGTACAAGAATTCAGTTTTGAACATGTGAAGTTTGGGATGCTACTCTGGGTCTAGTCCCAGGGGACTTGGAAGGCATGAGAGTAGGGTTCCTGCCCCCTGGACCGGGGAGCTCACAGGTGGGAGGAGGTAGAGGATTGGGGTGCAAGGATCATGCAGGCTGGGTGCAGCATGAGAGGCCTGAGCTGAAGCTGTCCTGTGAGTGCTTACCTGTGTCCAGGTCCCACACAGGGAAGAAAGAGAGGATGATACAGCCTTAGCCTTAGGGTCCTCAGGTCCCATCTTGGCCAACCCTGGCCCTTGTCCTCTCACCTTCCCATGCTACTTCCTCACATCTAGTCATGATGTTCTCTGCTCATGGAATATCTTTGCCCCCATATGCTTCCCAACTCCCCTGGCTCCCCTGTGCCACAAAAACATCTTCTCAGTGTCCAGGCTTGATTCAAGACCCACCTCTCAGAGGCAACTTTGCTCAATCCTTGGGAAGTGGCTCATCTGTCTTGTCCGTGGTGCCTGGGTGCCCTCACCCAGAGCAGACTCATTGCCTCTAGCAGGATGGGGTTCCTGGGTGCAGGGTGGTATTAAGCTATGTATGCACTGAACTGCAGACCCTCAGAACAGTTCTGCTGTCTGGGGAAGTGAGTGGATCCCTTTCCTCAGGTTGGAGGGCTGGTAAATGCTCTTATCAGTCAGGAGTCATTCTTTGCTCCTACAATTAGCAATCTTTCCTTTAATTAAGTTCTAATCCTGCCACCTGATGAGGCCTTAGTGCTCATAGGTCCTCAGAAACCCTGTTTTTTTTTTTTAATTTTTTTTTAACATTTATTTATTTTTGAGACAGAGAGAGACAGAGCATGAATGGGGGAGGGTCAGAGAGAGAGGGAGACACAGAATCTGAAACAGGCTCCGGGCTCCGAGCTGTCAGCACAGAGCCCGATGCGGGGCTCGAATTCACGGACCGCGAGATCGTGACCTGAGCCGAAGTCGGCTGCTTAACCGACTGAGCCACCCAGGCACCCCAGAAACCCTGTTGAGAGAGAGAAGGTGCCTCTGTGGGCAAAGGTGGGTGCCCAGAAGGAAGAAGGGGCCATATCAGAATAGCACTTGAAGCTCATTTTTTTTTTAACTTTTTAAAAAAGTTTATCTATTTTGAGAGACACAGAGAGCTAATGAGGGAGGGCCTGAGAAAGGGAGAGAGAGAATTGCAAGCAGGCTCTGTGCTGTCAGCACAGAGCCCAGTATGGGGCTAGAACCCATGAACCATGAGATCATGACCTGAGCTGAAACCAAGAGTTGGACACTTAACTGACTCAGCCACCCAGGTGCTCCTAAGCTCATTTTTATATCAGACTTTCATGCACAAATAGCTGCATAATCTCCTCAATCGGATGGGTCCTGGCACAGAGGTCTGGAGCAGCTGCACCCAACTCCCAGCAAGTCTCTGCATGGCCTCACCCTCATCCCCCAGTGGCTGTGTGTGGATCCCAGTGCCCCACACCATCAATTGCCATCTGACCCCCAGATGGGCGGAACTGTATGGACTGATGTCTGCCCTCAGAGGGCTCCCAATGAGTGGGGAAGCAGGCACAATGTAGGGCCTGGGCTGTCTTCCTGGAGGAGGCAACTTGTACCCACACAGACTTTCAGTGAGACACAGACATATGCAGTGTGCACCTAGGAGCCGGACACACATGCCCTTCCCAAGCCCCTGGGTACACACATTCAGCATTTCCTGGTCTCTAGTAACTGACAGCTCTGATTCCATCCTTTTGAGATCTGAATGGAGCCTCCCAGGCACTTCTGGCTCAAAGGCAGCCTGGAAGCCCTGCCCCTGAGGCCTTCTCCCCTCTCTTGTGTAGGTAGTCAGCCCCTCTGTCATGGAGAGCACCAGTGTTTCAATTAACTTCTACTGAGGAAAGGAGCAGAGCATAGACCCCAGGTATGTCTTTCCAGTGGTGGGACTAAGGACTCAGAGACCTTCAGGCAGGAAGGGCCATCAACTATGTTCTACGCAACAGAGATATGTTACTGGTGCCCCAGGAAAAGCTCCGCATGGGTCTTATGGTAGGATCAGGCCATGCTTCCCACAGAGCTGGGAGGTGGAGCTCTGGGGTAACCACCTGGGTTCAGACCACAGCTCCAGCCCCCATTGCAGAATGTTCACTAGATGCTGTTCCCTCCCACCTCCTCTGAACAGAGGAGTCAGGACAGGGCTGACTATAATGCAGGTGAAGCTGGGGCATTTTGAGCCTAAAAAAGTGGAGGATTGGCCAATAGCATGACCAGCTCAGTGCACTAACAAACAACTCATCTCTGCCCTCAAGTCTGAAAAAAACTCAAGTGAGCCTCTGTCCAGCTCTCTGAGGTCATGACTCATGAAGCATGTTTTGAGCAGGGCAAAGAAATGTCCACAGAGTCTCTGGCTAATACCATGGATGGTTTATTACAAAGCGAAAGAGAAGAAAAAGAAATACAAAGGAAGAAAGGAAGGAAGGAAGAACGAGCAGAATCTTTATTTGAGAACAATGGGAACCTTCTTCTGTGTTTGCTGTTGGAACCCTCAAGCTAAGAGCAAAGCAAGCATCTCTCAGAGTCCCAGGACCTCCTTTGAGCTTCAGTTCCTGCCTGCAGTTCTTACACATACAGTGCCCTCCACCTTCCTAGGGAAAACCCTGGAGGTCAGGACCATGGACAAGGGGACATAAGAGAACCCAGGGGTTCAAGCCCTGGGTGGGCAGAGTCCCAGAGGGGTGGCCAGGGCTGAAGAAAGGCATTGGGGGCTAAGCTGGTATGTGAAGGGGGTGCTGTAACTCCTCATGGCACATCCTCCAATGAAAGGCAGGGTGGAAATGAAGTTTACTGAAACCTGGGCATGTGTGGAGCCTCAGGGACTCTGACCCACAGCCCCTCCTCCCCACCACACTGCACTCTGTGCCTTCATGTTCTCCTGCCCTGTACTTCAGCCACCCCTCACATGCTGAGATGAATTCTGTCCTCATCTGGAAACACCCTCTGCATACCACCAACCCCCCCACCCCTGCCAACTCCAGAGCAGGAGTGGTGTGCTGCTGCTGCTGCTGCTTCTGCAAGATGCTGGTGCCATAGTTCTTCTCTTCACAGCTGACCTTCAGCAAGGAGGCAGGACTGCAACTGAGGGTGGACTGACTGAGGATGATGCAGGAGTAGGAATGTGCCTTTGAGCCAAGGTCTGCAGGTGACAAGGAGCCAGTGACTTCAAGATTCTGAGTCAGACCCTGATTGGGGATGCTCTACGTGGGGTCCCTCAGGTGCATGGATGAGCTCCCTACTTTGGATGCTGTTTCTGAGGTAGCCTGGGGACCTGCAGAGAACAGCTGCGAGCATGGGCTCTGGGCCTAGCCAGAGGCAAGTTACTTGATTCTTCTGCGCCTCCTTTCCTTTCTGTTAAATAGGGGCAGTCATTGCACCTGCCCCCTAGGGCTGCTGTTAGCCCGACAGATCAAGTGTGTGTGGACATATCAGGTGAAGCCACATACCACTGATCTGGGACCCACTTCCCAGGTCCTGGCTGTGAGGAAAGATAAAATGACAGGATGCTGTGATACCCAAACTGTTGGCAGCACCAACACCCCTGGGGCTAGGCTTTTCCCTTTAAATACTGTGCATTGTTTGAATTCAGTTTGTTATTATAGCTCTAATGATAAATGATACCAGTAAGAGGAAGTGGGATCTTTTGTGTGCAAAGTAGGCACCCCCCCCCTACCAGCTGAGCTCCCTGGGCCTGGGCGCCTCTTACACAGACACTCCTCTACTTCTTCCTCCACACTCAGAACCTCCTAGCTGAGTCCTTTCAATCTCTAAAACTGTAAAACATCATAACAAAATATTGTGTGAAGCCCCTAAATTTGGGGTGCTCCTGTCTCCTTTTGTTGAAGTGAGGCCCAATGTCAATACACAAAGCAGGGAGCAGCATCTAGCATCCAGCACATGCAATCACCGGTCAGCATCAGCTCCCAAGTTATTGTGTCTGCTTCTATTACTGAATTGTGATTTGCCACCCTGATTGGTGTGAAGCTCCAGGAGGGGATGACATGAACCAGTGGCCCACGCACCCTGCAATGTAACACAGGTTGTGGCTCAAGAGTAAGGGATATAGGGCTGGAGCCTCTCATGGCACCCCCACGCACCCTGCAATGTAATGCAGGTTGTGGCTCAAGAGTAAGGGATACAGGATTGGAACCTCTCATGGGGGCATTGTTTGGGGAGGGGTGCTGAGCCAGGCTCTGGAGGCCTCAAAGGACTGGAGTGAGAGGCAAACATGGGACCACAGGTAAGTGAGAGTGATGGCTGCAAATGAAATACACTGCATCCAGAGCCAGCAGGGCTCCTGGGAAGAACAGGGAGCCCATAGGATACCAGGCTTCCCTGGAGAGGAAGCAGTCCAGCTGAAGTGGGGGCAGCTAGCAGGGCTCCATAACCTGAGAGCTCACTTGGGGCTGAGCTGGGCCATCATGGGCAGGGAAGGGGATGGATGCGTTGGGCCAGAAGGCGCCGGTCTCCAGGGGTGACGCTGCCACTGCCTGGTCTCAAAGAGAGAGGCCAGAATGGGCTTTTGTGTGCAGCAGAAGGGGGTGTGTGTTCCCAGGCCTGATGGAGAGAAAGGGGCGGAGGGAGGAGATGACTATAGGAAAGAAAGGGGGCTATAAAACATGGTGAAGATGCCCACCTAGTACCCTCACTAGGCAACAAGTAGGTTTTATTCCAGGCCCAGAAGGCCAGGGAGTTGCATGCTCTGAATAGGGGCCTGACCAGGGGCTCTGGAGCCTGAGAGAAGCACTCCATTCAGGTGGAGAAGGCTCAGCCTGTGCCTGTCCGAATGTAGCAGGGCAGTGGGCGTGTTTGCAGGCCGAGTAGTGATTGTTCCCATGGCAGAGACTTCTCTCTTTCTCAGAAGGCCAAAAGGCCACCGAGCTTTAGTTGAAGGAAGAATAAATCAGAGCCAGAAGGCTAAGTTCTCTGAGCTGCAGCCTCACCTCCCACAGCGCATCTGCCCAGGCTGTGAATTCTGTCTCCTGTCTCAGGAGCAGGCCTGGACCTGAGGGGAGCATCAGTCACATGGGAGTGACCCCTGGGCATCACCCTGCCTCTGTGCCTTGCCCTGGCCTTATCGTATCTGAGCTGTGGGGGAGGCTGCCCAGGGGCAGGTGAGGCCCCCATCTGACAGGTAGATAGGGTAAGACCAGGTTTTCCTTTGAGAAGGACACTGGGGCTGGGGAGTCCATGCACTTTGGCCTCTCACTCACACAGACCTACTTTCTGAAAGGAGGGGCTGAGGAGCCTGGGAAGGGGGGACCCCCTTGGAAATTGCTGGGATTTTATTCACACCTGAGTGAAGGGCTTGTGTTCTGCTGTACTGTGTGGCTGTCCTGGTCTGGCCTCTCTTATAAGCCAGAAGCTGACCTCAAACTAAACACTTCCTAGCAAACAACAGGTCCTGTCCTGAAAGGCAGTCCTCGGAGCCCATGTACACAGGATGGACCAGGCAGGGGCCAGAGCCAGGGGAACCCTGCAGCACTGCCCACTCGCCACTCCTTCACTCTCTTTACTGCACCACCACCACACCGTAGGACCTGAGCACCCCACCCCACTCTGTCCCCATGGCTCATGCCAGCAGCAGGATAGACATTGGGTCTTTGTGCCTGGGAGCTAGGCCAAGGCTGCTCTCAGCAACGGGGTGAACAGGGAGAAATCTGCTCATAATTCAGGCCATGTCTGGCTGCTGGCCACTGTGATTGTGCACTTGTGTGAAACGCCTTTACAGAGGGGGAATGTGTGTGTGTGTGTGTGTGTGTGTGTGTGTGTGTGTGTGTGTGAATCATTCCTGCTTACACATGAGACAGCTGAGCTCAAGCAGAACAAAAAGATTGAATGAGGGCCCATCACCACCATTCACCATCAGGGGTCTGTTTGAGAGTCTTGGTGACTCATCCTTCCATGCAAAGCAGAACACAGAAGAGATTTGGAAGTTTCTGTGCTGTGTGAGTTTTTGTCTTTGTGAATCAATTCTGTCACACAGAAAACAATCAGAATTTTTAATAAAGAAAGCAGTTTAGCAACAGTTTCAGCTGTGTTCACAAGAACATTTCAGTTTCCTATGAAGAAATGATCAGGTGGTCATGCTGTGGGCTGCTCAGGATGTCCTGTCTGTGTGGGTGTGTACAGGCCCCAGCTGGTGGCCCTGGGGAGCTGGGCCAGCTTTGTTGGTCTTCTGACAGTTGCTGTCCCCAGCGTCCAGACCACAGAGTAGGCACTTTACCTACATCAGTAGCCCATTTAACAAATGAGGAAATGGGGGCTCAGAAGTTATGATTTCCCAAAGTTGTCCCTTCCAATGAGGGAGTGGCAGAATCAAGAATGATCTCAGGCTTGGCTGACTTTCTACTGAATGAAAAGGGCATGGGAGGTGTGCTCTGAGACTCATAAAGGGTTCTCTGGGGATGCAGCCAGGTCACAGGGGCATGGCAGGGCTTTAGTGTGCCTGGAGGGGGAGAGTGGCAGGGCTTTAGTATGCTTGGAGGGGGCGGGCAGTAACTGGAGCTGAGCTGCCAGGAGAAAGGCCCAGGGCAGATTGCTTTACTCTCATCCCTGGGAGGGCCTGCCAGATAGAGTGGGGAGGTGGCAGGGCTGGGGCCAGGCTGTGCTTCTGACTCTAAGTCTCTTGTGGCCTTGGGAGAATGTTCCAGCTTCTGTAGGCATCAGGTTTCTCACCTGGGACCTTCCATGTGGTCTCAGCAAGTCCCTATGTGGGGAGGGGACTGGAATAAATGCATGAGGAATAAGAAAAAGGGATACGGAGAACAAACTGAGGGTTGATGAGGGGTGGGGAAGAGGGGAAAGTGGGTGATGGGCATTGAGGAGGGCACCTGTTGGGATGAGCACTGGGTGTTGTATGGGAACCAATTTGACAATAAATTATATAAAAAAAGAAAAAGAAAAAGAAAAAGGGTACCCTGGGTTGCTTGGCTTAGTCACTGCCCCTTTGCTGTGCCTTGGTGGTTGTCCATGGATGTTGCCTGGCCAGATGTCTAAGTCCATACAGCCAGGAAATTTGAGCACCGGGACATCTCCAATCAGAGGCAGGGAGACATGGATTAGAGCTAAATTGTGCTGGAGTGGCTTCACCTGCAGACGCTTGTCACCTGGAAACAAGATGACAGCAAGGGGCTCCATCCCACAGGAGTGCTGTTGGTCCTGCACAGACACGCTACAGAGATGGACACAAAGGATTTTTCTCTGGTCTCTCAACAGTCGGAACCCAACTTCTCCTGAAGCAGGATAGCCCAAACATCCCACCCACAAAAAGCTGATTGGATTTCTGCTAACATGTCAGCAAGTGGCCTCAAGGTCCCTACTCCTATCTACCTCCTCCTACCCCCATCAGCAGCTGTGTTCTGAGAGCAGTCTCCACATCTTTCCAGGCATGCAGATTCCAACAGGACCAACTCAATGCAGGACCCAGCGTGGCCATCAATTCCTGTCTTTCCCTGTCCACCTGACCCCAGAGAGTAAATCCTTTCCTTGATCCCACACCCAAACTCCACATACCTGCCCTGGAGCCACCCATGAACCAGCAATGCCACAGGCTGACAAGGCACAGGGAGTGTGTGGAGGGGGTGGGCCTTACACCAATGGACTCTTGAGGTCATCGATCCAGCCTGAAAGGATGTCATGAAAGTGCTATACCATCTGTTCTCCCTCCTCCCAGAAAGGTCAGGGGCTCCCCTTGATATAGGATAAGCAGAGGAAGAGGCAGCCAGCAGGATAGCAGTGGCCCAGCTGAAACACGTGGATCTCTGTCTGCAATGGCTGGACACTCCTGAAGGGCAGCTCCACCTGGCACAGAGGGGGTGTTCATCTCTCTTCCCTAAGGAATGGATGCTGGGTAGAGGTGGTCAGCTCTAAGCAGCCTTCCTCTCTCCAGTAGGGGAATACAGGGCAATGGGGTCACCCTTCCAGCTTGTCAGTGGCCCGTCAGCATAAACTAGTTTCCTCCAGTTGGAGTCTCTGAGTGGACTGGTCAGAGCTATAGCCCGCTGCAGGGGCAAACCATGGATGAACATGAAGGCACTCAGATGGGCATGTCTTAAAGCATGTGCACCCCAAACCAGGATGCTTTGCAAGTAAAAGGAACACTGTAAGTTGTTACACTGGGATCAAGACATTAACCAGGAGTATGCTGGGAAAACAGGGCACATGGTCTACTAGTTACAGACCCTCTCTTAGCACCCATTAACTCTCAATGATCTTAGCAGTGATCTATAACATTTAGTGGAATTCTTCCCCCCACCTCCCCTCCATCCCGCCACTCCCCACCCCTCCCTCACTACAAGCAATGGATTTGGAGTGTGTTCTTGGAACCAGGTGTCTTGTTTTCTTTGTGAATGTATTTTGAAAGTACACAAACACTATTGTGCTATAGTTGTGTATCTGGGTTTCTGCCTTCAGTGCTATGCTTTGGGCCTGGCCAAGTGACCATGAGTGCCCTCTAGAGTAGTGTCTAGGAAGAACACTCAGCCACACATTCACAGTATCTCTGACACCCATGTGTGAGGTTTATGCCACCAGATGGTGTCCCACAGTTTAAGCACATTCTGACAGAATGTGTTCAGCACTCCGTCCCACCAGTCTGGTAAGACTGCCCCTCCCACTCCAGGTGACAACGGCAAGGTCAGGTTTGTCCCCATTCCTTCTGACCTGCTGGCTGTAAATTGGGGCTCCCACAACTGCCTCCTTTGTGTTGGACAATTTGCTAGAATGGCTCACAGAATTAAGGATAACACTGTGTTTACAGGTTTATTGCAAAGGATATAAGGAAGAATATAGATGAACACCCAAATAAAATGCTACATGGGGTGAGGTCAGGGGGAGGGGCACAGAGCTCCCACACTCTCTGGACATGCCACCTTCACATGTTCACCAACTCACAAGCTCTGCATGGGAAGGAGCATAGAGCTCCCACGCTCTCTGGACATGCCACCTTCACATGTTCACCAACTCACAAGCTCTGCATGGGAAGGAGCACAGAGCTCCCATGCTCTCTGGACATGCCACCTTCACATGTTCACCAACTCACAAGCTCTGCATGGGAAGGAGCACAGAGCTCCCATGCTTTCTGGGCATGCCACACTCACATGTTCACCAGCTCACAAGGTCTGGATCCTGTACTTTCAAAATGGAGGCAGGACCAGGGGAGGCATTTCCAGCCCCTCTCCCCTCTCTGCAGAATAGGAGCTGGGGCTGAAATTTCCAAGCTTCTAGTCATGGCTTGGTCTTTCTGGTGACCAGTCTATATCCAGGAGCACACTGAGAGTCGCCTCATTAAAACAAAAAACACCCCTACCACCCAGGACATTGCAAGGGATTTGGGAGCTCAGTGGCAGACACTCCTATCAGGAAATTACAAAGGTCTTAGGAGCTCTGTGTCAAGAACTGGGGGCAGAGACCACAAGTGTGTCTCCCACACCTCCTTATCCTGGCTTCAGGAATGGGCATCGGGGAAGCCAGTCTCCTCCTGAGTGAACGAGGCTGGATGCTCTTGCTAGGCTTTGTTGCTAGTTCTCCCACAGCTTGTGAGGTAGGTAGCTGGGTCATGGTGAGGAAGAGTCTGCGGTGGACATGGCATGGTCAGCTGCTCTGTCAGCTTGGCCTCTGCCCCACACGGATGGCCTTGATCTGTACCACCTGCAGCGTCTTCTGCAGTCCCACAGGTGGGACTCCCGCTTCCCAGCCAGGTGTGTCATCCGGCACCATAAGGCCTGCTTCTCCTGAGTTGCCCCAGCCCCCAGCTGAGCTCAGCACAGCCTGGAGATTATCACTGCATCAGAGAGGGAAGGCCAGACAGGGGAAGGAGAGAAGAGATGAGTGGGGACTCTAACTTTCTCACTGACTTGTGGACAGGTCTCTTAACTGCCATCACTTTCCACGTCCATACACTGAGGACGGTGATGCCCTTTCTGCAACTGCGACCCTTGAAGCGATGGTACATCTGGTGCAAAGCGTGGCAAAGCCCTCTGCCTTCCCAACCTCTCCCTTGTCTGCCTCCCTGTGGCAGGCACAGGGGCCAAGGCTAGGTTGTGGGAGCCGGGGCACCAGGGCTATGCCGTCAATAATGCTCTGCAATCTGATCCAGTCCTCGGGAGCTGCTGATGGGGTTAGCCTCTGCCACCCTGGACTGTCCAGCCATTTTATAGAAACTACCATTCTAGGTGCCAAGGCTGGCCTTGCAGGTGCAGCAGGGCTCCCAACCTGCAGCATGAAGCTGGCTGCTTCCTCATGAGCATTCCTGAGAGCTGAGATGTACAGAAGCCCTCAGATTGTGGCTACAGTTGGAGGGAGCTGTTGGTGCTTGGGAAGAGGAGGTGAGAAAAGGAGGGAGGGCTCTCAACTCTCTGAGTCACAAGAGACCTTGTTTGTGAGGTTTGGGATGTGAAAACAAAGCAGTGCCACATTATTTTTATTCAGGAGGTTGGTGAAGGGTTTCACAGTGCTCCCTGGCTGGCTGGTTCACCTTGTTGGTGTGAGCAGCAGCCTGGCCACAGCTCTGCCAGCCCCTTCTGGATCCTCCCTCACCTTGAGCCAGAAGCATGTTCAGCACCTGGGGAAGGGTGGCAGTTTTACCTGCAGGACTTTCATTATCCTCCTTGGAAGTTCCAGATGGTCCTGGGGATTCCAGTGGGTCCCTTCCCTTCTTGCTTTCCCTCACGGACATCAATTTTCTCCTTCCCAGCGTACTTCAAGTCCCAGCTCAATGGGCAAAAATAAGAGCCTTACACAGGCTGATTACCCACCTCCACAACCATGTAGGATCAAATGCTTAAAATAAAGCTCTGATCATATGTCACCCCAAGAGGTTCTGTTCACTTTGCTTTGGGTAACATCTGTCTGTTAGTGAGCTTACCCACCTACTCCCCAACACAAAGCCCCAACAGTCTCTAATCCAGAGGCACAGAGGTCCCAGTCCTGCTTCTGAAATTAGCTGGGCTCAGCTGGTCACACACTCTCGTCTGGGACAGTTCTGCCTTGGTTTGCAGGCAGTGCAGGTGTGTGCACACCTACTCCTTCTCCTCTTCCAGCCCTCTTTGTGTATCCTGCCCAGACCCCTCAGCCTTTTGGACATACATGAATTCCCTCCAGCCCTCTTGCTGATTTAAGTGGTGTCTGCCAGAATGGGGCCCAGCCCTTTGGGAAATGGTGCAGGGGACTCCCCACCTTGAGCTGAAACCACACACCTGTAACATGGTCCCCTTGGGCAGCATCTCCAGCCACGGAGAACACTCAGGTGGAAGGTGTTTCAAGCCCAGACTTGGGACCTCAGGTTTATCCTGCTTGATTTTACCTTGTGGGTCAGGCCTCATGTTTCAGACCATCTCAGCACAGAGCTGAAACTCTCTGAAATCCACAGAGTATTTAGTAATCTGTTCTGGGATGTGGTCAGGAACCTACTTCAGATTTAGACTTCAAGAGTCAACTATTACTAACAGGAGTCTTTCCTCTATGATATAGTCATGAAATCTTTATGAGCCAGGCATTTCATTCTCTCCATTTGTTTCATTTCATTTCATTTCATTTCATTTCATTTCATTAGATAGTAGTAGGAGTTTGGACTAGAGCTAGACTGCCTGATGAATCCCAGCTTTGACACATTTACTGTGCTACCTGGAGCAAGTTGCTAAACCTCTCTGTGCTTCAATTTCCTTACCTGTAAAATAGGGATTATGGCAATATTTCCCTTACAGGACTACTAGGAAGATTAAAAGACAATGGATTTAAAGCACAAGTTTCATGTGTTAGCTGCACTATTACTTAATTTCATAGGATTCAGTGATTTTCCTAATAGTGCTGTGTGCTGCATCTTTGAAGAAGGTTCCTCAAGTTGCTCACAAGGCCCCAGCTTAGATACCCAATCCCAGCTTGAAAAAGTCTGTGTGAAGGTGCCTCCTTCCCTGTCTCTTGGGGAGCAGCTTTTCTGACACTAGGATGTAAATGCCTCCTTAGACTTCTGTAAAACTCCAAAACTGGAAGCTTCAGGCTGAAAGCACTTTGTTTTGTGATTCTGGGAGCAAATTCGTCATCATAAGCAGTGGCCTCAGGCCAGGTTCCTTTCCTGCTAAGGAAAGTTCGCCTCTAGCTGGCGGTGTTTTCTTTCCTTCTCAGTACGGGCTATTCATTCTATAGCTCTCTGGGAATAACGTTGTTGTTGTTGTTGTTGTTGTTGTTGTTGTTGTTGTTTTTCCACATTAGGCATGCTTTTCTGTGAATGCACAGGGCTGCCAGATGTTTAGCAGAGGAAGAAAACTACAATAATGGTTTTACTTCCCTAGTCTAGTTGTGATTAAAAGGTTTTCTGAACATTTCAACCAACAGAGGAGGGAGGGCCAGACCTAGATGCTTCCTGCAGATAGCAGCCTGCAGCAGCCCAAGATGCTGGGGGAAGACCAGCCCTCCTCACAGGCACCCAGCAGGCAGCACAGCTGAGGTGATCAGAACAGCCTGATCCCCGCAGTTCAGGCAAGGGGCAGATGTCAGGAAATGCCAAGGTCAGCTGACTCTGCTCATTAGTTCCAGACCCTCATGCCAGCTCTGCTCTGGGTCCGCCACCATGGCTATGAGCTGCCATCTTCCTTTCTGCTACATGCATAGGGACTGGTGAGTCCCCAGGGTGGTGGCTAGAAGGAGATGGAACCGTGGTGCTGCCTCCTTGCTCTAGATCATGCTTAACCCTGAGTTCCCCTGTGGCCTTGCACGTAGTCCAACCAAGAGGGCTTCCACTTCCTATTTGGAGTGGATGCCTATTGTTTCATGGGTGTCCCCATGCATATAGTTCCACCTTGGGCTGGCCTGTGCACTCCCAGGGGTTGCAGGAGTGAGGTCCTGACCTTAGGCCCTGCTCCTTGCCCAGCTTCAGGCATCTCAGCCTTCCTGAATCTGAGGATTTATATTCATGAATTTTGGAAAACTCTCAGTCTTTATTCTTTAAATATTGTTTCTGCCCCATTTGTTTCCTCCTTTCCTTGTTCTAGTCCAATTAAATGTTTGAAGTACCTTCTCGTATCATCTATGATTCTCATTTTCTTGCCTTTCTGGACACTAGTTTGGAAAGTCTCTTTCCCTCTTTTTCATCTCTATCTTAAGTTTTTCCTCTCAGAGCAGCATGATTTTCAGCAGTGTTTTTTCTGTCCCTGGCTTGTCTTTTTTTCAATTTGGTACTTGAGGCACAGGGAGTTGAATTATTCTTAATTCTTACTGCAGGGTTTACAGATTATCATCGATATGGCAAAACCCTCCTCTTTAAAAAAAATTTTTTTAATGTTTATTTTTGATATATATAGAGAGAGAATGAATGGGGGAGGGGTGGAGAGAGAGGGAGACACAGAATCCAAAGGAGGCTCCAGGTTCTGAGCTGTCAGCACAGAGCTCAACACGGGGCTCGAACCCACAGACTGTGAGATCATGACCTAAGCCAAAGTCAGATGCTCAACCGACTGAGCCACCCTGGTGCCCCCAAACCCCAAACCCTCCTCGTTGTTTATTCCACGTGGTATTTACATATTTACAAGCCTGCATCATTTAGTGCATTTTGCTTTACCACACTTTGTGTTTTCTGCACACATGTACTTGTGTTTTTTGCTGTGCTGAGCAAATCTCCAGGCACAATTTTTCCAAGAACATTTGATTGCTTCTCTATGTCAATTTAAGCTGCATGATTCCTGTTACAATAAAGTGCAGCCAAAACTCAATAGTACATGGTTAAGGTTCACTCATAGGCAGCAGTGCTGGTGTATTTTATTGCTAATTTGGCTAAATTACAAACTACAAATCCGAGTTCCCTTCCCTGTGTGGTTTGAGGTTAAACCTGACCAAAAGAGGAACTTAAACAGGATACTGGAGGCAGAAGTGAAGCAGCAGCCCCTTTTCTTGAAAGGCATGTGCAGTCAAATGTGGTGACAGACAGACACAGAGGTGCTGGGTTCCTGCTTACTCTTCATCTCCTCTCCGCAGCTACCAGCCCTTCTGTCCACTGTTGGCCCTTTGGCCAACTGCAGGTAGCTGGCAGTGGACTCACAGAGGGACCACCACGCAGAGTCAGTCACTTTACACAGTCTTCTGCAGCTGCCTCCTTGTAGCCCTGCTTGGTGGCTTGGATTCTTAGCTTTTCCTTGAGATGTTGGCTGGCCCATCCACACACAGCTTCAGGAGCTGATTAGTGTTTTTTCTTCCATCTCTCCCACAGTCCCTTCCAGATCTTCACTGAAAGCTAGAAGGTGTAATTCCTATAAGAAAGTCCTTATCCCACATCGCTATAAAGATGAGCAAGGGAATATCTTGCACAAAATTCCTCAAGTAGCGGGGAGAAAGGATAGCATTAAGGAGGGGCACATGGGACTTCTGAGGCTTTGGAATGTTCTTTTTCTGAAGTTTGGTGGTGGGTACAAAGTATTCATTTTATTAATATCGCTTTAGTTGTACAAAATATGATGTTACAATTCAAAGCTAAAAATGAAAACAAAAGTCGGTGGGGGGATGGGTGAAATAACTAAAAGGGATTTTAAGAATACACTTACTGTGATGAGTTCTGAGTAATGTATAGAATTGTTGAATCATTATGTCATGCACCTGAAGCTAATATAATACTGTATGTTAATTATACTTCAATAAAAAATATTTTTTAAAAAGTTAAAAAAAAGATGTTTATTCCATACATTTTTGCCTTCACTCCTGCATATAGAAGTAATGCAGAGCAGGTGAAGGAAAGGTCAACTTTGTTTTCTCCACATAGGAGGTGAGAGAGTGAGTCATGAAGATCCTAGAGGAAAGGACATTCCAGGCTGAGGGATAGCTAGTGTAAGGACCCTAATATTGGGAATGCCTGATGTGGTCATTTTGACAGCAGTGGAGTGAGCCAGGGGTGAATAGTATGAGATTTCGGAGAACCAGTTGTGACAGGTGGTGTAAAGAATTACAGGCATTGCAAGGTCTTGGTCTTTACCCTGAATAAAACAGAAAGACCTTGGAGGGTTTGAAAGGAAAAGTGACATGGTCTATACAGACACATACAAACATGTATATGTGCATACTTTATTATGTATGTATGTATATATTGCTGAGTTTGAGTTTTATTAAGCTACAATTCACATCCATATAATTTTCTTCTGTAAAGAGTACAATTCAGTATTTTTAGTATATTCACATAGTCATACAACCATCACCACTATATGATTTTCAACACTCCCTAAAGAACACTTTTACCCTCCTCACTTGAATTGCCAATCACATAAATGGAATCATAAAATGTTTGGTGTTTTGTAACTGGTTCTTTCATTTAGCATAATGTTTTCAAGGTTCACCCAGGTTGTAGCATGTATTAGAACTTGTTTCTTTTTATTGCTGAATAATATTTCAATGTTGCATATACCACATACTTTTATTGCAATGGTTTGAGTTGATTTTCCTATTTGCAAACCATCAATCTATTCCTAGGACAGTAGCTAGTAGCTTCTGAGCTGTATGTGCAGGTGTGTAAGTGCACATCTGAGCAGATGAGTGCAGGTTACATGTATGAATGTGGGTGTGACAGTATGTGGTTTTAGCAGTGGCTCATGTGTAGGGAGTGGGAGGGTTGTCCAGGTGTGGAAGTAGGCCTGGGGGGCCAAGGGGGAAGGGAGAAAGGGGACTTCATGTGTGCCAACCTGAGAATCAGGGCCTAGGAAGTGTGCCTCTGAGGGACTTGTCCTCATCCCTCAAGTCCTGCCAGGGTGTGAGCCAGCCTCCACCACTATAGTCAGCCACAGATTCTCCTTGGCCATGAACCTGTGCTGGCTGATGTTGGGTGTGTCTGGGTGTAGCCAAGGTCTGGTTTAATGCTCTGCCTGTTGGTTTCTTTCCCCAGAGCCTGATGAGATCTGTCCTCTCCAGAGGTCCAATCTTTTCTTCTACCCACTTTTAAGATTCAAACAATGCTTTCAGTGCTTCTTCTGGTCTTTACTGAGAAATATCTGGTTGATACATATTTCATTGTAGGAGAACTACTGCCCCCAAGAATCTCCCTGCACTACCATCACCCACCAGTGCCTGGAAGTCCACTTGTAGAGAACTTAATACATTGAAACTTAAAGGATTTGAGGTCTTCAAGAAATTAAGGGGGAGTGGAAAGCTCTGGAGCAGGGAGATATGGGTTTATATCCTTACTCTCTATGTTGCCTTGGGCAACTCACTTAAGCTTTATTAATCTGTAAAATGAGGTAATAATAGTTATCATCTTACATGGTTTATTGTGGGGTTAAATGAAGAAAATTGGTCAAACATCTAGCAAGATGTTTAGCACAGGTAGATGCTTGATGAATAGGTATTCCTTTCCCACTGGCATGCCAGGCCCCCAAGAAAGGTGACATTAGCATTAGGAAATCAGCAAAGATGATTTGGTGAAAAGAGGCACCAGACCCTGAAGGAAATACAGGATAATATAAGAGATATCAGTTTGTTCATTCATGGATTCCTTCCTGCAATTAATCAGCAGTACTGAGTACCTACAACATACACTGTGCTAAGTGTGGATACCTCAAGAATCGCTGGGTCTCCCTGGGGTCACACTCAGCACATATGCAGATGAAACTCCTAAAACATGTGCAAATAATATGGACTTTTGTCAAATTTTTATAAGGAACAGAAAATCAGGTTATAACAAACAAACTATGTAAACATCACTTATAATAAATCCCACTCTCTCTCTGGCACTTGCTGTGCTATGCCCACCTCTTCTCTCTCTTCACAGTCCTCCCTCTCTCCCTGCTCCCCATTCCAATGGCTTCTACTTTCTGAGTCTCACTATTCACAGCCCTTTTTTTTTTTAATTTTTTTTTAACGTTTATTTATTTTTGAGACAGAGAGAGACAGAGCATGAATGGGGGAGGGTCAGAGAGAGGGAGACACAGAATTGAAACAGGCTCTGGGCTCTGAGCTTTACAGGGGCCCGATGCAGGGCTCGAACTCACGGACCGCGAGATCGTGACCTGAGCCGAAGTCGGGGCTCAACCGACTGAGCCACCCAGGCGCCCCTCACAGCCCTTTTTAAACAGCTTTATGGTGGGTCAACATGGCAGAGAAGTAGGGGGGAGCTTGAAGTTTCCTCATCCCTCAGACACAGCAGTATTGAGGCCAGAAGACTTGGAATTCCAGGAATCCTGGCTACAGAGTAATAGAAACATCTCCAGAGCCACAAGGATTCAGCTTGGTGGGACAGAGGTGCATGATTGCAAATCAGGAGAGAGAAAACAGGCAGCGTAGGCACAGAGCAGGGGGAGACCCTTCAGTGGAGAGACAAAAGGAAGAGAAAGAGAAGCTGTGGAAGTGTGGGATTATAATTGGACAAGAGAAAAACCTCTCTGGACCACGGACTGGGGAGTGGAAAAAACGGAGATCTCTAACTTGCAAACAGCCTTGGGAGTGACGATCCAGGTTTGCACGACTTTCTCTGGACTGGAGCAGGCTGCTGTGTGTGCATGCCTGACCCAGGGGAGAGGGGGCCAGCCCTTGGCACGGTAGTGAGCTCAGGGGTGCATTGGGAGAACAGTTTCCTCCCTCCAGTGCTGTGGGAAGAAGATATATTGCCGCTCCAAGGACAAAAGACCCTGCAGGCGCCAGCCAGAAGCTTTTGACGGCTGGGTGGAGTGGCGTTACCCCAGAACAAGGCATGGGGAGTGGGATCCTTTAAGACATCAGGGTTTGAATCCCAGCTGGGAGGCGCAGGAGACTGTGGAACAGAACAAACCAGCCTACTCACACCTGGGCGGTACTGTGAGGACGGACTGAACAGAGTGCTCTGGGACACCAGTCCAGAGAGGAGACTGGGGTGTTGCCATTTTCCTCCCTACCACCAATAAGGTGGGGCTTCAGGGAACAGGACAGGGGACCCACAGTGGAGGTGGGACCCACCTACACCAAACCCCGCCCCTCCATGCCTGGTAACTTCCTATCTGCAGGAGCAAGATTGACACTGACCAAACCAGAGGGCCGCTTCCAGACCAGCACAGCCACTGGTTCCAAGGCACCATCACACAATGGTCCAGTGGTTTTACAGTTTCTGATCTGATTTTTGGTCAATATATATATATATATATATATATATATATATATATTTTTTTTTTTTTTTCTCTCTCTTTTCATCTTTCTTCCCTTCTTTATTCTGGTTGTTCGTTTGTTTAAGCAGGCTTTTTGAATTTATTCCTTTTACACCTCTTCTGTATCTCCTTCTTGTTTATTTTCCTCTCTCTCTCTTTCTGGATTAAGCCATATAGTTTCTATGATTCTCTGCCTGGTCAATTTTTTCCCCTGCCCTTGTCATTTCTCTCTTTGTATGGGATAAGGCTTCTTCTGCCACCCCACCCCCCAACTTTTTAATTTTTTCCAGGGTTACTTCAACAAACAAATAAAAGCACACCTGGTGGAAAGTCCAAACCACCATTACAAGTAGGGAGATAAAGCAACCAGAGTCACAAAAACAGAGAACATGCAACACACTCAAAAAACATCTCAAAGGCCAGGCCCTGGATAGTGTATGACATCTTCTTTTTAATAATTTTTTTTAATGTTTATTTTTTGAGAGACAGAGACAGAGCATGAACAGGGGAGGGGCAGAAAGAGACAGGGAATCACAGATTCCAAATGGGATCCAGGCTCAAGCTGTCAGCACAGAGACTAATGCAGGGCTCAAACTCACAAGCCATGAGATCATGACCTGAGCTGAATTTGGATGCTCAACCAACTAAGCTACTCAGGTGCCCCTAAGTTTTTTTTAACGTGTATTTGTTTTTTTGAGGACCTCTTTTTAATATAGTAGTATTCTCAGTAGTACTCTCACATAACAAACTATTAAAACATGTAGAAGACAGAAAACTAGCCAAAATGACAAAATGGAAGCATTCTCCTCAAAAGAAATTCCAGGAGGAAATGACAGCCAGAGATTGCTAAAAACAGATATAGACAATATATCTGAACGAGAATTTAGAATAATAGCCATAAGACTAATAGCTGGGCTTGAAAAAAAAAGCATAGAAGATAGCAGAGAATCTATTGCTGCAGACATCAAGGACCTAAGAAATAGTTACAATGAACTAAGAAATGTAAATGAGATGCAAAATAAACTAGACGCAGCGACAGCAAGGATGGAGAAAGCAGAGGTGAGAATAAGTGAAATAGAAGATAAAATTACAAAAAACGATGAAGCTTGAAAAAAAGAAAGATAAGAAAATACTAGACCATGAGGGGGAGAAATAAAGACCTCAGTGATTCAATGAAATGTAATAATATCCATATCATAGGGGTTCCAGAAGAAGAAGAGAGAGAGAAATGGGAAAAATGTTTATTTGAACAAATTATAGCTGAGAACTTCCCTAATCTGGAGAAGGAAGCAGACATCCAAGTCCAGGAAGAACAGAGAACTCCTTTCAGAATCAACAAAAACAGGTCAACTCCACAACATATAATAGTGAAATTGGCAAAATACAAAGATAAAGAGAGAATTCTGAAAGAAGCTAGGGATAAACTGGCCAAAACGTACAAGGGCAGACACACAAGGGTAGTAGCAGATCTGTCCACTGAAACTTGGCAGGCCAGAAAGAAGTGGCTGGAAATATTCAATGTGCTGAATAGGAAAAATATGCAGCCAAGAATCCTTTATTCAGCAAGGCTGTTATTCAGATCAGGAGAGATAAAGGCTCTTCCTGACAAACAAAAACTGAAGGACATCATGACCACTAAATCAGCCCTGAAGGAGATCCTAAGTGGGACTCTGTGAATGGAATGCTGCAAAGACTACAAAGGACCAGAGGCATCACCACAAGCATGAAATCTACAGATAACACAAAGACACTAAATCCATATCTTTAAATAATCAATCTGAATGTAAATGGACTAAATGCCCCCAATCAAGACATAGGGTTTCATAATGGATAAAAAAACAAGATCCATCTATTTACTGTCTACAAGAGACTCATTTTAGACCTGAGGACACCTTCAGATTGAAAGTGAGGGGATGGAGGACTGCCTATCATGCTACTGGAAGTGGAAAGAAAGCAGGAGTAGCCATACGTACATCAGACAAACTAGATTTTAAACTAAAGGCTGTAATAAGAGATGAATAAGGGCATTATATCATAATTATGGGGTCTATCTACCAAGAAGAGCTAACAATTGTAAATATTTATGCCCCCAACTTGAAAAATCCAAATATATACATCAATTAATCATAAACATAAGCAATCTTATTGATAACAATACGGTAATTGTAGGTGACCTTAATACTGCACTTACAACAATGGACAGATCATATTAGAGAGAAAAATCAATAAAGAAACAATGGCTTTGAATGATACACTAGACCAGATGGACTTAACAGATATATTCAAAACTTTTCACCCAAAAGCAGCAGAATACACATTCTTCTGAAGTGCACATGGAACATTCTCCAAAATAGATCACACACTGCATTACAAAACAGTCCTCAATAAATATAAAAAGATTGAGATCATACCATGCATATTTTCAGATCACAACACTATAAAACTTGAAATCAACCACAAGAAAAAATTTGGGAAGCCTCCAAAGGTAGGGAGGTTAAAGAACATCTGACTAAAGAATGAATGGGTCAACCAGGCAATTAAAGAAGAAATTTAAAAGTATATGGAAGCAATTGACAATGAAAATCCGACGCTCCAAACCCTTTGAGATGCAGCAAAAACAGTCCTAAGAGGAATATACATTGCAATCCAGGCCAATCTCAAGAAACAAAAAAATCCCAAATACAGAACCTAACCTCACACCTAAAGGAACTAGAAGCAGAGCAGCAAAGAAACCCCAAAGCTAGCAGAAGAAGAGCAATAATAAAGATTAGAGCAGAAATAAACAATACAGAATCCCCCTCCCCCAAAAAAAAAACCAGTAGAAGAGATAAATGAATGAAAGAGATTGTTTTTTGAAAAAATAAACAAAATTGATAACCCCCTAGAGAGACTTCTCAAATAGGAAAGAGAGAGAACGCAAATAGATAAAATCATGAATGAAATAGGAGAGATTGCAACCAACACCACAACAAATACAAACAATTTATTAGAGAATACTATGAAAATTATATGCCAACAAAGTGGACAACCTGGAAGAAATGTAAAAATTCCTAGACACACACACAGTACCAAAACTCAAATGTGAAGAAATAGGAAATTTGAACAGACCCATAGCCAGTGAAGAAATTGAATCGGTTACCAAAAATCTCCCCAAAAATAAGAGTTCTGGGTCAGATGGCTTCCCAGGGGAATTCTACCAGACATTTAAAGCAGAGTTCTCCAGCTGTTCCCAAAAATAGAAATGGAAATAAAGCTCCCAGACTCATTCTATGAAGCCAGCATTATCTTGATTCCCAAATCAGACAGAGAACCCACTAATAAGGAGAATTACAGGCCAATATCCCTGATGAACATAGATGTAAAATTTTGAAAAAGATACTAGCAAATCAAATTCAACAGTATATTAAAAGAATTATTCACCATGATCAAGTGGGATTCATTCCTGGGCTACAGGGCTGGTTCAATATTTGCAAATCAATCAATGTGATACATCACATCAGTACAAGAAAGGATAAGAACGATGTGATCCTGTCAGTATAGTTTTTTTCTGCAGAAAATGCATTTGACAAAATAGAGCATTCTTTCTTAAAAAAAAGCCCTCAAAAAAGTTGGGACAGAAGGAACATACCTAAACATCATAAAAACCATATATGAAAAGCCCCATTCTCAATGGGGAAAAACTGAGAGCATTCCCCCTGAGATCAGGAATACCACTCTTGGTAAGAGGGATTACCAAGGGATTACTATTGTTTAACATAGTGTTGAAGTCCTAGCCCTGCAATCAGACAACAAAATGAATAAAAGACATCAAAATTGGCAAAGAAGAAGTAAAACTTTCAATTTTCACAGACAACATGATAGTTTACATGGAAAACCTGAAAGACTCCACCAAAAGGCTGCTACAACTGATACATGAATTCAGCAAAGTCGCAGGGTACAAAAATCAATGTACAGAAATCAGTTGCATTTCTATACACCAATAATGAAGCAATATAAAGAGAAATCAAGGAATCAATCTCATTTACAATTGCACCAAGAACCATAAAACACCTAGGAATAACCCTAACCAAAGATATAAAAGGTGTGTATTCCAAAAGTATAGAAACTTATGAAATAAATTGAAGAAGACACAAAGAAATGGGAAAACATTTCATGCACATGGGTTGGAAGAAGAAATATTGTTAAAATGTCAATACTACCCAAAGTAAACTACACAGTCAATGCAGTCCCAATCAAAATAGCACCAGCATTCTTCTTAGAGCTAAAACAAGCAATCCTAAAATTTATATAGAACCACAAAAGAACCCGAATAGCCAAAGTAATGTTGAAAAAGAAAACCAAAGCTGGAGGCATCACGATCCTGGGCTTCAGCTACTACTACAAAGCTGTAATCATCAAGACAGTATGGTATTGGCACAAAAACAGACACATAGACCAATGGAATAGAATAGGGAACCCAGAACTGGACTCACAAATACATGGCCAACTAATCTTTGGCAAAGAAGGAAGAGTATCCAATGGAAAAAAGACAGTCTCTTTAGCAAATGGTGCTGATAGAACTCAATAGTAACATACAGAAGAATGAAACTGAACCACTTTATTACAACATACACAAAAATAAATTTAAAATGGATGAAAGGCCTAAAAGTGAGACAGGAAACCATCAAAACTCTAGAGGAGAAAACAGGCAACAACCTCTTTGACCTCTGTTCTTACTTGAACATGTAAGACGTGTAACACAACACGTCTCCAAAGGCAAGGGAATTAAAAGCAAAAATGAACAATTGGGACCTCAACAAGATAAAAAGCTTCTGCACTGCAGAGGAAATAATCAACAAAACTAAAAGACAACTGATGGAATGGGAGAAGATATTTGCAAACGACATATCAGATAAAGGGTTAATTTCCAAAATCTGTACAGAACTTACCAAACTCAACAACTGAAAAAAAAAAAAATCCAGTGAAGAAATTGGCAGAAGACATGAATAGACACTTTCCAAAGAGGACATCCAAATGGCCAACAGACACATGAAAAAATGCTCAACATCGCTCATCATTAGGGAAATACAAATCAAAACCGTAATGAGATACCACCTCACATCCATCAGAGTGGCTAAAATTAACAACTCAGGAAACAACAGATGTTGGTGAGGATGTGGAGAAATGGGAACCCTCTTGCACTGTTGGTGGGAATGCAAACTGGTGCAGCCACTCTGGAAAACATTGTAGAGGTTCCTCAAAAAATTAAAAATAGAATTACCCTATGACCCGGCAATAGCACTGCTAGGAATGTATCCAAAGGATACAGGTGTGCTGATTCATAGAGATACATGTACCCTAACGTATATAGCAGTCCTGTCAACAATAGCCAAATTATGGAAAGAGCCCAAATATCCATCAACTGATGAATATATAAAGAAGATGTACATATTTACAATGGAGTAGTACTCGACATTGAGAAAGAATGAAATCTTGCCAGTTGCAACAACGTGGATGGAACTGGAGGGTATTATGCTAGGTGAAATAAGTCAGTCAGAGAAAGACAAATATCATATGTTTTCACTCATATGTGGAATTTGAGAAACTTAACAGAAGACCATGAAGGAAGGGAAGGAGAAAAATTAATTTCAAACAGAGAGGGAGACAAACCATAAGAGACTCTTAAATACAGAGAACAAACTGAGGGTTGATCGGGGGGGAGGGGAATATGGGTGGTGGGCATTGAGGAGGGCACTTGTTGGGATGAGCACTGGGTGTTGTATGTTAGCGATGAATCATGGGAATCTACTCCTGAAGCCAAGAGCACACTGTATGCAATGTATGTTAGCTAACTTGACAACAAATTATATTTAAAAAATAAAAATAAACATAAAGCATTATTGTGATATAATTAACATACCACACAATCCACCTTTAAAAAAATCTATCATCTGCACCTATCATCTATCTATCTATCTATCTATCTATCTATCATCTATCTATCTATATATCTATCTATCATCTATCTATCTAATCTTACTGCTAAAGGGTGTCTCTCTGCCCGGGGATAGTTTCAGCAGGCCTCTCTGGCCCTGACATCCTGCTTCTGACCCTGTTGGGCAGGTCTGGTTCTCCATTGGATGTGGGGGTGGATGAGTGGGGGCTGGACAATTCACCTTTTTAAAATGTCCAATTCAATGATTTTTATTATATCCACAAAGTTGTGCAACCATCACCATAATATAATTTTAGAATATTTTCATCCTCCCTCCCCTTCCAAAAAACTCCATTCTCCTTAGCATTCACTCCAAATCCTCTCCTCCTCAGCTCTAGGAACCCACTAATCTACCCTCTGTCTTGATGAGCTTGCCTATTCTGAACATTTCATGTAAATTGTGGTCTTTAAAAAACTGTTTTAATTGTGGTAAAAAAAAAAAAAACCCAAAATGACCATCCAAACCATTATAAGTGTACAGTTAGTGTTAACTATATTCACATTCACATTGTTGTGAACAGACTCCTAGAACGTTTTTATCTTAAAAAACTGAATTCCATACTCATGGAAAAACTCCTTTCCCATCCCTTGGCCACCACTATCAGACTTTCTCAGAGTTTGGCTACACTAGGTGCCTCATATAAGTGGAATCATACAGTATTTGTCTTTTTGTAACCTGCTTATTTCACTTAGCATAATGTCCTCAAAGGTCATTCATGTTGTTGTGTTTGATTTCCTTTTTTTCAAGATTGAATAATATTCCATTATGTGTGTATGTATATACATATATATGCACACACCATGTTTTTTTATCCATTTATTAGTGGACATTGTGTTGCTTTTGTCTCTTGGCTACTATGAGTAATGCTGCAATGAACATGGGTGTGCAAATATCTCTTGAAGATCCTGCTTTCAATTCTTTTGGATATATACCCAGAAGTGGGATTGCTGGATCATATGATAATTCTATATTTAATTTTTTGAGGACCTTCCACTCTGTTTTCCACAGTGGCTGCACCATTTTATGTCCCCACAAAAAGTGTACAAAGATTCCAATTTCTCTATATCCTCACAAGTATTCATTATTCCCTCCCATCCCTTTTTTATGATAGTAGCCATACTAATAGGTGTGTGGTGATATCTCATTGTGGTTTTGATTTGCATTTCCCTGATGATCAGTGATATCAACCACTTTCTCATGGCCATTTGTATATCTACTTTGTAAAAATGTCTTTTCAGTTCCTCTCTGCATTTTTTAATCAGATTTTTTTTTTTTTTTGCTACTGAGTTGTAGGAGTTCCTTACATATTTTGGATATTAACCCCTTATCAGATTACAATTTGCAAATATTTTCTTCTAGATTGCCCTTTCACTCTATGGATTATTACCTTCCATGCAAAGAAGCATTTAACTTTAATGTAGTTACATTTGTCTATTTTTCCTTTTGTTGCCTGTGCTTTTGGTATCATATCCAAGAAACCACTGTCAAATTTAATGTTATGAAGCTTTCCTCCTGTTTTCTTCTAGGAGCTATACAGCTTTAGGTCTAATGTTTTGGTATTTAATCCATTTTGAGTTCATTTTTATATATGGTGTTAAGGTAAGGGTCCAACTTTATTATTTTGCATGTGTATATTTAGTTGTCCCATCCCCATTTGTTGCAAAAGATTTTCTCCATTGGAACTCTCATCAAAGATCACTTGACTATGTATGTAAGGATTCATCTGGGTCCTCTATTCTATTCTATTCTATTCTATTGTTTCATACATCTGTCTTATTCCAGTGCCATACTGTTTAGATTATTGCCACTTTATAACATACTTTGAAATCAGGAAGTATAAGGCCTCCAAATTTATTCTTCTTTTTAAAAGAATGTTTTGACTCTTAGGGGCTTGTGTTTTATCTGAAGCTGGGCTCAAGCTCATCTGATGTGGGACTTGAACTCACGAACTGTGAGATCATGACCTGAGCTGAAGTCAGATGCTTAGCAACTGAGCCACCCAGATGCCCAGTATATAATCCTTTTAAGATACTGTTGAACTCGTTTGCTAATTATTTGTGAGAGATTTTGCATTTATGCTCACTTGGAATAAAAGTCTGTAGTTTTTTCTTGCATCTTTTTCTGGATTTGATATCAGGGAATATCATAGAATGAGTTTGGAAGTGTTCCTTCCTCTTCAATTTTTTTTGGAAGAGTTTGAGGAGGATTGGTGTTAATTTTTCTTTAAATGTTTGATAGAATTCTCCAGTGAAGCCATCTGGTCCTGGGCTTTTCTTTGTTGGGAGACTTTTGGTTAATGATTCAATCTCCTTACTAGTTACACATCTATTCAGAATTTCTATTTCTTCATGATTCAATATTTTTTTCTTTTAACATTTATTTATTCTTGAGAGACAGAGAGACAGAACATGAGCAGGGGAGGAGCAGAGAGAGAGGGAGACACAGAATCCGAAGCAGGCTCCAGGCTTTGAGCTATCAGCACAGAGCCCTACATAGGGCTTGAATTCATGAACTGTGAGCCAAAGTTGGACGCTTAACCAACTGGCCACCTAGGTGCCCCCATGATTCAGTCTTGGTTAGATTGTATGTTTCTAGGAATTTATTCATTTCTTCTAAGTTATCCAATTTGTTGGCATATAATTGTCCATAGTACATTTTTATGATCATTTTTATTTCTCTGGTATTGCTTATAATATCCCTGTTTCATTTATGATTGTAGTTATTTGAGTCCTCTCTTTTCCCCTTGGTTAATTTAGCTAAGGGTTGACCAATGTTGTTGATCTTAAAAAAAAAAAAACTGTTAGTTTTGTTGATTTTTTTCTATTGTTTCTCTTTTCTCTATTTCATTTATTTCTTCTCTAATATTTATCATTTCATTCCTGTTGCTATCTTTGAGTTCAGTTTTTTCTGCTCTTTTAAGTTCCTTGAGGTGTAAAGTTAGATTGTGGATTTGAGATCTTTCTTTTTTTAAAATTTATTTATTTTGAGAGAGACTGAGACAGTGCAAGTGCGGGAGAGGCAGAGAAAGAGAGAGAAACAGAGACAGAGACAGAGTGAGAATCTCAAGCAGGCTCTGCACTGTCAGCACAGAGCCTGATGTGGGGCTCAAAGTCATGAAACTGCAAGATCATGACCTGAGCCAAAATCAAGAGTCGGATGCCTAACTGACTGAACCACCCAGATGCCCGAGATCTTTCTTTTTAATCTAAATATTTACCACTACATACTTCCTTCTTGGTACTGCTTTTACTGCATCCTCCTGATTTTTGGTATGATATGATTTTGTTTTCATTTAGCTCAAGATATTTTCTAAGTTCTCTTGTTATTTCTTCTTTGATTCATTGGTTGTTTAAGAGTGTGTTGTTTAATTTTCACATACTTGTGAACTTTAGTTTTCTTTCTGCTGTTGATTTCTAGTTTCATTGCATTATGGTCAGAAAACATACTTGGTATGATTTCAGTTTTATTAAATTAAGACTTGTTTTGTGGTATAACATGTGGTCTATCTTAAAGTCCCAGGAATGCTTGAGAAGAATGTGTATCCTGTTTTTTAGGTGAAGTGTTCTGTATATGTCTATTAGGTCCATTGGTCTATGGTGTTGTTCAAGTCCTCTCTTTCCTTAGTCATCTGGATGTTCAGTCCACTGTTTGCAGGGGAGTATAAAGTCTCCTACTATTATTGTAGTGTTATCTATTTTTGAAAGTGAGGTTTTGAAGCCTCCTACCATTATTGTGTTGCCATTTCTCCTTTCATTTTTGTTAATATTGGCTTCATATATCTGGGACCTCTGATGTTTGGTGTATATATAGTTACAATTGCTATTTCTTCCTGGATAATTGACACTTTCATCATTATATAATGTCCTTCTTTGTCCCTTGTTACAGTATTTGACTTAAATACTTTTGTGTGACCAGGGTATGGCCTCCCCTACTCTCCTTTCATTATCATTTGCATGGAGTATCTTTTTCATTCTTTCCCTTTCAGTCTAGGTGTGCCCTTAGATCTAAAGTGAGTCTCTTAGAATTATAGGATGGATCTTTTTTCCTATTTATTCCATTCTGCCAGTTTTGTCTTTTTATTGGAGACTAATCCAATCACATTTAATTACTAATATGAAAACTATCACTATTGCTATCTTGTTTATTGTTTTCTGTATGTCTTGTAAGTATTTGATATCTTATTTCCTCTTTTGCTGCCTTCCTTTGTGTTTCATTGAGTTTTTTTCTTGTAGTGACAATGCTTTGATTCCTTTCTTGTACGCTTTTGTATATAATCTATAGTTATTTTCGTGGTTACCATGGGAATTACATAGAGCATCTTTCCCACCTGTTGTGATGGGGCTAACTTAAAAAACTGAAAGTCTGAACAATCATTGCCATTGTCCTGCTCTGTGTCTAGCACTGAACCATCAGTTGGCCCATGTGGAGATCCCTGTCCCTCAGTGACATCCCAACAAAATGACTCTTTCTGCCTGCACCAACTTTTCCCAATCTCATGACCATGCACACGAGATTGGGGGGAATGGGGTTCTTGCACATGGATTCCAGAATTGCTGGATTCTAGGTGATGTGATTACCAGCCTGGCAGACTTACTTCCAAAGAGGGCTATTGCAATCTACACAGTTTCCAGAAAGCAGTATAACATGTAAATTCCTGTTTTATCCACTAAAGTCCTCCCCATCCCAATGGCCAGAAAGGAAGGGGAAGAGAAGACATCAGGAACAGTGACAAAAGGCCTCATTTGGCTTCCACTCCACCCTGACACCCTTCCCTACTCAACCTAATGATAAATGAAAGATCTCCTTTCACTCCTACTGTATCAAACCTTCTTCTTGAGACCCTAAAAAGAATAGCACATTGTCTCCCTTGGCTTTGCTGTTCTCCTCATGCTTCTTCCAGCAGTGGTCCCAAAGGGCAGATTGTGCGAGACATGTCTGGGGAGGCTGCACTACTGGACTCAGAGTTAGCACTTATTGTTTGCCAGACTGAGGGCACTTAGGCCACCTTGGAATGACCCTGTGTTGCATTAGCAAGGGCTGAGCAACCAACAGTGCATTACTGGATAGGCCCACCAGGAGACGCAGTGGACCTGACCCTGCAGAATCTGGGACTATAGGTGTGTCTGGGCTTCTGGCCCGACCCTTCCTGTGGTCCCTGAAAAGTAGATTCAGGTCTTCAGTGATATCAAAAAACCCGGGAGAGGGGCACCTGGTGGGTTACTTGAAAGAATATGTGACTCTTGATGTTGGGGGTTGTGAGTTCAAGTCCCATTTTGGGTGTAGAGATTACTCAGAAATAAAATCTTAACAAAAACAAAAAACCTAGGAGAGAAGCACCATGTGTTTCTCTGGCAGGCAGATGACTGCTGAGCCCCAGTCATGGTCATGATGTCATGAGCCCTCTCGCAGAGGCCAAAGCTATCTGTGGAAATGGCAGGTGCTGGGTGCTGTGCTGGTGGCATGAGAAGCTCAGGCTCTGGGCCCTCCACCAGTGTGGAAGCCTCTCTTTGTGTGACCATAAACAATTCAAGTAATCTCTCCCTGAAGGGGTTTACTCATCTTTAAAATGGAGAAAACCACAGTGTCCCCTCACTGGGCATATGGTCAGTAAATGCAGTTGCTGTTAATAAGGAAGGACTATTAGAAACTAATTTCAAAAGTCTGAAGTTTACTGCTTTTAGTCAAGAGAAATGACCAAAATCCATTGACCCACTAGGTCAATGATCCCACTGGGCCCTCTTCAGCATGAACATCTTGACTTTTAGGTTCAGAGAGCACAATGTGTCTCTGATAGAAGACATACCCTCCCCATTTTGCCCTGAGCAGGGAAGGTAGCATTTCCTGGGCTTATGGCCTTACATGATGGTGAGTTCAGAGTTCATCTCCAGAACATCATGAATCTCTAACCCTGCAGAACCTTGACCTCCATATATCCAATCCAACACCACCATCCCCAAGTTAGAGGCCTTGTGTCCATGAAGATGTGGGGTGGGGTCTCCCTGACTACCAGCATTGCATGTGGCCTAGCCCTGTGCTGTGCTGGAAGCATCCCATCTACTATGCTGGGTTCCTAAAGCAGAGCAAGCGCTTGGCAGAAAATCTTGGATCCTATGGACAATTGGACACAGTCTGCAGTGAGTGCTTTACTGGCCCTTACACCTGTGAGGAGCCTTCAAAGGAAGCCCGTCTGTGACAGGGAGTAATGGATTAAGTTATCTTGTGTCCCCAGCAGACAGGTTAATAAACTAAAATACACCTCTCCAAGTCTAGTCAGGCTAGCCACTCCTTCTCCACATGTGACTCCCTTGAACAGAGGATACAGGGTGTACAAAACTCAGGTATGCATGGGGTGAGGGTGGGAGTGGAGGCACAGACTACAAAAGCAAATGGAGGAGGCTGCTGTGGAGGACAGGTTTTGAGTAGACTTCAAGTTGAATTGTTATTCTGCTAATGATCAGAATCATGACCTTGGAACTTCAATTTCTTTATTTGTAAACTGGATCAGAATCCCTTCCTTCTGGAATTGTGGGGAGGCCTTGCACTCATTTGAGAAAACAGCTCAGCCCAAGTGTGGTAGGAAGGGATGCCTGTCTCCCTCTTCCAGCAGCCCCTGGGCTGGACAGAGAGAACCCAAGCAGGCCCTCAAAGAGGCTACCTTTCCATGCCCTCTGCAAAGCTTGGAGTTCTGTGGATAAAGAAGCCCCTTTGGGAAGAAATGCCCAGGATTTAGTGGCTCTGGTGGCATCATCTGGATACGTCAGTATGGGGGGACCTGAAAAACCCTTGGTGAGAACCCTGAGAGCAAGGCTTTTGGAGGCTCTTCCAGATGGGGAACTTGTTAGAAATGCAGATTCTCCAGCCTACCTCAGACCTGTTGAGCCAGTGATTTGTGTCTTATCCAGCCCTCCATCTGAAGGTGTGAATGGCCCAGTAAAGAACATCACAGTAAGGAGGAGTGCCAGCTGAGCTTGCATAAGGAAATCCTTCTCCTCAATCAAGTCTAAATCACAACCTGTAGGTATGGCTGATCTATAGGAAGTCTTGCTTCTGACCAGGCTCTGCCCCATGGCCCCAGGTCTTTGCACTGCAATACCCACTGTCTGGGGTGCCTGCTCCAGTAAGACCTTTCATCCTCAATGGTTCTCTCTATACCATAAAGTGGATAGAGCTGGTGCAGCAGCCAGGGCCTGAGTCAGAGGAAGTGGGAAGGTCTTCAACTCTATAGACAGTAGTGGCCTTGGCAGGAAACCATCACACTGTGGCCTGGGCAAGCCTTGAATTTCCATTTTTCTCTGTAGACACTTTGGTCAGACACAGTAGAAGGCTGCTCCAACAGGAGTATGGCTGCCCTTGGCCATGAGGCCAAGGACCTGGACACTGGACCTGAGGGTCCAGAAGTATTGGGACCCCTTCCTGGGTCTGAGCACCCTATATCCTTGAGTGCTATGACAGAGGCTGGTTGCCTTATTGTGGGATAGGCACCTGCAGAGGGTCTTCATGAAGGAGGACTTGACCCTCCAAGAATGCTCTCAGCCTGGAGGAGGTGGTTGGTGGTGGAGGGAGTCATAAGACCTCAGCCACTGCTGCAGCTCCAGACTTTTAGAATTATGAAGAGATTCTTGTCAGGGTACAGTAGAGGCCTGGGGAAGGGGAATGATCACTCCACTGCTTCCAGGCTGAGAACAGAGTCAGGTGAAACTTAGGCATTGGGTGACCCAGAGGCCCTGGTGCTACAGCTGTCAGAGGTAGTGTTGCCTCTCCTGTAGACACCATGTTCCTTTTTACCTCAGGCTTTGAGGCTTTCAGTTTCAGTCACAGAGTCCCTTCCTCCTTCCTCTACCTGGCCTGCTCACAGACAAGGTCATATATTAAAGAGGCTTAGAGAGAAGACTTCTCCAGGGATGATGTTCAACATAATTTGCCATGGGCCCCAAACCCAGGTTTGTTTGTTTTTGCCAATTTTTATTTATTTCTTTTAAGACAACCTCCTTATAATTTCCAAGGAGAAAATACAAAACAAGAAACAGACTTGAGGTATTGCCCAACAGATAGTCAAGATGTTATAGTAAAGCTGTAATAATTTAATAATTACAACATGATGGTATTGGTACAGAGAAATACAAACTGACCATGTGGTGGAATAGAGCACTCAGCAGCAGACCCTCCCATGGGTGGAAATTTGGTTTGTAAGAGAGGTTGCAGATCAGTGGGCAAAGTGTGGGCTGAGAGATCAATTTGCAAGAGCAATTTGTTATCCGCATGGAAAATAAAATAAAATTGGATCTTTGTTTTAAACCACAAACAAAAATAAACTACCAATGGGCCAAAGATCTACATATGAAAATAAAACATTTAAAACTGTTAGAAAAATCTGGAGGAGGCTATGAGTTTGCTGTAAGGATTTCATAAACAAGACACAAAAATGCAAATCATATAGGAATTTGACAACATCATAAAAAACAGCAACCAGGGGCACCTGGGTGACTTGGTTAACTGTCTGACTTCGGCTCAGGTCATGATTTCATGGCTCATGAGCCAAGCTCTGTGCTGAGAGCTCATGGCCTGAAGCCTGCTTCTGTGTCTTGATTTCTCTCTGCCCCTCCCCTGCTCTCTCTCTCTCAAAAATAAATAAACATTTAAAAATTTTTTAAGAAGAAAACCTAAAAAAGGCAACAAAAACCAAAAGACAGTCCACAAACAGGGAGAAAATAGTAGATTAGTGTACAGAATGCATAATGAAGTTGCGCAAACCAGTAAGAGAAATATAGAAAAATGGGTAAGAGACATAAAAAGACATTTCACAGAAAAGGAAGTGTGGACAACCCAGAATAACATGAAAAATGGTTTGTCTCATTAGTCACAGAGAAATGCCAAGCAAAATGACAATGAAATATTTTATACCCACCAGATGGCCCCAAACAAAAGTTTCTGACAATATGGGAAGTCCTGTTTGCTGTTGGAGGCAGGATCCATCATTGCTAAGACGAGGGCAGTTTGGCAGATGGAGTCAATTTGGGGGATGCACTCCTCACACTCAGTAATCCCAGTCAAATGAGTAGAAAGGTAAGAATAAGGAATTTCACTGGTTGGTGGGAACCATTGTGAGCCATGAACCTAGTTTAAAAGGCCAAGGCCAGCATCCAAAAATGCTGTAGAAGAGAATTGAAAATATCAGCAGTGCACTGAAGGTAGTTAGAGCAAGTATTATTTCATAGAATTCTAATAAACATATGTGTACTGAGTTACAACATAAAACCAATTTTCCTCTGTGAACCACAGCAAAAAACTGTTTGAAAGCCTCTTTTCTGGAGGAAGAGCTGTCTGTGCATCAGGAAATACCAAGTTAGTCACTGCAGCACTTGAAAGAACAAAAAGATCATGAGTAAATGACAGGATGAGCAACAAGAGAATAAATTGGGATAATAAAAATGGGATATTACATAGGGGAAGTACATGAACCAGAAGTGCACCTAACTATGGATATATGTCAGGGACTTAAAGCTGAATGAGAAGAGCAAGTTGCACAGGAATTTCTACAGAATGATACTCTATATGCAAAATATAAAAACTGCAAGTTACAAGGACAGTATATAGTTTAAGAATTAATCTATATTGAGTAAAAGTATGAAGGGATGCATGGTGCTAACAATACATACCAAATTCAGGATAGTAGTTACTCTGGAGGGAGGGAGGTGTAAGCAACTGGGGAGAGGCATATGAGAATGATGTTTTATTTTGTAGGCTAGTGGTAGGCACACAGGTATCCACTGTGCAGTATTTATATGTTTTGGTATCTTTTAAATAGTACTAAATAAATAAAATTCTCTTTAAAAAATCTATCTTCTGGGAGCTTTATCAGTTCTTTACACTGAACAGTCCCTTCTGCCTCAAGGGGAGGTTTCAGGGAACATGTGGGCACCAACCCCTCAAGAAAACAGGAAGGAGATTCTCTACAGAGGCAGAGAAAATGGGACCCTCCCACCTTACTGTCTGCCTTTGTCCCCAGGTCCTCATCTCCTCTGCACTGAGCTCCTGTGTCTCCTTAACCCAACCTGCCATGCCTGCCCATCTCCACACTTCAGCTCATGACCTTCAATCCATAGCCCTGCATTCAGCTGTTATCCTTATCCTTAAAGATGCAGGTTGGGGCCTCCTGGAAACTTCTCCTAAAGAGTATAACTGACCATGACCTTTGGGGGTCCAGGATTCCTCTGTGCACTCCTCCATCAAATCACTTTCCTCCCTGGATATCACTGTCTGTGTGGTGGTCTTCCCAATGGGCCTCCACCCACTGAAAGCAGGGACTATCTAGAAGTTACTTGATGGGCCATCAGCTCCTGCCACATTCAAGTTACTTAGTATACACCAGATGATGAAGGAATGGAATTAAAATGTTCTTTAAAAAAATCAAATTATTCATGTCATTGCGTGCATCTCTGGGTTTGAGGATAAGATGATGAACTATATGGTGGAGGACACAGGTAACTGACCCCCCATTTCCTGAAAAATAGTTGAGTAGTGAAGGCAGGATGGTGGCACAGACAACCTGGATTTCAGAATCCAGCCTATGGTTGGCCAGCATCATGAAACTCCATTGATGATAGTAGAAATGAATCTCCTCCCGTCTTCTCTATCGTTTGTATTTTAGATTTTGGAAAATAATTTCATCTTTGCTTCCTTTCTTAAAAATTAGCTGTCTAGAATCAAGAAGAAAACACTCAGAAATAAATTTAACAAAAAGAAGTGTAAGACTTGTGCATTCACAACTACAAAACATTGTTGAAAACAATCACAGACCTAAATAAATGGAAAGACACCCACGTTTATGAATTAATACACTTAATATGGTAAAGATGGCCATACTCCCCCAAATGATCCATAGATTCAACACAATCCCTGTTGAAATCTTAGCTAACTCTCTTTCTTTTTTCTTTTTGTCAGAAACTGACAAGCTGATCTTAAAGTTTATATGGAAATTCAGGGGCCCAGAATAGCCAAAATCACCTTGAAAGAGAATAACAAATTTGGAGGCTTCACATTGCCTGATTCTAAAACTACTACAAACCTATGGTAATTGAGACAACATGGTACTGGTATAAGTTGAGATCTATAGATAAATGGAATCAAATAGAAGCCAGAAACAAACTCTTAATTTATGGTCAATTGATTTTTAGCAAGCATGCCAAGATAATTCAATGGGAGAAAATCTTTTCACTAAATGATACTGTGATAACTGGATATTCATGTGGAAAAGAATGAAGTTGGATCCCTACCTCATGTCATATATAAAAGTTAACTCTAAATGGATGATAGGCATAAGTGCATAAAAGTATTAAACTCTTAGAAGAAAGCATAGAAGTATATCTTTATGAACTTGGGTTAGGCAATGGTTTCTTATATATGAAAATGAAAGCGTAACAATAAAAGAAAAAAATAGATAAGTTGGATGTCATCAAAATGAAAAACTCGTACTTCAAAGGACACTATCAAAAAAGTGAAAAGACAACATGCAGTATGAGAGTAAATATTTGCAAAATGTATATCTGATAAAAGTCTTGTATCCAAAGTATATAAAGAACTACAATGACAATAAAAAGACAAAATCCAAGTTTAAAAAGGGAAAATCTTTAAACATTTTTTTTTTGGTAATGTTTATTTTTGAGAGAGACAGAGACAGAATATGAGTGGGTTAGGGGCAGAGAGAGAGGGAGACACAGAATCTGAAGCAGGCTCCAGGCTCTGAGCTGTCAGCACAGAGCCCAATGTGGGGATCGAACTCACGAGCTGTGAGATCATGACATGAGCCAAAGTCGGATGCTCAACAGACTGAGCCACCCAGGCGCCCCAGGGAAAAGATTTTAATATACATCTCTCCAAGTGATTAATAAGCACATGAAAATATGCTCAATATCATTAGCTGTCAGGAAAGTCCAAATCAAAATTATAATGAAATATCATTTTATACCCACTAGAATGGCTATAATAAAAAGTGTTGGCAAGGATGTGGAGAAATTGGAACCTACATGCATCACTAGTGAGAATGTATGAAGGTGCAGCTGTTTTGATAAACAGTTTGGCAGTTCCTCAAAATGTTAAACATAGAGTTACTATATGATCTAGTAATTCCATTCCTAGGTACATATCTTAAAAAAATGAAAACATACATCCAACAAAAACTTATCCATGAATATTCATAGCAACATTATTCATAGTAGTCAAAAAGTGAAAGCTACTCAGATGTCCATCAGCTTATGAGTGGATGAATAAAATGTGGTATGACTACAGAATAGAATATTATTCAGTCATAAAAAAGAATGAAATACTGATACATGTGACACCATGGGTGAATCTGAAAACATTATGCTACCTAATGGAAGCTAGTCACAAAAGACCATATACTCTATGATTCTATTTATATGAAATGTCTAGAATAGGAAAACCTGTAAAGAGAGAATATAGATTGATGGTTTCCAGGGGCTGGTGAGAAAAGAGGGTGTCAAGTGATTACTAATAAATATAGGGTTTTTAAAAGAAAGGACAAAAATGTTCTAAAATCAGAACTATGTGAAGGCTGCACATTTCTGTGAATATGCTAAAAAAGCATGGAATTGTCTACTTTAAAAGGGTAACTTTTATGGTATATAAATAATATCTCAATAAAGTTTTTTAAAAAAAAATAGCTGCTAGAATACCAGCCCATGGGGGTGTGGGGCAGGTGTAAGTATTCTACAAGGCCTGGCACAGACCCAGCTGCCTGCTGTGTTACCTCTTGCTGAGTCAAGCACCCTCCTGTGCAGCCCAGATGTTGGGACATACATCATAGGCCAACATGACAATTAGGTGGTTAATACCTCCTTACTAATAGAGTATATTTGCCTTTACTTTACAACCCTATTTAAGTAAACAGGCTTATTTGATTGAAGGTGACTACTAAGGAGTATAAATGGCAGTAAACAGATATTTACTGCTGACTCCATGGCTTGAAGAATTCTCTCAATAGTAACTGTGGCTTGATTGTCACTGTGAGCCTGTTGTCCAGCAGGGCCTGCCTGTGGCCCCGGCTTCCTATGGCTTTACTTTCTGTGCACTGTCTGCTGGCTTACAACCATGAAGGGACAAATGACATCCCAGATGGTGTAAGGACCTTTTCTTCTGGGTTACCTAAACTCAGGCATGGTTGGGTCCAGGCTTTTACCTGATTCCTGTGGTACCAAGCAGGGGCAGAACTGTGTTGTTTGCTGACCAGCTGGTGTATTCCTTGGCTGGAGGAAGGTTCAGGTGTTAAGGCATATCTCTGACCTGGGTCACCCAATCTCTTTGGGCTCAAAATGGAGATAAGCATAGCTACTTTGCAGAGGTGTTGTTAAGAGAGGGCAAACACATGCTCTGGTCCAGACAGATGGCTGGTGCTCAATATGTGAGGTGGTTGTAGTTTTAGACCAGAGTTTCCATGAAAACACAGATCCTTAGTCTTTTCAACTTTTACTGTCAAGTTCAAACCAAGCATGGGTGGTGGAAGAAATTGGAGAAGGCTGGCCCTGCTCTGTGGCTTCAAGTTGACTGTGAATCGTGAAGTCTTTTACTTTTGCAATTCCAGCTTGGAAGCCCCTACCTCAGAACTGTTAGGAGTTCTCTGCCCTCTTTCAGTACCAGCTCTTTTCCATTTTGTTTCTGTCTGACTTTGACCATTTTCCCCTAGATCGTGACCCCTTTTCTAGTAGTGTTAGTGATCAACTTTTAATTAATCGAGTTTGTGCTGTACCCCCAAAGCTCAAGGAACTTGTGTGGAAGGACAAATAATAACTATGGGATGAATTACTTTCTATGTCTACTTCCTTGTCACGCTGTCACCCTTATTTTCTAGCAGCCTGATTATTCAGGAATTGGCAGAGACCTCTCAGGGTATCCTGGGGCTCCTAAAAGGCTAGTGAAATTCATTACCACCTCATGGATTGGAGAAAAAGATGTGTGAGTAATGTCCAAGGAACCCTCCCTGGGACACCTAGCAGGTGTCTCCTAGTTGTGCTTCTGATAGCTGTACTCAAGGAATTCAGGTTTGAATTGATTAGAAAGGACCAGAGCACACCACCAGAAACTCCAACTCTACAAGCATCATAATGGCAATAAATGCATATCTTTCAGCCTCACTCTAAATGTCAATAGACTCAATGCTCCAATCAAAAGACATAGGGTAACAGAATGGATAAGAAAACAAGACCCATCTATATGCTGTTTACAAGAGACCCACTTTAGACCTAAAGACACCTACAGATTGAAAATAAGGGGATGGAGAACCATCTATCATGCTAATGGTCAACAAAAGAGAGCCGGAGTAGCCATACTTACATCAGACAATCTAGACTTTAAAATAAAGACTGTATCAAGAGATGCAGAAGGGCATTATATCATAATCAAGGGGTCTATAGACCAAGAAGACCTAACAGTTGTAAACATTTATGCACCAAATGTGGAGCACCCAAATATATAAATCAATTGATCACAAACATAAAGAAACTCATTGATAGTAATACCATAATAGTAGGAGACTTCAACACCCCACTCACAGCAATGGACAGATCATCTAATCAAAAAATCAACAAGGAAACAATGGCTTTGAATGGCATGTTGGACCAGATGGACTTAACAGATATATTCAGAATATTTCACCCTAAATCAGCAGAATATACATTCTTCTCCAGTGCACATGGAACGTTCTCCAGAATAGACCATATACTGGGACACAAACCAGCCCTAAGTAAGTACAAAAAGATTGAGATCATACTGTGCATATTTTCAGACCACAATGCTATGAAACTTGAAATCAACCACAAGAAAAAATTTGGAGACTGAAGAACATCCTACTAAAGAATGAATGGGCTAACCAAGCAGTTAAAGAAGAAATTAAAAAGTATATGGAAGTCAATGAAAATCATAACACCACAACCCAAAACCTCTGGGACACAGCAAAGGTGGTCATAAGAGGAAAATATATAGCAATCCAGGCCTTCCTAAAGAAGGAAGAAAGATCTCAGATACACAACCTAACGTTACGCCTTAAGGAACTGGAAAAAGAGCAGCAAATAAAACCCAAAACCAGCAGAAGACAGGAAATAATAAAGATTAGAGCAGAAATTAATGCTATCAAAACCAAAAAAAAAAAAAAAAAAAAAAACCAAAAAACAAAAACAGTAGAACAGCTCAATGAAACCAGAAGCTGGTTCTTTGAAAGAATTAACGAAATTGATAAACCACTAGCCAGTTTGATCAAGAAGAAAAAGGAAAGGACCCAAATAAGTAAAATCAAGAATGAAAGAGGAGAAATCACAACCAACAGAACAGAAATAAAAACAATAATAAGAGAATATTATGAGCAATTATATGCCAATGAAATGGCAATCTGGAAGAAATGGACAAATTCCTAAAAACATATAAACTACCAAAACTGAAACAGGAAGAAATAGAAAATTTGAACAGACCCATAACCAGTAAGGAAATCGAATTAGTAATCAAAAATCTGCCAAAAAACAAGAGTCCAGGGCCAGATGGCTTTCCAGGGGAATTCTACCAAACATTTAAGGAAGAGTTAACACCTAGTCTCTTGAAACTGTTCAAAAAAATAGAAATGAAGGAACACTTCCAAACTTTTTTATGAAGCCACCATTACCCTGATTCGAAAACCAGACAGAGACCCCACTAAAAAGGAGAACTATAGACCAATTTCCCTGATGAACATGGATGCAAAAATCTTCAACAAGACATTAGCCAACTGGATCCAACAATACATTAAAAAATTATTCACCACGACCAAGTGGGATTTACATCTGGGATGCAGGGCTTGTTCAATATCCGCAAAACAATTAACGTGATTCATCACATCAATAAAAGAAAGGACAAGAACCATATGATCCTCTCAATAGATGCAGAGACATTTGACAAAATACAGCATCCTTTCTTGATAAAAACCCTCAAGAAAGTAGAGATAGAAGGATCATACCTCGAGATGATAAAAGCCAAATACCAGCGACCCAACGCTAATATCATCCTCAATGGGGAAAAACTGAGAGCTTTCCCCCCAAGGTCAGGAACAAGACAGGGATGTCCACTCTTGGCACTGTTATTCAACATAGTATTGGAAGTCTTAGCCTCTGCAATCAGACAACATAAAGAAATAAAAGGCATCCAAATCGGCCAAGAGGAGGTCAAACTTTCCCTCTTTGCAGATGACATGATACTCTATATGGAAAACTCAAAAGATTCCACCAAAAAACTGCTAGAACTGATTCATGAATTGAGCAAAGTTGCAGGATATAAAATCAATGCACAGAAATCGGTTGCATTCCTATACACCAACAATGAAGCGACAGAAAGAGAAATCAAAGAATCGATCCCATTTACAGTTGCACCAAAAACCATAAAATACCTAGGAATAAATCTAACCAAAGAGGTGAAAAATCTACACACTGAAAACTATGGAAAACTTATGAAAGAAATTGAAGAAGACACAAAGAAATGGAAAAAGATTCCATGCTCCTGGATAGGAAGAACAAATATTGTTAAAATGTCTATACTACCCAAAGCAATCTACATATTCAACACAATCTCTATCAAAGTAACATCAGCATTCTTCACAGAGCTAGAACAAATAATCCTAAAATTTGTATGGAACCAGAAAAGACCCCGAATAGCCAAAGCAATCTTGAGAAAGAAAACCAAAGCAGGAGACATCACAATCCCAGATTTCAAGCTATACTACAATGCTGTAATCATCAAGACAGTATGGTACTGGCACAAGAACAGACACTCAGATCAATGGAATAGAATAGAGAACCCAGAAATGGACTCACAAACATATAGGCAACTAATCTTTTACAAAGCAGGAAAGAATATCCAATGGAATAAAGGCAGTCTTTCAGCAAATGGTACTGGGAAAACTGGACAGTGACATGCAGAAGAATGAACCTGGACCACTTTCTTACACCATACACAAAAATAAACTCAAAGTGGATGAAAGACCTCAATGTAAGACAGGAAGCCATCAAAATCTTCAAGGAGAAAGCAGGCAAAAGCCACTTTGATCTTGCCCGCAGCAATTTCTTACTCAACAGATCTCCAGAGGCAAGGGAAACAAAAGAAAAAATGAACTATTGGGACCTCATCAAAATAAAAAGCTTCTTTACAATGAAGGAAACAATCAGCAAAACTAAAAGACAACTGACAGAATGGGAGAAAATTTTGCAAATGACATATCAGATAAAGGGTTAGTATCCAAAATCTACAAAGAACTTATCAAACTCAACACCCAAAAAACAAATAATCCAGTGATGAAATGTGCAAAAGACATGAATAGACACTTCTCCAAAGAAGACATCCAGATGGCCAACGGACACATGAAAAAATGCTCAACATCACTCATTATCAGGGAAATACAAATCAAAACCACAATGAGATACCACCTTACACCTGTCAGAATGGCTAACATGAACAACTCAGGCAACAACAGATGTTGCTGAGGATGCAGAGAAAGAGGATCTCTTTTGCATTGTTGGTGGGAATGCAAGCTGGTGCAGCCACTCTGGAAAACAGTATGGAGGTTTCTCAAAAAACTAAAAATAGAACTATCCTACAACCCAGCAATTGCACTACTAGGCATTTATCCAGGGGATACAGGTGTGCTGTTTTGAAGGGACACATGCACCCCCATGTTTAAAGCAGCACTATCGACAATAGCCACAGTATGGAAAGAGCCCAAATGCCCATCAATGGATGAATGGATAAAGAAAATGTGGTATATATATGTGTGTGTGTGTATATATATATATATGTATATATATATATATATATATATATATATATATATATATATATACATATACATATACATATATATATATACAATGGAATATTACTCAGCAATCAAAAAGAATGAAATCTTGCCATTTGCAACTACGTGGATGGAACTAGAGGGTATTATGCTAAGTGAAATTAGTCAGTCAGAGAAAGACAAAAATCATATGACTTCACTTATATGAAGACTTTAAGAGACAAAACAGATGAACATAAGGGAAGGGAAACAACAATAATATAAAAACAGGGAGGGGGACAAAACAAAAGAGACTCATAAATATGGAGAACAAACTGAGGGTTTCTGGAGGGGTTGTGGGAGGGGGAATGGGCTAAATGGGTAAGGGGCATTAAGGAATTTACTCCTGAAATCATTGCTTGACTGTATACTAACTAATTTGGATGTAAATTTTAAAAAATAAAAAATAAAGTTAAATTACAAATAAAAAAATTCTTTAAAGAAAATTTATTATGGATCTTAAATTTGAATTTTATATAATTTCACATATCATGAAAGGATTCTTTGTATTTTGTCAACCATTTAAAAAACATAAAGACCAAGTAACATAAGTGACATTCATCTTCTATCCTCCCATGAATGAAGATTAACAATTTAAAACCACAAGATCAACCATTTAAAAACATAAAGACCAAGTGACATGAGTGACATTCAGCTTCTGGTCTCCCATGAAGATCAACAATTAGACAGATATCCACAGCATAAACAGCTCTAGAAGATCTCTGGAGTCCACTTAAGAAACTTTAGCAACAGAGTGGGATAAAAGCCTGAGAAGAACTGCAAAAGAAGAGAAGGAAAACAGCTTCAGTTTGCCTGCATCATCCCGTTCCCAAAGTAAGCATTGCTCAGTACCAAGGGAGAATTTCTTCACTAGAAAGAACTCTTCTCACCAGAAAGGGTAGAGTGAGCACCAGCATTCCCAGCCTTTTGGAGAACCACACAAAGGTCTCGCTTTGGTTTTATGCAGCTCAGATTGGCAAAGCTGAGATGTATGGGAATGGCTAAGAACAAGGGAAAAAATGCAGAGGCTATCAATAGCTAGGAACAAGGAAGAAAAGAAAGGGCTACCAATAGTAGCCATGATGAAGGAGCACTTGTAGTTCACAGTGACCTGCTGTGCAAACAAACCCAGCAGATTTTGTCACTGAAAAAACAAACAGTCAGCAAAACCACCCTGGGCCCTCTGCAGACTTCACCAGCTTTTGCACAACAGGTATTTATGTCTGTTGACACTTGAGTCCCTCCTTACTTTCTCCACCCCCTACCTTTAGAACCTAAGAACTGCAATGGCAGACAGACCAGGACATTGTGGCTGCACAGCACAAGACACCAGCCTAAACACCCACAGCTGACCATCCTCCTCTGTATGCTTGTGCTCAGGGCTAACCTCTCTAGCTATGTCCCTGCATGCCTACAGCCCAACTTCCATCACCAGCCTCTATTACTGTATACATTGAGCAGCCAGGGAGAGCATGCTGACAACCTGGGCAACTACAACTGCCAGTGAGCCTATACTTGGCTCCGGCCTTTTTTTCTTTCATTTGCCCCCATTACTAGGTGTGTTTCTGCACCTTGCACCTAGGCACCTACAGGTAATCCCTGCAGCCAAGTCTCCAGCCACCATTGTTGCCTGCTCACTGGAACTGGAGGTATACTAAGGACCCAAAAACCCTGAAACACTTCCTGCAGTGCTCACCAAAACCACATGGTTATCAATGATGTGGACTCCAGTAGCCTTAGCTGAAGAGACATCATGCACCTTTGGACCTATGCCATCATATGCCCCCACACTTGGCACCCTGCACCACTAGACCCAGGGGTACAGTATATTCCAACATGCCCCCACCTGCAGGTGAAAGTCTTCCCTTACCAGAGTCATTTCATAAAGTTTGGAAGAGGAGACTATTTCTTCAAATGTACAGATACCTTTGCAAATCTACAGGGGTAATGAAGAATCAGGGAAACATGACTCCACCAAAGCAATACAGTAAACCTCCTATAACTGTCACCAAAGAAATGGAGATCCAGAAATTCAAAATAAAATTTCTAAAGATGCTCAGAGAGCTACAAGTGATATAGATAAATGATTCAATGACATCAGGGAAACACTATGAGAACAAAATGAGAAGATTAACAAAGAAATAGAAGACATAAAAAAGAACCAAACCAAAACTTTGGATATGAAGAATACAGCGATTGAAGAATTCAATATAGAGATTCAACAACAATTAAACCAAACAGAAGATGTGATTAGAAAGCTAGAAGATAAGATCAGTTGAAATTATCCAATAAGAGGGGCAAAAAGAAAAAGAAGAATGAAAAGGGATGAAGAAAGCCTACATGACTAGTGGGATACCATCAAGATAAATAATGTAATTATCATTGGAGTTCCAGAGAGAGAAGAGAGGAAAAAGGGGGTGGAAATAAAGCCTGAGATATTTCCATACCTGGGGAGAGATTTGGATAAGCTAATAGGTCACCCCCAAAATTTCAATCCAAAATAATCTTCTCTAGGACACATCATAATCACACTGTCTAAAATGAAAGACAGAATTTTAAAAGCAGCAAGAAAAAACAATTTTCTCATATAAGGGAATTCCATAAGGCTACTAATGGAGTTTTCAGCAAAAATCTTGCATGCTAGAAGATATTGGGATGACATATTAACAATGTGGCAAGAAAGAAACTGCCAATCAAGAATACATTACCCACAAAAGTTGTCCTTCAGAAATGAAGGTTAGAGAAAGACTTTTCCTAACAAACAAAAACTGAAAGAGTTAATCACAACTAGATCTGTCCTACAAGAAATGCTGAAAAGAGTTTTTCAAGCTAAAACAAAATGATATTAATTATTTACATGAAAATATAAAACACATTGTTGAAGACAAGCATACTCAAGCAGATTCAGAATACTCTAATACTGTGATGTGGTGTTGTGTTAACTATTAAACTCTAGTATAAGCCCAGAACAAAATGGTTTCACTGGTGAATCCCACCAAATATTTGAAGAAAAACTAACAACAAACTCTTCTCAAGCTCTTCCAAAAAAAAATTCAAGAAGAGGTAACACTCCCAAAGCCACTTACAAGGCCACCATTACTCTAATACCAAAGCCAGATAAGGGATCTACAATAAAGGAACATTACAGGTCAATTTCCTTTATGAATATAGATGTAAAATTTTTCAACATAATTTGAGAAAACGGCCCACCATGATCAAGTGAGATTTATCTCTGGGATGTAAATATGTTTTAACATATACAAATAAACAGATGTAATATATCAAATTAATACCATGAAGGATAAAAATTATATAATTACCTCAGTAGATGCAAAAAAATTTGACAAAATTCAACATCCTTTTGTGAAAATACACAAAGCTGTGTATAGAAAGAACATACCTCAACGTAATGAAGGCCACATGTGACAAACCCTCAGCTAACATCATACTCAACAGTGAAAAATTGAAAGCCTTTCCTCTAAGATCAGGAAAAAGACAAGGAGGTCCACCTCACCACTTTTATTCAACATAATACTGGAAATCTTGTAGCGAAATCAGACAAGAAAAAGAAATAAAAGACCTATAAATCAGAAAGGAAGAAATAAATCGTCTCCTTTTTTTGCTGATGATATGACCTCATATATAAAAAATCATAATATTCCACCAAAAATTGTTAGAACTAATCAATGAATTCAGTAAAGTTACAGGGTATAAATCAACATACAAAAATAAGTTGCAAAAAAATAAGTTGTATTCATGTGTAATAATGTTGAAACATTTGAAAAAGAAATAAAACAATTTCATTCACAACAGTATCAAAAGCATAAAAATACTTAGGAATAAATTTAACCAAGGAGGTAAGAGATATGTACACTGAAAACTATAAAACACTGATGAGGGGTGCCTATGTGGCTCAGTCAGTCAAGCATTCAACTTCAGCTCAGGTCATGATCTCAGGTTTGTGGGTTCGAGCCCCACGCCGGGCTCTGTGCTGACAAGTCAGAGCCTGGAACCTGCTTCAGATTCTGTGTCTTCCTTTCTCTCTTTTCCCCTCCTCTGTTCATGCTCTGTCTCTCAAAACTAAATAAACATTAAAAAAACAACAAAAAAACCACAGATGAAAGAAATTGAAGTAGATATGAACAAATGGAAAGATATCCTATATTCATGATTCAGAGAATTACTGTAATTAAAATGTCCATACTACTCAAAGCCCTCCACAGATTCAATGCAATTACTATCAAAATTCCAATGATATTTCTCATTGAAATAGACAAAAAATAACCTTAAAATTTGTATAGGAAGCACAAAATCCCCAAATAGTCAAAAGAATCCTAACAAAGAAGAAAAAATCTGAAGACATCACACTTCATGATTTCAAACTATACTAAAAAGCTATAGAAAACAAAACAATATAGTTCTGGCATAAAAATAGACACAAAGACCAATAGAACAGAATCAAAGCCCAGAAATAAAGACTTGCATTTACAGTCAACTAATGTTTGACAAGCCAAGAATACTCAGTGGGGAAATGTTCATCTCTTCAGTGAACAGTTTTGGGAAAACTGGATAACCACATGCAGAAGAATGGATCACTACCTTACACCACTCACAAAAATAAAAAAAAATAAATGAGTTCAAAGCTTAAATGTAGGACATGAAACCATAAAACTCTTAGGAAAAAAACATAGCGAAAAAGCTTATCAATATTCGTGTTGGCAATAATTTTTTGGATATGACACCAAAAGCACCAGCCCCAAAAGCAAAAATTAATAAGTGAGACTACATTAAACTAAAAATTTTCTGTATGGCAAAAGAAACAATGAAATGAAAAGGCAACCTATGTAATGGGAGAAAATATTTATAAAATATATAGACTCATACATAACTCAATTGAAAAAAACCCCCACAAATAACCCAATTTTAAAAAGGGCAAACAACCTAAATAGACATTTTTTCCAAAGAAGATATTCAAATGGCCAACAGGTAAACAAAAACATGCTCAACATCAATAACCTTCAAGGAAATACAAATCAAAACTACAATGAGATACCACCTGTTAGCTATAATTAAAAAAAAAAAAACAGTTAACAAGTGTTGGTGAAGACATGGAGAAAAGGGAACTCTTGTGCACTAATGGTGGGAATGCAAACTGGTATAGCCACTATGGAAAACAGTATGGAGCCTTCTCAAAAAATTAAAAATACAACCACCAGGGGCGCCTGGGTGGCTCAGGTCATCATCTCACAGCTCATGAGTTTGAGTCCCACATCAGGCTCTGTGCTGGGATCTCGGAGCCTGGAGCCTGCCTCGGATTCTATATCTTCCTCTTTCTCTGCTCCTTCCCTGCTTGTACTCTCTCTCTCTCTCAAAAATAAATAAACATTAAAAAATTATTTTAACGTTTATTTATTTTTGAGAGACAGAGAGAGACAGAGCATGAGTAGAGGAGGGCCAGAGAGAGAGGGAGACACAAAATCTTAAGCAGGCTCCAGGCTCTGAGCTGTCGGCACAGAGCCTGACACGGGACTTGAACTCACGAACCATGAGATCATGACCTGAGCTGAAGTCGGATGCTTAACCAACTGAGCCACCCAGGCACCCCCCAAAATTATTTTAAATAGAACTACCATTGATCCACTTTTGCATACATATCCAAATAAATGAAAAGATAACCAACCTCAAAGAGATATCTGTACCACATGCACATTACAGTATTATTCACAATAGCCAAGACACAGAAACAACCTAAGTGTCTGTTAACAAATGAATGGATAAAGAGGTGGTATATGTACAATGGGATATTATTCAGCCATAAGAAAGAAAGAAATCTTGCCATTTATGACAATATGGATAAGATTTGAAGGCATTGTTATGTGAAATAAGACACAGAAAGATAAATATATGGTATCACTCATACATGGAATCTAAAAAAGTTGAACTCCTATACAGAGAAAGAGTAGAATGATGTGGAAATCAGGGACTGGGGGTTAGGAGGAATGGGGAGATATTAGGAAAAAATGTACAAACTTCCAGTTATAAAATAACTAAGTTCTGGGGATCTAATGTGCAGCATGGTGATTACTAATAATAATTACCAACACTGTATTATATACCTCAAAGGTGCTTAAGAGATTAGATATTAAATATTCTCACTACAAGAAATATCATTCCAATATTAGTATATGTGCTGCCAAAGTGAGCAACTCACCACAAAAAATAAATGGTAATAATTATGTGATGTGATAGAGGTGTTGGGTAACACTATGATGGTAGTCATTTTGAAATATATAAATGTATCAAATTAACACCTTGTAGTTCTTAAAGTTACACAATATAATATGTCAATTGTATTTCCATAAAGCTGGAAAAAATTATCAGTAGCAAATAAAAAAGAAAAAAATTAAAACACAAAAACTATTCTTAGTTTGTGGGCCATGCAGAAAGTCTGAAAAACAGGCTCTTCTGAGCATTTGTTAAGTCAAGAACTATCTGGGCTTCTGCCTAAAGGTCTGACCAGGAGGCCCAGGTGAGGCTGAAGCACCTCAAGTCCTAATCAGTTACCCAAGATTCTTGTACAGCTAGCCCAAAACTGTGCATTCAAAATCACTGTGGCTTGTGAGGGAGAGTCATTGAAAGTTTCTATTCAGGGGAGTGATGTTGAGAAAATCTCCCAGGCTGAAGTATAGAGGATAGACTGAAAGAGGCAGAACCAAAGGCAAGAAGCCCCATTAAAAGTCTGTAACCAAGGGTGGAAAAAAGGCTGTGACCAGGCTCTAGGAACAACACCAGAGTCTTGTAGCACAGTAGTGCTGGAAAGACCAACAGAGGCAGAGGATGGGGTGACAGATAAATGTTTGAGAGGGAGAATAGATGAACTGATAGAACTTGTCTGGATATAACATGTTGGACAGACAGAGTAGGTTTAGAATGCCCTGTGAGACTGAGGACATGGGAACAGTGAAAAGAGCAGTTCAAAGTGAAGATGCTAAGCTCAGGTTGGAACGTGTGGAACATGGAGGTATCTGTGGGATAGCCTGTGATACTGAGTTCCATGATGAAAATTGATGTTGACTCCAGGGATAATAGGGATCCATTGAAAGTCCTTGAAGTAGCAATGCAACATGGAGAATTTAGAGTTTAAGGAAGGTTACATTGATGTGGAAATTGCACTGTAGATGGGGTACACAGGAAAGAGGTCAAACATCTAGCCGGTGATGGGGCTTGTCCAAGTGAGAGGTGGTGTGTACTGAAGCTGGGGAACAGCAGGGTGCTGCTAAGTGCTATCTCTAAGGAAGAATATTAATAGGATTTGTGAGCTCCTTTGTAATGAACAAAAAAGTACTTATTAATTCATCTTGATTACAAACCCACCCATTCACACTTGAGATCTTAAAGTGGGGCCACTGTGTGCCTGACCAAGATGGGACAGCCATGTTGGGATAATGCCTACTGGTTCCATCCATCTTTCATCTTCTAGAAGCTGGCTGATAGACTATACTTGAATTCTGGCAGATGCTTCTTTGACTTTTGCTCAACAGTCCTACTCTTACCTTGGCTTCCCAGTTGTGCTTTCCTAGAAATCATGGCCACAAGAAACCAGACCCTGACCCCTTTGTGCCCAGGGCTGGACTAGCTGACAGTGCATGTTATTTCTTCATGCTCATGGGCCCTTCTATCCGTCTCTGCTATGGCTGCCATGTTAGAGAACAAGCCAGGAGACATGTCTGTTCATTGCAGGCTCCACATCAGGGCCTAGTTTGAGGAAACCTCTCCAAAACCACTTTGTTAATGACATAAATAAAAAATCAACCTGGCGTAGACTTTTGAGTGAGATTGGATTGGTGAAAATCATCTAAATTGTTTTGAACCAAACCTTGCTTAACCAAGTCTTATTACTTAAGATAATGATCAAGCTGGCTAGAGCTGTTAAAATATGGAAGAAATAGAAAATTATAAGCCCCAAATACTGTGATTCTGTCTTGGTTAAAATTGTAAACACAAAGGTCATGGTAATATTTAAAGAGAAAACCTGAGGGAGAAAAAAAAAGGATTGATAACTTGTGTGCTTCTGGGAATGCCAGCTGTCTCAGTGTGTTCAGGATGCCATAATAAAATACCAGACCCTATGGCCTAAACAATTTATTTTCTCAGTTTGGAAAAGACTAGAAGTCCAAGGTCAAGGTGTAGGCAGGTTTGGTTTTTCCTGAAGCCTCTTTCCTTGGCTTGTGAATGGCTGTCTTCTTCCCTGTATTCTCACATGTCTTTCCTCTGTGCATACACAACCTTAGTGTCTTTTCCTCTTCTTATAAGGACATCAGTCAGATTGGATTAGAGCCCACCCTAACAGCCCCATTTTACCTTAATTATCTCATAAAGGCTCTATCTCCAAATACAAGTCATAAATGGAGTTACAGCCTCAACATGTTAATGGGGGGAAGAGGAAGAAGACACTTTAGTCCATGAAACCAACCCTTTGAAATAGAATAAGAAGGTTGAGAAATACTTACTAGTTATCATTAAGGTGCATGGGATAAAAATCTTATCCTTTAAATACTTTATTTAAAAAAATTCTTATACAGTACTTATTATAAGTCAGGTACTGGTTCTAGAAATTTACACATATTAATTCATAAGGTGAAGGACCTATTAAAGGTCAATTTGAATATTTTTTCCATCTTGTCACGATAAATTGATACACCAGCTGCATCATTTACTACAAAGAACAAAGAAGTCCCTGGTAATAATGATGAGTATTACATCTACATCCAGATCCTAAGGTCTGTAACTTGTGTCCTTGAGACCCTGGATAATTGTTATAGGAAACTGGATTTCTCAGAATGTTTACTATAGACAATTGTATCAACTCACTCCAAGTTATACACTATATTTGTTTCAGGAAATTAAATTTACTCACCAACTTTGTTGTGATTAACCCACTATCGCCTCATCCTTCATTGTATTAATTTGATATATTACATTATATTGATATATTACACCAAGATACTGGCAAATTGAATTCAACAGTACATTAAAATAATTATTTACCATGATCAAATGGGATTTATTCTTGGACTGCAGGGCTGGCTCCGTATTTGCAAATCTATCAATGTTATACATCACATTAATAAAAGAAAGGATAAGAACCATATGATCCTGTCAATAGATGCAGGGAAAACATTTGACAAAATACAACATCTATTCTTGATAAAACGTCTCAACAACATAGGAATACATTGAATATACCTCATTAAGGCCATATACGAAAGACCCACAGCTATATCATCCTCAGTGAGGAAAAACTAAGAGCCTTTCCACTACAGTCAGGAAAATATAAGGATGTCCACTCTCACCATTACTATCTAACAGAGCACTGGAAGTCTTAGCCTCAACAAGCAGACAAAATGTTTGTTCTTCTGATCTATGAGCATGGAATGCTTTTCCATTTTTGTGTCCTCTTCAATTTCTCTCATAAGCTTTCTATGGTTTTCAGAGATCTTTTACCTCTTTAGATTTATTCCTAGGTATCTTATTGTGCTTGGTTCAATTGCAAATGACGTTGATTTCTTGATTTCTTTTTCTGCTGCTTTGTGTACAGAAATGCAACCGATTTCTGCATGTTGATTTTATATCCTGAGTCTTTGCTGAATTTGTATATTAGTTCTAGCAATTTTTTTGGTGGAGTCTTTTGAGTTTCTACAAAGAGTATCATCATCTGAGAAGTTTGACTTCTTCCTGCTGATTTAGATGCAATATATGTATGTATGTATGTATGTATGTATGTATGTATAAATGTATGTCTGACTGCTTCCCCTGGAAAGCCATTTGGCCCAGAAGTCTATTTTGTGGGAGATTTTTGATTACTGATTCAATTTCTTTGCTGGTTATATGTCTGTTTAAATTTTCTATTTCTTCCTGTTTGAGTTTTGGTAGTTTGTGAGTTTCTAGGAATTTGTCCATTTCTTCCAGATTGCCCAGTTTGTTGACATATAATTTTTCATAGTACTCTCCTTCAATTGTTTGTATTCTGTGGTGTTGGTTGTGATATCTCCTCTTTCATTTGATTTTATCTATTTGAGTTCTTTTTATTTTCTTTTTGATTAGCCTGGGTAGGGTGTTACCAGTTATTTTATTCTTTCAAAGAACCAGCTCTTTGTTTTGTTAATTTGTCCTACCGTTTGTTTTGTTTGTTTCTGTATCATTTATTTCTGCTCTAATCTTTATTTCCCTTCTTCTGCTGGCTTTCAGCTTTATTTGCTGTTCCTTTTCTAGCTCATTCAGGTTGTATAAGATTAGGTTGTATATTTGGAATCTTTCTTGTTTCTTGAGATAGGCCTGAATTGCAATATACTTACCTCTTAGGAGCACCTTTGCTGCATCCCAAAGGTTTTGGACTGTCTTGTTTTCATTAACATTTGCTTCCATGTATTTTTTTTTCCTTAATTTATTGTTAACCATTCATTCCTTAGTAGGAGTTCTTTAACCTCCATGTATTTGAGGGGTTTCCAATTTTTTTTTCTTGTGGTTGACTTCAACTTTCATAGCATTGTGATCTGAAAATATGCATGGAATGATCTCGATCTTTTTGTACTTTTTAAGGACTGATTTGTGACCAAGTACGTGATCTGTTCTGGAGAATGTTCTATGTGCACTTGAAAAGAATATGTATTTTGTTGCTTTAGGATGAAATGTTCTGAATATATCTGTTAAGTCCATCTGGCCCAGTGTGACATTGAAAGTCATTGTTTCCTTGTTGATTTTCTGCTTAGATGATCTATCCATTGTTTTAAGTGGGATGTTAAAGCCCCCTAATGTTATTGTATTATTATCAATGAGTTTCTTTATGTTTGTGATTAATTGATTTATATATTTGGGTTCTTTCAAGTTGGGGGCATAAATATTTACAATTGTTAGATCTTGGTGGATAGGTCCCTTAATTACCATATAATATCCTTCTTCATCTCTTGTTACAGTCTTTGTTTTAGGGACACCTGGGTGACTCAGTCAGTTAAGCATCCAACTTTGGCTCAGGTCATAATCTCTCAGTTCTTGAGTTTGAGCCCCACATTGGGCTCTGTGTACAGCTCAGATCCTGGAGCCTGCTTCAGATTTGCTGTTTTCCTCTCTCTGCCTCTCCCCTGCTTGTGCTTTCTCTCTCTCTCTCTCTCAAAAAGAAATAAACATTAAAAAATTTTAAATCTGACTTATCTGATGTAAGTATGGCTATTCAGGGTTTTTTTTTAATGTCCATTAGCATGATAGACAGTTCCCCATCCCCTTACTTTCAATCTGCAGGTGTCTTTAGGTCTAAAATGAGTCTCTTGTAGGCAACATATAGATGGATCTTGTTTTTTTTTTTTTAATCCATTCTGATACCCTATGTCTTTTGATTGGAGCATTTAGTCCACTTCCATTCAGAGTGATTATTGAAAGATATGGATTTAGTGCTATTTTGTTACCTGTAGAATTGGTGTTTCTGACCCTTTTTAGTCTTTGTTGTTTTTGGTCCCTTTTTGTTTTTCTCCACTCAAAGAGTCCCCCTTAAAATTTCTTGTGGGCTAGTTAAGTTGTCACAAACTCCTTTTGTTTTTGTTTGTCTGGAAAACTCTTTATCTCTCCTTCTATTTTGAATGACAGCCTTTCTGGATAAAGAATTCTTGGCTACATATTTCCCCCATCCAGCATGTTGAATATATCCTGCCACTCCTTCTGGCTTGCCAAGTTTCTGTGGACAGATCTACCTTGAACCTCATCTGTCTTCCCTTGTAGGTTAAAGACTTTTTTCTCTTGCTTTTTTCAGAATTCTTTCCTTGTCTGTGTATTTTGTGAATTTGATTCTGATATGTCTTCGTGATGGTTGGCTTTTGTTGAATTTAATGCAAGTTTTCTGTGCTTTTTGGATTTTGATATCTGTGTCCTTTCCAAGAATAAGGAAGTTTTCAGCTATAATTTGCTCACATAAACATTTTGCCCCCTTTTCTCTCTCTTCATCTTATGGGACTCCTGTGATACAAATGTTATTACATTTTAATAAATTGCTGAGTTCCCTAAGTCTGCCTTTGTGATCTCTGACCTTTGTTTGCCTCTCCTTTTCAGTCTCAATATTTTCCATACTTTTACCTTCTATATCGCTAATTCGCTCCTCTGCCTCATCCACCCTCGTTTTTATGGCCTCCAATAGTGTTTGCATCTCAGTTATAGCATTTTTAATTTGGCCTGAGTAGATTTTAGTTCTTTTATGTCTGCATAAAGGGATTCTCTGGTGTCTTCTATGCTTTTTTCAAGCCCAGATAGTATCCTTATAATCGTTGTTTTAAATTCTAGTTCAGACATCTTACTTATATCTGCATTGATTAAGTCCCTGGCCATCATTTCTTCCTTTTCTTTATTTTGAGGTGAATTCTTCTGTCTTGTCATTTTGGAGGAAGAAAAACAATAACAACAATAATAGAATGAAATAAAAATTTAAAAATTAAAAAAAATCAAATAAAGGAAGCTAGATCCTAGGTGTGTTTTCGTGTGCTTGTTAAGAGAAGCTTAATAGAAAAAAAAAAGAAGGAAACAAATAAAAATAAAAAATTATAAAAATTAAATAATAAAATACAAGTTTGCTCTTTCTGTATCCAAGAAACAAAAGAAAGACAACAACATCAACAAAAACTGAAACAACAAAAAAAGCAGACAAATAGAGCTGAAACTTTGCAGCAGTCTATGGTCAGTAGACAAAGAGTGTGGATGGGATTTGTACTGGTCTTCTCAGGGAGGGGCTTGCTGCTCTGATTCTCAGGTCAACTTGCCCTAGTAGAGGTGTGCTTGGAAGGCACAGGTATAACAGCTCTATTCCCCACTTGGTGGTACTGTTTAGCTCACTGAGGTCCATCAGTGTTGGGCTACTGGTGAAAGTGGCTTCACCCCACTCTAGTCTCTGGAGTGGGAAGTTCAGACCCTCACAGCTGAGTGATCAATCACCACTCCTGTGTCTCCCACTTCTCTCAGCTCCCTGCCTTCCCCTGTCTGTGTCCAAGCTGTCTGCCTACCAGGTGGTACCTCCCTCCAGAGTTTTATCTCAGGCATGGCTGTATTTCAAAACCACACACTTCAGAGACCCCTGTGGCTGGGCTTGGACCTGCAGTGGTCTTCTGGGGGAGGGTTTTACCGCACTGTCGCTAGTGCTGGCCTGTTTCAGGAAGTGACACTGTGACTGGGCAATGGCAGTGTCTCAGTGTTTCTGGTAAATTGCAACACACAGCTGACACCAGGGTATGCTGCTCTCAGCCGGCATCTTTGTTCCTAAATGGATGAATATGGCAGATTGATGGCACCTGCTGGGTCTTTTGTCTGTGGAGAAGTCATGACACCTCTACCAAACGCACTCCAAGCAGAGGAAACACTTCTCTCCATGTGACACAGGGACTCCTCAGACCACACTGCCTGCTCCTGTGACTCCATCCTGATTCCTCACTGGAGCACTACCAGGTGCTGACCTCTGAAACTTCAGACTCTATGCTTTGCTATTTATAAAAACTGACAGTATTGAAACCCTCTCTATTTCCCCCATTTCAATGGTTTTGGGAAATAATTTTCTTGTGCAGTCCACTGTGTGTGTTTTCACTCTTTCTAGCTGCTTTCAAGGGGAGTGCTTTCTCACAGAAGCCTAATGCACTGCTCTCTCCCTGCCTTCTCTTTCTCCTCTCCATGAAAACGGTTCCCTCCCCTCTGTGGCACCACAGCTCCTTTCTCTCCAGTTCACCTCTCTGCACCATGTACTTGCTGTGTTCTCTCCCTGAAATTATATAAATTGTTCTGTTAATCCTCAGATCAATTTACTAGGTGTTCAAAATGGTTTGGTCCCCTTAGGGTCCCCTTACTAGTTTGCCAACTTAACTCCTCCCATAATTCTATTTTTACTTTTTTTTAAGTTTTATTTATTTATTTTGAGAGAGAAAGAAAGCACAAGTAGGGGAGTGGCAGAGAGAGAGGGAGAAAGAGGGTGAGAGAGAGAATCCCAAGCAGGCTCTTCACTGTCAGCATGGATTCTGATGTGGGGCCTGATGCAGGGCTCAAACTCATGAACTGTGAGATCATGACCTGAGCCAAAGTTGGATGCTTAACCTACTGAGCCACCCAGGTGCCCCCTATTTTTATTTTTTTGAAGAAACACCATACTGTTTTCGACAGTGGTTGCACCAATTTGCATTCCTATCAATAATGCATGAAGATTCCTTTTTCTCTACATCTTTGCCAACAATTGTTATTCCTTGTGTTTTTAATGTTGGTATTCTGATATGTGTGAGGTGATATCTCATTGTGGTTTTAATTTGCATCTCCATTGTGATGAGTGATGTTGAGCATACTTTCGTGTGTCTGTTGGCCATTTGTATGTATGTCTTCTTTGGAAAAATGTTTATTCAGGTTCTCCGCCCACTTTTTAATTGGATTATTTGGTTATTTTGGTGTTGAGTTGTATCAGTTCTTTACATATTTTCGATATTAACCAATGGGTATATCATTTGCAAACATCTTCCTCCATTAATAAAGGTGCTTTTTCTTTGTTGATGGTTCCCTTCACTGTGCAAATGTTTTTTATTTTAGTGTAGTCTCAAGTTTAATTTTCCTTTTGTTTCCCTTGCCTGATGAGACATATCTAGAAAAATGAATCTATGGCTGATGTCAAAGAAATTACTGCCTATGTTTTCTCCTAAGAATTTTGTAGTTTCAAGTCTCACGTTTAGGTCTTTAATCTATTTTGAGTTTAGTTGTGTGTATGGTGTAAGAAAGTGGTCTGGTTTCATTCTTTTGCATGATGCTGTCCGGTTTTCTCAACACCATTTGTTGAAGAGACAGTCTTTTTCCCATTGCATATTCTTGTGTCCTTTGTTGTAGATTAATTGACCATAAAAGTATGGGTTTATTTCTAGGTACTCTATTCTGTTCCATTGATATATGTGTCTACTTTATGCTGGTCCTGTACTGTTTTGATTACTACAGCTTACTATACCTTGAAATCTGGGATTGTCATACCTCCAGCTTTATTCTTCTTTTTCAAGATTGCTTTAGCTATTTATGGTCTTTCCTGGTACCAAACAAATTTTAGGATTATTAGTTCTAATAATAGAACTAGCATTTTCTGTGGGAAATGCTGTTGGTATTTGATAAAGATTGCATTAAACCTATAGATAGATTTAGAAATATGTACATTTTAATACTAATTTCCCAATCCATGAGCATGGAATATCTTTCCATTTGTTTGTGTCATATTTAATTTCTTTCATCAAGTTTTATAGTTCTTGGAGTCAAGTTTTGTCACCTCCTTGGTCAAGTTTACTTATATGTATTTTATTATTTTTGGCAAAATTATAAATAGGATTGTTTTATTAATTTTTCCTGCTACTTCATTATTAATGTATAGAAATGCAACTGTTTTCTGTACTTTGATTTTGTATCCTGAAACATTACTGAACTCATTTATCAGTTCTAGTAGTTTTTTAAAAAATTTTTTTAATCTTTATTTATTTTTGAGAGAGACAGAGCATGAGCAGGGGAGGAAAAGAGAGAGGGAGACACAGAATCTGAAGCAAACTCCAAGCTCTGAGCTGTCAGCACAGAGCCCAATGTGGGGCTCGAACCCATGAACTGCGAGATCGTGATCCGAGCCAAAGTCAGATGCTCAACTGACCAAGCCACCCAGGCACCCCATCAGTTCTAGTAGTTTTTTGGTGGAATATTTAGGGTTTTCTATGTATAGTATCATGTCATCTGAAAATAGTGACAGTTTTGCTTTTTTCTTACCAATTTGGATGCCATTTATTTCTTCTCCTTGTCTGATTGCTGTGGCTAGGACTTCTAGTACTATATTGAATAAAAGTTGTGATAGTGAACATCCTTGTCTTGTTCCTCATCTTAGAGGAAAAGCTGTCAGTTTTTCACCATTGGGTATGGTGTTAGCTGTGGTTTTCCACATATGGCCTTATTATATTGAGATATGTGCCCTCGAAGCCTAGTTTGTTGAGTTTTTATCATGACTGGATATTGTACTTTGCCAAAATAGATTTTGAAATCTATTTGAAAGGATGAAAATATTTGCATCTATTGAAATGTCATGTGGTTTTTATCCTTTCTCTTATTGATGTGATGATCATATTAATTGACTTGTTCAAATATTGAACCATCTTTGCATCCCTAGAATAAATCCCACTTGATCATGGTGAATGATTTTTTTAATGTACTGTTGGATTTGGTTTGCTAATATTTTGCTGAGAATTTTTGCATATATGTTTATCAGAGATATTGGCCTGTAGTTTTTGTTTTTTTTTTTTTTTTAGTGTCTTTATCTTGCTTTGGTATCAGGGTAATGTTGGCCTCATAGAATAAATTTGGAAATGTTCCTTCTTTTTCCATTTTTTGGAATAGTTTAAGAAGAATAAGTATTACTTTTTCAAATGTTTGGTAGAATTCATTTGTGAAGCTATCTTGTCCTGGACTTTTTTTTGTTGTAGGGTTTTTTGTTTTGTTTTGTTTTTTTGTTATTTTTATTATTTTTGCTTTGTTTTATTTTTTATTATTTAAATTTCATTGCTAGGACTGGCCTGTTCAAATTTTCTATTTCTTCCCAATTCAGTTTTGGAAGGTTATAAGTTTCTAGGAATTCATCCATTTCTTCTAGGTTGTCCAATTGTTGACATATAATTTTTCATACTATTCTCTTAAAATCCTTTGTATTTCTGTGGTGTCAGTTGTTATTTTTCCTTCTTTATTTCTGATTTTATTTATTTGAGTCTTCACTCTTTTTTTTTCTTTGATGAGTCTGCCTAAAGTGTTATCAATTTTGTTGATGTTTTCAAATAGCCAGTTGCAGGCTTCAATGATCTATTCTATTGTTCATAAGTCTCTTTATTGACTTAGTTTTGTTGGATGTATGTTTCTAAGGATTTGTCCATTTCATCTAGATTATCCCATTAATTGACATATAAATGTTCATAGCATTCTTTTATAATCTTTTTTATTTTTGTAAAATGGTAGTAACATTCCTACTTTCATCCCTGATTTTAGTACTTTGAGTCTTTCTTTTGTTTTCAATCTAGGTAAACATTTGTCAATTTAGTTCATCTTTTCAAAGAACCAACTTTTGGTTTTGTTGACTTTGTCAATTGTTTTTGTATTCTCCATTTTATTTATCTCTACTCTAAGCTTTATTATTTCCTTCCTTCTGCTGGCTTTGAGTTAGTTTTTTCTTCTTTTTCTCATTTCTTAAGGTATAAAATCAGATTATTGATTTGAAATCTTTCTTTTTTTAATGTATGCATTACAGATATAAATTTCTCTCGTATTGCTTACTCTGCATTCCATAAGTTTTGGTATGCTGAGTTTCATTTTTATTTGTCTCAAGGTATTTTTAAATAAAGTTCCCTGATCCTCCATGTTGAGTCTGTGATGAGCCCATCAAAGGAATTCTTCATTTCTGTGCCAGTACTTTCGATTTCAAGCATTTTCTTTTTATTTCTTTCTTAAAATTATTCTTGTAAGTTGTTATTACCACTGGTTATTACATGTTGTCTACTTTTTCTCATTAGAGCTCTTAATATATTAATCGTACTTATTTTATAATACTTATCTGATAATTCCAACATCTGTGAGTCCAGTTCTGATGATAGCTTTGTCCTTCAAAGTTTGTTTCTTCTTGAACTTTATAACTTTGTGTTGAAAGCAGGACATATTGTATAGAGTAATATGTACTGAGGCAAATAGGCTTTTAGTGTAAGGATTTACATTAATCTAGCTAAGAGTTGGTCTGTTTTAATATTAGTCGTAGCTAAGAGTTGGTCTGTTTTAATATTAGTCGCAGCTAAAGGCACAAGAGCTTCATATTACTCTAGTGAGCTTACTTTTTCCTCCCTTCTCATCCTCATCCTCCTGCTCCTCATCTTCTCCCTCCTCTCCCTCTCCCTCTTCCCCATCCTTCTCCTCCTCTTCCCCCTCCCTGCTTCACCTTCTCCTACTCTTCCTCCATCTTCTTCTTCCCCTCCCCCCTCCTCCTCCTGCTTCTGCTTCCCTTTGTTCTGGTCCTTAGATGGAATCTTTATCTTGTAAATCTTCTGGCTGTGATTCACTGTTATTATTACTGGATGCTTATTAGTGTGTTGATAGGGTGAGTGGGTAGGGTGGGGGGGGAAGGGATGTTCCTTTACACCTAAGCTTCTAAGTATGTCTCAGTCCTTTGTGGGCTTGTGCTTTGGGGGTGGCATTAGACCTTAAGAAGATTTAGTCTCTCTCCTACTGTTTCCAATCTGTTTTCTTGAAGTCCCTCTTCCAATTGACTGTCACATACTTTACTTATTTACTTATTTATTCACACATGGGAAAGGAAGGTTGGAGAGGACTGGAGTGGGGTGGAGTTCTTTTCCTTCAGCTTGGAAAAGTTTCAGAATCGCCCTCTGGAGAAGTCCTTCCCATGTGAGGTAGACCTATTAGGGAGAATGGTCTGGAGGGTTTCATAGTAGCTACTTTTCCTCTCCCTCTGCCAGGCCTATGAGAAGATCTTTCTCTGTCCTCACCCTGAAAATGTTCCTAGAGGAAAAGGCTATGAAAGCATAGCCCCTTTTTACTGTCCAGCCTTCCAGCTTCTTACTCAGCCTGCAACAATTTGTCAAAATTACTTTTTATCTCTTCCTAACAGTTTTTGTCATTTCGTAGCTTCTGCTCCAGGTCTTGGTTGCTATATTTCTCTGGATGCACCTGTTTCTCCATATTTCAAGGAAGTTGTTTGCTCTGTTCTCTGACAGGTCATGAATAGTCATTGACTTTCAATTTGTCCAGCTTTTTCTTGTTGTAAGGATGGGGATGGCAGTTTTCAACACCTTACATGTAATAACAAAAAAACACCTTTCCCTTCCTAAATATGGGTGTGTGTGATATGTGTGTATCACCATGGAGCCCAGAGCATTAACATCAAGGCCTCAGGACAGCTGGACAGGGGGTGAGTACAGGAACCAGGATGTATTGTTCACTTTTTAAATGTATCTTTTCATTGTTAAGTTTCATTTTTATAGTTTTTAAGAGGACTTTAATACAGAAGACTTAGGAGAATAAAGAAGTGACCAAAGCACTGTTTTTTAACAGCAAAAATCAAAATAACTTGAATAGCCATCAACAGGAGAATATCTAAATTAATTGTTACCTATAGGAGATTGCTGTGGAATTGTTCAAGAGAGTGGAGAAACTGCCTGCTGCTGGCACCTGCTAAGAAGATGTCTGTGATACACTGTGCAGTAAAAAAGATTAACATTCATGTGTGTTTATTTCATGGGCATAAAAAGGGTCTGAGGACATACCCAGTGTTCAAGAAGCTCCAGGAAGTGGAGGCTCAGCACTTTGCTTTGTTTGGATTGTTTGTAGTAAATGGTAATAAATTTTGTAATCAAAACAACAGAAGGATAAAAGAAGGAAAGAGACTTACTTTTTATTGTCTTCTCTTCTGTGTCTTTTGAGTTCTGTAACCTGCTTATTTATCCCCATTCCATAAAAAGTAAAATAAAATAAGAAACCAGGAAAGGTAAGAAGTATCCCCTGATGTAGTTCACAGGCTCTTCCTTAGCATGTGCTGGTCTTTACCTGTTTTCATCACCTCCCCCCTGTTCTCTGCCCTGCCCCCTGGTGTACTCCAGGTTACTCTGCTGTAGGTCCAGGCCACCACCACATTTAGGGCAGGCTTGGAGGCTGCCTGGCCTCCTCCCAGCACCTCCCATTTCCCCATGCAACCCTGGAAGACTGGATGTTTGAAAGGCATAGTTCACAGGCCCCAGGGTGAACCCCAGCTCTCTACTTGCCACTGTATGACCCTAGGTGAGTCAGACTCTGTGGAATATTTATGGGCTGCAACAATTAGACGTACTTCTCAGTATTTTACTTTATATGGGAGAAACAAGCTCCTATAACCTCCATAGCCATGTGAATGAGAGAGTAAAAAATGACCGGAATTCTGAAAATGCCTCATAGGCCTCTGCGACTACCAACACTGGGCTAGGCACTCAACCCAGGAGCTGGCCCTGCAGTTCGATCCTATGCTCTCCATGGATCACGTGGAGAACATCCTTGAGGCCTGCAGAACCCTGACAGGGGCACTGCCTGGACCCTTCTTGCAGGGGAGGGCAGCCTAAGGGGTGGGATGTGGAGAGAGATGGTCTTTGGCTTCCTCAGACCCTCTGGACACAAGAGAAAGGGAAGCGCCTCATCCATTCTCCCAGCAAGGTGCCTAACAGGCCACTGCTGGGACTTTCCCCAACATTGCTGAGAATGAGAATTTCTAGGGTGTCAGGATTGCTTAAGATGCTTCCCAGAGTGAGAGCCACTGGGTTGGGGGTTTCTCTCAGGAGGCAGGACCTGTTCCTTGTCTGTCCTGCCCTGCTGTGTGTCACTGTAGACTACCCTCACCATAACCTCTGGGTACTGGGTCTACTTTTGTCCTGTCATCCTGACCCTAGGCCCCTCCTGACTGTGCCTGAACCTCCTCAGTTCCTGCCTCTCCCAGCGCTCTTGGAGCTGGCTGGATTTGCCTCCATCACCACCAGTCACCACATCACATCAAGGAAATGTTCCATCAGAGCTTCTGCCAAGGTAAAACCTTAACTCTGCTACTCTCCAGACACAAGACTCACATTTAATTAAAAAATCAGAAAACCACGAGCAACCTTTTGATAATTCATTATTTGAACAAGTAAATATGCACTGAGCACTTGCTCTGCTCAGGTGCAGTACAAAGTGATAAGGGCCATGACTGAATGAGATACTCAGCCTGCTTACAGGGGGACATGTGGCTGGCACCCAGACAGTGCTCAGACATCTGTGCCCTGAAAGAAGGGAGGAGTGAAGGCTTTGAAAGAGGTGTTTGCTGCAGGAGCTCGGCAAGAGAAGTTCTAGAGCCTCGTGAAGAGCTGGGCCTTAGGAGTCAAAGTGTGGGATTCAAACCCCATCAACCCCTCACACTAGCTGTGTGCATCCATGGGCAAGTCACATCAGCACTCTGTGCCTTGGTCTCCATATCTGAAAAATGATGACAACAATTATATCCAGGTTGATGCAGGGATGAGATAAACTATTCCACATGTAACCTGTTCCCAGCACAGTTCAATAACACTAATCATTTGTGGAGGTCCTGAGAGGAAGCATCATGTGTGATTTCCCAGGAAGACTTTCCTCAGTGTCCAGGGTCTGGATAGGCCTGGTCAGCAGCCTATAGGAGCACACAGTAGGCTCCAGTAAGCAGTTGTTAATGAGGGCAGAGCATTTTCTATCCTGAAATGAAGCCTCAATCAGGAGAGGCCCCAGCCTGTGATCAGCTATCAGACTGCATCCCTATGGTTGGCATTTCTCCCCTATCCCCACTTAACCTATCCCTTTCTGATGACCTTTCCTCTAGAAACAGGTTCATATCTGTGGTGGCCATCCTTTACATCTCACTGCAGCATGTCAGGTGAGGTAGAATCTTATCACAGAGAACCTTGATGTGTGGTCTGTTGCTGTACCCAATATCCTGACACCTGCTCTTCCTGAAGATGTGGGCCACCTTTCACTCCAAGATTCTGGACAGTTGGTGTTGTGCATGTTGTTGTGGCTTTTGGGAAGATGAGAGTTGCAGCTTCATTCCAAGGTAAGTTTTCCTGAAGGGGGAGGCAAGGATGCTGACAGTGTGGAGGGATGAGAATGGCAGAGTTGCGAAGAATCAATCAACTTCTTCCCTAAGAATATTTTGCCACCCTTGGCTTCATTTAGAGAGTGAAAGTTTAGGGAAATTGTCGGGCTGATTTGTAATTGAGAACTCACCAACACCCACAGGATCTTCAGGGTTTGGCTAGCCCTGGCAAGGTTGCACAGTAACACATGGTGTCTGTTGATTCAAGGCTCTTACTGAGATGAGACCTGTCCTGCTTCTTACTCCCATGAGAAGTCCTTCAGGGCCCCAGCACATTGTGGCTGCTTGTCCTGGAGGTAGAGATCAGGCTTGTGTGGGGCCAGTGGGCATTCCTGAGCTCATCCGTGGCCCCCTATCCTGCCTGTATCCCATTCTCTGCATCCCACCCCTAAGCCTTGGATCACACATTTATTATTATTCTCAACCCCCTATGCAGATTTCATGGCTCCCTCTACCTCCCATTTACAGGATGTTCTGTTATCTTCCCATCAGTTTCAAGCCTGAGTTCCTCTCTATGACATGCTGTATAAGGAGAAGCCAGGTGTGGCCACTTAGCCAACTAGGTTTTGAGTCTTCATTTCTCTGTGGGGAAATCAGTGAGGCACACTTTGAGAGCAATGGCAGCTTTTCAGCTGTCCTTGGCCTTAGGCTACCTAGTATCTGGCCTGGCTGAGCTGGTGGGTTCAGGCATAGATGCCTCCATATTAAAATGCTCTGCTCCACTTGCTTGTGTCCTGCCACCTCCTACCCCCCAATAGTCCTTACATCAGGGACAAAGATGGAAAGTTGGGTCTTAAGTCCTCTTGAATGTGGCCACAAAGATGCAGTTCCTGGTGACTGGGGGTCCGTGCTACACGTGAGGCTCAAACATGGCTGGCTTAGGGCCCCTACTTCCAGCTGGTTTCACGGGAGGCCCTTATGGTCCAGGAAGCTTTCTGGGACACTTGCAGAAGGGGTTCACTCGTGCTGGTTTTTGGAAGTGAAGTCCAGGATTCCTGGCAATTTGCCCCGGGGTCTCAGCTGGGTAGCAGGGCCAAGAAGGGTTATAAGTCCAGCTGGCCCCTGTGTGCCCCTGCTCCACAGCCCTTGAGTTGAGCTACAGGGGCTGGTCCTCCACAGAGGCACGAGACTGGGCATCCATCCTGGTGTGCTCCACCCTGAGCTGGCTGAGGTCAAGAACATGGCCTGGGCACCTCTGGTCCTGTGAGCTGTGTAGTGGACTACCCAGGGAGGGCAGGCCACATGAAACTGCCACACTAGGGAAGCTGTTAGGCTGTTTCTGCAGCAGAATTTCAGGGCCCCTGGTTTGAGGTTGCCTGCAGAGCCCACTGCTCATGTCCTGCCTTGGGGGCTGTTTAGTAGGGGGCTGGCAGTCTGGTTGGATCTGCAGGGCTGCAACCTGGGCCGCACAGCCTGTCAGGGTGGGCTCTACATCGAGGGTGCTTTCCCCAGGACCAGGCCTCCAAGAACCTCGGAAATACTCCAGATTCCCAGGTGGTCTGGGCTCCTGGGAGCTAGGCCAAAGGTTTGGGACTTTGTTTTTGCTGCAAGTGTCTGTTGTTGCAGAGGTTGCAGACCCCACAGGGGAGAACAAGCCTTCATAGCAGCTTTGTGTCCCTCCTTCCCCAGAGACCTGCACACACTCCAGAGATGTGTCCCTGGACAGAGAGCTAGTTACCCGCTCAGGCCCTGCTAGGACCTTGCTCTCTCCAGCAAGTAGGCCCTTGGTAAGCGAATGTGCCCACAGCTCCCGCCTGCTGGGTACTGAGCCCACAATGGTCCTACCTGCATCTGAAGCCCCAGGCCCCCTGCCCTCCAGCTTCACTGGACCTGGGCTCTTTTGCTCAGAGCCAGCTTCCAGTTTCTCTGTCTGTCCCCTGGGTGAGGTTGCAGTATCCCCAGGGGCTGAGGCAGGCGGGGTGCGGAGCTCAGGGCTACGGCGAAGCCAATTGATAATGCCCATGGTGATGGCAAGCTCAGTGTCACAGAGCTTTAGCAGACACTCTTTGCCCTTCCAGGAGCTTTGCAAAAAGCTCTGGCTGAGCAGGTCTGGACCTGGTGTTGGGGCCAAGTTCTCCTCTGCCCCCACATGGAAGCTGCACATAGACAGTGGTGCTCCTAGTGCTGGCCCTGACAGACTCTCAGACACACACAGGTCATCATCCAGGCTTGGGCCAACAGGGCCCTCGCTGGGGTCATAGAAGAGCTCATAGAGGGCATCTCCACTGTAGCTATCCCGGGGGAAGGCAGCTGCAGGTGTGCCTGGGCTCGAAGCCTCCTTCTTATCCTCCTCGAGGCCAGGTGAGAAAGAGTCATAGTAGCCTTCATCACTTGTGGACACAGATTCTGGCTGTTCACTCTTGGGGGTACCTGTGTCTATGGAGCTGGCTTTGGAGCCACTGTGGGGGTCCCTGCAAGGACACAGGGGGAGCTCAGCAAGCCCAGCTGTATCCAGCCTGGGTCGGTCTGTATCTGTCCCCTGGGGACTCCCCAGCCATGGGCCCAGTAGGGTGCTATGCTGCTGTCTCACAGAGCGATTCACACTGTCCCAGAACTTGGCAAAGTCAGACATCTCATTTTGGGCGGGTGATGCCAGCTGTTCCATGCTGCCCTGGAAGGGGCCCCTAAGAACTTTGTTTTCAAGGGCCTGTGATACCTGAGTTGGGCTCTCCAGGCCCTCGTTCAGTTCCAGGGATGGCACGGAACTTTCATCTGCAAAGATCTCCCCACAGCCTGTGAGAGAGTCAAAGCTCTTGAGTGAGGCCACATCCTCACACAGGGCCCTACAGAGGTCAAAGGAAGAGTCGGGCAGGAGCTCGCTGTCAGATAGGTCTTGACATAGGCCATCTGGCCCCAGTCCTTCACCAAAGGGAAAGAAGCCTGTGTCTGTCTGCCCTCCAGCCTCTGATGGGCCTCCAGGCGAGGACAGGCTCTCCCTCTTGGTTGCCAGTGAGGCCAAGTTCTCAGTCTTGTTTCTGCGAATGTGGAATAGGTTCCGAAAGCACTTCTTAGGTCGTTTCAGGGAGATCCTCTTCCTTGGTATGCTCTTGGCCACAGCTGGCACAAAGGGCATCTGGGGCACAAAGTGGCGGTAGTCAATCATGCGCTGGCTGCTAGAGGGTCCTGGGAAACTCGCGCTGCCCACCAGGTGCCCTGTGGTGGCACTCACCCTGCCAGCCCCAGGCACACTGTCATGAGTCTTGCTCTTTCGTACCAGTTTGAAGGTGGCCCCACAGAAGGCTGTAGCCCCCACCTCGGGTTCTGGTTTCGCTCCCTTGTTGGGGCATCTGTCATATCCTTGAGCGTTGGGACTAACCTGTGGGGCTCTCTCACTGTAGGGCCGCTGTTGCCCTCCTGGTGAGTCTGACCAGGGACCTGCATCCTCCCTGACTGGAGCAGTGGCTGCTGGGTCTGGGGGTTTCTCATGGGAAATCTGCAGGCTGGATTTGATGAAGGTCTTTCCTCTCTTCAGCTCCATGCTGCCAGTGCCCCAGGCTGCTATGAAGGAAAACAGGAGGCACTTAGTATCCAAGATGGAGGCCTATGGTTCTAGAAGACCTCTGCCTGTCCCTATTTACATAGTTGCTTTGGAGCTGAACTCTGACATCTAAACTTGGATCCTTTCAGAGGTAAGAGAGAGGGAGATGGGATGGCCCCACCCAGACTCACTGCCCCAGGGCTGCTCATTGCTCCATAGACAACTGATCCCAGAGAAGTTAAGTCACATGCCTAAAGTCACATAGTAGGAGCCTAAATGAGGACAGACTGGGGTCTGATTCTATTGTGTCTGTGATCTCTCAACTCAACCAAGCATCATCTCAGAGTTTACCTGGCCAAGTCAGATTCCCATTTCTATGCCCAGGCACTCTACAAATAGCACCCATCCTCACGGGGGAAGTATCATCGCTCTTTCAAGTGGTGGAGGAAAGGATTCAACAAATAAGTTCCTGCCTTCATCTAAGAGACAAAACTCAAAGGGAAACCCAAGCCTGTATCCTGGGCTGGATGGAGTAGCTCATCAGTTGGAAGGGGAGACACATACACTGCCCTTCACAGCTATTGCATCTGTCTTAGGAGGTAAGACTTGGTCTACACAGAGACCATCAGCAAGGCACAGCTGAGTATCTAATGGTGCATGTTGAGCTTGAGCACTGAGAAGAGAGACAGCATCATGGTAGAAGGCAAAAGAGAGGAGGCAGGCAATGAGGCCAGGATCAGACAGTTTAGATAGACACAACACATGATGGGCTGGAGAGTATCCAGGTATCACCTTCTATGCACATCTTAACTGAGAGGCATTGATGCCTGGAATGCCATCTAGAGTGCCATCCAGATGAATGCCCAGTCTGAGTTCAATGGGAAAGGGTGTTGCGGTTGACTATTGATGTCTGTCCTGGTATGGGAGGGGGAAGCCACATAGGAGTTTTAACTTGACCATTTTTGCATTGCTAGGGAGTATGGCCTTACTCTGAGATCAATGAAGAGCTATAAAAGTCTTCTGAGTGAGTGGGTGGGTGTAAAAAGTGGCATAATGAATTTGGTGGTCTAAGACCATTTATCTGATATCTAAGTGGAGGACAGAATAAATTAGGAGAGAAGCTTTGAGCAGAGAAGATTCACAAAGGGCAACTAAAGTGGTCTGAGTATGTGGAGATAAGATCCAGATGGAAACTGCAGTCAAAGTCATGAAAAAGAGAGGTAAAGTTATAATGACCTTTCAAAGGCAGAAATGCTAGGATTTGGCAGCTGAATAAAGAGAGAAAAGTCATCAACAATGAGGAAACAGTAAATACTGATCCAGACAAAGAAAAGTGGGAAACGGTAAGGAAGTGGGAGTGGAGTGAAGGTGAGGAAGGGGCCTGTGCTAAGAGCTGGTTTGAAAAAGGGAAGCAAGGCTCTAGTTTTAAACATGTGGCCTTTGGGGTGAGCTTGGAGACCCCCAAGACCAGACCAAAAGAAGGTGATGCCCAAGGGCACCTGCAAACTTCCCCAGACTCTCCCTTGCTGTGTCTTCACAGGTACCCAGCTCACAGCTCAGTCTGTCCCAGCAGCTGGGAGTGGTGAGTGACCTGTGGGTCAGTCCTGTCAGTCTGGTGAGGGAAAGACTAGAAGAGAGAGTTTGGGGATGGTTTCTTTGACTTTCTTTTTTTTTTCTTCTTAAAACAACTTTGTTAAATGTTTATTTTTGAGACAGAGAGAGAAAGAGAGAGAGAGCAGGAGAGGGGCAGAGAGAGAGGGAGACACAGAATCTGAGCAGACTCCAGACTCTGAGTTGTCATCACATGGCATGTGACATGGGTGTTGAACCCACCAACTGTGAGATCATGACCTGAGCCAAAGTCAGCAGCTTAACCAACTGAGCCCCCCAGGTGCCCCTCTTTGGCTTTTCATAAGGACTTCTCCATAGGGAGCATCTGAATTCACTCCCCACCCCCGCCCCTGGTGCACAGCCTGTGAGGGACGCACACCACAGGTGTGAAGGCAAGTGGCTCTGTCAGCCTGCTTGCCTTTCAGACCCACTTCCCAGGAAGCTTTACAGCTACCTTCAGAAAGCTGCTTGACAGTTATGAGCTGACCAGGGTCAGCTTCGGAGTCTCTCAAATGCTTAGACATGAAGACCTGGAGGTGAACAGAGGGGCTGCCTCACAGCCCAGGTGACAACATTAAAGCTGAAGATGAGAAGTGGTGACAAAGCTGCCACTGCAGGGGCTCACAGGGACAAGCTGATTGGCCTCAACCCTACTCCCACTCATGGGCAGCACTTCCTCCCCTACAGGGGGACACTTGGGACTTTTGGCTGGAAGATAGGAGAAAGTGCTATGCCAGGGAAAACCACAGAACCTGGACTTGGCTCTGGCAGCAGCTCAGCTCTTGGTGACAGCATCCTGGACAGTGGGACAGTGCTTCAAGTTACCTTTCTGCCTCCTATGAGGTGTCATGCGCCCAAGCCTTTCCTACCCTATACCTGCAAATCCCATTATCACTCACCACAGTCCTCTGTGGCTGAGACAAGTCCTTCCTTAGCTCTGATGAATTTTCTTTACACAGCATAGTGGTTAATATTTGGACTCTGGAGTTGGAGAACGCAGATTTGAGTCATGGTTGCATCTACCTAACCAGGTGAGTTCTTCACCTATAACCATATAAGAGACATAACTTCCATTTTACAAAGGAGAGAGAATAAGGTCGAAAAAAGTCAGTCAATTGGCCCAGGTCAGACATGTGGTAAGTGACAGAACTAAGATTTGAAACCAAGCCTGTCTGATTCTGGTCATGTGCTCTTAATCACGACAGACATTCTGTGAACCAAAAACCCAAACTCTTCTTCATGGGAAACTTAAAAATCAAATACTAAATGTGCTCTTATGAATTATTTTGAAAGCACAATGAAAATGGAGATTAAAAACAAAAGTGCAGCTTACACAAATTCAGAAAAATTATAATTGAAGGTCATATACTTTCTATGACAAGAAATTTTGGAGATATTTTATTATGAGATCTCTATTCTATGTTAGAAAAATATTTTTATTAACACACTTTTGGAAATAATTTCAAGTAAGCATGACAAAGATTACTTCACTGTGTGCAGAATTTGCAACTACAAGAACTAAGGTGGTTCATTTGATATCGATCTCTATCAATAAAACTGCTGATTTCTTATTTCTCAATTCAGTGAACTGATTTAAACTCATGAAGAACCAGAAATTTCACCACATTCTGAACTTGTAAAATAGCCTCTCAGAATAGCAGTCACTGCTAAAGATGCTTGTGTGACTTAGTGTCACTGATGTTGCCAAACCTATTTCTTGAGTTCATTTAATACTTTGGCACATTGATGGGACAATAAGGGGTAATGTCCAGAATAATGAATGAGAGACTTGCAAAACACTGGAGCAATCATGTGAAATCCAGTGTATGTTCAATCTGGTCACATTCCACATTAAAATAATTTATCAGAGCCTGACTCTCTGGAAATGTGAAGCCCATATGTGACATGGGTGGGAACACCCTGAGGGGTCAGAGGCCTCACTGTCCAACTGGAGACAAGCTGAGCAGTCTCCTTCCATGACAGTTCTCAGGGACAGAATGGAATTTATCTGGAAAGCCAGATGCTGGCACTGTCATTGCCTAAGGGCAGAGGCCAAATATGTCCAGGTTCCCAGCTGCAAAAATGTACACTCTGCTCTGTAACTCTCTGGCTAAAGACCCCCTAAGTGGATCCCAGCATGAAACCTGAGAAAGAATCCTCTACCACGTGCCACATCCCTCCCCAAAGGAAAAAGTAGGCCTGTCCCTTTCCTGGTTTGGTGCCTTCTTGTCTATAACACTCAGGGATCACTGGCTGCTCATTCTGGTGCTTGCTTGGTCTTGCAACTCCCCAGTGAGGTTGAAAACTTCTTTAAGATTCAGGACTCCAATGGTGGTCAACTGTGAGCTACTACTTATTTAAATGAAGTATTTATGTTTTTGAGACATCTTAGCTATATATTTACATCTAAGTTTCCTAAATGGAACACTGAGTCTAGTTTTTAATTCCATAATTTATGTACATCATTCTTTAAGACAGTTCTCAGTGACACCAAGACCCTGGACCGAGTTCTTCATCTCTAAAATGAACTTGCAAATTCCACGAGAACAAGAACCATACCATGTACTTTATTTAATCAACTCTGATTCACGGATGTGCTATTTTAACCAAGATCTAAAAGACAGCTGAAGACAACCAGGCAAAAGACGTGGGAAGCATATTTCAGGCAGAGGGAACATCCTGCAGAAAGGCCTTGAGGAGCAAAGGAGGAAGAATGTTTAAAACTCTGAAAGCAGGCCCAGGTGGCCAGAGCAGCCGGATGAAGGTGGGAAATGGGCAGGGCAGACTGTACTCTGCCTGAGATCACAGGGAGGGTCTTGGCTTTTATCCTATGCACCATGGAGAGCATATGCACCATGCTTTTATCCTATGCACCATGAGATCCAGCCATCAAGGGTGAGTAACATGGCTAATATTCAGTTTTTAGGGGTGCCTGGGTGGCTCAGTTGGTTAGGCATCCAACTTTGGCTCAGGTCATGATCTCTCAGTTTGTGGGCCCGAGCCCCGTTTTGGGCTCTGTGCTGACAGCTCAGAGCCTAGAGCCTGCTTCGGATTCTGTGTCTCCTCTCTCTGCCCCTCCCATGCTCATGCTCTGTCTCTTTCTGTCTCTCAGTAATAAATAAACATTAAAAAAATAAAAATTAAAAAAAGACAGATTAGGAGCCAGAGCAGGGTCTAGCTGAAAGTAGTGACAGAGACTGCTCATGTATGTAAACCTTTCCTCTCAGCACCTTACACAAAGTATGCACTTGCATATGGATTTATTACAAACTGAGCAAATGAAGTAATTCTAATGGCTGCTTTTCTACATGATAAATAACTTTAGCTCAACTGCCTACAATTTTTTTTCCTTTGGGAAGGTAATTCTGTGCTCTTCTTTCTTTTTTTTTTTAACATGAAAGTGATTGAGTGTTTCATGGATGAAAATAAAAATCGCTCAGGTACACATATGTAACAGAAGTGGTTGGAGATATAAACATTTTGACTAATAGTTTTGGCATTGTCATGCCTTCTCCGGCCCCGCCCCCAACACCCAGTAAAACCAGAAGCCTAGACATACAAAGAGGTGAATAGTGATTAGAAAGAAAAAGCCTCAGAGGGGAGCCTTGCCCAGGGACATCCAGGACATTGGGGCCAGGGTGAGAGACTATATATGGGGCCATAGTTTATCTCTGTAGAAGGTACCTGTCTAAGCCAAAACCTTCAGGATGGATGGAGTGAAGGCTATTGTGGGGAGAGAAAGCCTCGTGTTATGGGGTGGGTGTGGGTTGGGGAATGAAGCAGAAATAGAATCCGCAGTGAAAACATCACCAATTCACCCAACCCCCACGTCAGGGAGACAAAGGGCCCTTTAGGGAGCGAAGGTTCTGGCCCACCTCCTCTAAAGGGAGTCTCTAGGTGTTCCTGGGCTGCTCAACTGAAAGAAAATCGGTCTTGAATCTAATCTATTCTTTCCCAGCCCCTGCATCTGCGCGCAGTGGGTCTCTCCCCTCCCGTAGCCAGACCTAAAAGGGTCTTCTCCCTCAGACTCCAGATTCCTCATCAGCCACGCAGGACACCGCAGGGTTGAGAGGGTGCAGACCCTGGTTCCTCCACTCAGCCCGTCCACTGCGCGAAATAACGCACAAAAATTCCCCCCAAATCTTTCCTCCAAGTCTACATCGGAGGGCCGTTAGCGACTTACCGCTGGTGGCCGGCCGGGAGTGTCGCAGTAAGCGTCCTTGGCAGGGCCGGGAGCCACTCCCGAGCCGCTCACGGAGCTCAGCACCACGGTCAGCTCCCGGCGCCGCGCGTCCCCGCCAAGTGGGGGAGGAGGAGGGCCAGAGCCCGCCCGCAGCGGCTGGAGGGGCTGGGCGGCTGCTGCAGGAGGCGGGCAGGCGAGGGTTAAGCTGCCGGAGAGCACTGGGGCGGGGGCGGAGCCGGGCCGGGAGCCAGCTCGCCAGAGAGGCAGGCGCCCCCAGCGAAGCAGTGGGCGAGATGAAGGGCTCTGGGCCTGGGTGGGGGATGCTCCCGGAGAACTGCAGCCTCCTTGTGCCGCCACCGCCTGGGCCCCGCTCGGTCTCGCTTTGTTAGTATTTCTCCCGGTCTCTGTCTCTGTGTGTCTGTCTCCCCGCAGCGCTGTGGTTTTACATCCTTCAGGCCTTGCTGCCAGGGCTGCCAGGATGTACAGACGCCCAATGGTCTCTCCTGGTCCGCGACTGCACGCCTGCGCGGCGGTCTGAAGCCCTTAGAGGAACAGGTGTGGGTGCACTAATCCCTGCTGCCGGTAGCGCCCAGGCAGATTTAATCCCAACGCTCTCGGAAGGGCTGGGCACACGGGGCCTAGTTAAAGATTCCTACTCAAGATTCCGAGCTGGCTTGGAAGAAGTGGCAGTCCAGTCTCGGATGCAGGGCTCAGTTTTACAGAACCTTTTTTACAGAGTGCCTTTCTTGTACCGAATTGTATTACTAATGGAACGCTTCCCTTACAAGTACTTACTGTGTGAAGTCAGCCGGTGCTTTGCCCTGCAGCAGTTTTGTGGGGAAGAGCAGAAATGTTGTGGGGACTCTCCCCTCTGAGCTCAGGACCAAGGACCTGATGGTGGGAAAGGAATAAAGTAAGGATTAAATAACTTCTGGATGGCTCTGGGAGCGGTGCCAGGACCATGGGGGAGGGTGTGTGGGGTGGAGAGGGGCGGGAGCGCACAGCTGGTGCTGGTGAAGCTGCCTATCCCTCAGGAGTGTGTAAGGGGGACAGAGATCCGGGTGGTGGTGATGGCTGATCCCACACAACAGGGGTGAGTGCAGGCAGTGAATGATGGAAGGAAGGACTCAGGGGTCGCCTAGTCCAGCCTTGGGTTGAGACCCAAAAGAGGTCAGGACTAGGGAAAATGACAAAGACCATGAGTTCCTTTCAGCCTGATGGCCTCCACCTCGTCCCCATGTCCAAAAACCCCCCTAGACACAGGGTGTGTCATGTTGGTGTGGGCTGTCTTTGGCATAACCCATCAACCTTCTTTATAGTCATCTTGAGATCATTTCACCCTAGAGTCAAGAGGCTTCTCACTGCTGTCCCCTCCTCCAGAAAGTGTCTGCCACCACCTTTGGATAAGTCCACCTGATTGCATTTCTTGCTGTTAAAGGGCCTTTCTACCTAGTGACTGATGCAAGATGACCCCAGGTGTCCCCTCTCCCTGTGGTGTAGTCCTGACCTTTTCTGGCAGTTTCTGGCCATCAGACTTCCCTCAGTCAATTCTTCCCTGTTAGGTAGAAACAAAGGCTGGTCTATGTTTCATCGCCACATACACCCTGAATCAAGAGGAGGATTCCCACAGACTCCACAGTCCTCACTAGCTGAAGTTAACAAACGTTACTTTCTTCTGTTAGGATCTTCCATCTTCTGCATTACAAGGACTTTATATTTTTCTTAATTTTCTCCCGTTTTGAGGATAATTATGGGCTTAACTTCTTCCAGTGGGTGATAATTGCTCTTTTCCATCTGAACCTGTCACCCTTGAGCCAATGAGAGCTATTCTAAGCCATCTACTCTCATCCTTTCAGAGAATTTTAAAACATCCTTACTTTTAGGGGCAGGTGGGTGGCTTAGTCAGTTGAGTGTCCGACTTCAGCTCACATCATAATCTCACAGCTTGTGGGTTCAAACCCCACATCAGGCTCTGTGCTGACAGCTCAGAGCCTGAAGCCTGCTTTGGATTCTGTATCTGCCTCTCCTATGCTCATGCTCATGCTCTGTCTCTCTCTCTCAAGAATAAATGAACATTAGAAAAATTTTTTAAATAATATAAAATATACTTTTAGGTAACAAAACAAACTATGTGTATAATTTATAATATATAATTTTTTTCTTTCCCAAAGATATGGGATCAGGTCTTCTACAAGGATCCCCTGGAATGATCTTTCACAGCAAGATTTCCCAGTTCAGAAACTACTGATGATTTTTCTTTAATAGTGTCCTATTGTAAACTTCCTTTATGTAATTTTTATAACACACTTAGTTTTCTTACCAGACCTCACAACATTTTTGGGCCATGGCTGTAACTCTTTTCATCCCTGGCATGAGTCCTTAGGGTTCTCTGACCTTGCTCCCTGTCCTCTTGATTGTCCAGCGGGTCTCAGACCTTCTGGCCATAACCCTTGCTTTCTGAAAGACCCAAAAGATTTCAGTTGACTGAACACAAATACAATACGTAGGTGCTGATCTGTCAACTGCATTGGTCATGGTGCAAGAATCCAGGTTTGCAGCCTGAACTCAGTAGTTCCTTATGGATCCTACATCAGAGAAGACTGGGAAATGAGACAATGGGATCCTAGGAAGGCTGGCAGGGCTGGGACTGTCAACTTGGAGAAGAAATGCTTCAAGGGCCACAATTTGGAGTAGGTATCTGGGTGAGGAGGAGGAACTCTAGTACTCAGGCTAGTTCTCCTGCAGAAAGTTGTTCTCCCCAATCTCAAACAAACACACTCTTAATGAGGGAATTATACAATATTTGTCCTTTTGTGTCTGGTTTATTTCACTGAGCTTAAGGTTTTCAAGATTCATCCATGTTGTAATATGTATCAAAATTTCATTTCTTCTTAAGGCTGAATACATTGCTTTATCCATTCTTCCATTGATAGACATTTGAGTTGTTTCCACCTTCTGTCTATTGTGAAAAATGCTGCCATAAACATTGGTATATAAATATCTGTTCAAGTTTCAGCTTTCAGGTCTTTTGAGTATATTCCTGGAAGTGGAATTATTTGATCGTAATGGTAATTCTATGTTTAATTTTTTGAGGAACATTGTACTTTTTACTACATTCCTGCTAGCAATGCCAAAGTTCTCCATTTCTCTACATCCTTACCAATACTTGCTATTTTCCATGATTTTGTTGTTTTTCAATTAATAGTCATCCTAATGAACATAAAGTAGTATCTCATCATGGCTTTGACTTGCATTTCCTTAATGATTAGTGGTGGTAAGAAATCTTTCATGTGATTATCAGCCATTTGTATAAATTCTTTGGAGAACTGTCTGTTCAAGTCCTTTATGTATTTTTAAATTGGATTGTCTTTTTTTTCCCAGCTGTATTGAGGTATTACTGACATATCCATATGGAAGTTTAGGGCATACAACCTGATTATTTGATACATGTATATATGGCAAAACATCCCTCCTCAATATTAGGGTGTTGTAGTAACATTTGAAGTTTACTCTCTTAGGAATATTCAAGTATATAATACAGTATTGTCAATTATTGTCATTATGTTGTACAGTAGATCCCCAAACTTATTCATCTTATGCTGGAAGTTTTATCCTTTGGTCAACATCTCCCCATTTCTCCTCCCACCATCCCCTGCCAACCACCCTTCCACTCTCTACTTCTATGAATTCAGCTTTTTTAGATTCTACATACAAATGAAATCATATAGTATTTGTCTTTGTCTGACTTATTTCTCTTAGCCCTCAAGATACGTCCATGTTGTCACAAAAGGCAGGATTTCCTTCCTTTTTTATAGATGAATCATATTCCATTATGTTTGTGTGTATATATGTGTGTATACATGTATATACATGTACATATTATTTATCCATTCATCCATTGATGGACACTAAGGTTATTGCCAAGTCTTGGCTATTATGAATAATGCTGGAATGAAACATGAGGGTGCAGACATCTCTTTGAGATAGTGATTTCATTTCCTTTGGATATATACCCAGAAGTGGAATTGCTGGATCATAAGAAATTCTATTTTTAATTTTTTGATGAACCTCCATTCTTTTTTTCATAGTGGATGACAATTTACATTCCCAACAACCACATACAAAGATTATATTTTCTTCACGGTCTCTCCAACACTTGTGGTCTCTCGTTCTTTTGATAATAGCAATACTAACAATTGTGAGGTAATATCTTGTGGTTTTGATGTGCATTTCCCTGATAATTAGTGATGTTGAACACCTTTTCATGTTTCTTGGCCATTTAGAAGTCTTCTTTGGAAAAATATCTGTTCAGTTCCTCTGCCTATTTTTTAATCAATTGTTTTGTTGCTGTTGTTACTGAGTTGTATGAGTTCTTTATATACTTTGGATATTAGCCCCTTATCACATAGAGAGTTTGTGAATATTTTCTCTCATTCCATAGATGCCCTTTACATTTTGTTGATTGTTTCTTTTGTTGTGCAGTGCAGAAGATTTTTAGTTTAATGTAGTTGCACTTTATTTTTGCTATTGTTGCTTATGATTTTAGTGTCATATTTTAAAATTCATTGCCAAGACCAAGACAGCTTTTTCCCTTGTCTTTTCTTTTATGAGTTTTATAATTTCAGGTCTTAAATATTTTAAGTCTTTAATCCGTTTTGAGTTAATTTTTATAAGTAATCTAAGATAGGGCTTCAGTTTCTTTTTTCTGCATGTGAATATACAGTTTATTGAAGAGACTATTCATAGTCTATAAATATGCTATAGTATTTTGATTACTACAGCTATGCTATGCTATAGTACTACGCTATTTTGATTACTACAACTTTGGCATAAAATTTGAAATCAGGAGGTGTGATGCTTCCAGCTTTGTTCTTTCTCAGGATTTGTGCTATTCAAGGTCTTTTGTGGTCTTTTGGAGTTTTAGGATTGTTTCTTCTGTTTCCATTAAAAAGTGCCATTAGAGTTTTGATAAAGATTGCATTAAATCTATAGATGACTTTGGATAGTATGGACCTTTGAACAATATTAATTCTTCCTCCACAAGCTTGGAATATTTTCCCATTTGTTTCTATCTTTAATATCTTTCATCAATGTCTTGTAGTTTTCGGTGTACAAATCTTTTACCTCTTTAGTTAAATTTACTCCTAGGTATTGTATTATTTTTGATAATATTACAAATATAATTATTTTATTTAATTCTTTTTCAGATTATTGAAATGCATAGAGTGCATTTCAAGCACTATCTTAGATTACTTATAAAAATTAACTCAAAATGGATTAAAGACTTAATATATTTAAGACCTGAAATTATAAAACTCATAAAAGAAAAGACAAGGGAAAAAGCTGTCTTGGTCTTGGCAATGAATTTTAAAATATGACACTAAAATGCATAGAGAAATGCAACTGATTTTTGTATGTTGATTTTGCATCTTTCAACTTTACTAAATTTGTTTATTAGTTCAACAATGTTTTGGTGGAGTCTTAGAAATTTCTATGTATATCACATCATCTGGAAACAATTACAGTTTTACATATTCCTTTCCAGTTTGGATTTCTCTTTTTTCTTTTCCTCAGCTAATGGCTCTGCCTATAGTTTCCAGTACAATGTTGAATTAGGAGTGGTGAAAGTTGTCTTATTCCTGGTCTTAGCAGAAAAGTTTTCAGCCTTTCACTGTTGAGTATGATGTTAGCTGTGTGCTTGTCATATATGGCTTTTATTGAAGTATATCCTTTTATATCCATTTATTGAGCATATTGATCCTGAAAGGACATTGAATTCTGTCAAATGCTTTTACTGCATCTATTGAAGTAACCATATGATTTTTCTTTCATTCTATTAATATGGTGTATCATATTTTATTGATTTGTGTATTTTGCTTGCTTGGGAGTGTTTCATACATATGAAAGTATGTAGCACACTTGTAAAGGTAAATATGCAATCAGATTTAGAAAATGATAATTTGTAATAGAATGGTATGTTAACCACTTAACTATAGTTTGAAAGTCAGAGGGAAAGAGTATTAAAAATAATTATGGCTACTATACTTTGTTAATGAATTCAATATAAAAAGAAGTAAAAGTGACATCAAAAATAAAAGCAGTGGATTAAAAGGTGAATTTTTTAACAGGTGATCAAAGTTAAGTTACTATTGGCTTAAAAAGGACTGTTTTATCTATGATATGTCTTATGTAAGCCTCAGGATCATCACAAAGCAAAACCCTAGAGTAGATTCACAAAAAATAAAGAAAGGGGAAACAGAGCACACCACCACAGAAAATCACCAATTTACAAAAGCAGGCAGAAACAGAGGGAAGAAGAAACAATGAAACTACATAACATCAGAAAGCAATGAACAAGATAGCATTAGTAACTCAACAATAACCCAATTTACCAGTCAGAAGGCACAACGTGCTGGAGTGGCTAAAAACACAAGACCAGCTCACATACTGCCTGTAAGAGACTCACTTCAGCTTTCAGGACACATGTAGGCTCAAAGGGAAGGAATAAAAAAAAAAAAAAAAAAACAACCAGGCAAATAGAACAAAAGTGGGGTAACTATATTTAGATAAAATAGACTTTAAGCCATAAAAGGTAACAAGAGACAAAGAAGATCATTATATAATGATAATTGGGTCAATACATCAAGAAACTATACCAATCATAAATATATACATACCCAACATCAGAACACCTAAATATATAAACTGAATACTAGCAGATCTGAAGGGAGAAACAGACAATACAGTAATAGTAGAGGCCTTCAATATCCCACTTTCAACAATGAATAGATCATCCAAACATAAAAAATCAATGAGGAAACATTGAACTTAACCATGCATTAGTCAAAATGGACCTAACAGACATCTATAAAACGTTCCATCCAACAGCAGCAGAACACACATTCTTCTCAGGTGCACACAGAACATTCTCCAGGATAGATCATATGATAGGTAACACAGAAAACCTCAGCAAATTTAAGAAGATTGAAAAGATCATACCACTGATCCTTTCTGACCACAATGGCATGAGACTAGAAATCAACAAGAAGGGGAAAGCTGGAAATTTTTAAAGCACGTGGAAACTAAACAGCACACACCTGAGCAACCAATGCATAAAAAAAATCAAAATGGAAATTTAAAAATCTCAAAACAAATGAAAATAAAAACACACCAAAACCTATGAGATCCTGCAAAAGCAGCTCTGAGAGGGAAATCTATAGCAATAAATGCATATAGTAAGAGAATAGAAAGGTCTCAAACAACTTAACTTTACACTTTAAGGAACTAGAAAAAAAAAGAACAAATTAAGCCCAAAGTTTGCAGAAGGAAGGAAATAATAAGGATCAGAGCAGAAATAAATGAAATAGAGACCAGAAAAACAATAGAAATGATGAATAAAACAAAGAATGGGTTTTATTGAAAGGTGGAAAAAATTAACAAACCATTAGCAAAACTAAGAAAAAAAGCAAGAAGCCTTGAATGAATAAAATTAGAAATGGGGGTGCCTGGATGGCTCAATACAGTTAAGTGTCCACCTCTTCATTTTGGCTCAGGTCACGATTTCACTCACAGTTTCTGAGTTCAAGCCCTGTGTTCAGCTCTGTGCTGACAGCGCAGACCCTGCTTGGGATTCTCTGTCTCTCTCCCTCTCTCTCTGCCCCTCCCACTCTCACTCTCTCTCAAAATAAATAAATAAACAGAAAAAATTCTAAATGAAAGAGGAGATATTATAACTGATACCAAAGAACTACATAGGATTATAAGAGACTTCTATGAACAATTATATACCAGTGAATTGGATAACCGAGGAGAATTGGAAAAATTCCTAGAAATGTATATTCTATCAAAACTGAATCAGGGAGAAATAGAAAACCTGAGCAGACTAAGTATATTGAATAAGTATTCAAAAAACTCCTAGCATGGAAGTGTTCAAAACCACTGGTAAATTTACTAAACATTTAAAGAAAATTAACCCCAATATTTATTAAACTCTTCCAAAAAATTGAAGAAGAGGGGACCCTCCCTAACTTACTTTAAAAGGCAGTATTATCCTGATACCAAACCCAGATATAGACACTACAAGAAAAGAAAACTAAATTCCTGATGAATATAGATACAAACATTTGCAAAAAATAGTAAACTAGGGGTGCCCGGATGGCTCAGTCAGTTGAATGTTCCACTCTTGATTTCGTCTCAGGTCATGATCCCCAGATCATGGGATCAGGCCCTTCATCAGGCTCCTCGCTAAGTGTGGAGCCTGCTTGAGATTCTCTCTCTCCTCCCTCCCCATACCTCCCTACTCACATTCTCCTCTCTCTCTCCCTCTCAAATTAAAAAATATATATATTAGCAAACTGATTTCAATAACATATTAAAAGAATAATACACCATAACCAGGTAGGATTTATCCTTGGAATGCAAGCATGGTTCAGCATACACAAATCAATCAATGTGATAAGCTACATTAATAGAATAAAAGAAAAAATAATATAATCATTTCAATAAATGATTGAAAAATCTGTTGACAAAATACAACATCCTTTATGATAAAAATAATTCTCAACAAATTGGGTGTACAAAGAACATACCTCAACATAATAAAGACCAATGGAACAGAATAAAGAGCCCAGAAATAAATCCAAACTTATATGGCCATTTATTATTTGACAAGAGAGACGAGAATACTCAATGGGGAAAGGATAGTCTCTTCAACAAATGGTGTTAGGAAAACTGGGTAATCAAATGCAGAAAAAAAGAAATTGGAACCTTATTTTAAGCCATTCACAAAAATTAACTCAAAATGGGTTAAAAACAAACATAATTCCTGATGCCATAAAAATCTCAGAAGAAAACATAGGGAAGAACCTCATCACGATGATTTTTTAGTTAACACACCAAAAGCACAAGAAACAAGACGCAAAAATGAATGAGTGAGACTACATCAAACTAAAAAGCTTCCACATAGAAAAAGAAGCAATCAACAAAATGAAAAGGCAACCTAGAGAAGGGGAGAAAATATTTGCAAATCTGTATCTAATAACATGTTAATATCCAAGATATATTAAAAAATAAACAACTCCTACAACTCAATGACAAAAACCAAACAACTGGATTGAAAAATGGGCAGAGAAACTGAATAGAAATTTTTCCAAGACGACATTCAAATGGCCAACAACTACATGAAGAGGTGCTCAACATTGCTAATTATCAGGGAAACGGATGCCAAAACCACAATGAGATATCACCTCACACTTGTCAGAATGGCTATCAACAAGAAGACAAGAGATAACAAGTTGGCAAGGAGGTGGAGAAAAGGGAACACTGTACACTGATGGTTGGAATGCAAATTGATATAGCCACTATGGAAAACAGTACGGGTTTTTGAGGTTCTCAAAAAACTAAAAATAGAATTACCAAATGATTCACCAATCCCACATCTGAGTATATATTTAAAGGAAATGAAAACAGGATATTGAAAAGATATCTGCATCTCTATGTTTACTTCAGCATTATTGATGGAAATAACCCAAGCAGAAAAAGAAGATGTATATATACATATGCACACAATGAAATATTATTCAACCATAAAAAAGAAAATTGTACCATTGATAACAACAGGAATGGACCTTGAAGGCATCATGCTTAGTAAGATAAGCTGGACAGAGAAAGACAAAAACTGTACATCACTCACACATAGAATTCAAAGAAGGCAAGTTCATACAAATGGAGAGTAGATATAGCATAGAAAATTGTTAAAGGATTCAATATTGCAACTGGAAGATTAGAGTTTTGCATGGCATAATGATTACAGATAGCAGTACTGTATTATATACCTCAAAATTGCTAAGAGACTGGATCTGAAATGTTTTAACCATAATAAAGAAATGATAATTATGTGTTGTGTCAGTGGTGTTTGTTAAAGCTATATTGGTGATCATATTGCAATATATAAATGTATCTAATCAACATATTGTACACCTTAAACATATACAATATTATATGTCAATTATATCTCAATTAACTAAAGAAAATGTGCATGTGCAATGATAAGTGTAGGATAAATAACTAGGAATAGAATCCTGGGTCAGTAAAAACGCTCATATGGGCTAAGATTTGTGAGCATGTGATTTAGCACCAGACTGCCTGAGTTTGAATCCCAATTCTACCACTTATTAGATGTGTGATGTTGGAGAAGGTACTTAACTTCTCTCTCTGTGTCTGACTTTCCTAATCTGTAAGTGGGAAAGATGACATGGTGTCTATCACACAGCGTTATTATTGTGTGAATTTTAAACATTGTTAGTTACTGCAAATTGCCCTCCCTAGAGTTTAGAACAATTTATAATCTTACAACCCATGCTTATCACAGTCGTCAAAAAAAAAAAGGTATTCTTAAACTTATGGAATTTTTATCAATTCAAGAAGTGGAAAATGTTATGTCATTGTTTTATTTTCCATGTCTATTGTATTAGTGTAGTGAATCACCTTTTCAAAAACTTATAAGACTTGACTAGTTTCTTTTATGTGCACCGGGTATATGTTTTTCAGCAGTTTTTAATTGTGTGATTTGGGGTTAAACTTATGGACTATATATATATATTTATATATATATATGTATTTAATGTTTATTCATTTTTGAGAGACAGAGATAGAGCGTGAGTTGGGAGGGGCAGAGAGAGAGGGAGATATAGAATCCAAAGCAGTCTCCAGGCTCTGAGCTGTCATTACAGAGCCCAACGCAGGGCTTGAACCCATGGACCATGAGATCATGACCTGAGCTGAAGTCAGACGCTCAACCAACTGAGCCACCCAGGCGCCCCTGGACCTTATATTTTAAGGAAACCACTCATTTTTGAGATCAGTAGCAAGTATTTTGTCACAACTTTTGATTTGTCTTTTGACTTTACTTATGGTATTTTTCCCTTCTGTAGAGTTTTATAGCTTTAGATAAGTAAATCAATTAATATTTCCTTGTAACACTTCTGTGTTCTATATCCCATTTAAGAAGGCTTTCTACTGCCTTTGATGGCTTTATTTTTATATTCAAATATTTCTTTCATGTGAGATTGTTTTTAAAGCTAGATGGCCTCCCAGGTGTCCTAAAATAATTGAATAATTCATCATTTCTCACTGATATAGAATGATGCCTTTACTATCTATCTGTTATCTATCTATCATCTATCTATCTAGCATCCATTTACCATCTATATTATCTTATCATATTATTTTATCTTATCTAGGATTGGGAACAAAGGGAAGTGATTGGGGTTACCAGACCTAGAAGCTCAGTGAAGAAGTTTTGTGTCACTGAAACTCAGACTCTCAGAGGAAGAGGTGCTGTCTCTCTGGTGATACTTCTGAGGGACACAAAGAGAGAGAATCCAAAAGGGTGGAAACTGGAACCAATTGTTACTGCTGAGGTAAAGGGCTATTATTGAGGTGATGCAGACAAGGACAGGGAGCAAAACTGGAAGGGTCAGTATTTTATTCCTCCTTGTGCCCTCCATTCTCTCTCTAGGACCCTTTTGGACAGAGTTTAACAAGAGACGAGCGGGCAAAGGAAAGTGTGGCTTGAGAGCCCAGCTCCAGCATCACAAAGATAAGTATAAAGGGTGGGAATTTTTGCAGGGGGACAATAGCTTACTAACCTGCATGCCATATGTTTTAGAACTATTTCTGGACTTTCTATTTTGTTCTGTTCTTCTGACAGTTCATGTGCTAGTACCACATTGTTTTATGTCTCTGCTATGACTAATGCCCACTCAGTCTTCTTTTTCAGAATATTCCCCGTTCCTTTATCTTTGTTCACTATTTCTTTTTCCCAAAGCAACTTTGCTGTAAGTATGGATTGGTATAATGTTAAACCTATCAATTGGTAGAAATAATTGTCCAGTGTATGATGTAGAATATTCAGGACAGGGCTTTCTATGAGTTCAAGGCTTCTTTGTTGTTGCTTAAACTCATAATTTATAACACCCCCACTTTCTGGACCAAATTCTATATAAGTTCATGTTCTTAGTCACCAGCAACAGAACTGTCCTCTGACTGGTTCATCCAGAGAAAAGACTGCACTGAAAAATTTTGAGTAGGTTTCAGAATTTTCAACAGCCCTGCAGAACAAGACATAGAGGCCATGTAGCCATAACCCAGCCCAAACCATAGTACCTCCTCTGCTCCTGGCAAGGTGAGGCTGTGGCTTTCACATTGACCACACAGCATGGACCTGGCTCTTCTGCTATCATCACTGGCTCCTGTTTCCATGTATGGGTTGGGGACATCCCACCAAACAAGCCCAAGTCATGCACCCACCACTGGCAGGACAAACTGTAAGGGAGGGGAAGCAGAATCTGGATGTTCTAACTTCCCAAAACATATCGAGAGAGTACAGAGCTCTCTCATCCAGGTGTCCACAGATGGCTTCCATTGAGCCTACAAATGAGAAATCTGTGTCCCATTGTCCAAGACTTCCCTGCCATTAATGGGAAAGTTAATATACATGCTCATCTCTGGGCCAGTAACAGCCAATTACAGTTGCCCTAGAAATGCTTGTTCTCTTGACCACATTCCTTACCCTCCCTAGGTCTTTACCTTCTCATATATAAAGGGAGGTAGAAAGGTGGGAGAGCTGAAGAAGGAAAGGCTGTAGGTCACGTATTTTATTAATTCTTTTGTTTAACACAGCATATGTTAAACAGTATGTATAAGTTCTATGCAATTTTAAATATAAGAAATGGAACAAATACTGTGGACCCTGCTTATAAAATATATTAAACATAATTTAGAAAATCCCTGTTATCTCCAGTGACATCTTCCTCCTTCCCACATATAGTCTTTTTTCTGAATTTTGTGTTAATCACATTCTCTTTTATACTTTCCAAACATAAGCATGTATTGCTAAACTTCATGTTGTTTAATCTTCTCCATTTCCTTCTGCTTTATAGAAATGAAACTGGAAAATATGTATTCTTCTGTCACTTGCTTTTTCCAGCAACAATATCCTTATGAGATTCACCAATGTTAATGTGTACGCTCTTTGTTCACTTTTCAATGCTGTATGGTGTTCTGTTGTATGAATATTCCATAATGCATTTACCCATTCTTTTTTTCCTGGCCATTGGGGTCATTTACCATTTTTAGCTATAGTAGCAGTGCTGCTGTGAACACAAAATACCTGACAAATGTTTCTCTAGGGACTGTATCTTGAAATGTAATTCCTGGATTATAGAGTAGGGCATCTTCAACCTTGTTATTTTCCAAAATGGCTGTAAATTCCTATAGTAACCCTCCCTGTATCCTTGTCCCTTGTAATGTGATTTGGAGCTCCTCCCATCAGGAGGTAGAGTCTGTTGTTTCATCTCTTGACTGTGGGGTGGTGCTGTTCTTTATCCAATAGAATGTGTTGGAAGTAATGGTGTGCTTGTTCCAAGTCTCTGAGTGCTTCCCCTCCCTTGAAACTTCCGCTGCCATGTGAACTGCCCAGGTTAATCTGTGGTAGATGTGACACTATGGGGAGCAGAGAAGAGCCATCCATAACCAAACCCACTGTATTATTTTCCTATTGCAGTTGTAACAAATTACCAAAACTTAGTTGTTAAAAATAATACAAATTTATTATCTTACAGTTCTGAAGATCAGAAGTCAAACATGGGTCTTACTAGACTAAAATTGAAGTGTCTTTTGGAGATCATAAGGGAGAATCTATTTTCTTTTCTTGTCTACCTTTTAGAAACCTCCCACATTCTGTGGAAGATAGCCCCTTCTCCATTTCAAAGCCAGCAGTATAGCATCTTCAAACAGTTCCCCCTCTCTGACTTGTGATTCCATCATCACATCTCCTGCTATCCTCCTGTTTCCTTACTTCTTTGTAAGAATCTTTGTGATTACATTGGGCCCAGGCAGATAATCCAGGACAATCCTCCCTTTTCAGGATTCCATCTGCAAAATCCTGATGAGACACAGCCATTGCTAACTGATAACATACATGTTTTATCTTCAGTTTCTTAATTTGGATACTAGATCATTAATTTTGAGACTTTTTCCTTTTGGATAGAGCATATATGATTATGTATTGTCCTCTAAATTCTGCTGACATGTCAAAATTTTTGATATTTAATATTTTATTGTTATTCAATTCTAAACATTTTCTAAGTTCCAATATTAATGAACTGGTTTTTGGTCCATGAGTTGCTTAGATCATGGCTTTTAAATTTCCAAGCATACAGCAAAGGAAACAACCAACAAAACTAAAAGGCAACCAAAGGAATGGGAAAAGATATTTGCAAATGACATATAGGACAAAGGGCTAGTATCCAAAATTTATAAAGAGCTCACCAAACTCCACACCCGAAAAACAACCCAGTGAAGAAATGGGCAGAAAACATGAATAGACACTTCTCTAAAGAAGACATCCGGATGGCCAACAGGCACATGAAAAGATGCTCAACGTCGCTCCTCATCAGGGAAATACAAATCAAAACCATACTCAGATACCACCTCACGCCAGTCAGAGTGGCCAAAATGAACAAATCAGGAGACTATAGATGCTGGAGAGGATGTGGAGAGACGGGAACCCTCTTGCACTGTTGGTGGGAATGCAAATTGGTGCAGCCACTCTGGAAAACAGTGTAGAGGTTCCTCAAAAAATTAAAAATAGACCTACCCTATGACCCAGCAATAGCACTGCTAGGAATTTACCCAAGGGATACAGGAGTACTGATGCATAGGGGCACTTGTACCCCAATGTTTATAGCAGCACTTTCAACAATAGCCAAATTATGGAAAGAGCCTAAATGTCCATCAACTGATGAATGGATAAAGAAATTGTGGTTTATATACACAATGGAGTACTATGTGGCAATGAGAAAGAATGAAATATGGCCCTTTGTAGCAACATGGATGGAACTGGAGAGTGTGATGCTAAGTGAAATAGGCCATACAGAGAAAGAGAGATACCATATGGTTTCACTCTTATGTGGATCCTGAGAAACGTAACAGAAAGCCATGGGGGAGGGGAAGGAAAAAAAAAAAGAGGTTAGAGTGGAAGAGAGCCAAAGCATAAGAGACTCTTAAAAACAGAACAAACTTTCTCACACCATTCACAAAAATAAACTCAAAATGGATAAAGGACCTGAATGTGAGACAGGAAACCATCAAAACCTTAGAGGAGAAAGCAGGAAAAGACCTCTCTGACCTCAGCCGTAGCAATCTCTTACTTGACACATCCCCAAAGGCAAGGGAATTAAAAGCAAAAATGAATTACTGGGACCTTATGAAGATAAAAAGCTTCTGCACAGCAAAGGAAACAACCAACAAAACTAAAAGGCAACCAACGGAATGGGAAAAGATATTTGCAAATGACACATCGGACAAAGGGCTAGTATCCAAAATTTATAAAGAGCTCACCAAACTCCACACCCGAAAAACAAATAACCCAGTGAAGAAATGGGCAGAAAACATGAATAGACACTTCTCTAAAGAAGACATCCGGATGGCCAACAGGCACATGAAAAGATGTTCAACGTCGCTCCTTATCAGGGAAATACAAATCAAAACCACACTCAGATATCACCTCACTCCAGTCAAAGTGGCCAAAATGAACAAATCAGGAGACTATAGATGCTGGAGAGGATGTGGAGAGACGGGAACCCTCTTGCACTGTTGGTGGGAATGCAAATTGGTGCAGCCGCTCTGGAAAGCAGTGTGGAGGTTCCTCAGAAAATTAAAAATAGACCTACCCTATGACCCAGCAGTAGCACTGCTAGGAATTTATCCAAGGGATACAAGAGTACTGATGCATAGGGGCACTTGTACCCCAATGTTTATAGCAGCACTATCAACAATAGCCAAATTATGGAAAGAGCCTAAATGTCCATCAACTGATGAATGGATAAAGAAATTGTGGTTTATATACACAATGGAATAAAAGGCAACCATCCCTTTTGGGATGAGCACTGGGTGTTGTATGGAAACCAATTTGACAATAAACTTCATATATTGAAAAAAAAATAAATTTCCAAGCATATTTTAATTATCTTTTTCATATTTATTTCTAACTTAATTGCACTGGACTCAGAAGACGTGGTCTGCACAAGAATTTCAATTATCTGAAATTTACTTAGATTTGCTTTGTGGGTAGCATGTGGTCAATTTTCTTAATAATTTCAGATGTTTAGATATCCTATATATTCTCCAATTGTTGAGTGTCATATTTTAAATGTGTCCATTGGGTCAAGCTTGTCAATTGTGTTGTTCAAAATTCAATATCCTTGTTTATTTTGCCTGCTTGATCTACCATTTAAGGAGAAATGATCCCCAAATTCTTTATGAGGGTTGATTTATTCATTTCTCCTCATGACTTTATCAATTTTGCTCTGTTATTCAGTGTTATTCTGTGTTAGTTTTTTGTCCTGATAAACTGGGCCTCATATCATTATGCAATGAGCTTTTTTAGTAATGCTTTTCTTGCTTGAAAGTCTACTTTCTGTCTTTTAGCTTACATTTAATGAGCATTTGCTTTCTGTATCTTTTTCTGTTCTTTTTACTTCCAGCAGTTCTCTGCTATTTATTTAGGGCTATCTTTTATAAATGACATATATCTGATTTAAAAGAAAACTGACAATATTGTCTACCCATCATCAAATTTTAGTCAATTTAAATGTATTGTTTTCGTACATTTAAACTAGTTGTTTGGATTCTATCATATTATTTTATGCTATTTTTCCTGACTTTTCTATATAGTTTTTCCTTTCTTGCTTTATTTTGGATGATTTCAGTTTTCTCTTACTCATTGTATTTGTTCCATAGATTTTTTAGAAAGCTTTCCTCTTTTTGCCTACTCTGTTAGTGGTTACCTTGGGTATTTTAACATACTTGCTTAACAAAGTCTTAGATTAATATTTCTACCCTCGTCCTGAAGACTGCTAGAACTTTAGAATGATTTGTGTGCAATTATACCATCCCATTCATATGATATTTTTGTATGATACTTTTTTTAACCCCCTAATTAGACATTTTTATTTCTTTCATACAGCCAACCAGACCATGACTGTTCAGATTTATGCACATAGATTTCAATGTTTATTCCTCACCATTTTTTTCATGCACCTCAAATCATCCATGTGGAATAATTTTCCATCTGCCAGAAATTAAAATTTCTTTAATGTGCACTGTTAAGAATAATGTCTTTTGGGTTTTGTGTTCTATAATGATTTTTATTTTGCTTTCTGAAAAGATTGTTTTCCCATGTGTAGAATTCCAGATCAACAGTTATTTCTCTCATTACATCAGACTTTTGCTGTTTTTGTCAGAAGTCAGCTGTCTTTTAAATTGTTATTCTTTTGTCTCTTATCTCTACCTGCTTAAATAGCTTTTCTTTGTATTCAGTTTCCTGCAGTTTCACATGATGTGCTTCAGGTGGATTATTTGTCATTTGTAGTATTTGTAACTAGTTAAGAGTTCTTGGGTCTGAGGTTTGATATCTTTCAAACATCTGAAAAATTATCAGATATTATCTCTTTAAGTATTTTCCTTTCCACGTTGTCTCTATTGTATTCTTAGATGTCAGTCTTTTCTATTCTAAATACAATGTCTCTTAATCTCTCATTTATATTTTTTTATTTCTTTGTCACTCTAGGCTGAATTTTAGATCATTTATTTAAACCTATCTTCCAGATTTCAAAATATCTCTTAAGTTGTGTCTAATATACTTTTTTTTGTATTGCATAAAATATTTATTAACATAACTTCGGAGAGTTCAAAATTAGCTGTGATGAAGAATCTGCTGCATACTATACTTTTTAACCCATTTTAAATATAACCCATCTTTTCCAATTCTAATTATTATGTATATATTTTTATTTCTAGAAGTTCTATTTAATTTTTTCCCTAATCTTCTCAGTTATTGTAAAAATGTATTGCTCTTTATTCATATGCCCATGTCATTTTTCATGTCTTAAAACATATTGAGGGGTACCTGGCTGCCTCAGTGAGTAGAACGTGTGACTCTTGGTCTCAGGGCCATGAGTTCAAGCCCCACACTGGGCATGGAGCCTACTTAAAAACAAACAAACATTGAACATTTTTGTATTAGCCAAGTGTCTGATAGTTCAAGGAGCTGGATGGAGTATACTGCTGCTATCTTTTTTCTTCTCACTTTCTTTCATGGTGCCTTATTCTTTTGTGTGATTTTGTGAGTTTTGACCAAATGCAATTCATTTTCTTTGGCATTCTTTTACCAGGGAAATTCTTTGAAGCATGAGCTGAAGCTCTAGTCCTGCAGAAGAGCCACATCAACCACAGTATGAGGTTTGTTGACCACAAAAATAATTTGAAACCTAGTTCTAGTCCTGTCTGAAGGGTAGCTTCTATTTAAGAATTCTTGAGGAATTTTCTTCCTCTTCTGCACAGCACCAATATCAAGACAGTAAAGTCCTTGCTGTTTGTTAGTTGTCATATATCCTTGTTCTGAGACTATAATCGTTTGGGGTTCCAGCTTTATAGATGTCTTCGTGACACTCCCTGGTATAGATGGGTCCTAGGTTTGCTCTCCTCCCTCCCACATCCTGAGAAGCTACCCAAATGGAGGTTCCTGGTCCAAGATTCAGCAAATCTGCTTGCTTACTTTTCAGGTTCAGATTACTTTCAGTAATCTTTTGGCTTCTGTGTGTTTGTCAGCAGCATGCTTTGTCAGTGGCCTTGGAGGGTATGGGGGAAACCATTGGAAAGGCACAAATCTGGCCTCAGCTTCACTTTGATCAGAGCTCTGCTGAGTCATTTTACTTGCTTCAATTTTCAGGTAGGGCTTCAGTGAGAAGTTAGCTTTCTCTACTTAAAAACTTTTGAAATGTTGAATGCTGAGGTCATCTTAAAGGTCCTGTTGCACAAGTATATTACAGTTCTCTGGAGTTGATGATAATTGAACGCTGATGCATCCAACATATACTTTTTAACCTCAGCTTGCCAAACTGTGAAATTTGTAGCTCTTAAAAATGGTGAAGATGTCACTGTGCCTCCTGGAGGAGAAGTGGCCCCCGACCATCCCCAACAGCTACCAGTAGTGGAGTGTATACAGGTATGGGAGCATGGCACAAGGAGCATCATAAGCACCTCGCTGTTGGCTACCATGAGCCACACATGAGTTTTGGTATCAATGTGGTTGTACTTGGTTAGCATGATATCCAGGCAAAACACCATAACAGGGCTAATGTACAGTATGAGTAGCACTGTATGGATGAGCAGGGTGCCCATGGCCCAGGAATAGCCCTGGACCCAGATGCCTGAAGTCCTGGTCTCTGCATAGATCCTCCAGAAGCAGTAGGTGATGAGACCTGTGCATAGAAAGTGAATGCATAAAATGTAGGTGTGGGTAATAGTGACCAGGGGGCCACAGCCTGGCTCATTGCACAGGGTCAGCTGCAGGATGCATAAGGCCCCTTGTTTCTCTAAACTGGCATCTTGCTGCTTGCTAAGCCAAATGACACATGTAGGGAAGAATTAGGCCAGCAGCCAGATGAGGGCCACCACTTTCTGGACAGCCTCACAGGACATGAAGAAGAAGTAGCACAGAGGATAAGCAACTGCCAGGTAGGTGTGCAGCATGGTGGCCATGAAAGACAGGATGGTGCTGGTGTAGGTAGCAAAGACAACATCTGTGAGAACACCACAGGTGATGTGGCACAGAGTCCGGCCACCCAGGTTGCTGGATGAGATAAGCATGTAGAACACAAGGTAGGCCAGATCTGAAAGCAGGATGTTAGCCAGCAGTAGGTAGCAGAGCTCTTGCCACAGCTTCTGGCTCTTCAGGATGGTTGCCAGCAGCAGGAGGCTCAGAGTCAGTGTGGTTGCAGCCAGCAGGCTTGAGGGAAGGAACAGCCAACACAGCACGGAGACAGGTACCCTGAGGTCCCCAAGGTTTAGGAGGTGTTGCTGGCTAACGTGGCATGCTGATGAGCTGGTCAGAGGCTGGCCAGCCTGTTGTGTCCAGGGGGAAGGGTGCCAACTGAACCCCCAGGCTTCCTGGCAGGAATGGCAGGCTTTCTCACAGGTGGTTGGTTCTGTACCCACCCAAGGTATAGATCTCCCCTGCAGGATCCTCATGGTACTACTCCTCTGCAAAAATGTTGAGCTTGAGCAGGTCTTAGGGATGACTGTTTAACAAAAATAAAACAACAAAGCAAAATTCTGCTCATACAGGGCTTCCTACATTCATGCATAGCTGTCAGCTGTCCTGGCTGCATGTGTGTGGGCACATCTAAATGGATCAGCCTATTGCCATGATTCACTGGTCACTGATCTCTGATCTCTTGAGAAGTGTCCCCCATTTTGATGTCCCCCAAACCTGTCTGGTTGGCTAGCAGGGAGTGTGCAATGAATGCTCACCACATTGGATTGAATTCAGTGGTCATAGTCAGGCAGTCCTATCTGAAGGGAAGGAGCAGCCATCTGGGAGCTAGGATTTCTGGACTGTGGAACAGGCCTAGCTTCTGTCTGAGGCTGCACATGACAGGGTCTCAGGAAGTGGTACCAGGCTAGAGGGGCCTGGGTATGCTCACATAGGTGACCCTATGTGTGAATGTGTGTGTGTCCCACAACCTTTCTACACAGGACGCCACATGGGAGACCATTCAGCTGCCCTTTTGTGGTGTCCCTGTGTGGCAAGACAGATACCCCACTTGGCAGAGGCTGCACAGATGCTAGAGGAAAGGGGCGGAAGGCAGGAGAGAGAAGAGGATGGGAGGCTCACAAGCAGCTGGGACATCACAGGTTATCCAGAAATGTATAGATGGTTATGTGCACTTGGTTGGGGCCCACAGTGGGGTGGCCTGGGAAAGAACAAGGCATGCTCCAGTTCAGGTAAGCAGGCTTTCTGTTATTGATATCCTGGCTTTGAAACCTTAGGAAGCTTTGCTCATCTCTCTACATTTGTTTCCTTATCTGTGAAATGTGAGTTCTTCCTATGCAGACCTCATGGAAATGCTGCAAAAACCTAGAGGTTACATACTTAGTGCAATGTGTAGCCTGGGGTAAATGCTCAATACCAGAACACTAGCCCTTACCTTACCACACTCTCCAGAGGCTTGGGTCCTCTCTGCTCCACAGACTCCCTTGCCCTCACTGCAGAAGGAGTGCACTAAATGCTTCATGCCCCTAGGACCCCCGCCCCATGCTGCCTGTGCCACACTCCTCCAGCCCCTCTCTGGCCCCACACCAGGCCCCAGCTTGACACCATACTGAGCCCAAGGAAGGAGCTGCTACAGAGCTGTTGACTTCCTGAGCACAGGCGGGATGTTCTTAGGATTAGAGGGAGACAAAAATTTCAGACATTCAGCCCCAAGAAGCCCAGCCTCACATCATGAATGTCACTTGGAACATATTCAGCAAGTGACACACCAGAGTCCTGCCTCATCCCTCAGCTAAGGGCCCTCTGACCACACAGGCATTTGCTTTCTGCCTCCCTTCTCTTTCTCAGCAGTGTCATAAGCTGAAGACTTCAGAGGAAATCTGGTTTTGTCTCTTATGATTAACTGTAGCCTTGGCTGAATTACTTTGCCCCTCTGGGTCTCCATGACCCCACTGGGGGCCCATGATGACAATACACCTGTCCTGGAGGCCTGCATCCAATTACACAGGTGCTGACAGTCACTGCCAAGTAGCTTCTTTCCTAAGAGTGCCCCATGGACAGAGCCTTGCCATAGAACATATCTGGGGTACAGGTAAGGAGAGACCCCCACTTAACTCCCACTCAACCCAGGGACCATGCCTTTCTTGAGGGTTTGTTACAGTATTTGAGGAGGAGTAGCAACAACTTCATCCTGAAGGTAGACTATGGTAAAAACTCTAAGGGTTGTTCTGACAAAGTACATCTCCCTCCTCCAGAAAATTTGCAATGCCAGAAAGCTAACCCTGCCTCCCTATCTCCTCTGCCAGGGCCTGTGCTCCCCAGGGTGTCACCCCTCAGACCTTAAGTGGCCCCAGGTCTGGGGAGGGAACAGAGCCCTGCCCTGCAGGTGTACTCTGAGGCCTGTATGCCTAGAGCTGGGCTGGAGGTAAGGCTGCCCCCTGCTGTCGGCCTTACAGATACCCTTGCCAGTCCCTGGCTGTCAGTCTTGCCCTCCGCAGGTGCTTGTCTTAGAACACAGATTCCCTGGGAGAGGGAAACCATTAAATGACAACCCTTCAGTAAAAATGTAACTGAAGGCTCAATCCTTCTGATAGCTGGTGACAGGCAACAGCTCCAGGGAAATGGAAAGTTAGTAACTCCCATGATAAATGAGCTGGTAAGTGTAATAAGGAGCCTGCCTTACTGTTGAAAATCATGCACCACCCAGATTGCCCTTTCTGGAAAAATCCAGACTAGCATGGATGTGGGGTCTCTGGTATCAGCCTTTCTCGAAGGTCAGTATGTGCTGACTGCTGTAGGGATGACGTAGCACTGCCCCTTCCTGGTTAGTGACATCACCACCTTTAAATGCTCTATTCCCCTCCATTCTCTGATCTCAGTATGGGTCAGAACATGCCTGTCTGTACACGTTGTGGGTGCTATAGGAGACCACATACTGATACAGAGAAAATGAGCAGTACAGGTTAGCAAATCTACATGTCACTTTGGAAATAAAATCTTCACCATGTGTGTCATTTCAAAAGCCTCTGGCTCCTGGGACTGCCCTTGTCCAGAGACCAGACAGAAGGCACCATCCAGGAAGCTGGAGATAAGCTGAAACTATGGAAAAGCTTGATGCAAACAAATTCAAACTGCCAAGTGGACAGGCCCTCAAGTCCTGCCCCCCAAGGGAGAGAGAAACTAAGTGACTGCACACAGCCTCACTGTGGGGCATCTACTGCATGCAAGCACCAGCACATGACATCATGGGAACACTACACTGAATCAGCAAGACAGCTTCTAGGTGGGAAACTGAGACCAAAGGAGGTTAAGTGCCTTGCCATTGTGGGAAGGCTCAGGATGAGTACAAGCTGCCTTTCCCGAGACATGCAGAGTATTCATTGCTGCATCCCCCAGAGTTGGCAGCAGAACAGGAATTACTCACTGTAGTGTTAGCATGAAGCTCAGGTGTGTCAGGGTGTGGGCAGTTGAAGTGGCAGAAGTAGCCCCAAGCAGAACCTCTACCTCACATAGCTGTTCCCATAGGCAGCAAGCAGCCAGGACTCTCAAGTTGAAGGGAATGATCTAAACAAGAGCTCTTGGGCTCCTAGCAGCCCTATGTCCCTCAGCAATAGGCAGTGTCACCTGACTGGGCTGCAGGAATGAGGCCCTCATCATCATATGCCTAGCTACTTGCCTCTGTGTCAGGGAGAAACAAAGGAAACTGACAGTGTACCTACTGGGTGCCAGGTAATTTTATACACATTGTTTCACCTTTGGGATTCTTTTTGAGGGTGAGGAAATTGAGGCAGTTGTGAGATGAAGGCATTTTCTCAAAGGCATCCAGAAAATAGATGGCAGAGCTCTGGTGTGTCTCACTCCACATCATGTGTTGTTTCCATCCTTGCTCCATCAGTGTCCAGGACAGTCCTCCTGTCTCTACCGTCCTAGCAGGTGTTGGTGCTGGACTCTTCACCACCATCACCATTTCCATCAGCATCTCAGTCAACACATCTTTTTTTTAAATTTTTTAGATTATATTTTTGTTTTTTTGAGTATAGTTGACACACAGTGTTAAATTAGTTTCAGGTGTGCAACCTAGTGATTCAACAAGTCTATATGTCATGCTGTGCTCCCCACAAATGTCACCACACGGCGCTGTTACAACACCCTTGGCTATATTATCTGTGGAAGCCTGTACCTCCCCTCACCTGTTTTGCACATTCCTCCACCCCCATCCCCTCTGGCAACCATCAGTTTGTTCTCTGTATTTATAGGTCTGGTTCTTTCTGTTTATTTGTTTATTCATTTTCAATCTACATATCTTCATCATCACCATTATCATCACCATTTCAGCATCACTGTCACCATCACATCGGTCTTATCCTTATTTCATGCCTGTTATCACTGTCCTCATCATCACATGATCATCACCATCGTCACTGTCACCATAATCTTCCTCCTCAACAGTCTTACCATAACAGGATCACTAGCATAGCATCAACATGTTGCTCCTATTTTAAATAAAACTCTTCTCATTGCTCTTAAGATAACGACTAAGGTCTTTGCCCTAATACATGAGACCAAGTGCAGCCCATCCCTTGCCCCTCCCTCCATCTTCAGTCTGTGCTCCAGCTCACTTCCCTCCTTTCCATTCCTTAAAGAACATGTGACTCTTGCTGCCTGGAAACATTGTTACCCCCCTTCCTTATCAGCCAGTTATCAGTTTGAAGGAATTTTTTGGCAAATGTCTCCTACCTGCTGGAATGGATCACAGCTATCTTCTTTATACTCATATATTTCCACCCCTGCTTTTTTTTTTCTATATACAACAATTTGTTTTAGTGTTTCCTTGTGTGAGTCACATCTAACTTTGTTATCAGAATTAGATCCATAGAGGCTGTCCTGCTCACTAGCAGACCCTCAGTGTCTGTCACACAGAGAGGTCATGTAAATGCTAGGCTGAGGCTTAAAGTGGCTTGACCTGAAGGCCGGTTGCTGAGACAAGGAAAAGAGATGGGGTAGAAGTTCCAAATGAGGGACTCAGCTTGAGCAGAGCCAGGAAGATGAAGGACCCAACACTGCCAGGGCACTGCCTGTGGGCCACATGGGCTGTGGCAAGAAGGAGGAGGGGGGAAGCAATGAACACTGCAGAGCAACAAGACAAAACTTACCTACTATGAGGACAGAGCTGACATCCAGATGGACAATGGACTGGAGGAGGCCTGGAGGCAGAGTGAGATTTCTTTGTGATGGACCAGATGTGTAGAAGAGGAATACTTTTGCAAAGACAGGTCCTAAGTTGACCATTCCATTGGTAGATATGCCACTTTTTAAGAACTGTCCCTGAAATCCTAGAGGCCTTCACCATACTGACATCTTTAGAATTAGCAAATTTTCAGAGTACCTGCTGGCTTAGTCAGTAGAGCATGCAACTCTTGATCTCAAGATCTTGAGTTCAAGCCCCACATTGAGTGTATATCATACTTAAAAGAAAATTTATATATACATATAAAATATGTATAAATATATACAAATATATATATATATAGCAGAGTTTCAATCCATAATCAAGTAATATTGGAATGTCATCTGCATCTCCTGGTTAAACCTAGATTTTAAAAATAAAAAATATATACTGATGAAATATAAATTAAAACTCTGATAGCTCCCACAGGCCCTACTATTCTCTCCATCTCCTGTGTTCGGTTGTTGGCCTTGTTCTCTACCACACCGAGCTCCCTGAATGCAGGGCCACAGCCTATTTGCATTCCTCCCCTTTCAGATGGTGTTTCCGGGTCAGCACTCCTACCTGGTAAATCTTGGGATAATAAATAAATGGATGATAACACCTGGAGCCTGGCTGGGGTAGCTGAGCCAGAAAGACCATAGTGTTTGGTCCTCATTACCTGTATGCAAACCTGAGTGTCTCTTGGTCTTCAGGACTGGCCCAGGTCTCACCTTCTACACACACTAGGGTGTCCATTAACCTTTCTCCACATTGTAGTCAAAGAAACTTTTTTTTTAATTTTTTTAATTTTTATTTATTTTTGAGAGAGAGAGAGAGAGGGCATGTGTAAGTGAGTGGGGGAGGGGCAGAGAGGGAAACAAAGGACCCAAAGCAGGCTCTGTGCTGAGAGTGGCGCTCAAACTCACGAACTGTGAGATCATGACCTGAAGTTGGACGCTTAGCTGACTGAGCCACACAGGCACCCCCAGAGGAACTTTTTATTCATGCAGTCACTGAGGCAGTAAGTAAAGATTATTTTATTGTATTTTAGCATGAAAAGCCTCTTTAACTGTGCATATAATTCTTACCATCTCATTTACCCCCTCCTGAAGTCCAAAAAGGCCCATAAAGACTGGAAAATCATTCTCACTTCTGTCCCAGCTGAAGAAGTATTGGGACTGTGCCTCCCTGTGCAGCAGCTGCCCACGAGCCTCCCAGCCTTGTACACTCTACCCTGCCCTCACCTGGTGCTCTCCTCCATAGCCAATCCCTTGGTTTCTTCCTGTCTCTTCTGTGGAGGCTGCTCCTTCCCATCTTCTGTAGACTCAGGCCCTCTCTTCACCTCACCCTGCTACTACTTAGGATTCATTTTGTTCATTTATTTAATTCTAAAAGTTAATATATAACACTATGTTCTTTTATTATCATTGTGAGCTATTTTAAATATATTGAAAAATGCAGAGAGGAACTAACAAATGTTCATGGGCCTACTATCCAGAATTAACAAATGTTTGTATTTTGCCATATTTGCTTCCAATAATTTTATATACTGTTTTAATGTTATATATATATATATATATACACATAGATATATAAAATATAAAATATTGTATATTTTATATGCAATATATACATGTGTAGCATATAAGTATTAAAAAAACATTTCACACATGGCTTACAGCTGCCTTTGTCACTATCCTCTGGCCTGCTCCCTCTCCTACCTCCCCAGGGGGAAGCCTCCATCCCAAATTTAGTCTATATTCCTCCTACCCATGCGTTTGAACTTTCAATGCAAATACACGGTTCCCAAATCATATATAGTATTGGGGTTCATGTTTGGTGTTGAACTATGATTAATTCCACTATTGCCTTTTTTTTACTCAATATTATACCTTGTAAGCCAGTGTTTTTCTTACACAGATTGTTCATTCTATGAAAATGCCCTACACGCATGCACCCCAATGTTTACAGCAGTGCTATCGACAATAGCCACAGTATGGAAAGAGCCCAAATGAGCCATCGATGGATGAATGAGTAAAGAAGATGCAGTATATATATACATATATACAATGGAGTATTACTCAGCAATCAAAATGAATGAAATTTTGCCATTTGCAACTATATGGATGAAACTAGAGGGTATTATGCTAAGTGAAATTAGTCAGAGAAAGGCAAATATCATATGATTTCACTCATATGCAGAATTTAAGATACAAAACAGATGAACATAAGGGAAGGGAAGCAAAAATAATATAAAAACAAGGAGGGGGGCAAAACATAAGAGACTCTTAAATACAGAGAACAAACAGAATTGCTGGAGGGGTTGTGGGTGGGGGGATGTGCTAAATGGGCAAGGGACACTAAGGAAGACACTTGTTGGAGTACTGGGTGTTATATGCAGGGGATGCATCACTGGATTCTACTCCTGAAATCATTATTAGACTATATGCTAACTAAATTGGATGGAAAGAAAGAAAGAAAGGAAGGAAGGAAGGAAGGAAGAAAGAAAATGAAAGAAAATGAAAATTTGCAAAATGAAAATGAAAGAAAGAAAGAAAGAGAAAATGCCTTACCGCATTTCATTCTCTGTTTATACCACCACTCTATATCCTTTACCTATTGATGGATATTTATGTTATCTCCAATATAAGCAGAACAGTGATGAGGATGCTGGATTGAGTCTTTTATGTGCATACATGATGTTTCTCTAGTAGCAATAATGATCAACCATAAGAGATCATACATTCATCAGAATTTTCCTTTGGCAGGCAACATGTAGGCAGATACGTAACCCAAGAAATGGAGAATACCACTATGCACACAGTCTTGTCTCAGCCCTGAGCACCCACGGAAGAACTGAAGACATACAGAGGTCACATGGAGGGGAAAATGCACATGAATACCAGTGGAGCAAACTCTTCTCAGCCCTGCCTTCCATGGCTGGGAGGGGAAGGTCATTATAGGGTCCTTGGATGCGATATTCCAGCTGCAAGCCATTGCTCCACAATGAGGCTGTGTCACAGACACCAGAACACAGCCTCTGCCTCTATGAAGCTTGTTGTAATACAGCAAGAGGGTGGGAAAAGGACACTGCACACACAGGACAGAACAGGGGAAGACAATGTTTTTAAAACTCCCCACAAAGATGCAGCAAAGGCAGTCCTAAGAGGAAAATACATTGCAAGCCAGACCTATCTTAAGAAATAAGAAAAATCCCAGATACAAAATCTAACAGCACACCTAAAGGAACTAGAAGCAGAACAACAAAGAAATGCCAAGGCCAGCAGAAGAAGAGAATAAAGATCAGAGCAGAAATAAACAAAATAGAGTCCAAAAAAACCAGAACAGGTCAATGAAACTAAAAGCTGATTTTTTTGAAAAGATAACAAAATTGATAACCTCCTAGATAGACTTCTCAAAAAGAAAAGAGAGAGGACCCATATAGATAAACCCACAAATGAAAATGAAAATTAATCCCTCAGAAATACAAACAATTATCAGAGAATACTATGAAAAATTATATGCCGACAAAATGGACAAAATGGAAGAAATGGACAAATTCCTAGACACCTACACAATACCAAAACTCAAACGGGAAGTAATAGAAAATTTGAACAGACTCATAACTAGTGAAGAAACTGAAACTCTCCCAACAAATAAGAGTCCTGGGCCAGCTGGCTTCCCAGGGGAATTCTACCAGACATTTAAAGCAGAGTTAATACCTATCTGTCTAAAGCTGTTCCAAAAAATAGAAACAGAAAGAAAACTTCAGGACTCATTCTATGAAGCCAGCATTACTGTGATTCCCAAGCCAGACAGAGACCCCACCAAAAAGGAGAATTACAGGCCAATTTCCCTGATGAACATGGATGCAAAAATTCTCAAGATACTAGCAAATCAAATTCAACAGCATATAAAAAGAATTATTCACCATGATCAAGTGGGATTCATCTTGGGCTGCAGGGCTGGTTCAATATTCGCAAATCAATCAATGTGATATGTCACATTAATAAAAGAAAGGATAAGAACCATATGTTCCTGTCAATAGATCCAGAGAAGCATTTGACGAATTACGGCATCCTTTCTTAATAAAAACCCTCAAGAAAGTCGGGATAGAAGGAACATCCCTAAACATCATAAAAGCCATATATGAAAAGGCCACAGCTAATATCCTCAATGGGGAAAAACCAAGGCTTTCCCCCTGAGATCAGGAACATGACAGGGATGTCCACTCTCACCATTGTTGCTTAACATAGTGTTGGGAGTCCTAGCATCAGCAATCAGACAACAAAATGAAATAAAAAGCATCAAAATTGGAAAAGAAGTCAAACTTTCACTTTTTGCAGATGACATGATTACACAGAAAACCTGAAAGACTCCACCAAAAGGCTGATAGAACTAATACATGAATTCAGCAAAGTTGCAGGGTACAAAAATCAGTGTACAAAAATCAGTTGCATTTCTATACACCAATAATGAAGCAATAGAAAGAGAAATAAATAAACTGATCCTTTAGTTTACAATTGCACCAAGAACTATCAAATAACTAGGAATAAACCTAACCAAAGATGTAAAAGATCTATATGCTGAAAACTATAGAAAGCCTATGAAGGAAATTGAATAAGACACAAAGAAATGGAAAACATTCCATGCTCCTGAATTGGAAGAATAAATATTGTTACAATGTCAATGCTATCCAAAGTAATCCACACATTCAATGCAATCCCAGTCAAAATTGCACCAACATTCTTCTCAAAGCCAGAACAAACAATCCTAAAATGTGCATGGAACCACAAAAGACCCCGAATAGCCAAAGTAATGTTGAAAAAGAAAACCAAATCAGGAGCATCACCAATCCGGATTTTAGCCTCTACTACAAAGCTGTAGTCATCAAGACAGTATGGTAATGGCACAAAAACAGACATACAGACCAATGGAGTAGAATAGAGAACCCAGAATTGGACCCATAAATATAGGGCCAACTAATCTTTGACAAAGTAAGAAAGAGTATCCAATGAAACAAAGACAGTCTCTTTAGCAAATGGTGCTGGGAGAACTGGACAGCAACATGCAGAAGAATGAAACTAGACCGCTTTCTTACACCATACACAAAAACAAACTCAAAATGGATGAAAGACCTAAATGTGAGACAAGAAACCATCAAAACCCTAGAGGAGAAAGCAGGCAACAACTTCTTTGACCTCAGCCACAGCAATTTCTTTCTTGACACGTCTCCAAAAGCAAGGGAATTAAAAGCAAAAATGAACTATTGGGACTTCATCAAGATAAAAACCTTCTGCACTGCAAAGGAAACAATCAACAAAACTAAAAGGCAACCAATGGAATGGGAAAATATATTTGCAAATGACATATAGGATAAAGGGTCAGTACCCAAAATCCATAAAGAACTTACTAATGTCAACACCCAAAAAACAAATAATCCAATGAAGAAACGGGCAGAAGACATGGATAGACACTTTTCCAAAGAAGACATCCAGATGGCTAACAGACACATGAAAAGATGCTCATCATCTTCATCAGGGAAATACAAATCAAAACCACACTGAGATACCACCTCATACAGGTCAGAGTGGCTAAAATTAACAACTGAGGAAACAACAAATGCTGGCAAAGATGTGGAGAAACGGGAACCCTCTTGCACTGTTGGTGGGAATGCAAACTGGTGCAGCCGCTCTGGAAAACAGTGTGGAGGTTCCTCAAAAAAATTAAAAATAGAACTACCGTACAACTCAGCAATAGCACTATTGGTAATTTATCCAAAGGATACAGGAGTGCTGATTCATAGGGGCACATGTACCCCAATGTTTATAGCAACACTTTCAACAATAGCCAAATTATGGAAAGAACATAAATGTCCATCAACTGACGAATGGATAAGGAAGATGTGGTTTATATATACAATGGAATACTCCTTGGCAATGAGAAAGAATGAAATCATGCCATTTGCAACAACGTGGATGGAACTGGAAGGTAGTATGCTAAGTGAAATGAGTCAGAAAAGACAGATATCATGTTTTCACCATATGTGGAATTTGAGAAACTTAGCAGAAGACCATGAGGGAAGGGAAGGGGAAAAATAGTTACAAACAGAGGGAGAGAGGCAAACCATAGGAGTCTCTTAAATACAGAGAACAAACTGAGGGTTGATGGGGAGCAAGGGGAAGAGGGGAAAATGGGTGATAGTCTTTGAGGAGGATACTTGTTAGCATCAGCACTGGGTGTTGTATGTAAGCAATGAACCACTGGAATACACCCCCCAAACCAAGAGCACACTATACACACTGTATGTTAGCCAATTTGACAATAAGTTGTATTTTAAAAAAGGAAAATAAAAATAAAATTTTCTCTTTCTGTTTTCAAGAATAAGAAAAGAAAAGAAAAAGAAAAAATTGAATAGATGGACCAGTGAACAGAATGAAATATGATTGAAATTACATCTCGTTTCCCCTAGAAGTTGAACTATGAAGCACTTTATAGTCTGTGAACTAACCAGGCTGGGAGACTTGTGGTGTTCCCCTAGAGCACGCTTATGTGCCTTGATCAGGGGTTGGTGTAATGTCCACATTCTCCACTAGATGGCGGTGTTTACTGTAGTGGGGCGGATGGTTGTGGTGCATGTACTGGTGTAAGTACATGTGAGGGAGAGGTGAAAATGGTGTCACCCAGTTACCTAGTCTCTAGTATCAGAACTCTGTGCTCTCGCCAACCAGCAATTGAGCACTCCTCCTTTGTCTCCAGCTTCCATCCATTCCCCACTTTTATGCTGTCTGTGACCAAGCCATCACCCTGCCAGGTGTCACACCTCCTTCCTGAGTTTTATCTTAGATGGAGCTGTGTTTCCAAACTCCTCACTTCTGAGGGTACTGCGGCTTTGACTTGCTCTGACCCTCTGGGGGAGGATCTCGCTGAGCAATGGCTGGGTGCCAACACCCCCAGGAACGTTCACGTGACTGTGCTACTACAGATGCCCAGAGACTATGGCTGGGTGACAGCCTGCCCCAGAAGAAGTTTATGAGATCATGTAGCAGCAGCATTTCAGGGATTATGGTAAATCACAACACACATCTGGCCCCAGGCTTTACCCTTAACGTCCTTATTCTAACACCAGCAAATGTGGCTGTTCTCTGGGGTCCAGTGGGACCTTTGCCTAGGAGAAGCCACAGAACTTCTACCAAATGTCCTCCCAGCAGAGGAACTGCCTCTCCCTGTGTGGCCCAAGGACCCCTCAGACCTTGCTGTCTACTCCTGGGGATTCACTCTTCCCACCAGAGCTCTGCCAGGTATGGAGCTGAGAAGTTTCAGACTCTGCAATCCCCTGTTTATAGTATTTATACCATTTATCTTAATGGTATTTAAACCCTCCCCTTTCTCAGGGATGAGAGAGACAAAGAAACTTCCATGCAACTCTGCCATCTTGGCCCCTCCCTAATATTTGCTTCTTTTATACTCTCTGAATTGTTTTGTTTTTCCTTCCCTCTTCCTTACTTTTTCTTGCCCTTTAATATTTTCTTAACCTTAACAAGAAATCTTCAAACTTTATAAGAGAACATTTGTAGTGCTTTAAGGATTTACATGAATGAAGTCATGATAAAAACCTAAATTTTTCTGCATGAGTCATGTAGTCCTTAATAGATAATTTCATGAGTTATAGCTGCAATCTCAATGACTATATTTTAAAGAAGAACTTTAATATATTGCTCTAAATTTATTTGGAATAATGGAGGTTCTCTGAAAAAAATAATAAAGAAAATAATGATTGGAAACAATTATTGTGTCCTTTTTAGGGGGAAGTACTACATAGCTGCACAAAATTTGTACCTGAGTAGCTCTGTCAACTTCCTTCCCCCTAGTAGAGATCTAAGGGTCCAACTTCCATTTTGTATTTTATCTGTCCCTGTCAGTAGAAGACCCCAGTACTTCTGCTGACATAAACTCCAGAACCTTGTGGTCCTTGGGTGGATTTCATTAGGTTTCACTCTATTAGATAAAGCCACATCCACACATATTTTTGAGATAATTCTTTCTCTAAATTGGCCTCCTGTTGAGAAGTTATGTATATCCCTCCCACCTCACCACACACAAAAGCTGAAGAATAAAAGTACTACACCTCTCCCTAATATAGTCTGAGACATAGAGGACAAGACTGAGAGTTTTGAATGGAAGCTGGAGACAGTGACCAGAATGGGCAGGGTGGGGAAGCATGATGACTGGGCCTCAAAGGGGGCATCAGGTGTGGGGAATTGGAGACATTTCAGAAGCTAGGAGTCACTACTGGGCAGGAGCCAGGGCATACCAGGCAGGTGGGTCTAAGGACAAAGGCAGCCTGCCACTGAAAAACCACAGGAAAACTGTTTTCAGGAAATGTGGGAGATAAAGGGAACTTTGGAGAAGATGGGGTATAGGACATTTGCTGCTCACCATCTGAGCTGCTTTTGAAGGTGCTCAGGGTGAGGGAAGGACATGTCTGGCATTGGGACATATGCCTTCCAGGCTTCCCACGTGTCATTTCCACAACTACGCACATGAGAAGTTTGCAGGTGAGGAAACAATCCAAGGAAAACCCAACAATTATGCAGGAAACTCAGGGCCAGGACTCAACTCCAGGTCTGCTGGTGCCCCACTGTGTCCTGCTCCTGGTCAATCAGAGCTCTAACCTTTTTCCTGCCTACCTCAACTCCATGCTGTTTCCAAGGAAGTACAGAAGATAGGCTTGGGACAGGGGTGCCACCATCATGAAATCGGTGGTTTTGGAGAGTGGAGAGCACCCTGTGAGCAGTGGCAGGGTGCTAGGTGGGCTGTGGGGATGAACTATCCTAATCCCCACCTCACACATAAGGAATCAGCATCCTCAAGAGGCAAAGTGGCATGCAAGCAGGGTCTGTGCCAAGACTGGGCCCAGTTAGCAGGCTCTAGAACCATGACAGTAAATGATGAGGAAAATCAAGGCAAGAGAAATATAGTTTAAATTAAATCACACAGCTTGTAGCCCACCGATAGACACCTAAAACATTCAGAGTGACCTTCCTGAAGCAACTCATGGCTGTCTGAGTGTCTTAGTGTTTTGTTTTATTAAAAGCTAAATGTAACGATATCTTAACAGCAGCTAGTCCTTCAAGGTCCTGAAAGCCTGGCTTTCAAATTCCTTAGAAAACTTATTTTATCTCCCTCCTTCCACATAAAATAAAAAAGGAGATAAAGAATAGGCATAAAGAGAATAGATTAAATATGTCTGCTTAAACAAACGAAGAACCAGAGTAACCAGACTAGAGGAGGGAATAAATAAGGAAAAAAGGAAGAAAAAAAAATATGTATAATAAGAATTGTCCAAAAATTAAATCAGAAAATGAAAAATCACTGGGTGCCTCGGAACCAGTGGCAGCACTGGTCTGGATGAGGGCCTGTCTAGTCCATCATGTTAATCCCACTCCAGTAGATACAAAGTTACCAGGTGTGGAGGGGCGTGGTTTTCTATAGGTGGGTCCCACCTCCACTGTGGGCCCCCTGTTGGTTCCCTGAAGCCCCCCCTTGTTGGTGATGGGGAGAAAAATGGTGACACCCCAGTGTCTCCACAGACAGAGTGACCCAAACCACTCTGTTCAGACCATCCTCACAGTGCCACGGGTGTGAACGAGGCGGTCTGTCCTGCTCTGTTGACTCCCATGCCTCTCTGGCACTCAGCTGGGATTTAAACCCTGATGTCTTAAAGAGTCCCTCTCTGTGTGCCTTGTTTCTTGGGAAGTGCTTCTCCACACCTGGACATTTGACCTCTGGCTGGCAGGCATAGGCAGTCTTTGTCCTTTGAATGGTTATATACTTTCTTCCCACTGCACTCCAGGAGGGGATTGCTTTCTCCCACTGCAGACTGCACCTCTGAACTAGTTACTGAGCCCGGGGCTGGCTCCCCTCCTCCCCAGGTGTGCGAACAGGTCAGCTGGCCCCAGTTGGAGAAAGCCTTGAAGTTAGAGATTGGATCTCTGTCTGTCCCATTCCATGGTTTTTCTTTTGTCCAGATATAGTCCTACACTTCCCCAGCCTCTCTTTCTCTTCCCTTTGTTTCTCCATAGAAGGAGTTACCACCCCTCTATGCCCACACCACCTGTTTTTTCTCCACCAGTTTGCAACACACACTTATGGCCCTCCAGGTTGTCCCCGTGGACACCTGGAAATGTCTTTATCCTAAATAATGTTTTAAACCACTTATTTAACAATCTTTTCTTTAAAATCACACAATTAAAATAAAGGGTGTTCAAAAGTCAAAGTTTTTATATGCTACCATCTAGTGGAGACTAGAACATACTCTATTAATTCCATCTGAAAATGCATTCAGATCTTTTGTTCGTAAGACAGAAGTAAGAGGAGTTTTGCTTACTGCAATCATTTGAAGTCCTTCTCAAAGTATAATCCAATGACCTGGGGTATCAGAATTAAGTGTTTAATCACACAGTTTCCAAGAGCCCATGAGAGGGTGGCCCAGGAATATGCATGGTTTAAGCCCACTGGAATTTGAAAACTAATGTTCTATCTCCTTGAGAGGCATGGTATGAATGTAGGCATTATCATAAATCTAGTGTCTAGTTAGGATGCAAATCTCTAAATCTTGATGGGATGTATATATTGAAATTCTCTTTTCTTTATTCCAGGGTTTAAAACAAGTAGAAAGTAAATATTCAATCAGTTTCCTATAAACTTAAGAAAAAGGATCGTGTGTGCACCTGAGTGGCTCAGTCAATTGGGTGTCTGATTTTAGCACAGGTCATGATCTCACTGTGTGTTGACAGTTGAGAGCCTGGAGCCTTCCCCAGATTCTGTGTACCGCCCCCTCCCCCCCCCCCCCCCCCCCGCTGCTCCACCACCCATACTCTCTATCTTAGTTATGGGAATGAGATAGTCTCTCACTTCACATACCATGGAGTAATAATATGGAAAATAATGAGGTAAATAAATATGCTCCAATGTGAAAGATCTTATAACAGATCAAAGATCAGATGGTTCTATTATCCTCCAGATATGATGTTCATCCTTGACTCCAAGGTGGCTGCTACAGCCCCTGTCATCACATATGGATCCCACCTGGAGCCCCAGTCTTCAGTCTGGGAACCGTGCTGCCAATGGAGCCAGTCATCATTTATGTTTTTATAAAAAAAGATTATTCTTTCATTTTTTTCTACTGTATTTTTTACTTTTTTGTAAATTTTTAAAAATTCTGTTTTACTTTCATCATTTCATTTTATTCTATTTTTTATTTTCAAAAATTTTCCTTCCCTCCCCAACCATTTTCTTTTCTTTCCCTTTTTTCTCTATTCTATCAAGCTTATTTCAACAACCAGACCAAAAAACACCTAGGATTTAGCTTCCATTATTTGATGTTTTTGTGCTGTTCTTAATTTTTCAATTTTAATTTTTAATTTTATTAATTCTTTGTCTTCCTCCAAAATGGCAAGATGAAGGAATTCATTCCAAAAAAAAAGAACAGGAAGGTATGACAGCCAGAGACTTAATCAATACAGATACAAGCAAGATGTCTGAACCAGAATTTAGAATCACAATAATAAGAATACTAGCTGGGGCTGAAAAAAATCATAGAATCCCTTCTTGCAGAGATAAAAAAAAATAAAGTCTAGTCAGGACAAAATTAAAAATGCTTTAACTGAGATACAATCTTGAATGGATGCCATGGTGGCAAGAATGGATGAAGCAGAGCAGTGAATCAGCAATATAGAGGACAAACTTATGGAGAATAATGAGGCAGAAAAAAAGAGGGAAACTAAGGCAAAAGATCACGATATAAGAATTAGAGAACTCAGTGACTCATCAAAAATGAATAACATCCAAATCATAGGGGTCCCAGAAGATGAAGAGAGAGAAAAAGGGATAGAAGTTTTATGTGAGCAAATCATAGTGGAAAACTTTCCTAACCTGCAGAAAGACACAAACATCAATATCCAGGGAGCACAGAGAACTCATGTTAGATTCAAGAAAAACCAACCATCAACAAGGCATATCATAGTCAAATTCACAAAATACAGAGACAAAGAAAGAATCATGAAAGCAGCAATGGAAGAAAAGTCTTTATCTTACAAGGAAAGACAAATCAGGTTCACAGCAGACCTATCCACAGAAGCTAGACAGGCCAAGAAAAGAGGGACAGGATATATCAATGTGCTGAATTGGAAAAATATGCATCCAAGAATTCTTTATCCAGCAAGGCTGTCATTCAAAATAGAAGGAGAGATAAAAAGTTTCCCAGACAAACAAAAACTAAAGGAATTCATGATCACTAAATCAGCCCTGCAAAAAAATTTAAGGGGGACTCTCTGGGGGGAGAAAAGATGGAACAAAACAAAAAAGACCAAAGCAACAAAGACTAGAAAGGACTAGCGAACACCATCAGAAACTCCAACTCTACAGGCAACATAATGGCAATAAATTCATATCTTTCAGTACTCACTCTAAATGTCAATGGACTAAAAGCTCCAATCAAAATACATAGGGTAACAGAATGGATAAGAAAACAAATTCCATCTACATGCTGTTAAGAAGAGATTCATTTTAGACCTAAAGGCACCTTCACATTGAAAGTAAAGGGATGGAGAACTATCTATCATGTTAATGGTCACCAAAGGAAAGCCAGAGTAGCCATACTTACATCAGAAAATCTAGATTTTAAAATAAAGACTGTAACAAGAGATGAATAAGGGCATTATATCATAATTAAGGGGTCTATCCACCAAGAAGTTCTAAAAATTGTAAACACTTATGCTCCAACTGTGGAGGAATGCAAATATATAAATCAATTAATCACAAATAAAGAAACTCATTGATAACAATACCATAATAGTAGGGGACTTCAACACCCCACTCACAGCAATGGACAGATCATCTAAACGGAAAATCGACAAGGAAATAATGGCTTTGAATGATGCACTGGATGAGATGGACTTAACAGATATATTCTGAACATTTCTCCATAAGGCAGAAGAATACACGTTCTTCTCAAGTGCACATGGAACATTCTCCAGAATAGACCACATACTGGGACACAAATCAGCCCTCAACAAGTACAAAAAGATCGAGATCATACTGTGCATATTTTCAGACCACAATGCTATGGAACTCAAAATCAACCACAAGAAAAAATTTGGAAAGACAACAAATACTTGGAAATTAAAGAACATCTTATTAAAGAATGAATGGGCTAACCAAGAAATTAAAGGGGAAATTAAAAATTACATGGAAGCCAACGCAAATGATAACACCACAACCCAAAACCTCTAGTATGCAGCAAAGGCGGTCATAAGAGGGAAGTATATAGCAATCCAGGCCATCCTAAAGAAGAAAGAAAGGTCTCAGATACACAACCTAACCTTATACCTTAAAGAGCTGGAAAAAGAACATCAAATAAACCCAAAACCAGCAGAACATGGGAAATAATAAAGTTTAGAGCAGAAATTAATGCTATTGAAATAAAAAAAAAATCAATGAAACCAGGAACTGGTTCTTTGAAACAATTCACAAAATTGATAAAACCTGGCCAGTCTGACCAAAAAGAAAAAGGAAAGGACACAAATAAATTAAAACAAGAATGAAAGAAGAGAGACCACAACCAACACTGCAGAAATACAAACAATAATAAGAGAAAAGAGCAATTATACACCAAAAAATTGGGCAATCTGGAAGAAATGGACAAGTTCCTAGAAACATATAGACTGAAACAAAACGAAACTGAAACAAAAAGAAAGAGAAAACTTGAAGAGACCCATAACCAGTAAAGAAATTGAATTAGTAATCAAAAATCTCCCAAAAAACTAGAGTCCAGGGCCAGGTGGCTTTCCAGGGGAATTCTACCAAACATTTAAAGAAGTGTTAACACCTATTCTTTTGAAGCTGTTACCAAAAATAGAAATGGAAGGAAAACTTCCAAACTCATTCTATGAAGCCAGCATTACCTTGATTGCAAAACCAGACAAAGACCCCACTAAAAGGAGAACTACAGACCAATTTCCTTGATGAACATGGATGCAAAAATCCTCAACAAGATACTAGCCAACTGGATCCAACAATACATTAAAAGAATTATGCACCATGACCAAGTGGGATTTATACGTGGGATGCAGGACTGATTCAATGTCTGCAAAACAATCAATGTGATACATCACCTCAATAAAAGAAAGGACAAGAACCACATTATCCTCTCAATAGATGCAGAGAAAACATTTGACAAAACACAGCATCCTTTCTTGATAAAAACCCTCAAGAAAGTAGGGATAGAAGGATCATACCTCAAGATCTTAAAAGTCATATGTGAAAGACCCACTGCTAATATCATCCTCAATGGGGAAAAACTGAGAGCTTACCCCCTGGGGTCAGGAACAAGACAGGGATGTCCACTCTCACCACTGTTATTCAACATAGTGTTGAAAGTCCTAGCCTTAGCAATCAGACAACACAAAGGAATAAAAGGCATCAAAATCAGCAAGGAGGAAGTCAAACTTTCACTCTTTGCAGATGACATGATACTCTATATAGAAAACCCAAAATATTCCACCAAAAACCTGCTAGAATTGATCCATGAATTCAGCAAAGTCACAGGATATTAAATCAATGCACAGAAATCGATTGCATTCCTGTACACCAATAATGAAGCAACAGAAAGAGAAATCAAGGAATTGATCCCATTTGCAGTTGCACCAAAAACCATAATATACCTAGGAATAAACCTAACCAAAGACATGAAAAATCTATACACTGAAAACTATAGAAAGCTTATGAAAGAAAATTGAAGACACAAAAAATTTGAAAAATATTCCATGCTTATGGAAGAAAAAATGTTGTTAAAATGTGAATACTACCCAAAGCAATCTACATATTCAATGCAATTCCTATCAAAATAACACCAGCACTCTTCACATAGCTAGAACAAACAATCCTAAAATTTGTATGGAACCAGAAAAGACCCCGAATAGTGAAAGCAATTCTAAAAAGAAAACCAAAGCTGGAGGCATCACAATCCCAGACTTCAAGATGTATTACAAAGCTGTAATCACCAAGACAGTATGGTACTGGCACAAAACCAGACACTCAGATCAATGTAACAGAATAGAAAACCCAGAAATGTACCCACAAATGTATGGCCAACTCATCTTTGACAAAGAAGGAAAGAATATCCAGTGGAATAAAGACAGTCTCTTTAGCAAACGATGTTGGGAAAACTGGACAGTGCAGAAAAATTAACCTGGACCACTTTCTTACACCATGCACAAAAGTAAGCTTGAAATGCAAGAAAAACCTAAACGTAAGACAGAAGCCATCAAAATCCTAGAGGAGAAAGTAGGCAAAAACCTCTTTGACCTCGGCCACAGCAACTTCTTACTCAACTTGTCTTTGGGGGAAACAAAAACAAAGGAAACAATCATCAAAACTATAAAAGGCAACCAATGGAATGGGAGAAGATATTTGCAAATGACATATCAGATAAAGGGTTAGTATCCAAAATCAATAAAGAACTTATCAAACTCAGCACCTAAAAAACAAATAATCTAGTGAAGAAATGGACAAAAGACATGAATAGACACTTTTCCAAGGAAGACATCCAAATGACTAACAGACACATGAAAAAATTCTCAACATCATCATCAGGGAAATACAAATCAAAACCACAATGAGATACCATCTCACACCAATCAGAATGGCTAAAATTAACAACTCAGGCAACAGCAGATGTTGGTGAGGATGTGGAGAAAGAGGATCTCTTTTGCACTACTGATGGAAATGCAAACTGGTGCAGCCACTCTGGAAAACGGTATGGAGATTCCTCAAAAATTAAAAATAGAACTACCCTACAACCCAGCAATTGCACTACTAGGTATTTATCCAAGGGATTCAGGTTTGCTGTTTCGAAGGGGGCACATGCACCCCAATGTATAGCAGTGCTATCAACAATAGCTAAAGTATGGAAAGAGCCCTAATGTCCATCCACAGATGAATGGATAAAGAAGATGTGGTATATATATATACAATGAAGTATTACTCAGCAATCAAAAAGAATGAAGTCTTGCCATTTGCAACTGTGTGGATGGAACTAGAGAGTATTATGCTAAGCAAAATTAATTGGTCAGAGAAAGACAAATATTATATGACTTCACTCATATGTGGAATTTAAGATAGAAAATAGATGAATGTAAGGGAAGGGAAGCAAAAATAGTATAAAAACAAGAGACAGACAAAACATAAGAGACTCTTAAATATAGAGAATAAACTGAGGGTTGCCAGAGGGGTTGTGGGTGGAGGGATGGGCTAAATGTATAAGGGGCATTAAGGAAGACACTTGGGATGAGCACTGGGTGTTATATATAGGGGATGAATCACTGGAATCTACTTCTGAAATCATTATTGCACTATATGCTAACTACCTTGGATGTAAATTTAAATAAATAAAAATAAATAAATAAATAAATAAATAAAAAGCAAATAAATAAATATAAATAAATAATGAAATAAGCAAATATTAAAATTAAAAGAAAAGGCAGGAGAAGGATAACCAAGAGTCTAAAGGGCAGAGCCAAGAGTCACAGAGAATTCTTTCCTAAGGCCTTGAAATCTTGTCCAATAGGATATACAAACTTATGCACAAGTAACTCCTTTGTATTCTCCATCTCCCCTCCTCCTCCCTCTTTGAATGGCAATGTCTTGCATTATCCTAGGCCTGTCCCACCATTGTGTGTTGGGAATGTTGGGTAGGTAGTTTCTTTAGTTTTATAGGTCCTCAGATGGAGGAAAAATTTTGTTTAAGAACTATGTTTAATGGATTAAAGCTAGGAACCTCATCCTCACCTAACTTAGAGGATTTAAATGATGAGATTTTGCACTTTGAGCTGATGAGATACTGATGCTTACATTTAGATGACTAGTTTGGCTCACAGATTGGCTCCTGTTCGCAGAGGTCAAGGAGAGGCTAGAAAACGAGGCAGGCTGCTGCAGATCGGTAGGTGGCAGGTTTAATTAGCAAGAGAACTTAAATATGAGGCTTGTCTTGGGTGTCCTTGAAGCAGCTCCCACTTGGTGGGCAAAGCATACATTCCAAGGCCAGGGGAGAGAGTGAGGGGCCTCTTCTGCCTGGATCTAGCTCTAAGATCAACCAGTGGTCATATCCTCTCAGTGACCTTCTCTAACAGATGAGACTCTGAATTTTGAGTTGATACTGTAATGGAATGAGACTCTTGGGGACCTTGGAATATAGTGAATGATTTTGCATTTGGGAAGAACATAAGTTGTTGGCAGCCAGAGGTTGAACTCCGCATACAACCCATACCCTTGCATAATGCCCTCTTGCCACCTGTGACTATAATGAAATATCCACCCCATTACTATGCCATGCTGTATTGCTCAAGTGAGTTTAAGAAAGAGATATTATCCATAGTGGGTCTGACCTAATTATGTGAATGGAGGAGGGGTAGAAATGAGTGCATTGGATCTTGAAAGCCAGTTAGAAATATTTGGTGACATTATATAAGCACATGACCTCTGACCATTAGTGCATATTCCTAGGCATACACCATAACCACGCTGTGTCTGCCATCAAACTGGGGTCCTTTGGCAGAAGACTCTATATGTCCTCTGCTTCTCCCATCAGCCTAGGGGCTTTGGCATCATGTGTGGGCCCATTTCCTCCTCCTGGTACCCACACAGGCTGCAGGGCAGGAGGCGACACTCCCCACAGAGGGAGACGGTTTCCCAGCAGCCCTTGCGGCCTCGCGTGGCACAGGCCCCTCGTCTGGGAAGACGACGTGGACTGGCCCGATGGCAAGCGCCCGGGCCGAGGGCTCAGGCCCAGGCTGGCAGGGGGCCTGCGTGCTGGCCACAGCCCTGCTCTGGCTGTGCCCACTGTTGCTTCGTGCTGAGCCCGAGGGAACTGCTGCAGATGGTGAGTGCGGGGGGGAGTATGGTGAGGGGCGTCAGGTTCCCCCACCTCTCAAGTTTCCCTCACCCACCCCACTGGCCAGGAGGACCTCTACCTGGCTGAGTGGGGCCCTAGAATTCCTGGGTTCCCCTTGGGCACGGTCAGGGAGACCCATGGCTGAGGAGACCAGGGCACCCCCTCTTCTTGCCAGCTCTTTCCTTCTAGATCTCAAGTCTCCTCAGTTCAAGAGCAGAGGTTCAGCACTGGCCTGTGTGGGCCCCCAAAACCTGTTCATTTTAAGAACAGGATGCAGTGCTTCAGGAGAATTATCAAGCAAAATGTGCTCCATTTGGCCTCAGTCTCCCTAGAATATTGGACTGAGGTGGGAGGGGTGCAACCACTTAATCCTCAGTGGCCCTGAGTAAACAGCATCCCTAAGTAAGTCCTTAGTTTCTGGGACTTCAAATAATGGTGTGCTAGTTAAGTGAAATAAGGTCTGGTGAAGCACCTGGGGCAGCACCACCTCCTGGTCTTGACTTGCGCACCCCAGTGATATGCAGATGTGTACCTCTGCAGGTGCCTGCACCACAAACCTCACCCCCCCTTCTTACTGAGACCCACAGGCTGCTTCCTTAGTACTACCATCACCAGCAAAGCCAGGTGGCTCTTTGTTACATGAGCCATGTCTCTTCACCCTGGGCCTTGGATTTCCCAGCTGAAAAGTGAGGAGGGGCCACAGTGGCCCTGTGTCCTGTTGATGCTGACATCCAGAGACACCAAGGCTGGCATCCATAATACCTCATGGTGCCTCATGGGTAGGATTGTCTCCACAGTGTGTGGGAAGCCAGCAGTAACTGGGAAGATCTTTGGTGGCCAGAATGCACCGGACCATCGGTGGCCATGGCAGGCCAGCCTGCTCTACCATGGCAAGCACATCTGTGGAGCTGCCCTCATAGATGCCTACTGGGTGATCTCAGCTGCCCACTGCTTCCAAAAGTGCGTGTTTCCAATGGGCCCAATGACTCGGGTGGGATTGGGAAGGGAACACAAGATGGACAGAACAGAAGGGGGAGAATGATGTCCCAGACCTTTTTCCCTAGGCTTTGTTCCTGGCCACCACCAGGTGTCTGTGTGCACCGTTGGCCCTGCCTTTGACCGAGCATTCCCCTCTACTTGGAATGCCATCCCTTCTCACCACCTTACTCCAGTCTCCTGACTCTCTGAGTTCACATCTCCCAGTACAAAGGCCATTTACCTTATCTCTTCCTTCAGGGATGTTCCCATCTGTCCCCCTCCTCACACTTTGGTAATATCAAGATGGTATGGTTGTCTCAGCTACATGTACATTACTTGTACATAGCTAAGTGGAAATTAACTTTAACTGTGATTATCAGTAAATACTGGAAAACAAACTTTAGTTCCAAAGTCATTGCCTCCAGCCCACTTTTTGTCTTCTTTAAACTTTAGGATTCTGAGTCCTGTTCCCACTCAAGGTAGATTCTGCATTCTACATCTTGCCCAGCTCTAGACAGGCCAACAAGATGTCAGTGGGTTTGTTTCCTCTTGTGCAGATGGTAGTGGGTGTGTAGTGTCCCTGGCTGAACATATGGCACAGGTTTTAGGCTTTAAGTCAGAGCAATAGTTCTAGGGTTCCCACTTTCCAGGGCTGGGGGAGCATTAGAGCCTGTACAAACTGGGCAATTATTTTGTCCTCTTCCAATCAGGCTGTTCAAAGGTCATCATTGGCACAACTGCCAGAGGCTTCCCTGGGTCCTAACCACCTGCACATTCTAGCACATTTCTCTATGGAAGCATCATGGGACTCTGGCTGTTTAACCAGCATCCAGAAATTCCTGTCACTTCTGTAGAAATATGTGCCTAAGAGCAACTGTGTTCACCACAGTCTCTATAGGTCAGAGTGAGGCATGAAGCAAATGGCCTCTGTCCTCAGATGGGACACAGATAGTCAGGAGAGTGGGCTGCATCTCAGGTGTATCCTGGGCTTACTCTGTGCCCAGAGGGAGTGGGGAGAATATCACACTCGAAGTCAGAGGAGGTAAGAGCCACTGGCATCAACTGGCTTTGAGAACCACTTGGGTTCTGTTCATTTATTCAGCACTCATGGGTGGTAGGCCCCTTGTGAGGCCCACTGTGGAGGATGTGGAGAAGCAAGACCCACCTTGAAGTTTCTCATCCTATCAGGAAAGTGACACATGAACCCAGCTACTGTGCTGCAGGATGGAAAGACCAGAATATGCAAGAGGGTAGACCCTGAGCCAGTGTCAGGAGAGGTACCATGGGCTGCAATCAGAGGAGGGGCTTGGAGCTAGTACGGACTTGTGGGAGAAGAATCCAGTCACATGGAGTCTGGGCAAGGGAGCAGCACAAGCAGACCATGTATGTTGGAAAGCTGCTCACATTCCAGAAACAAGTTCAGTTCCATGTGCTCGCTTGTTTGCTCCACACAGGCTCATTGAGTGCCTGTCTCCAGATGGGGTTCATCCTTTAGGGAAGTCTGAGTGTGAAGAATGGGAAGAGGGAATGGATGATTCTGCGCTGAGAAATGGGGTCTTTGAGAACCACTCCAAGCCATGGGACCTTCCAATGGTTCTGGTCAGAGCTGGGAAGGAGCCAAGTCTCCTCTGTTCTATAATGAAGGGGTATAGTTTGATGTGCCCCAATGTTTCTTTCCAGCACTGAGATTCTCTGCTCCTTTGATTTGGGGGCATACTGGGAAAGCCATCAGAAACTTTCAAAGGACAGATTTCCTGAGGCAATAGACAGACAAGAATCCAGCCCACCTGATGAGAATATTAGGAAGGGAGGAGAGAGCAACCTCTGGAATAATGGTCATGTCTGGTTGCTTATGGGGTTGGTAGAGTTGGGAGTAGGCAGTCAGGTGAGAGTGCAAGGGTGTTAGCCCAGTGCTCAGAGGAGACAGGTGATAATACAGCCTCTCACAACAGGTCCCATGAACCATCTGACTACCAGGTCCTGCTAGGGTACCATCAGCTCCAACATCCCAGTGAGCATAGCCGGCAGATGACAGTGTATCGAGTCATTGTTCACAATGACTTTAACAAGCGCTACTACATGGGCAGTGACATCGCTCTGTTGCAACTGCCTCTATCTGTGAACTTTACTTCTCACATCCTCCCTGCCTGCCTGCCGGGGCCTACCATGAAGCTGCCCCTTCACAGCAGCTGCTGGATAACCGGCTGGGGGATGATCACTGAGGATGGTGAGTAGGAGCAGGGCAGGCAGGGAGGGTAAGGGTGGTGGAGGAGGAAGGTGTGTTAACCATTGTGGGGCCCTTCCAGCCCTGATACCATTTCCTTCTAAAGCTTCAATTTCCTTCTGTCATGCTTCAAAAAGTCTGAGCATATCTAACTTTTGGAATCAAGAACTTGGGCTCTTTGACTCCAAGCCATTTAGGATTCCACTCTGATTCACAGGTCCTGCATGAGACCATGTCAGGCCCCTCCAAAGCTTCCTCAGGCACCTCTTGGGCTTCCCCTACCATGGAAGGTACTCAGGGAAGCATAACAGTAAGGAAATGAAAACAAGTTTGCTTGTTGGCTTGAGAGGCAAAGTTGGGTGTTTCTGGATTAAGAACATATTCCTATGTGAATCTCACTTCCCCTCATCCATTAATTCAAGTAAAACTTGTCTGTTCTGCCAGCTTGCTGGGCTTGTACATTTTTAGGCTGAGAGAGAAGAAATGGTGGGCAAATATTTTTTTAACACAATGGAAAGTGCTTTTAATTTAGGAAAATGTAACATAGAGTGAAAAAAGCAGAATGTAAATTTGCCGTGATTTGTAGGGTCATAGGGTCATGATGTGGCAGAGTATCTCACTGGAGGTATTTGGGGCAAGATTTCCTTTGCTGTGCTCTGGCCACAAATATCAATCACACTGTCTAGTCATGAAAACAGCCAATGCTTCAACATTTCCAAAGACACCCTCTTGGGAAGCACTGTCACTCATTAAGAACCACTGGCAGAGCAAGGAGGATTCTGCAAAACTGGTCGGAGGGTAGGAATTGGGGTATGAGGGGAAGTTGCAGGCTAGAGCAGCCAGCAGGTCAGGGAGCATCTGACATCAATGATAGACTCAGCCTGCAGCTGTTCTGTCCTCTCCCTGACCACAGTTGCTGGGCCTGGGTTGTCCCCGAGGACATGTGAGAGCTGTACATGGCAAGCACTCCACAGGACGGAGCTGTCACTGTGACACTGAAAACACCAGTCTGACCTGTGAGCAATCTGTGGAAATAGAATCCACATGGAAAGCATCCACAGACCAGCTGCTTGTTGAGGCTGGGCCATGTCTTATTTGACATACTACCTCACCCCACCCAGCATCCATTAGGTGCATCACTGGAACCTGGGCCAAGCCAGGACTCTCAACTTCCACCCTCCACCTCTACTTCTATATCTGCATAGCTGCCGGATTAATTATTTTCAAAACACAAGGAGACCCTTCAGTGGTTTCCCAGTGTGCTTGAGAGAAATCCAAACTCCACATACTGGTGAAGAGGCCTTGCTCGCTCTGGACCCTGCTGTGACCTTGTCTCATTTTTTTCAACTCCCACGCCACTGCAGCCACCCAGACCTCCCTCCTGGCACTTCCCACTGCAGACCCCTCACCTTTGCTCTCTTGTCTGCCTTAAATGTCTTGTCCCTTCATCTTTGCAAGTCCTCTGAGAGACTTCCCCAATCCTGTCAGTTGGAAATGGCAGCATGTCCATTAGCAGGCAGGTTGGGGAGGTAGCTAGCCCCTCTCTCAGGCTCCAACCCACATCTGACCTTCCCCCACTCCTGACCCCTGCAGATTTCCTGGCTGCGCCATTTCAGCTGCAGGAGGGAGAGGTTGGCATCATTGACAGTGAGGTCTGTAAAATGTATTTCCAATCGCCAGACTCCAGCAGCAGTGAATATTCTATACACGAGGATATGTTTTGTGCTGGGGACCTCATGACAGGAAAGTCCATCTGCAGAGTAAGTGAGATTGGCTCTGTTTATCAAGTGGGAACTCCCCTCTCCCTTTGTGTCTTCTCTGGATCCTGCCCCTGACTTCCTCCTCCTAAGCTCACCCCCCAGCCTGAAGTGTCAGAACTGAAGTTCAGAAGACCCCAAAGAATACTAGTTCATTCCATACATTTCTTCGTTTAAAAAAAAACGTTGTTGAAGAATAGCATGCATAGAAAAGGGCATAATTTAGACATGTGCTATTTGATGCATTTTTAGAAATTTGCACAATCAGGGACACCTGGGTGGCTCAGTCTGTTAAGCGTCCGACTTCAGCTCAGGTCATAATCTCATGGTCCGTGAGTTTGAGCCTCATGTCCGGCTCTGTGCTGACAGCTCAGAGCCTGAAGCCTGCTTCAGATTCTGTGTCTCCCTCTGTCTCTGCCCCTCCCTGCTTGCACTCTGTCTGTCTCTCTCTGTCTCAAAAATAAATAAACATTAAAAAAACTTTTGGGGCGCCTGGGTGGCTCAGTCATTTGAGCGTCTGGCTTCGGCTTAGGTCATGATCTCGCAGTTCGTGAGTTCGAGCTGCATGTCGGGCTCTCTGACAGCTCAGAGCCTGAAACCTGCTTCGGATTCTGTATCTCCCTCTCGCTGCCCCTCCCATTCTCTCTCTCTCTCTCTCTCTCTCTGTGTTAAAAATGAGTAAACATTTTTTTAAAAATTAAATAAAAAAAAAAAGAAATTGGCACAATCATGTAACAACCAGCACCTAAAGAATCCTCCTGATACTTCCTGTTACTAACTCCCTGAGACTAGTCCTGGCTTCTGAAGCTCTGTGGATTAGTGTCGGGACTTACCTACATGGAATTATACAGGATGCATTCTCATCTGGTCAATATTATGTTTCTGAGATTTATGCATCTTGGGTGTAGTTTACATTGTTCACCTTGTTGCTGTATGGTATCCACTGTGTGAATATACTACAATTTTATTTATCTATTCTAGTCTTGGTGGCATTTGGATAGTTTCCACTTGAGACCATTACAAATAGATTTGCTGTGAACATCCTAGTGCATGTGTTTTAGTGCACATGGGTTCACATTTTGGTTGAGTATAACCCTGGGAGTAGAATTACTGTGCCATAAGATATGCACAGGTTCGTCTCTCACAGGTACTGAGGAGCAGCTTTCCAATCCACTGGTACCAGTTTGCACTCCCCCCAGCAGGGGCTGACAGTTGTGTTTGCTCCACATTGCCTCCAGTACTTCATGTTGCCCGCCATTTTAAATGTGATTTTTAATTTGCATTTCTCTGAGAATTTCTCTGTGAATAATGAAGATAAGCACTTTTTTCATATGTGTATTGCCTCTTTTTAAAAGTGTCTATTCAAATTTTTTTGCCATTATTTCAGTGAGATTGTGTGTCTTTCTCATTGAATTTTAGAATATGAGTATGGTATTGAATATATGTATTAAGAATATTTTCTCCTACTCTGTGGAATCCTTCTATTCTATGGTGGAGAAACTTGAGACCCAGAGAGGAAAGTGGATAGCTCAAGGTGAAGTGGCATGATCATAGTCAAACCTAGAAAAGCCTTGGAGCTATGGCCCCCACATGCTTCCTCATACAGAGCTCCTTCCTCTCCTGCTCCTTTTGCTACCCCTTTGTCTCTCTCCTTGACCATCTACCATCAGCTGAAAAACATACTGTCATGATGCCCATCTTAAAACACCTACACATACCTTCTCTTTTCCCCAGCTCTCTGCCCTGGGCCCTGATTCTCAGCCTGCCTTCCCACAGGGCTCACCCACTTCAAGGGCCCTCTCTGGCTTACTCACTTCTCTTTCTTGCCTCAGCCCATTCTATCAGACTTTTGTGCTCGCCCTTCCTCCACAGTTTTCTCACCAAGACAGCCAGATGCCTAGGTGCACCTCTGACCTCCTCCCACTTGGTGCTTGGCCATGCACCCTGCAGCACATCCCATCATACTTGAAGGGCAGCCCCTCTTATGTCTCCTGCTTTCTTCCTCCTCTTTCTGACCTCCACACACCAAGGACCCACCACTCAGCCCTTATTCTGCTTTTCCTGCCTTGCTCCATTTTTACCTTAAATGGAGGGAAAGGGTCAGGTAGGGCAAATCTGTGCCTCACCATTTCTTGCCTGCCTTTATCAGTCTCTTTCTGCTGCAGTAGTTCATGACTGGTCTCCCTGTGCTGATTTCTGCCCTGCCACATACTGTGCTTCACCCAGCCCCAGAAATCCTACCATCCTTTTAGAATCTGTATCAGGTCACACTACCTCCCTGCTGAGTGTCCTTCAATGTCCCTTCATCCATACCCTCCCAGCTGATAAGCCTGGGCCTGGCCCTGCCACTTCTCAGCCTCACCTGTGCCAAGCAGGCCGCCTACCTGTGCCTGCAAATTCCAGGTCAGGCCTTGCTCATCCCTCCCATCTCTGCTTAGAGGCTCTCTGATGGTCCAGTTAGGGCAGCCCTTCCTGCCATTTACCACCCCCTGGGTGCCTCTGTTCCACATCTTGCATCTGTGCATGGTGTGTGCTGTACTGTCTGTGTTCATGTTCTGTCATATCAATGTCTCCTACACACAGGGTACTCGGTCATGTTTATTCAACAGAAGGCTGGAAGGGTGCTATGTTTCTTTGGTCCCTACTTTATAACCAATGAGATAGAAGCATTATGCCCAATGGTGCCTTCCTGCCTTGGAGTCCTGACCTCAAGGTCCTTAGCATTTTTCTGGGACCCCCTTGGGCTCCCTGCCATTCTGACCACCCTACCAGTTTGGACTTGGGATCACTTCTTTTCTGCTGAGCACATTTAACAGTTTGCGTTTTCTAAAGAAGCTCCACAAACCAGAGACCTTAATAAGTCAAAAACAAATGCCCAGGTGGGATGTTGTACTGGACTGATAATTACCCAGAGGCCTGCAGGCCCCATGGGACTTCAGGTGGTACCTTCACTCACTTAGGATTGGGAGCACAAAGGGCTGGTGTCCGATATCTGGAGTCTGCCTGCATATTCTCATAGGTCTATGACTGCCAGCTTAGAAGGATGCTCAGAGTCCCCTCCACAGACTTTGTGAAGTGAGCTCCAAAGCCTTACCCTTGCGATTTTGATCAAAGAGGTATGCAGTGGGACTCTGTGTCTGGATTTTTCAAATCCTCCATGTAATTCTGATGAGAACAATTCACAGCCCCACCTTGACATGAGGCTTCCTAAACTCCACTCTGGTGGAGGGCAAAGGCACTTCACACTGTCTAAACCATGTGTGTCCCCCTCTATTTTGGTCCCCATGACTCATGCTGTCTCTTTCCTCAGGGAGATTCTGGAGGCCCCTTGGTCTGCAAGCTGAATGGTGGCACTTGGTTTCTGATGGGGCTGTCTAGCTGGAGCCAGGCCTGCCGCTATCCCATAGGCCCCAGCGTCTTCACCAGGCTCACCTACTTTTCCCACTGGATCAGTGAGAAGCGGAGCACCTTGCCCAATCCTGATCCTTCTTTTGCTACTTCTCAGGACAAACCTCCTATTTTGAGTGACTTTTCTTCTCTGGGCACTGTCCTCAAGCCCAGCACCTGCATCACCCTTGTGTCTTTACAGACCTTCCTCCTACTGCTGATTTTCCTAATGATTCTGTGACAGACCCTGTGATGCCCCTCCTGGCCCTCCCCAACAAGCTTGTTTGCATTAATGCCAACAGGCTCTACATTCTTCTTAAATGTGCCCATCTCTGAGCAATCCTGTCCATCTGAAGCTTGCTCCAGGCCTGATAAAATTTTAAAAAATATATTAAAGAAGCTTCCTGCTCCTGTTTCTGACCTATCAGAGCTACCTTCTGTCCCCACCCTACTGTCATTCAAGCTCCTTGGCACATGAAGTTCTCCTTGCTCCCTCAGCTGGGAGTAGGGAAGGGCAAGGACACTGAGGGCCTGGCTAGCTATCTGGAACTGAATCACTAGCCTTGAGGAGTCTTCCAAAGAGCTGCCATGGCTTAGGGCCCAAGGCCTCACCCCATGGAGGAAGTGGCATCCCCTAGGTCCCACAGAACACTAATGGCCAGTGCGATAGGGACGGGTCGTCCTACAGGTGGATGATTTGCCCTGAGCTGGAGATGAAGAAGGATACTCCAGGCCCACAGGTCACAGAGGTTCTATTTGAAAGGCTCTATTTGAAGTAGACTGTGAAGGGCTCTGGCTACCAGGCTAAGGTCCAAAATCACAGGTCAGCTGCCCTCAGATCTCTGCTGTTAGTCTATTCCCCTTGTACCCACAGTACCTGTCCTCCCCCTATCTCCAGGGGCCCAGCCCCCCACCCCCTGGGAACCTGTCATAGCTTGTGGTTTGGCTGACCCAGGACTTGCTGGCCCAACACTGAGCCTTAAGCCATGTCCTGAACTGTCCCCTACAAATATGTCTGGGTCACAGAATTGTAACTAGTTAGCAGAATACTCAGAAGAGTCTCATAACCACAAGACCCACCCTGAATTCTTGGTGATCAGGGAGCAGCCCTCAACCATTGCAGATCCACTGTATCAAAATGCCATCAGGTGTTCTGTGCAAATTCTTTCCAATCTTGTTCCCCAGATAGCCTGGACTCTCACCAGCAGGTGAAAATAGGTGAAGTCACATCCACATGGTCACCAGAGTCTTGCTGGCTTTAAGCCCTCTGCTACTCCTGCAGAGGTTTCCTTCCCAGCTCAGGAGTGTCTGGAAGTGATAAAAAAAAAAAAAAAAAAAAAAAAAAAAGCATTCTCTCCCTATTAGTAGACTCAGTTATGGGGCTTCCTGGCTGGATTGCTGGGCCCAGAGGTGGCAGTCAGCACTTAGTTCAGATTTGGACCATTATCTACCCACTGCCCCTAGAACTTCCACTTACCTTCAACCCATGGTGGCTTTGTGCTGACTGTGCTGGGTTTCTCTCCCACAGTGACTTCTGCTTTGTCCATCAATAGCCATGTTTCTATGTGAAGCACCGAGTGGTGTGACTGTTGGTCCTGCATGAAGTTTCTTGGGTCCCCTAACTCAGTAGATGCAAATACATTTCCAGTCCACTCTGAAGATCTGCCAAATCACAACTTTCCCACAGCCTACTTCCCTGTTACGGCCAGCTTCAATGTTTGGTATTATTATCCATGTTTGATCCCTTTTTACAGATCTGAACCCGAGATCTAGCATGGTTAAGTAACTTGTCTGAGGTGATGTGGGTAGTAAATAGCAGAGCAGAAATTCAAACCCAGATTTCTTAAGGAGCTCAGAGGTCTTCCCTCTAATGCAGGCCATTCTCAGGCACCTCAGGCCCTGTGTGATTTCCTCTCTCAGGTTAATTTTGAGAGGTACCTTGAGAGGCTTGGGTTAACTGTCCCAAGTGTGGCCCTGGTCAGTGACAAGGAAAGATCCCAAATAACAAGACTGATGTCAGGGTGCAGAGCAGGTCTGGAAGGCCAGTAGGACTGGGGCTGGGGGACAGGCTGGGAGTGCTGCTGAGGTGGATTTCACCAGACCCACCATCAGAAGCTCCCAATGGGCTGCTAGGTCGCACTCCCACATCAACCCTGGATGAGCAAGGGAGGTGAGAAGGAAATGTAGAATCAACAAGAAATCCTAGAGGAAGTAAAGTTTTCCTGAAGTGGCCTGTAGCTGGGTTAAGAGAGTAGGGCAATGATAGGATGAGCTTGAAGGCTGTTTGCATGTTCCACTCTCCCCCATCCGATACCATGTGACAAATGCTGCCTAATCTTTCTCAGGTGCCAGTGTATTCCAGGGTGGATGTGTCAACTAGTGTGTAGCTTCTGATAGCCATCTTGAGTACATGCCCTCCGTGCCCACACTTCTACCCCTGAGGGCAGGGGGAGTACTACATGGGGAGACTTGATCCTTCCACTATGATTTCTTCTAAGAGCTTTAATGTTGAAGCCTTGGATGCAGAAAATGCCTGGCAGATAGCAGTATGGAGGAGAGGTTAAGAGTGGATTTTTGATGCCTGGGGCCTCTGGTCTAGGGTCATCCTCCCTTCTCCTTGAACTCATCAGGACTTCTGTCCTTCTCTGGTATACTGTACCAAAGAGTGACAGAGTAGCTGCTAACCCATGGGTTATATGAGCACATGTGCCAAAATAACTGCACAACTGAGAAGTATGATTGCCACATAAGAAATACAGAAGATTGGACGTTATATGTTATTTGAAATAGAATTATTAGAAGAGACAGACCACCAAAAATTAATAAACACAATAAATATCCTTATGGATATAGGAAAATATTATTAGCAATAAGACTCAAGACAAAGAAACCACAGGAAAGAACCAAGTCAAAATATTGTGTATGAAAAATACAATGGTTGAATTAGAAGGCACAACAGATTGGATGAATAACAGGTAAACACAGATGAAAGACACATGCAGTTGCTACTTTGTGTAGACATTACAAAGTATGGACTTTGGAGCTGGCACACTTATGGTAGGATAATGTGTGGAGTTTCTTTACAAAAGATCTAATTTCTAAGGTATGGTTGGGGATAAGGAGAAGAGGAGGCCAGTGCAGGAGCCTGGCATAAGCTCTGCCACCCCCCACTCCCCCCACCCCTGGCCCTAAGGAACAGGGAAGGGAGAAGAGGAGCAAGGACTGACAGCTGAGGGACATAGCTAACTGAGGAAACCTCACAAATAGGGTTTTTGTGGAAATAAACACTGTGACCACTTCTGTCACCTCCTCAGATCTTCAGCTGAGTCTCCCCTCTGGTTGAACCCACTGTGGCCAGAGAGAATAGGAACCTGTCAGGCCTTCCAGCTTACACTTCCACCCCCACAGAAGGAGTGGGATGAGGTGGAGAGTATGCCTGGAGGGACAGACAGGAGATAATTGCTACAGGGGGTCTAGATTACTTGGGTCCACTCTCCTGCTAAAAAAAAAAAGAAAGAAAGAAAGAAAGGAAAGTCTTTATTAATTCAGTAAAGAAAATATTCATGAGGTACCTGGCTGTCTCAGTTGACGGACCATGCAACTCTTGATCTCGTGATTGTGAGTCTGAGCCCCACACTGGGTGTAGAGATCACTTCAAAAAATAAGATCTTATGTAGAGAGGCAAACCTAGAAGTTGACTCTCACCTATAGAGAACAAACTGATGGTTACCAAAGGAGAGGTGGGTGGGGTCATGGGTTAAACAGGTGATGGGGATTAAAGAGGGCACTTGTGATGAGCACTAGGCATTGTTTTGAAGTACTGAATATTGTACACCTGAAACTAGTATTATGCTGTAGGTTAACTAACTAGAATTTCAATAAAAACACACAAAAAAGTAAAATAATAATGAATAAAATAATGAATAAATTATTTGAATAATTTGATATTTGAAAATTGAATAATTTGAAATTTGAATAATTTGAATAATTTGCCAGGTATGTTTTGATTGCTCATTGAAGTAACCCTGGAAAAAATGGAAAAGAGTGGGGTGGCAGAAGCCTTTTACCATACAAAAAGAGAAATTTCAGGGGCAGAAAAAAAGACCAGGCAGAGAATCAAAGAAACTATAAGGCTTAATCCAGAGAGAAACAGAGGAAAATAAAGAAAAAGGAGATACAGAAAATATGTAAAAAGAATAAAAATGCCTTCAGTTTAAAATTCTCCACCAATAATACGGTCTTAGAAAAGTTGGCAGCATAGGGTTGGCAGGGATTTTCTGGGCTTAGTGACAATATAAACTAAACTCATTTTCTTTTTCATGCGTGAATTAGATCAGGAAGTTACAAATGAGTGCTTGAGCTTGGAGAGCTGGGCCAGGCTCTAATTTGAATAGTTCAAATAAGTTATTTCATTAGTAAATTAAATGAATAAAAATTATAATGAATAAAATAAAATCCTTTTTAAAAATCTTTGGGGTGCCTGGGTGGCTCAGTGGGTTAAGCGTCTGACTTCAGCTCAGGTCATGATCTCGCGGTCTATGAGTTCGAGCCCCGCGTCGGGCTCTGTGCTGACAGCTCAGAGCCTGGAGCCTGTTTCAGATTCTGTGTCTCCCTCTCTCTCTGACCCTCCCCCATTCATGCTCTATCTCTCCCTGTCTCAAAAATAAATAAACGTTAAAAAAAAATTAAAAATCTTCATAAAGACATTGAAAAGGTAGGAAGACAGCAGGGATCTGCCAGGGCAAATTCTGAGAGAAAAGCCTGCAATCAGAATATAATCAGAATATCTGATACCCAAAGTTATTTTTGTTGCAAGGATATATTCTTACAGCTCATATGTGGGCCTCAGGAGACTTCTGTAAAGACCATGGGAAGGAAGCTGTATTAGACAGGGTTCTCCAGAGAATCAATTAATATCTGTATATAAATATATAGGATCTATATCTATATATCTACAAACACACACACACACACACACACACACACACACACACACAGATTGATTTATTTAAAGGAATTAGCTCATGATTATGGAGACTAGCAATCCAAAATCTGCAGGGTGGGCTGGCAGGCTTAGACTCAGGAAGAGATGATATTGCAATTCAAAGCTATATTAATTGTATTTTTTGTTTTCTGTATTTTATAACTTGAAATCTCAGTGGGGGTTGACCACGGAGAGGCTGTTCCATACCTAGAGATAATAATCAACTGGGAACATACATTTCATATGTAAACCAAACCAACCCGAAGTCTGTACCCCCAATGCCTCTGTCTTACTCTCACACACCAAACCAATATTTTTCCCACCTTCAATCACTGCAGAGCTAGATGGTAGACAATTAGAGACCACCCATATAGCCCAGAGCCTATTGACATTATTCCAACTGACCAGTCCTAAACTGTTTCCTCTCCCCTGCCTTGCTTTGTCCATGCAAACCACAATAAAGCGCTGGGCTGTGCTTTCACCTCACTCCTGCTTCTGTCTCCTGACCAAACAGGTGTTTCATTATCATGTGGCCCTGTGTGAAGTGGCATGTTCACTCTTCTCGGAAAATGTAAATAACAAAAATCCCTCAATGGTATTTACCTCTCTGGGCCACCACATAGTCACCTCCATAAATTAAAATCACACAGGTATTTTAACACAAAGTCCAAAGGTTGTCAGGCTGGAGACTCAGGAAGAGGCAACGTTTCAGTTCAAGTTTGGAGGTGGTCTGCTGGCATAATAACCTTCTTCGTCTGGGGCAGTTAGTCTTTTGTTCTATTTAAGCCCTCAACTGATTAGGTGAGGCCCACTTACATTATAGAAGGACATGTGCTTTACTCAAAGTCTGCTGATTTGTGTTAATCTCATCCAAAAAAACACTGTCACAGAAACATCTAGCATAATTTTTGACCAAATATCTGAACACTGTGACCCAACCAAGTCAATCCATAAAATTAACTATCTCAAGAATTTTATGGGAAATGTTCCCCATATTACACTGGGACCCCAAAAAGCCTAACAGGATAAGACACACTGGTCTCCTTCAAGCCCTAGAGCCTGCAGGGAAGGCCACATTAGCACTGAGTTGAAAGCAAAGAAATGGGTGGAGGTACCCTTGCAGTTTGACTGGCTAGAGCTCTGTCAACCAACATCAAGATGTGAATGTAGTTTGAGGTGGTCTGTGACCAATAGGGCTCCAGCCTCCTGGCAGAAGCAAATGCTGAGTTTCCCTAAAGGAGGGTACATTCATTCTTGGTGTAAGAAAATCACTGCAAGTTCTTCCAAGAATAAAAACCAGCATATGGTCAAATAGAAGCAACCATGAACTGAAACAAAACTCACTAAATAAGAACTAGAAGATATGAGAGAAAGCAGAAATGGACCAAGATTTCAGACTTTGTAAATGCCAAAGATTACATATACCTCTACTTGTTCCCCTGTGTCTGTTAGCTTTTACATGTCTCTACTCATTTCCCTGTATCTGTTTTTACTGAATAACAAATGACCTCAAAACTGCCAGCAAGGAGTGCCACTGTGGCATGGCTCTATGGACCAACTCTCCAGTGAAAGTGGTGAAGATTGTTTTCAAAAATTAAAGTGTTCAAAAGTGGTCCTATGGACATATAACAAATGGAGAAAAATTTATTCAAGAAAACCTACAAAAACTTAGTAAGAATGGCAAGAGTCTGTGGCACTTGAACCACACCTACTTCCTCCCTTTCCCATTCCCAGATCAGCATGACACAAAGTCCACTACAGATTCCTGCAGCCAAGGACACAGGGCTCCCTGTCCCCCAGTTAGAGGGTTACAGCATCCTCTTGGGAGAGGCAGGATGTCAGTCTTTCTTATCCTGACCCCAGCTACCTATGAAGTTCTGGGAAAGTGTGGCCAAGAGCTTGGGGATCTTTCTACCATCAGCCCCTACTCTGGAGGAAGGCTCTACATTGGGTGTGCTGCACTAAAAATACCTGTTCTTGCCCTGGACTTTAAAGCAAAGTATCTATGCTCAGATTGGCAAGACAAGATGACCTGAGGCTACCACCCTCCTTCCCCCATATCATGGAGCATCTAGCTCCTAAAACAGGGTGATAGACAAGTGTGTCTGTCCCCAGAGCTCCAGTTCTGGCTCAGAGATTTGGTCCAGGGAGAGAATCAGGCTATATAACAAAGAAATCTGAAGCTCTTCCCAACAGAACTGACTTTGTTTACAATGGAATGTGGGAAAATTCAAGCTGAAGGGCTTCCTCAGAAATAATGGATTTTGTGGCAAAAAGCAATTAAGAGACTGGTAGATTTATTTGAGATAAAAGTTAAACTGCAGGGCAGCTGGTTTACTGGAGAGAACCAGGGCAAGAAGCAGCTAAGAAAAGCCCTCCTGGAATCACAACAAATCTGAAACATTTACTTCAAAAACTATCCCCCCAAAAGAGCTTGAATCTAATTGGATCAGGCCAATTCTATATTACACACTTCCCATGGCTTACTGTGCCCATGTCCCTGAACCCCCAGGTGCATGTGCCCATCTGGAGAACCTCCTCTGCTGTCCTTGTGCACGAACTCTGTTATAAGTCACAAGCTCAAAGATAAAAATTACTGTGCTACCTGCCTGTGAAGCTGGCTCTGCCTGACTGTTCTACTTAACTGCCTTCCTTGACATCCAGGGAAAGACCATGATCCCATAGTCACTTGGCTGCACATTTGAGAGCACTCTGTACCATAGCCCTTCTGCCACCCTGTAGGACTCTGGGTGGAAATCCAGCCATCTCTACTCCTCCCTTGACACATGCTCCTTGATGCCTTGGCTACAAATCTCCTATTCTTATCTCTTCTCCTACATTCTCTCTCTCTGGCTCTGCCTATCCTTGGGGAAGTGAAACTTTTCTGCCCACCACTTGGAAAGCGAGTACAGGACAAGTCCGTAACTTGATTATGTGAATACCCAATATCCTAGAAGTTACTTAGACCAAGGGTCTTTGCCAGTGAGCCCTGCTGAGGCCCAGAGAGGTGACAAATATGCTCACAGGATGTAGTCAGCCAGCCCAGTGCTCATCTACATGTCACATACTCTATCATCCATGAATCAAGCCAATCTTTACTGGAAGATTCTAGGACAGGGCTTCTGTGGGGATCAAATTTTGAAAGGGTCTTGTATGATGTAGCTCCCATCCTTTAGTGAAGAAAGATCTCTTGAGAATGTGTCTCAGATGGAGCTGTGACCACAGGTGCTTGAGTGGCTCAGTCAGTTAAGCGTCCTACTTCAGCTCAGGTCATGATCTTACAGTTCATGGGTTCAAGCCCTGTGTCAGGCTCTGTGCTGACAGTGCAGAGCCTGGAACCTGCTTTGGAGTTTATGTCTCCCTCTCTCTCTCTCTGCCCTTTCTCTGCTCATGCTCTCTCTCTCTCTCTCTCTTAAAAATAAACATTGAAAAAAAAAAGATGTAGCTGTGACCCTGGTTCGATGACTTCCCTCACTAACAGTCTGCTGGCAGTGAGACGCAGAGCACCCTGGGCATGGCAGTCTGCGAGAGCATTTCTGAACCTCTAGAATGTGAATATTCCTCTCCATATGCAGAGGACAAACATTTATGTGCTGTAAGCCACATAATTCTTAGCTTACATGTCTATTTTCAAAGACCGAGTAATCAGAATCATAGCATAATGTGGCTGACGTTTTTTATGTACACTTGTTAAAAATAAAAATAAGTAAAAATTAAGAGTTCTTTCTTTTTAGAGGTTATTTCCAAAACAATACTTTTATATATAGTATGAACAAGTATTTAAGATAATACTTAGAGGCTCTGTGGCTTACACAAGATCTGGTGGGGGAGCCTGGTGTCTGTGCCTGATAATAGCAAAAGCCATTTGCTGATGAAGTTGTAGGCCCAGACATGGTTCTGAATCTACATGACTAGGGATCCAAAGAGCTAGAATCAAAAACAGCCACTTAAGCACTAAAAATAAATTGCCATAATAAAAACCATATCCTTTTGAAAGTAGGCAAATCTAAAATAAGTAAAGTAATAACCTTCAGACTTCGACATGCATCAAATGTCCTTCCTTTTCTCTTTTGGAAAGTTGAGTGTTATCTCCTACATGAAATCTTTATCAGCTATGCCAGGAAGTGTCACCTCCATAGGACTTCGCCTGTATACTTTTTAACATCACTTTTGACATTGTAATATGTAAGAGTTTGCCTAAGACTGTAAGCTTCTTTGGGATGGGATCTTTATCTTATTTGATTTTCTCTAAAAACCTAGTAGAGAAAATTGTATTTGCTAAACAAATGACTTATTCTAATTTTTAATAGAAAATGAAAATTAACAACTCTAATATCAAAAGACTCAAATATAAATAACAAAGGAAAATCCATGACTAAAATAAATAAGAAATTAAAAATTAATGATTATAAGAATAAAATACTTATTAAAAGTAAGTTTAGAGATGCCTGGGTAGCTCAGTTGGTTGAGCGTCCAACTCTTGATTTCAGCTCAGGTCACTCTCTCATGGTCCTGAGATCGAGCCCTGCATCAGGCTCAGTGTGGAGGTCTGGAGCCTGCTTGGCCTCCTCTCACTCTACCTCTCTCTTTGCCACTTTCCCACTCCTGCTCTCTCTGTCTCATTCTCTCTCTTAAAATAAAATAAATTTAAAAAAATATTTTTAAATAAGTTTAAAATTCTAAATTGAAAGAATTAAAATATATGCATATAATTGAAAATAACTTCAAAGTTAAATGAGTCTGAAAGTAAATAATCCATTTAGGGATGCCTGGCTGGCTTGGTGAAAACATGCAACTCTTGATTTTGGGGTTGTGAGTTCAAGCCCCATGTTAGCTATAGAGATTACTTAAAAATTAAATCTTAAAAAAAATAGATATCCATTTAAAGGAGTAGCTGTATATTTGGGGAAGATGAATGCAGCTGTTCCTTCTAAGTTGTACAAGTTGCTCCTGCTATTAAAAGACAGAATCAAAATAGAGCAGGACAGTGCAGTAGGAGTAGCAGGAGGCACCCTACGAGTGAAGGGTAGGGGAATACAGCTAGGAAAACTCCAGAAGCAAGCTGCCATGTTTTCAAGCATTTCACAGCAACAACAGGAGAGAGAGCCCTGGGAGGTTAGAAAGTCTGTTTAAATCATACTGCTTTTGCACTATCAACAATAGCCAAAGTATGGAAAGAGTCCAAATGTCCATCGATGGATGAATGGATAAAGAAAACGTGGTATATATATATATATATATATATATATATATATATATATATATAATGGAGTATTACTCGGCAATCAAAAGAATGAAATCTTGCCATTTGCAACTACGTGGATGGAACTAGAAGGTATTATGCTAAGCGAAATTAGTCAGAGAAAGACAAATATCATATGACTTCACTCATATGAGGACTTTAAGACACAGAACAGATGAACATAAGGGAAGGGAAGCAAAAATAATATAAAAACAGGGAGGGGGACAAAACACAAGAGACTTAAATATGGAGAACAAACAGAGTGTTACTGGAGGGGTTTTGGGGGGTGGATGGGCTAAGTGGGTAAGGGGAATTAAGGAATCTACTCCTGAAATAATTGTTGCACTATATGCTAACTAATTTGGATGTAAATTTAAAAAATTAAATCAATCAATCAATCATACTGCTTTTGAGACGCCTGGGTGGCTCAGTTAAACGCCTGACTCTTGATTTTGACTCAAGTCATGATCTCGAAGTTCATGAGATCAAACCCCGTGCTGAAGCATGGAGCTCACTTGGGATCCTCTTTCTTTCTCTCTAAATAAATAAATAAATAAACTTAAGAAAAAAATGAGAGGCAGAATGACCTTAGTGGCAGTCACCAGGGAAATTGCCTCATAATAATTTTTTAAGAGGTTTCTTGGTTTGGGGTGCTTTTCATTTATATAAAGATATTTTTTAAACAACTGGTAGGGGGCTCAGTCAGTTGAGTGTATGACTTCAGCTCAGGTCATGATCTCAGGTTAGTGAGTTCAAGCCCCACATCGGGCCTGCTGCTGTCAATGCAGAGCCTGCTTCAGATATTCTGTCCTCTCTCTCTCTGCCCCTCTCCCACTCATGCTCTCTCTCTCTCTCTCAAAAAATAAATAAATAAATAAATAAACATTAAGAAAATAAATAAAGGAAACAACTGGTAGCAAATGTTGTGTAATGTAAAACTTCCAACATCAAAAGTAAAGAATATTCACCAAACTAAGCCTAGGTCCACACATTCAGGAACTAAATAACTGGCACTACAGTAGCTGACTTGGGAGAGAGGAGTGTTCAGGAGGAGCCCAGGGGCACCTCTGTTGTTGGCCTCCTGACTTAAGGCCCCCAGCGGTGGACATCTCCAAGCCCCTCTGAAGCCTCTGGTCACCAGTGCCCGAATCTGTAGCACAAACAGGAATCCACGGGGGTCAGAGTGATGGATGGAAGACGGTGAGTGTGTTGGGTGTGTCTTAGCCCCTGGGAAGGTGACCTTGGCCCCTAGAATCACCCGGGGTCATATGCACAAGGTACTGAGACCTATTTGCTGCTCTGTACTGAGTGTGTGATCTATCAACACACAGAGCCATTCACCCCAGGTGATGGGCAGGGCAGCCTTCAGAGGACTGGTACTCTGGAGAGTGAAATAATGCAGGGTAAATGGGAAAACTCTAGGTCTCCAGGATGAGCAGTCTGAGTCCCACGGACCTGGGCTGAGTGAGGAGCTGCCTGTCTCGGGTCTCATGGAACAGGAGTGGAAGGGATGACCCTTTCTTTTCCCCCACCCCTCCACCCAAGACAGTCCTGTCATGAGATCTGCACTTTAAAAGTGGTTAGCTCGCAGGGACGCCTGGGTGGCTCAGTCGGTTGAGAGTCTGACTTCAGCTCTGCTTGTGGGTTTGGGCCCCCCATCGAGTTCTGTGCTATCAGCTCAGAGCCTGGAGCCTGCTTCAGATCCTGTTTCTGTTTCTACCTGCCCCTCCCCTGCTCATGCACTGTCTCTCTGTCTCTCTTTCATATATAAATAAACATTTAAAAAAATCTTAAAAAAAAAAAGTGGTCAGCTTCTTGGAGTGCTTCCCTTTTGCCCTAATAAGGATTTTTCTTTCTAGCACAACCACCAAACCTTGCCTGTACCTTTCAGTTAAAAAAAATATATATTCTTATGCAGTGGTAATAAAAACATAAATTCTATGGCTTTAGTATATTCCAATGTGAAAATGTCTACAGGAGATGCTCCTTTTTAAAATGTAAGATATCCAGTTATATTTATTTATTTACAAAATGAAAAACACATGAATACACTTGTACTCCTACCCTTTAAACACGTTTCAAGTTAACTTTGGTTTTTCACCTTCAGGTTTTTGTATTTTGTTTGACTTCTACACACCAATGAAAAAATATACAAGACTCGAGCTTTTGAAAAATTGTGTCACGTTGTAACCATAAGCCTTGGACAGGGCTCTATAGAGGCCGTGGGACCCCAGGGCTTGGGCTACTCCCAAGTGTACCATGTGGGCTTTCCTGCTTGCATGGGAGGGGGCCCTGGGTGCCTCTATGCTGCTCACCATTTTCTGAGATCTGAAGCCACAGAACCCAGTACTTAACTGTGGATGCTCCATGCTGACCTTAAGAGATTGAAGGATGGGGTTGGTTCCTGCAGGGCAAGCAGCTCTCTTCACATGGAATACGTAACAGCAAGTTCTAAAGTCACTGGAAGGTGGTTCTGCAGGTACCTATAACCTTCTCCTCCTAATTAAGGAACTATTAGAGGTCTAGCCATGCAACCTGAGGGACTTTTATGGAACAGACATCCACTCCCTGGGAGGATGTTCTAAAGACATCCTTGACTTGATGGCACTGATCCTCCTCCTACAGTCATACACAATAGTGCCCATCCCAGTACTCTCCTTCGTTTTGTTGGTTTTCCTGAAATGCCAAAAAGAACATGAGGAAGGCACCAAAGTATACATGAACTTGTTTGCCTTCTCTACTTCATCTCACTTGCTCCACATGCACATTTCTGCTACTTTATCACATCCTTTTACTACTCAGTCCCTTCTCTTGAGACCATGACAAGAGAATGTCTGGAACCAGACTCCTGCTGGAACAGAGTTGACAGAGCCACCCAAGGCAGGAAACTTCCTGTGTAGGGAGTACCCAGGGCACAGCCAGCACTATTGCTGCCACTTCAGCAGGATAGGCCCAGTTCTTCTGACTCTCAGCCCTGCTCCCTTGGCATTCAGGGCTGTTCAATACACTACGGTGCAGCTCAGCACTCAGAAACCAAGGACATACTAGGAAAGTGGGTGAGGGGGCTGCAGAGAGATTATTTATAGACACTGATGACCCAATGACCTCAATTGCCTGGATGAGACCAGGTCCTTCAGGGTGAGAATTGTGAGAGAAGGAATGGGGAAGAGCTACAAAGAGGAGCCTATGACTAAGAAAGAGAATTAAAAAGAGACAGAAAAAGGAAATAAATCACATGCAGGTTGCTACTGTTTCTGAATCTTTGGATTATGTGAAGTACAAGGACAGCAGCCCTGTGCTGGGCTCAAAGCAGCTGCCCAGGACAGCATCTGTGAGGCAGGGAGATGTTCTCTCTGCACAATCCAGCATGGTGGTCGCTGGCCACAATGGGTAGGTTGGCAAGCACTTGAAATGGAGCTTATGTAACTGAGGGACTGTATTTTAATTCACTGAAATATAAACAGGCTCATCTGGCTAGTGGCTGCCATGGCCGATAGAGTAGTTCTAGAATTCCATTGATGAGGAAGATCCACTGGTTTTCCTTGCAGAGTGGTTCACTGGCCTGGGCACATACACAAGTGCCAGGGCCTCTGTGAGGCCCTGGGGACACTAAAACAGTAAGGTCAACATTCAGGTCCTAGAAGAGTTCCCAGCAGAGAGCCACTTGAAAACAGAGATGCAGATCCTGGCCCCACAGAGCCTGTACTAGACACAATCAAAGCAGAAAGTCCCTTCACTGTCTTCAGAAGCCCACCCTTGATGAAAGCCTGGGCAGGCACTGGCTCCATCTGGGGCCCAACAGGCCTGAGCAGGCTGAGAAGGGGTCCTTTTCAAACCTGAACTAGATCCTACTCCAGGAGTGTATTCACCTGACATTGCCCAGTGTTGAGCACTGGCAATGAGGATGGCATGTTGCTGCCCTTGTAGGGTTTGCCCATAGCCATGATTCCCATCCTCATGAGAGGAAAGACTTATAAAGGAAGAGTCTGGGCCTGAGAATTCCAAGACACTTTTAGAAAAACTCCCAGTGGGAGCACCCGGGTGGCTCAGTCAGTTAAGCGTATGACTTTGGCTCAGGTCATGATCTCACCATTCATTAGTTTGAGTCCAGCATCAAGCTCTGTGCTGACAGCTCAAGAGCCTGGAGCCTGCCTCAAATTCTGTGTCTCCCTCTCTCTCTGCCCCTTCCCCTACTTGCACTCTGTCTCTTTCTCTCAAAAATAAATAAATGTTAAAAAAAATTAAGAGAAAAATTCCAATGGAAGTTCTGGCCACAAAGGGAGCAGCAAGGACCACCTGAGCTCTGGGATATGCTCCTATCTCTGCTGGGCTTGCCCTGCACTGAAACCAGTGCCCTGCCCACTTCCACTGCAACAGAACATGCTACCGCAGCTGCCCTAGCCTCTTAAACTGCCCTTCTGGGCCAATGTGTTTCTGAGCCAATCTTTGGAGACTTCACTTCACTGCCTTTCACTAATTTCTGTTGGTGAAATTGCTAAAGTCACGAAAGAAAATACCTGGTATGTCACACAGTTGGAGAAGACATGAGAACAGAAGGAAGCTCTAATGCAGTCTTGTAGGGAGACCTCCATACAGTGCTCATGCTAGCCATAGTGGCATATCCTGCCTCATCCCCACTCAGGGGAGCACAAATATTGGTCAGTCGTGGCTGGGTTCAGGTGATGATGCTCTACTGATTCTTCTGTTCTTGAGACCTTTGACCTCTCCTTCATCCCATCATCTGGTATGCCTAGTGTCTTCCTTCTGCTTTCATAAATCTTTTTTCTTATAACATCCAGCACTAGGCTCTGAGTGCTGCACTCACCCATGGAGCCCACCAGGAAGCCATCTCCTAATCCTTAGAACCTCCCTGTTAATGTCATGGAAACGATCACCCAGAGATTAAGAATTTCAAGGAGTTTCTGGGGGTGAATTGTGATATTTTTCAATCCAGCAGTCTCAACTGTTTGTTTTGTGGAGGAAAATATTGACACTGACAGGACAAACAAATTTCACTAAAATGCAACATATTTCACACATATACAGGATCTAAAAGGAAAATTCAAACCATAATTTGTCTCATTATAGATTTATATTCACTTAAAACAATGACATAGGCATGATTCCTTGCAAAGGTCCACAGAAGACAGCAAGAGCTTATTTTAAGTGGTCGACTCCACACGAAACTGAGTGGTGCTTTCCCTCTCCTACTGCTGAACTTTCCTTCCTCCACCGTGCAATGCACAGCCTGTTTTTTCATCTCTTGTAAAAGAGCCGGGTGCCCACCTTAATGGCCAGGCCCTGAAGATTTCTTGCTTTTCTTTTTATTTTATTGTGTCTTTTGCACATCACACAGAAACCATGGCTTGCACAAATGAGGGAGAGAGATTTTCCACAAGGGAATGGCATTTCCTGTTTTGGGCAACATTATCTGAAGTGAAATGTTAGATCCCAGTTGGTGAAATCTGAAGTGAATTTCTCCAGCTCTGCCTGAAAACTCCTCCTTTCTCAGATTCCTACCAGAGCTGGGTGTGGCATGTGGCTGCCCCAGGGCCTGACTACAAAAGATTGTAGGAAGCCTGTAATTGAAAGAGTTTGGGAATGAGGAGAAGGGAAGGAATGTGGCATCAGAGGGGAGAAATGCCCACTTGATCCTAAAACTACTTGAGGGAGCAAGGACTGGGTTACTGAAGTCTTGGGCCTGACAAGCGCCCCACACAAGGAGACTCTAGAGCAAGAACTAAAATCACAATTGATGCCTAATTCATAGTAGAAATTTACAGTCCCTTCCAGGCAGTAGAGATGTGAGAGAAAATGCATCATGGGCTTTGGAATCAAGGCACCAAAACTTCAGTGCCCTGTTTCTTATTTGCTGGCTATGTGCCTGCTTAGTCCTCAAGCCTCTGTTCCCTCACATGGCAAAGAAAGACAGTTATGGTGGCTTTTCTTTCATTATGATTGATCAAATTCCATGAGGGAAATATAAAAGCCTCCTCCAAGGTAAGGTTTATTATTAGATGAAGTTATTATTGACTCAATAACAGAGATTCTGAAATATGGGTTTTGTTCATTTACAACCTTGTGAACATTTTGAGTGGTGATGACCTTTCCCCCGCCCCAGATGAACTGAGGTATCTCTCGGTATACAGTAAACTCCAGAGGCCCAAGCAGTACCAGGCTTCCCTCGAGACAATGCCTGGAGTCCAAGTGTATGCTCATTACTAACCATCCTTGTCTAGACATGTGGGTCACACTTGCATGGCTGGCCTTTGTGGAGGTTCAGTCAGCAGTAGATATAAAGTTACCACACTAGCATTTGCAGCTTTCACAGTGATGACCCAGTGCCAAAGCTTACACGGTTCTTTAGTCCATTATAGTTCTAATGTATGAACAACTCATTCCTATGTGTCTTAAAATGTAGCTTCTATTACTATTCAGGTATGACAAGGCCATTGAAAAGATAGTTTGTTATACGCACAAATCTCAAGAGGACAGGTAGAGAAGCACAGAGTCAGTTAGGAGGAAGAGGGGGCAATGGAAAAATGTACCAGGAAACTAAGGACAGACTCTCTGCCCCAGAGTCTGCTGAAATTATTCAAACTAGCCAATCCTAAGCCTTCTTACCTTGCCTTGCTCATTCCTTCCCATGGAAACCAAAATTTAAGGCTTTTGCCTACATTTTTCCCTTGTTCCCTCTGTCTCCTGAATGACCCTGGTGTTTCTCCATGCGGCTGTGTGTGGTGTTCTATGCCTTCTACTTCTAGGGATCTGTAAGTGTAAACTTCTTTCTTCATGACAGTCATTTCTGTGTCCATATGCCTTACTGTTCTTGATTAAAACAAATCCCAGTTACATTCTAAAACAGTAAAGAAGTTATTCATGTCAATAAGCAAGTGAAGTTCTCACACATGTACCAAAGTTCAAAGAGGTTTCAGATATTTAACATCATTTGTACGGACATTAGACATAGATTCACAAATCACATATCAGATGTAATGACAATAATGTATTGGAGAAAGAGTCAGTGAATGAGGATGCAGTACCATTTGTCAAATTATTGTTGAATCACAATCATAGGTTGGGCACAGATGCAAAATTTGGTAAAAAGTCAACAAAAGCTTATTGGCTATGTGGAATTCATGACAGAATATTATATGTTATTATTATGTACAAATTCTGTGCTATCTATATTTATAAATAACAAACTGTATCTACCTTACTTATAATAAACTGATAGATATGCCTATTTATAATATATAACATATTTATAAATATACAAAGTAAATATTATAACATTTTTTATAGATATTTTTCTGGAGAGCTGGTTGTTGAACATTTGTTTACATGTCAGGGTATGAACACCAATGGAAGTGTTGCAAACATTTCCAAGCACAGCACTCCCACTCAGATTGGCAGTGTTCACCTGCTGGGGACCCTGCTATCTCTCTGGCTAAACTTTCATAGTGTCTAGTTGGGATCCAAAAGGTGTCCAGCTCCTGGTCAGATCAGTGGAGTGCCCAGCAGTTCTAACTGGAGGTGACACCACTCTCTGTTTTCCTTTCCAATAGCAGACAATCCAGGAGAAATGACAAAAGCCTGTGTATATAATGTTTATACAACTTCCTTTTAAATATTCAAAGATGAATTCAATAGAAAGGTCAGTCACAGGACCTACTGCCTGTGTGATATAAAGCTACTTGTGCCAGATGGGTTTTGCAGACTACAGAGATTGGAAATACATACACAGCTGCTTTTAAATGCTACCAGTCAAGAAGTTAGTGACTTCAATCCTGGGGCAGAGGGAGTGTGAGGTGGCTGGAAGGTAAGAGAGGGCTCCTGGACTGGCAGGCATTCGCTTTGGCTCTTAAGTAAATTCTAATGCAGGAATGGGTTAAAAGCTCTGAACAGTCAGGAAATTGAAACCATGTGACAGGTGGCATTCCCTGTTCCTTTTCTCAGTGTCCCCAAGTGGTTCCCCGAGTAAGAGCTTACATGGCCTTATAATAACAAACCCTACTTTTCTAGGATATTCCAGGGTAGACTGAGTGAGAAGGAAAGCTGGCAAGGAAAGAGTCGCTTCTATAAACAATATAGAATGGAGAGAGATTGTAATTACTTTCTCCAAAGGAGGTCCCTTCACCAGCTGTCAGGGTGAGCAAAACCAGAGGTATGAATAGGCTCATCCCTGGGATGGGGCAGCTCTGAGATAGTGGCCTAGGAAGGCTGCCTTTATCTGCTTTCCTCAATGGCAGGATACAGATAAGATGTGTGACACATTTATGTGAAGTTTCCAACCATGAGCCCAGGATCCCCTTTTGTCTCCTGGGAAGTTTCTGCCTTTTAATGATCTCTCTGGATACCTGGAGAGCTATTTACAGGGAAAATACCTTTTATCCTCAAATTCTCCAAACACTACAGAAGAAGGTGGTGGTTTACTTTTCACAATTGCTGGATGAGATTTTATATTATTTCAGAGCTAGGTAGGTAGGTGGGTAGATGATTGATGATAGATAGATAGATAGATAGATAGATAGAATGGTTAATTTGCTTTTATTATTTATAGTCAGGAATTATTCTATTAGGAGGATCCAATTTCCCACTTATAATGTAAATGAGAGTTTGTATCTTACATATTCATACTAGTAAGGAAGAAATCTTGCTTTTCCGTTTCACCACAACTGTAGCCTCTCAAACATGGAACAGTTCTCTCAGTTCAGTTTCCTAAGTGCAGCTATCAAAAATAAGACAATTTTTGCCTGCCTATGTTTTTCAGCATACTTCATATTGGTATAAAAATGTAAAAAGTGTAAAACGTATTTTGTGAACATTCTACACATAGTATAAACATATTCATCAAATTCTGAGAATACATGTTCAAAGTTCATCACTTGTTTGCTTCTATAACATTTGAGTTGCAATACAAGGTACTGACCAGAATGCACTTGAAACTATTTAAAGGCAACTTTGCTATCAAAAATCACTATTGCCTAGAAATATTTCTCAAAAGTTTAGTAATTACTTTTTCATGAACCATAGTCCAAATAAACCCTTTATTGACCTGAACTGACATTTCCCCAAAGAAGACACACAAATGGTCCATAGTATATGAATAGAAACTCAGTATCACTAGTCATCAGGGAAATGTAAATCAAAACCACAATGAGATATCCAACCTGTTAGGATGGCTATTATGCCAAATACAAGAATTAACAAGTATTCGCAAGGATGTGGAGGAAGGGGAACACTTGTACACTGTTGATATAACCATCATAGAAAACAGTATGGAAGTTCCTCAAAAAATTAAAAATAAACTACCTTATGATCTAGCAATTCCATTTCTGTTTATATATGTTAAGGAAATAAGAGATACCTGAAATCCCTTCATCATTGTAGCATTATTCACAATGGCCAAGATGTGGAAAAAACCTAAGTGTCTGTCAATGGATGAATGGATAACAATATGTGTCCTAAGTGTCTGTCAATCGATGAATGGATAAAAATGTATGTGTGTGTGTGTGTGTGTGTGTGTGTGTGTGTGTGTGTGTGTGCATATACATAATAAGTACACATATATACAGAGGAATATCATTCAGCGTTAAAATGAAGGCAATCCTGCCATTTTGGACAATATAGATGAACCTGGAAGACATTATGCAAAGTGAAATAAACAAGACACAGAAAACAAACCCTGTATGGTCTTACTTATATGGTGAATCTAAATTAATTGAACTTAAAGAAAGGTGGTTGGGGGCGCCTGGGTGGCTCAGTCGGTTAAGCGTCCGACTTCGGCTCAGGTCATGATCTCATGGTCCGTGAGTTCGAGCCCCGCGTTGGGCTCTGTGCTGACAGCTCAGAGCCTGGAGCCTGTTTCAGATTCTGTGTCTCCCTCTCTCTCTGCCCCTCCCCTGTTCATGCTCTGTCTCTCTCTGTCTCATAAATAAATAAAAACGTTAAAAAAAAAATTTTAAAGAAAGGTGGTTGTCAGCACTGGGAGGGTGGATATATGGAGAGATGCTGGTCAAAGCGTGTAAACTCAGTTATAAGATGAGTAAGTTCTGGGATCTATTGCACAGCATGATGACTATAGTTACTAATACTTTATTGTATACTTGGAATTTGCTAAAAGTAGAACCTAAGTGTTCTTATCTAGAAAAAAGAACTATGTGAGGTAATGGGTGTGTTAATTAACTTGATTGCACATACATATATCAAATCATCACATTATATGCCTTAAATATAAACAATTTTATTTGTAAATAAATAAAAAGATCCAATATAGGGGGATAAGTCAATCCTTTCCTGTATTCTACCTTCTTTAACATTCATTTGAATATTGCACATTCTGAATTCATATTTTCATAACTAATGGTTGAAAATGCCAACAAACTAATTTATAGTATAGATTTTTAAAGTAATTATATTACATAGGCTAATAAAGTGAAGTGGACTTAAAAAGCTGAAAAAGTCAACGGAAGTCCAATCTATTTGAAATGTATGCTTTCAAAGTGGATCTTTTGGCCGTGCTCTCATCTGGTGTCTCCAGTGTGCCCCTGCCCCATTCTGATGTACTTCTGTAGTCACTGACAACATTTGCATTGTTTCACTTCTATTTCCTGCTTGAAGGACTGTGCCAATGGGCCCAGCTTATAGTGGGCCTCAAAAGATTTTGTTGAATTGTTACATGTGAGTGTGTAGTGTGTGTATGCTATGTGTAACACTAAAGTAGTAGCCTATTTAATTCAGCATCACTTCCCATTTTAGTGCTCACACCAAGAGCTCTCTATTCACCTATAGGTAGAGTGTTCTACTATCTACATAGAGTCAAAACTACCCTCCAATGCAGCATTTTGACAGTTGAGCATTGTGGCAACTGTCTCGAGGCAGGGCACTTTTCTGTCTATAAAAGTACTCCAGTACATGCAGCTTTACATCACATGAGCAATATGATGTAATGGGAAGGCCTTTCTATTGAACTCAGCTATGAATTCTTTAAATGAAGTTCTATTAGCCTTATAAAAATATCAATATCTTGATCAATTAATATATTAATTCAGGCTGTATTATCTATTCCAGAGTCCATTTCTTGATCCCATTTTATTCTTATCTGTTCACTTGAATAATTTGTAATATTCTTCTTGTTTTCACTCCTCTGATTTCTAGTTGTGGTAACTGTCCAGAGTTGTGACTAATTATCTGAGAGCTAATGTACTTGACAGATCCAGCTTAGAAACGCCTGACTCCCAAGTACTGTGTGATTGATAGGAAGATGGGTCCTTCAGTCCCTTTAAAATTTTTCACAAATTCTTTATACATACTTGATTTCAGATTGGGATTCAAATTGAGGCTGGATGCTTGGTGGCTGGACCTGTTTTGAAAGCATAAACAGTACTACAGTTGTAGGATTTATATTATTAACCTAACTTCATGTTGCTTTTTATGTTCTTGTATTTTATCCTCCTTTCAGCCCCATTAACTCTGCCTTTTTCACTCTCTATTCCTTGTTTACACATTGATACAGAAACTTAATAGAGACCAGATGATAACATCTGTCTTGAAATTATCTGATGCCCCCCATCATGAATGCATACCTTCAGGTTGTTTCAAGGCTCCCCCACCCAAGGTTTCAAGAAACCTATCACTCTCCTTTCATGTATTCACCTCCTTCCCCAATCACTACATATAAACTGTTCCTAGGTTCAACAGAGCAAGGCAGCTTTAGGAACTACAAGCAAGGCACATCATGTTCGTGGACAAGTTTGAGTCTGTAACAAGATTTAGTGGCTGGCCTGCTGCAGGTAAGCTGTGCTTGCTTGGTTGGCTATCAGATCACTAGACTCCAAGAGAGGAGAGCTAGCCTAGAGCCTGAGGCTCTGACCTCTTTTTGCTGAATTCTCTCTGCCTTGCCTTTAGAATGGATTCTGCTATGGAGAATCTTCCCCTTTTAAGGAGATGGTGATAATCCGAAGAAGTGCTAAAGGCCCTGAAAAAGGTGTCACAAAGGAGCTGGTTTAGTAGGGGAAGCTGCAGAAAAGGAGGTGAGAAAAAGGTGGCTGTCAGCCTCAAGTCTTGTCTCCCTCCTTCATACCCTTTCTCCCCCTTCTTGCTTCTTTATCAATGACGCATTTTTTAAGGCAGCAGCTCTTTGCCAGACCCACAGCACATGTGGTGCTGTCCCTGCCTCCCAAAGATTTATAAGAGTAGTGGGGGACACTGACAGTAAACAAATGCATGACATGAAGTGCTGCTACATCCATGGTGTATCTATGTGTGTGGGAGATGAAGGGGTACTCAAAGGGAACTTGTTATCTGGGAGGGGCCGCACGCTCGGTTTATTCTTAAATCATCAGAGGTAATTTAGGCTTGAATAGGCTCCAGCACAAGTGTTTACTCATGGTTGCTCTAGGTTGCAGACCTTGAAATAAGGCTTAGAGGAGAAAATCTGTTTCATGAAAATATTTATTAAACAATAAAAATATTCACCTAATGCTTCAGTTCTAGGAAATGAAACAAATCTATTACCTACAACACAGAAAACGACATGGATGCACAGCCCTGGCTTTCCCACAGAGAACTATGCTTGCTCAAGCTTGTGCTGGGAACACCAAGGTTCTTCCGGTGTGGAACTGCGAGTTAGGTCCTCTAAGGTCCAGTCAGGAGTCTCCCGCTTCACTAAGGATGCTTTGTACAAGCAAGCAGGGAAGGAGGAAGAGAACACTCAGCACGTGTTGTGTTCTTTCTCCATTAGACTGTGCAGCAAGAAAGTCTTCCAGGTCTGAAAAAAAAAATCCCGAGTATGTAAGACACACTGTCACAGGCCGGCTTTAAGAGACTGAAGCAGAGAGGTCTGTACCTGCTCTGTTAGAAGCCCTGCTCTGCTGGGGCCTCACTAGACTGCTCTGGTGAGGCTCCGAGAATAGATGGCTGTGAAGCCCCACCCCATGCGACAGTGAGCTCCCTTGGCAGCAAAAGGAAGCCTCCGCTGTGGGGGTCACAGCTCAAGGAAGAAGATGTGCCTTCCTCTAGCTTTTATATTCCTTTCCTTGCAGCCAGAAACAATAGGATTTTTGTGGAACTTAGAGAGCTGAAGGAGAATTTATTGTTTTTAGGGTTTAGCCCTTCTTATGCAGCATGTGAGCTGACCACAGGTGATCTGTCAGAGAATTTCACACCAAATCATTTAACAATCAGGAGCAAATAGATCTGATTTGAAATGCAGTAACATAAAACAGCTTGCATCCATGTGTTTCAAAGAAGGTCCAACTTTTCCCCAACTTAGTCCTAACAGTATGATAGGGAAAGATAGGGCAAAATAGGCAGAGGGGGAAAGAAAGGTTAGGACCTGAGGTCCTTGGATGGAGAAAAACACATATTTTGGAACAACGCTGAGAGGGACGGACCAGAGGAGTGGGACTGACCCTCGGGAGTAAGTTTCCTCTTAAGAATATAACAGACACTTGGGTGGCTCAGTCGGTTGAGCGTCCGACTTTGGCTCAGGTCACGATCTCACAGTTCATGGATTCAAGGCCACGTTGGGCTCTGGGCTGACAGCTCAGAGCCTGGAGCCTGCTTTGGATTCTATGTCTCCCTCTCTCTGTGGCCTTCCCCCATTCATGCTTTCTCTCTCTCTCTCTCTCTCTCTCTTTTCAAAAATGAATAAACATTGAAAAAAAAAAGATAGCTGTTAAAAAAAAAAAGAATGTAACAGAAACCACCTACTCCCCCTCAGGAATTTGACAATCAAAATACATAACTAAAATAGGTAAACCATAAAACTTATGTTATATGAGGGGCATTATGACCATACCCTGACTCCTCACATGATGGAGTCAAGCCAATCAGGAATAGACAACCCAGCACCTAGAGTTATCAAGCCAATAAGGGTAGGATCTGAGAAGGAGCAAGGGGGAAGGGGGGGGGGGCGCTACCAGAACCTTCTAAAACAAAGACCCTTGCCTATAGTCATGGACATTCCCTTTTAAATGCCCCCTCTCTGCAAAGACAGTTTTCATACCATTCTTACTTCCTAAACTTATACTCTAATAAACTTTTGTGTGTTTCTCATTTTATTCTGTGTCCACCTCTTCATTCTTCAAAGCAGCAAGACAACAAACCCCGGGTATTGAGGTAAAAAATCCTGCAATAACCCATTTCCTTGACTAGGGACTGCTTATTAAACAGGAGGAAAGCACCAATTCCTAAAGCAATGGCTGGTATTTCCACAGAGTAAGTCACAAAAATAAATAGCTTCACAGCATTTTGGAGGCTAGTGCCACACCCCAAGGTGCTCACCTTCCCTGTTGTCTCAAGGGGGTTCCTCCACAGTAGGTCTCCCTTTGAGCCCTAAGAGTCTATGATTCTGGCTGTCTGTATGGCTGGACCCCATCCCAAAGGTGCTGGGTGGGAGTCCTGGGGTAGTGGGGCCCAGCAGAAGTCTTGGCTAAAGTCCTTACTGAGTGATTACTATGTGAAAACCACAAGCCCCATGGGCAGGGATACCAACTCTACTAGAACACTCTCACAAGCAAACCTGGAGCTACATGTGGGGAAGGCTGGGCAGGTAAGCATGCAGATGAGGAAGGGCCCAAATATAGGAAACTTCTCCCCAGGACTGCTCAGCAGAGGCCAACCCTGCTGGAAGCTGAGCTATCCCAGCCTGAGTGGCAAAGCCCGGGCTGTGGACGGATTGGTGACTGCAAGGCGGCCACCGACGGTGAAGCTTCTTGTACTCCTGCTTTTAGGTAATTTAGCTTTAAAACTACCTGGGGTATTGTCTGTTGGGGAATTGCCCTCGGCAGGCCCCCTGGGAAAAGAACCATTAGGGAAGAAAATAAGGTTCCACAAGAAATGGTGTGGCCTTATGTTTAGCCCTTGCCATCCCCTTAGCCCTTGCCATCCCCTATGGAGACTCCTCTACTTACAGGAAGGATAGCCTCATACTTTTGCCAGCAAAGAGGGCCTGTAAAGAAGAGACATATGGATTTGAAAGCCCCACTCTGGCAACTAAGGAGTGTATCTCTGGGCACAAGTGACTTCAACCCCTAGGCCCACCTGGCCCCCCGGAGGCATTCCAGATGATGACTGAACCTAGTCAGTTAAGCTAGAATGGTTCATTGGTTCCTAGGTGCATTGTCTCTCTGAGAATGTATGAGGCATGGGTTTCTAAGGCCTTTTCAGCCCCTTTCTGGCACCTTGGACCAAGGCAAACACATTGTTCTTCTGGCCTCATGTGGTTAGGAGGTCATGTCCCTGTAACTGTTCCACTTGAGGTGTTGAGAAATGGAGGGCCTTTCACGAGAACAGCAAAGCAAATGCTTTGTAGATTATAGATAAACGCAGATGCATAATGGAATAATGTAAGAAGTAAATCTATAATCAAAGGGTATGCGGGAAAGTTAGGGGAAAATCACCATGTTATTTCTTAAAGGTCGTTTATACATAGGAACATTTTCAAAATTAGGTAATGTTAGAAAAACACAGATGACGTATGCTACAAGGAAATCACTAGCATATATAATGCCACGTTTGCTACAATAAATGGGCCAGTTCAACACGCTGCTGTTGTCTCTGTCCATTTTTATTTTAGTTTTTTTATTTTAGTTTTTTATTTTAGCTTTTTATTTTAGTTTTTTATTTTCATTTTTGTTTTAGTTTTGTTTTATTTTCACTTTTTTGCCGACACCGTTCATCCTTCAGAAACCCCTGGACCTGCTGGAGCTGGACTCCAGCACAACCTGGTGTTTTCCCCCCTCACCCTGACCCCACCCCAGACAGGCCTGCCTGGTCCTGCCCTCTGAATGTGAGAACCTATGGTGAGCATGAAACACTGGAAATTATCAAGCAGTGATAAGCAACTGCAACAGGGACCCACTCTGCACATGTTCACAGGTGGGCTTTGGTGAGACCATCTAGGAGGCTAGATTAAGGATAGGACTGAGGTCAGGCCCACTCTAGGCCTGGGTACCACTTCTCCATACCACCCCACCTTGGGAGAGTGTTGTTTCAGAGTACCAAAACCCCACAAAATAGAAAACCTAACATCTGGGCCCAGAGAAGTCTCCAGAAAAGCTGATGCTAAGACAGGTGCTCACAGTGTACGAAGGTTTTTAGGTGAGAAAAGAGTCAGCCCATACTGACCTTCAATGTTCACTCTCCCCTGGTAGAAGGAAACAGGCTTCCCATAGGAAAGGATTCAGGCCCGTTGGCAATCATTGCTTATACATAAACTCAAAGGCTGTTTTAGTCAGCTTTGTGAATTTGGTTAGACCAAGGCAGCCCTGCAAGCAGGGGTCCCCAAACTGGGACTGTGAACACCATGTGGTGTCCCTCTCAGGAAGCCCAAGGTCACCCACAGAGCTTAGACAGAAAATATTAGAACTTCTACTGTACATTTATAGGAAAATTTAAAACTAAGCTTAGTAATATTTACTGTATTTATTAGAATCTACCAAATTAATGGTTCTATTAATCTACCAAAATAATGGTTCCCACCATTATTCACATCATACAAAAAAGAAAATTCTGTTACCAATAGATGACTTACTATAATCTGGGATTTTTATTATATACTTATCAAAAGGCCTTTTTTAGACTTGGTCAGACATAGCAAAGATTTTAAAAAAAATTTTTTTTATGTTTATTTATTTTTGAGAGAGAAAGAGAGAGAGGCAGAGTGTAAGTGGGAGAGGGGCAGAGAGAGAGGGAGACACAGAATTTGAAGTAGGCTCCAGGCTCTCAGCTGTTAGCACAGAGCCCAACGTGGGGCTCGAACTCACAAACTGTGAGATCATGACCCAAGCCGAAGTTGGATGCTTAACCGACTGAGCCACCCAGGTGCCCCTCATGGCAAAGATTTTTATCATGTGTATTAGTCCTGTACATATGTATAAAGAGGAAGATATAAGTAAAATCAAGTTTGTACATGCTAGCATGGCAACTGTGTTACTGCCACTGAATGGGGAACAATCTCAGGTATTTTTACTGGAATGGAGTGGGAAATTAAAAAGTTTGGAGACCACCCTGGATGAGTATAACATCAGATTTCAGTGTGAGGTCCAGAACCAACATTCCCAAAAGTTTCCAATTTGCAGATATCTCTGGGAGCCAGATGGCTTTGTCTCCTGCCATGACACCCAGAGAAGCTCACCTATTGGAATGGCACCTATCATGGGAGGGTGGTTCCTGGAGGGCAGGACCAAGGGTCGGTCTCTCTCTCTCTCTCTCTCTCTGCCATACAGCACACTTGGAGCTGGCCAGGGCCAGGATGCTGGAGGGCCATCTCTCCTATGGGCCTATATAGGCTGGTTCTGGCCCAAAGATGTTTGTTTGCTTGTGTGGGTTGATTGGCTGGTGCCAGAAATGTATTTTTAAAATTGGGTGTGAAGTGTGAGGTGAGGCTTGACCTGACCCCAATTTGACATTCACATTACCTGTTTACTTCTGAAGGCACTTGAGTTTGCTATTTCATTGTATCAGTACTTAAGACTAAATCTTAGAATATTAAACTGGTTCCTGAGGCTAATGAAATACTTAATTCTTTGGGACTATGTGTGGGAAGAACCACCCTCTTGGTATAATGAGATCTTGGGCTGGCTCAACACAAAGCAAAGGTCCTGGTAGTTGGAATGTTGTCTTTTTTTTTTTTTTTTTTTTCTAATGTTTATTTATTTTGACAGAACGAGAGAGAGAGAGAGAGAGAGAGAGAGAGCAAGCATGATGTGGGAGGGGCACAGAGAGTCACAGAATCTGAAGCAGGCTCCAGGCTCCGAACTGTCAGCACAGAGCCCAATGTGGGGTTCAAACTCACGGACCGCGAGATCATGACCTGAGCTGAAGTCGGACACTCAACCGACTGAGCCACCCAGGCACCCCTGTCTTTTTTTTTTTAACCCTAATTAACTTAATGCCCCTCGATTAGTGGATATTGTTCACAACCTAAAAGACACATTTCTTTTTCTTTAAAAAAAAATTTTTTTAATGTTTATTTATTTTTGAGAGACAGAGAGAGACAGAGTGTGAGCAGGGGAGGGGCAGAGAGAGAGAGAGAGAAAGACACAGAATTTGAAGAGGCTCCAGGCTCTGAGCTGTCAGCACAGAGCCCGACGTGGGGCTTGAACTCACAAACCGCAAGATCATGACCTGAGCTGAAGTCGGACACTTAACCGACTGAGCCACCCAGGCGCCCCCTAAAAGACACATTTCAGTAAACTTGCATATAAATGCTAGATTATGAAATAATTTTTTAAACCTCATATTGACTTGAATACTGTTGATGGTAGTGATAATAAAATAATTTACTCTGTGCATAACATGTAACAGGTTTAGTGCCTTTTCATCTTATCAATGGGGTAAATATTCAGCTCTAATTCTGCAGTTGCAGAGACTGAAATACAAACAAGTTATTCAACCTTTCATAAAGATCATAAACATTATAAAGAGTATTTTTTTGGGATTTGAAAAAGTATTTTGGAGGTATGTTCCTACGCTTTTTCTATTATGCCACACTGTCTCTTTTTTTTTTTTTTTTTTTTTTTTAATTTTTTTTCAACGTTTTTTATTTATTTTTGGGACAGAGAGAGACAGAGCATGAACGGGGGAGGGGCAGAGAGAGAGGGAGACACAGAATCGGAAACAGGCTCCAGGCTCCGAGCCATCAGCCCAGAGCCTGACGCGGGGCTCGAACTCACAGACCGCGAGATCGTGACCTGGCTGAAGTCGGACGCTCAACCGACTGCGCCACCCAGGCGCCCCATACACTGTCTCTTTAAATGCAAAATTAACAGATGTAAATGGAGAAAATAGTAGAAATAATGATAGTTACCTGCAATGTAGGTAATTGATAGAACCCTATCATTTTGATAGATTGATAGAACCCTACAATTGATAGAACAATTGATAGAACCCTGCAATGATAGAACCCTACAAATGGTTTTTTTTAATTGCAATATAATAATAGGTAATGGCTTTTATGGTGTTTCTTCTTTCGAGCTGTATTTGGAACTAATTGGTCAAAGGTCATCCATTCAATATTTATTTAGAATTATTATTCACAAAGCATTATTTTAGATCATGGAACAGAAAATAGCTCACACCACAAACAAGATTATTTTGCATAAAATTTATCCTTCAACATGTATGTGAGGGTAGAGGGCAGGTTATCCTCATTTTATATAAAAACTGAGAAACAAATAGAGTTCTTCTGAATCAGAATGCCCTTGGAAAGGCATTATATTTGGGATTAAGACAGCCTGTCATTCTTGGACCCAGACAGGATTGAGCAAGAAGGCCCCTTAGAGACCCTTTGGCTTTCAGGTAGCCTGCAGGTGCCACAAGGCCATGATTTTATAGTGTGTTATTTTCTGTTTGTGATTCCTGCATCGAGATGTATCCTTTCACCTCATTATATTATAAACATAATTTTTTATTCTATCTTCCATATGTTTTTCACAATCCTCATAACATCCTATTACAGGATTTACTTACCTATTACTCTGCTGTTAAATTTAGAATATGGTCATATTTTCAATATTCTAAATAACACTATCAAAAATATTTCTTTAGTTTATATTGACAATTATTCTTATAGGATGAGTATAGAAATGGCACAATAGTTAGGATTCACATCCTGAACGCTTGTGCACTGTTGGTGGGAATGTAAATTGGTGTGGCCACTATGGAAACCAGTATGGAGGTTCTTCAAAAAATTTAAAAAAGATGGGAATGCAAGCTGATGCAGCCACTCTGGAAAACAGTATGGAAGTTCCTCAAAAAACTAAAAATAGAACTACCCTATGACCCAGCAATTGCACTACTAGGCATTTATCCACGGGATACAGATGTGCTGTTTCAAAGGGGCACATGCACCCCCATGTTTCTAGCAGCACTATCAACAATAGCTAAAGTATGGAAAGAGCTCAAATGTCCATCGATGGATGAATGGATAAAGAAGATGTGGTATATATATACAATGGAGTATTACTCAGCAATCAAAAAGAATGAAATCTTGCCATTTGCAACTACATGGATGGAACTGGAGGGTATTATGCTAAGTGAAATTAGTCAGTCAGAGAAAGACAAAAATCATATGCCTTCGCTCATATGAGGACTTTAAGAGACAAAACAGATGAACGTAAGGGAAGGGAAACAAAAATAATATAAAAACAGGGAGGGGGACAAAACAGAAGAGACTCATAAATATGGAGAACAAACTGAGGGTTACTGGAGGGGTTGTGGGAGGGGGGATAGGCTAAATGGGTAAGGGGCATTAAGGAATCTACCCCTGAAATAATTGTTGCACTATATGGTAACTAATTTGGATGTAAATTTAAAAAATAAAAAATAAAATAAAATAAATTAAAAAAAGAAATGTCATATGATCCAGCAATTCCACTTCTGGGTCTTTATCCAAAGGAAACAATCATACTAACTTAAAAATATATATGCACCTCCATATTCATTGCATATTATTTACAATAATATGGAAGCCAAAATATGGAAGCAACCTAAGTGTACATTGATGGATGAATGGATAAATATATGATATAAATATGTATAAATATAATATAAATATGATATAAATGTGGGTAAAATATGTATATTTATATATAAAACACAAACACACAACAATGGAGTATTTTTCAGCCACATAAAAGAAGGATATCTTGCCATGTGTCACAACATAGATGGACCTTGAGGACATTATGCTAAATTAATCAAACTGAGAAGAAAAATACCATATGCTCTCACTTATATGTAGAATCTTTAAAAAAAAAAACAAAAACAAAAATGGAACATAGCTACAAGAACAGTTTGGTGGGTGCCAAAGGCGAGGGTTGGTAAGTGGGCAAATGGGTGAAGATCAAAGGTCAGGAGGTACAAATTTCCATTTGGAAAACAAATAACCAATGGGATTGTAATGTACAGCATGGTGACTATAGTTAATAAAACCATATTGTACATTTGAAAGTTGTTAAGAGAGTAGATCTTAAAAGTTCTCGTCACAAGAAAAAATTTTAACTATGGAGGGTGATGGATATTAAGTAGACTTAGTGTGGTGAACATTTCACAATATACACAAATTTTCAATCATCATCTTGTACACCTGAAACTAATGTAATGTTATATGCGAATTATATCTCAATTTTAAAAAAAGTATACGACAAATTTCAGGGATGTCCTTATGTACTCCATAAATGGTAGCAATTTTAGTCATAGATTCATATTAGTTATTATTCACAGAATAATGTTAATTATTATTATATCAATATGCTATGGTATGTTTCTTTACAATATTTTAAAATAATCTTTATAAAATATATCTTACTTTATATTTATATATATTTATATACCATACTATATTATATATACCATATTATATATTATAAATGTTATATATTATATATGTATATATACATATACCATATTATATTGTATATATTTATATACCATATATATTTTATATATTTATATATATTTTATTTTATATGTATATATATTTTTATACCAACTAGCCTCTCATGATTATCTCTTAAGAAATAAATATCAGACCCTGTTTATTTGCTGTAGGAGTTAATTCCTCTAAGTCTCAGTTTCCTCAAATATAAAAAAGTATAAAAATACCTATTTCATGGGCTTAAGAGAATCGGATGGGAAAAAGTGTACGAAGTGCCTGAAATATACCAAGAGCTAACAAAAACAGCCATCATCATCATCCCTCCTATCATAACCACTGTCAGCACAGCCACCACAGTCATCTGCTATGAAGAAGAATCAACAGGCCAAAGAGTCTAAAAGTGTTGCTGTGCTTTCTGCACCTGACAATTCACTCTGAAACATGACTATTTCATTCAACATTCATGAGCAGAAACCACATTTTGGAGACATTTTCATTGTACTTGGCAGACAGCATTCCCAGCCTTGGATGTTTCCAAAGATACAAAATAGTAAGCAGAGAGCCTGGGACCTAGTCTTTGCCCTGCTGCTTCTGAAACCAAGCTGGCTTTGCATAGGAGACTGGGAAATGATCACAGCTAATCCCTTCCCCACATTACTGCTGGGAATGCCAGTGGCATGTGGGAAATGACTTCACTTGTAGGACTACACAGGTTCCACCTGCAATATCAATATCTGTTCCCTAATTTGTGTGTCCTTTCTCTGGAGCACAGAAGGAACAGCTAGTGAATCACAGGTCAGCAAACAGCCCAGTAGGAGATGGGGTGCTTTGGGAAATGTGGTGGGCATGACAGAGGGAGGGAAAGATACAACATTTTCCAATACTGTACTATAATCACAGTCTCCCTACTGGCACCACCCACACCATGCACAGCTGGATGAGAAGGGCAGGGCAGGAAGTGGGGTTGATGGGTTGTACCTTCACTAAGCATCTTTGACAGGTAATCCTACCCAAGGCTGCAGAAGAGAGAGAAAGGTATAGGAATGTGGGTTGAAAGCTGAGCATTCATTCAGTGTGCTCCTCCACTACTGGCCCCACCAAGAAGGCAGGGGCAAGAACTTGGTTTGGAGGGTTCTTATCCTCACTACTGCTGGGTTCTTATCCTCCACTGCAGTCCTGACAGTGGACAAAGGGGTGGGAAGTGGGGTTGAAGGGCTGTGATATCATTAAGTGTGCCCTTCAACTGTGGAATTTGCCCAGGAGCAGGGACAAAGAAGGACAAGAGGAAGGACAAAGGAGGAGCATAAAAGGGGACTTAGGAGTTTTGACTTCTCACAGCCAAGGCCACCAGGACTGACTGAAGAGGGCTGAGGGCTGTGCCTTCATTAACTGCTCCTCACTGAAGTCCAGTCAGAGCATGCTGAAGAGGGGAGAGGGTGCAGGATGTGGGATTGAAATGCTGTACCTTCTTTAACTGTGCCCCTTGAGGTCATAGCAGAGTGTTACATCTGGTTTCTGACCCAGGAAATTTCATGTTTCGTACTGCGTTTTAAAAGTGAAACATTTGCACGAAGTTTGTTCCCTGCTCAGAATCCTCACAAATGAGCGTTCACCCCATGTGTTCTCCACACCATGCTGGCTTTTAATATGTGTGGCAAGCCTGAGCACCTTCCTTCCCTGGGAGCACTACCTGGTAGGCTCTAAAGGGTGGCGTGTAGCCATTCATCCCTGTTCCTGTCCTGCTCCAATGCCCTCCTCATTTCACACTGGAGAAGATGGTGTTGGTGTGGTTTAAGGAAGTCACTGTAGATTCAGTCCGGTAAATCAGTCCGGTAATCTGTCTGCCAGGCTTGGCTCGGTTTACCAGCTTGTGTGCTCCCCAAAGTAGGCTCACTGAAAGGATACTTGAAGAACACTGGAAATCACTTTTAAACCCAGCAATCGGGACATAGTAAATTTAGGAATAAAAATTTAAATAATAATAATGATATGCTGATAATCACAGAATGATTATATGTGATTCACGACGAATGTGACTTTCCTAAGTGATGAATTTTTGCTCATTTCTGTGTCGCCTGGCACAGCTAGATCTCTGCGGATAGATAGGTACAAAGGAACAACCGCCTGCGTGTATGGACTGTGCTAATAGGAGGCGGGTACTCTTACCGCAGCTGCCGGGTGTCTGGCGGGGGAGGCAGTGCAGGGCTGCGAAAACACACCTGCAAAGGCGGCAGCCGAGGAAGGTCCAGGCTCCATGCTTCACCGAGCCGCATTCGCTGGGGAGGACGCAAGGTGGAGTTAGCCTTGCCTACGCGCATGCGCTCCCTTCTCCCACGCCCATCCACGCCCCACCCCGCACAGGCCCCGCGGCCGCTCCCATCCACTCCCCGCTCCCCTCCCCCACACTCCACCTGCGATCCCCCAGAGCCCGCTCCCCTCCGCCACGCGCCGCCCCGCGGGTTGCCCCAGTGGCCGCTCCAGGGCCCCCGCCCCATTATCCCCGCCTCACCGACCTAGCAGTCCGCTCGGTGACGCGCTCACCTGTGCCTCTGGTCGTGCTCGCAGTAACGGCCGGTGAAGTGGGCGGGGCACACGCAGAAGCTGCCCAGCACGCAGGTGCCGCCGTTCCTGCAGCAGCGCAGCAGCTGGGGCTCACCTGTGGGGGAGTCGCCTGGCTGTCAGCCTCCGCCTGCCGCCCGGCCTTCCGCGTTAGACAAGCCCGAAGAGGGCTTCGCGAGATCGCCCCGGAAAGACAATAAAATTTAACTCCCTGCTAAGTGTATTTGCTCAGGCAAACCCTACTTGTTAAGTTAAGGATTAAAAGCAAACTGCCAGGGGTACCGGAGGGTCAGGAATCAGTCCGAGGACCCGACGAGAATCCCTGCCCCCAGCAAGTGGGATTCTCTCTCTTCATTCCTTTCACATGTTAAAGTCAGGCTGTGACCTGCCTGGACAGTGATTAAAGACAGGCCTCCAGGGAGGGGACCACCCACCGAGAGAGGACTGTAGAAAACCCTCTCACCTCCTCCTGCCCTCCCGCCAGAAAGACCGCCTACCCCCGCCCCCAGCCTCCACGCCCCCGGGATGTGGGGTCTGGAGGCTGACAGTCTGCAATAAGCCAAGCAAGGGTCCCCTATTATCTTGGGTTGGGAGGTTGTTTTGAATATATTTAAATCGCAGTTCTCTGGACCTGAGCAGATGGAAAGTTTTACCAATGAAATAGTAAAACTTTTCAGAGCAAAAGAACACCTCACTAGGAAATAGTTTTCACTTTATAGGGTATCATCATTTGAAGATGATAAAATGTGCTTTGTTGGATTTTTCATTTTATGCTTAATTTATTCCAGGTTTTTCTCAGATCCTAAATCTGCAGACCACCGACTGAGATGACCACAAAGGTAATGTGGGCGCCTTCGCGACTTGCAACTTACGCTGTTGGAGATCCGGGAAGTAGGGACGTGAATTCTGGGGCCTCCAGCCATTGGCGCTTGCATTCACCTCCCCAAAATTATTCACGGTCCAGTTGAGTGTTTTCTGCAGGAGCTTTTGGACTGTAGCATTGTTGATTTCTTCTCTGTTACCTTTATGTTTCTCTCTTTGATAACCTTTTAAAAACACCGAAAATATGAGACTGATAATGATTAAGAAGCAAATAGGCAATAAAAAGTAAGAGGCTATAAATAAAATGCTTCTTACTGTTGTTTCCCAAGTGGATGATCTGTAATGCCCAACTGGTAAAAAACAGAAGCCTAGAATATTTAAAGGAAATTATTGAAGTTTAAAATATTAAAAGTATAAGTAGAAATTTACATATGTTCAAAATGTAATGCAATCATATATAAACATGTCTATACAATATTTAATGTGTAATAAATATTATGCCATATTTTATAACTTGTAGATTTTAACTAATGTTGTCATGACTTAGAAAGATTTTGAGACCAAAGAAGTGTACATGTCCCTTAATGAGAAGGAACAAATGTGCATGCATTGCAGTTTATTCTGGAAGCTTTTAAATGCCCCTCTTGGCTCTCAGATCTGGATGATCTGTGTCCTTACCTAACAGGGTGGCTCCGAACCATTTTCCCACTGACACGTCTGCTGTGAGAGTCTCCTCTCATCCATACACTGAAGACCAACTTCCAAGGAGGTCGAATATGACTGGGTTTTGTACTTGAAAGTGTCTTTACTCCGGCTCTTGTAACAACTGCACTAGGACATAAAGGTGGATAAGTAAAGAAGATACGGGTATTTCCTATCCTCTGCCTAGGCCATGAGAAACAACAGTGAGATCTCTGGGTTCTGCTGTGGAGGCCCATTAGGCAATGACCTGCTGTGACAGGCAGGGCCCATGCGGAGCCTCCAGGACTGTTCCCTCAATGAGATCTGGTGGGGTGGGGGGTGGGGGCCGGACACTTGGACTAATTCTCTCCCCAGTAGTGTTAACAGTGTTGACAGCAGCAGGAGTGGTCCACCCCTGATGTAAAACATTTGTGGCTAAGGCAACAAGCCTTTCCCTCACCAAAACAACAACAACAAAAACAAACAAACAAAAATTAAAATCCAACATGAACAAAACCTTTTCACAGGAAAATGGAAATTTTATATTGCATACTCCTTGTACTGATGGTGAAGGCCCAGCTAGAGAAGGGATCCATTGTGTGGGACATAACCAGCAAGTATGGGTCCCAAAAGTCTTGACTGGGTAACATGAATATAGAGACATTTCAACCCCTATTTTCTGAGGATGTATCAATACTTTAACAGACTGATTCATTTCTCTGTGCCCAGCATGGTGGTGAATATGATACAGCATGCCCCTGGGGAAGCGTTATTATTATCCCCCATGTAAAGGGAGAGGCAACAAGAAGCTTAGAATCTAAGTCCGTTGTGGCAGTTAGATCTTTGAAAAATATGAAATGTACAGATTTTATAAGAAGGGGCCTACAGTGTGCTCAGTATGTGAAGACTACTGAGTATAGAGGTGACCCCCCCCCCCCCATTAAGCTCTGAATCCAAGAAGGGAGTGATTGCCAAAATAAGGACCAGAGGCCCTTTTATCAGCACTGAGGAGGGTACCTTGCAACTCGGGGGCAAATTGTTCTGTGATTTTAATATAAAAACTGCTTTCTAAAAATAGCATGCTTCCTCTGAGGATGAAATAGTCTTTGATACTTATTTAATTTTTTAAACATTTAATATGAGGTTTATTAAAGAGGCTGTTACATAAACCAATAGGGAATTGGTGAGCCTGGCTGCCATGGGGCCTCCCAGGGACTGGGTCTGTGAGCTGCCAGGACCAGGTCAAGCCCAGCAGATCTGGCTAGGCAAACCATATGGAAGATGATACCTCACACTTTCATGGAAACATCTGTAACTGGAATCATGACAAATACACTTTTAAATTTAATGGTTATTACTTGTGAAGTGCATAATTTAGTTATATATAAAAGGGGCACCTGGATGGCTCAGTAGGTTGAGCATCTAACTCTTGGTTTCGGCTCAGGTCATGATCTCTCGGTTCGTGGGTTGAAGCCCTGCATCAGGCTCCATGCTGGAGAAAGTATGTTTTATGACTTCAAATCAGGAGAAACTTTTATTTGAGCAAATGGGTTGTGCTAAAGTAAAACCATGTATAAGCTAAAGAATTATATTTCTTTGAATAAGAAGATTTAAAACTGTTCACTTTGCAGGATATCGAATCCAAGCCTTTCTGATAACATTAAAGATCTAAGAATAATATCTAAAATCTAATCCCCCCCCCCCAGTTTCTTCTGTTGAATTTTGTATTGTGGACATTATTTTTAAATTTACAATCTGATTCTTTTTTTTTTAAGTTTATTTATTTTGAGAGAGAGAGAGAGAGAGAGAGCAGAGGGAAGGGCAGAGAGAGAGAGGGAGAGAGAGAATCCCAAGCAGGCTCTGCACTGTCAGCACAGAGCCCGACTTGGGGTTCAAACTCATGAACTGTGAGGTCATGACCAGAGCCAAAACCAAGCTTAACCAACTGAGCCACCCAGGTACCCCTGTATTGCGGACATTTTTCAACATACACAAAAGCCAGGATAATAAGGATTCAATAAACTGGGGTTTATCGATTAAGTATCAATTTTTGCCAATCTTATTATTTCTCCCAAACATATATTTTTTTCTGGAATTTTTTTAAAGCAAATCTCAGACATCATGATATTTTCTATGTCAAATAAGGTTTTGAAGATATAAACTTTATAAAAGGAAAATGCAGGGAAAGGAAAGGAAATGTCTTGACAGCAAGACAGGATAGAGAGTCTCGAAATATGGATGGAATGTCCCACTCACTGTTTGCTTAAGACCTAAAGTCAGCTCCAGGGAGGGAAAGGGCTGATGGCCTAGCAGTGAGAAAGCTGCTGATACCTATTTTTCAGTATCCTGTCACTTGATCTCATTTACTTACAGGCATTATAAAAAAGAGTTTTGCATTTCATGGCAGAGGAGCCCAGGTTTGCTTAGTTAACAAGGCCCAGCTGGCCAGCTGGAAGGAGCTGTCTGGGAGCAGCTGTAAGCCTAGTGAGGGGGCAGCAGATTCCCAGCTCTGGGGAAGGTTTTTTTCTTGTTATCAGTTATAAATAGATAAGATTGGAGCCAACCCACTCACCAGACCTCCTCTGGTACTTGTGACTCATTTTGAGCTGATATAAAGTGTGTGGGAATTGGGGCACCCGATCCCAAGATTAGAGACTAACCTACCTCTGTGTCCACAGTATATCAAACAATCTCTTAGGGAAATGTTTTGTAACAAATTAGGTGTGAAGGAATTCTCTGAGAGTGACTCTAAAGCAGTAGTTGTCCATGTGTGCTGCTCATTGGGGTCTCTGGGGAAACTCTGAATCCGTACTTAAGCCATACCTCAAGCCCTGAGCAGAGCCCAGCATTGGGATTTTTTTTTTTTAACCTGCTAAGGGGACTCCAGTATACAGCCAGGACTGTGATTCTGCTGTCTGTGTTTTATGTGGCTATGTGTTCCCAGTGATGGGAGTGCTTCTTTCTTGTTGCATTCCTGACTTTTAGCTCAGTGCCTCATGTATGGTATCACACAACCTGGTGTTATTTATATGAATAAAAGAATAAATGGATTATCATATTTACACTCATTTTTCAGTGAAGAAATTGAGATCTAAGAAGTTAAGAAACTGGCTTGGGGATGTATGACTAACAGCTGTGTGGAGTCTTGAACCCAGGTTTATCTGATCTAAAATCTTGTTTGATTCAAGTTGCTTTAAAATTATTGTGTTTAATGTAGACCAGGCATACTATACTCACTGAATTACACAGAATGCTTTATTTTATTGTCATCCATTCTTATGACCCAGACATTAATTTCTCCATTTTATAGATGAGAAAAGTGAGGTTTCAAGAGTTGAGGACTTGCGCAGCACCTCTCAGCAGTGGTCCAGGCGGTCAAAAGCTGAGCTACTGCTTGCAACCATAATAGCATGCTGCTGCCCCCTGAAGCAGGCTAAGGGCTTCTGAGTGGGCACAGTGGAAAAGACTAAACGGAGAGGCACTGCCCCAGTTCTACACTGTAAGGGAGGGGTTTAGAGAGCCCAAAGTATTTACCAAGACAGGACATTACAGGGCAGTGACAGGATGTAGTCTCTGGGAGGCAGTGTTGAGAGCACTGACTGAGGGAGGGAGGGAGGTGTCCTGGAAATAACAACAGGGACCACGAGGGTCCCTAGGAGGGGCAGAAGGGCAGAAGGAGGAGCTGTAGGTAGACACATGATGCAGGAGAAACTATAGCATATAGAAAAGCCAGTTGATGGGGAACCTCCTGGACGCTCCTGCAGGAAGTCATGAAGATCTGAATAGGGATCAAGTGGGAATTTAGAGAAAAGAATAAATTCTAAACATATATTTAGCAACCAATATCACTTTTCTCTAATTTTGAAAAACATAATATATCCTCATGTTAATATTAGGGTGACTGATGGCATGGACAACAAAGAATTGTACAGAGTGGAGGACACCAAGCAGTTAATTCACTTTCCAAGGGAAGAGAGGGGACAGACGTCAAGAAAAATGTCAGCCCTGAGTCAGGTTGGGCTTTTTAAGGGGTTTTGAAGGATGTCCAAGCTGTGCTCATGGCAGAGTGTGGGGAGGGGGCTGACTCTTGGCCAGGTGGAGCAGGAGGTGTCAGGTTTCTGGAGGGGCTCTGTCTGGGGCTCCTCCAGAATGTGCGTTGTGGTCAAGCTAGAGAAGAGTGTTTTGTAGTTGGAGTCTACTTTCTGAGAATGTAGGGCACCATAACCTAGAAAAACAAAGTTAAGGCCAAGTGCAGACACCTGTGACTTTTGTTTGTAAGTGTGGCTGGGGGTAGGTGCTTTGAACAGATTCCTTTCAGTTAGTTTGAGTAGAAGAAAACATGAAAAAGAAGATAAATATCACTCCTCTTGTTCAGAAATAATGACTATTAGCTTTTTCACCCAAGTCTTTTATTATTCCCCCATGTAAAATGTGAGGCAAACAAGCTTTAGAGCTTCAGTCCCTTGTGGCAGTTAGATCTTTGGAAAATATGGAATGTACAGGTGTTATGGGAAGAAACCTGTAGGGTGCGTGCGCAGTATCTGAAGACTGCTGAGCACAGAGTAACTTTCACCTGTTACTGTGCCGTTTTTTAAAGTTAATCCTAAGTGGTTTATATATTTTAATTTCACTGTAAATAATATTATCTTTGTTACTTAATTCCTTTCTTTGCTGCTTGTATTTAGGAATAAAATAGATTTTGTTCTCGTAAAATATATATAACACAAAATGTCTTAGCTCAGGTTGCTATAACAAAATACCACAGACTGAGTGGCTTAAACAACACACATTTATTTCTCACAGTTCTGGAGGCTGAGAAGTCCGTGATCCAGGTGCTGGCAGAATTGGTTCTCGGTGATGTTTCTCTTCCTGGCTTTCAAACAGCTGCCTTCTCACTGTGTCCTCACATGGCAGAAAAGGGGACAAGAAGCAAACTCTCTGGTCTCTTCCTATAAGGCACTAATCCCATCTTGAGGGTCCCACCCTCATTCCCTGGTCTAAACCTCCCAAAAGCTACCTCCAAAATTCCATCACATTGGGGGTTATAGTTTCAATATGAATGGGGGGGGGGGCAAAATTCAGTCCATAGCAAAAATAGCCATTTTGCCATATCTAAATGTAAAATTTAGTGGCATTAATTATAGTAATAATGTGCAGCCATCAGCACTACTTAAAAGCATAAAAGCATTTTCACTACCCCATAAGAATCTCTGTACCCATTAAGCAATAACTCCCCGTTGATTGCCTACCAAACCCCAGGTAACTTCTAATCTATTTTTAGTCTCTATGAATTTGTGAATTCTAGATATTTTGTGTAAGTAGAATCATATACTATTTGTCTTTTATTTCTAGATAATTACTTAGCATAACATATTCAGGTTCATCCATGTTGTAGCATATAACAGAACTTCATTTCTTTTCACAGATGAATGATATTCCATTGTTTCTATATATACCAATTTTATTTATCCATTCTTCTGTTAATGGACACGGGTTGGTTTTAGCTACTGTGAATACTGCTGTTATGAACACTGGTGTATAAATATCTCACTTGAGTTCTTATTTTTAATTCTTCTGAGTATATACCTATGAGTGAAGCTGTTGGCACATGTGGTTATTCCATGTTTAACTTTTAGAGGAATTATTACACCATTCTTCATAGCAGCAGATGAACTTTCCCTCACTGCATTGCAAGTACAGTGCAAGTAAGTAACCCCTCACTCCAGAAAGGTAGCCTGCTGGGTTGGGGGCAGCTCCTGTACACACCAGCCTAGAAGTCCAGGGTGCCTGAGGGTAGGAGGTGCACGGGCAGCGATGTGCATACATTGACCAGTCTGAAGGTGCAGCCAGGATCCTGGGTTTGGCCCATGAATCAGGGACATGGAAATATAAATGGGCCATAGGTGGGGACTTTGGGAACACTTGGGGCCAAAAGGTTCTATCCAGCTCCAAAACAAAGCAGCTAATTCCTCTGATGCCAGATATCTTGGGATCATGATGGGCATTCCAGGCCTGACCAGGGCTATAAGAGATGGGAGAAAACTTGAAATCATGATTGTCAGAGAGGCCCCTAGTCCAGTAAGGACAGAGGACCATATGGGCTATGATGGTAACAACTATTCAAACCTTTTCGTCACTGGATCATTGAGTAAAAATGATGCTCTAGGAAAATGATGTTGTAAGCAAGAGCAGAGCCTAGCCAATAGTGGGTGTGGGACTGACTCCTGGGGACAGGTGTGCAGACTGAACTGTTTATGCATGAGCCAATTCAGTATGTAAGCACCCTGGGATCAGTTTCTGGGTCCTAGATTTGTGAGGGTGGACAGGGCCCTCTGTGGGGACTTTTGGGAACTCACAGGGCTGACAAGTTTCACCCCACTGCAAACCCAAGTTGCCTGTTATCCTGAAGCTAGGTCTCATGGGAACTCCCAGCACAACCAGGAAGTTCACTGATGAAAGTCACCTGAGGGATCTGATGCCCACGGATGCTGAAAGTATGCCCTGGCACAGAGCTCCAAGGGGTCTCACTGAAATATCCCTCCTCTGCTTCAGGAATGCAGTGAAGGTAACCCTAGCTACAGGAAGATGTCCTGCTGGGCTGAGGTGACTCCTACTTCCACAGGACTAGAGGTCCTGGAAACCTGAGGGCAGGAGGCAGGCAGGGAGCATATGCTGGCCTCTCCAACCCTGAAGCCAGGCTCCCTGTCATCATTCCCTGGTCAAGGCTCTCTTGGGAGAGTCCCTACCACAAGTTCAGACTTGTGCAGTGTACATGTGTTTGCCAGTGGCCATTCTGCTCCAAAACAAGGTAGCCAATTTTCCTGATGCCAGATCACCTGGGATCTTGGATGCCATTGCATGCTTCACCAAAGTGCTGAAGAATGAAAAACACCAGAGAATAATGATTGCCAGGTGGGTGCTCAGTCCCCATAAAGACAGCACACCCATATGGGGTTTGACAGTAGCCACCATTCAAATTTTTTCATCAATGGCACAGTGTGGGAAAGGAGGCCCCAGGAAGATATCCTGGACAGTGAGGGCAGGCACATTCCAACAGGCCAAGAGGACCTGATGCTTGCATGAGGGGCACAGCTGGGAAGTACACTGATGACACACCTGGGAGACCTGACTCTAACAATGCACTGAGTATCCTAGCAGCACAAGGCCACAAGGGGTCAAACTCCATGACATTTCCTTCCCCACATCTGTAGTGCAGCAAAGAACCCCTAGCTTCAGGAGGATGGCCTTACAGTTCAGGTCTAGAATCTGGGAGACCTGAGGGTAGGAAATACACAGGGAATGATGTGCCCATGCATAGGCCAGTCAGAAATGAAAGCCAAGTTCCATGTCTTAGCCTCTACATCAGGGCCCCATGTAGGCATAGTTTGGGCCACAGGCAGGGACTGGTGGGTACAAATGGGGCCCAAAGTGCCCATCATGCTCCAAAACAGAATGGTTATGCTGATGCAGGATCTCATGGAATCACAGAGCCAGATTTTGAAGGATCTTGATAGCCATTCCAGGCATGATCAAGGCTATGTAGAGTGGGAGACAGCTTGGAATCATGATAGCTGAACAAGTCCTTAGTTCAATAAGGACATGAAGGACTCTAAGGGTTGTGAGGGTAACCACCATTCAAGTCTCTTCATCAATGGATCAGTGCACAGAAACACTGCCCCAGGAAAATGGCAGAGTAAACAAGTCCAGGACCTGCACAATAGGCCAAAATGGGAAATTCACTGATGAGGGACACCTGGCATGCTCACAGGTGTCCTGAGTATCCCCTGGCACAGGGTCCCAGGAGTCTCCTTCAAATATCTTTTCTCTCTCTACTTCAGGAGTATAGTGCTGTAATCCCTAGCTACAGGAAGGTATCCAGCTGAGATGGAATAGGCCTATTTCCATGTCACTAGGGGTCCCAGAAATCTGAGGACAGGAAGTACAGAGGGTGGAAAGTGAGTATACACTGGCCCTTCTCACCCTGCAGCCAGGCTCCCTAGCACAGTTCCCCACAGAAACATGTAAAGATATTGAAGGCCAAAAGTGTGGACTTGAGGGGGACACAAGGGGCTACCAGAGGTCACCCTGCTCTAAAACAATGTAGCTAATTCCCTTGACACCAGATCTCTTGGGACCTCAGATGCCTTTTCAGGGTCACCAGAACCTAGTGGGATAGGAGACACCAGGAAATTATGATTAAAGTCTCCTAGACTGCATAAAGACTGCAAGGTCCATTGATTTCTAACATGAATAATAATGATTCAAACTTTTTTTATCAATGGCACATTGCAGGGAAAGGCTGCTCCAGGAAGATGTCCTGGTAGATGAGGGCAGGCTCATTCCAATAGGAAAACTGGGCAAGATGCCTGTGGCAGATTCCCAGGAGCGGACTGCCAATGCCTGAGCCTCAGTGACTCTGCGTTCAGGCACCCTGGGATGGGTCTTCAGGTGTGAGGAGTAGCCTTGCCCCTTTTGAGGACTTTTGGGAGACTCACAGTGATGTCAATGTCCACTTTGCTCCCAAACACTCCTGTTCCCTGAAGTTGGATCTCATGGAACTGCTTAGCCTTACCATCCCAAGTATGGCCAGATTATCCACTTATAATTATGAGACTTCTGGGAGACTTAACTCCCCCAGAGGCCCTGATTATCCCACCAGGTGCACAGAGTTACAAGGGTCTACATCAAAGGAATGTTTCCATCCCCCCACCATAGCACAGTGCATGGAATCCCTAGATCCAGGGAGAATGTCTGCTTTGTGAAGAGTTCTACATAAGGCCTAGATGTCTGAAAAGTCTAAAGGCCAAAAGTGCTTGGGGAGCAAAGTGCACATACATTGGCCAATCCAAAGCAAAAGCCAAGCTTTCAAGGCTCGACCCCCAGGTAAGTGTCAGGTATGTCAATTTGGGCTAAATGTAGGGTCCATCAGGGTACCCACTGGGCAAAAGGTCCATACTAATCCAAAACAATGTAGCTAATGACTCTGGTGCCAGATCTGGTGCCATTGTGGGTCTGAACAGGGTTTTTCACAGGATGGGTGTCAACTTGGAGTTGGTTGTTGAAGAAATGTTTAGTCCAATAAGAACAGGACGGTCCAGTGGGGTCCAACTATAAATGGCATTCAAACCTCTTCATCACTGGATTGGTACAAACACTGCCCCAGGAAGGTAGCATGGTAAGCTATAGTAGGTCCTATGTAATGGGCCAACTAGGCCTGATTCCTGGGGGCAAGTGGGTGGGAACCAACTGAGCACACTTAAAGTGCTATTACTCAGCATCCAAGCACCCTAATTCAGTTCCCAGTGCCAGCCTTGTGGGTATGGACAGGGTCTCTGGTGGGGAACTTCTATGAATCTCACACGGATGCCCAACCCACTGCAAAAGGAAGTTGCCTGCTCCTCTAGCCAGATCTCATAGGAAATTTTCAGCCTTTCCAACCTGAGAACAGCCAGGAAATTCTTGATGAGAGAGACACCTAGTGACCTCACTCCCACAGGTGCCTTGAGTATTACCTGGCACAGGGTTGGTCCCAAGGGGTCTCACTGAAATAATTTTCCTATCACTACTTCAGTAAAGTAGTACTGATAACCCCTAGCTAAGGAAACACATCCTGCTGAGCTGGCAAAAACTCTATTGCAAATGGACTAGAGAGGTGCCTGGGTGGCTCAGTTGGTTAGGCATCCAACTTCAACTCAGGTTATGATCTCATGGTTCATGGGTTGGAGCCCCGCGTTGGGCTCTGTGCTGACAGCTCAGAGCGTGGAGCCTGCTTTGTATTCTGTGTTTCCCTTTCTCTCTGCCCCTCTCCTGCTTGTGCTTTGTCTCTCTGTCTCTCAAAAATAAATAAATGTTAAAAACAATCAGATGGACTAGAGGTTCTGAAAACTGGAGGGCAGGCGTTTGGTGGGAAGCAAAGTACACATGAGCTAGCTTCTCTGACTCTGCAGCCAAGCACACTGGGAAAAGTCACAGTGTCTCTCTACCATTTAGGAATGTTTGGGGCCAAATGCAGAGACCTGTGGAGGACACAAGGGGGCAGCCACTATACTTACTGCCTCCAAAGGAACTCGCTAACTCCCCTGATGTCAGATTTCATGAAATCAAGGCAAGATTTGTGACCAATTCCCTGCCTTCTCATTGGGCTGCCCTTCTAATAATAAAGCTTTCTCTGCTTCAAACCCAGTGATTCAGAGACTGGTTATTGCACATCAAACACATGAATCTGATTTTAGGATTTGGTAACAATTTCTTGTGGCAGGAAGGCCCTGAGTGATGGGGTCACTTGGGGGATTCCCTGTGGCTGCTTGGACCACAGACTGAGTCCAAGGGAGTTCTCTTGACTGTCTCCCTGACCAGGTTGGCTGCCTTCAAGCTGGAGTCACCACTGGAGCAGAGAAATCTCTGTTTGGCCACTAGGAGGAATTCTGCAGCTCAAGGGTGAGTTTCTAGTGCACACACCATCAACTGTGTTTTCCTCTCATTTTGCTTTTGGTCCTTTCAGGGAATTTTTCAGATAGGCTGTTTTTACATTTTCCATTTTACAAAATGGAAAAAGTTGTATAACTACCCTTATTTGATTTTGCTTCCTCTCACAGGTCCTTAATTGTCTTTGTGTGTTATTGTGTGTTTGTCTTGTTTGTACCATGGGAAATGCTGATTCCAGACTGTAGCCCTTTGGGATGCTTATTCCAAAATTGGTATACTTTTAGTTATGAGTCTATGAAAAAGAAAAAGATAGTCTTTTGTAATGTGGGTTGGCTGCAATATGCATTGAGTGACAGAGAAGTAGCCAACAAATGAAATTTATTGAAATGAAATTATAATACTACTTTGCAATTAGAACTGTTTTGTAAGAAGGAAATGAAATGGGATGAAATGCCCTATGTACTAGATTTGCATCAAATGAATCTGCCCAGAAGTCATGTAAGTTATGGTGCAACAGGCCGTGAAGATTCGATCTATCCTCCATGATTCTGACAAAGGGGTAATACAAAAATTATTATTGATATGATAACAAACACCCACCCAGGGAAGCAGAAAATGGGACAGAAGTTCCTGCTCTAATGCCAGCTCCTCCATCTGTTCCTGTCACCCAAGATGGAGCAAAGCTACCCCAATAGGGAACAAAGGTCCCTAAACCAGGGACCCCTCAGAGGGAAGCTTAAGAATAGTCTCCCCCTGCACACCCATCAGGGTCCCCCTTTCAGTGTTGGTTTGCAGCCTGGCTTGCCAACAGGGCAATATCCAAATGACAATACATATTTGGGGGATTAAATGCTAATGGGAAACTAATGAGAATGGTTTGAGTCCATTCCCCAATTTCCACATCAGATCTATTTAACTGGAAAAACAACCTGTATTCTTAGCATGATGATCCACTCAGCATGGAAGGATTATTTGCCTTGATATTTGCTACTTACTATCACACTTGGGCAGAGATATCCCAATCCTTCTGACAGTAGAAGAATATTGTATGGTTTTGGATGAGACATGGGAGGAAGCTCCACCTTCTGGACCCAAATAATCAGGCCAGACTGGAGGCCCTAAGAAGTGGTACCAACCTGCAACCCCAAATAGGCTGTTAATGAAGGTGGGCTTCCTAGGCTACAGAACTATCCGGAAGGCATTTTAGGGGTATCTCAGTCTGTAAAGCATGCAACTCATGATCTCAGGGTTGTAGGTTCAAGCCCTACATTGGGTGCAGAGATTACTTAAAAATAAAATCTTAAGGGGCACTAGGGTGGCTCAGTTGATTGAGGGTCTGACTCTTGATTTCAGCTTGGGTCATGATTCCAGAGTCATGGGATCAAATCCTGTGTCAGGCTCTGTGCTGGCATGAACTTCTTAAGAGTCTCTCTCCCTCTACCCCTCTCCCCTGCTTATGCATGCACTCCCTCTTTCTCTAAAAAAATAAACATAAATAAATAAATAATAAATAAAATCTTAAAAAGAATGCATTTTAGTAGGATCAAAAGGAGCGTTCCTAAACAGAAAACTTTGAATAAAGTTTGAGAAATTTTTCAAATGCCTCAGGAGGACCACTTGTCCTTTAAAAACATTTTTTTTTAATTTATGCAAGATCAAAAGGATCCAAGTACTGAAATGCCTGAAGACATCTTGACTCTGATAAACATGCTGTTGGGGCAGATGGGAAGCCAGGAAAACTTTGATCGCTCAGCTGGTCAAAGTTCTTTTAAAGAAGGAACATGTTATTCCTCATTTGAAGCAATATCCTCTCAAGAAAGAGAATACAACCCTTAATAAAAGACTTCTTGGGGCGCCTGGGTGGCTTGGTAGGTTAAGCGTCTGACTTCGGCTCAGGTCATGATCTCACAGCTCGTGAGTTCAAGCCCCACGTCGGGCTCTGTGCTGACAGCTCAGAGCCCAGAGCCCGCTTCCGATTCTGTGTTTCCCTCTCTCTCTGCCCCTCCCCTGCTCATGCTCTGTCTCTGTCTCTCTCTCTCAAAAATAAATAAAAGATTTAAAAAAAAAGACTTCTAAAAATTTGGACTCATTGGGGGCATGTCAATTGCCTTATAACTAACACTCACATCCCTCATATGGAGGGATATTGGTTTGTTCAGGACCTTTGAGCAATCAACCCAATAGTACAGGATAGAGATCCAGCAGTGTCAAGTTCATATTCCCTCCCAACAGCCTTGCCAGGGGACTTCTGTTGGTTTACTGTCTTAGAGCTAAAGGAAAGCTTCTTTTGCGTCCCCTTAGAGAAAGACTTTTAAAAACTTTTGCCTTTTAATGGTAAGATCCAGATACCCAGATGAAACAATTTTGAGGGATGGCACTTCCTCAGGACTTAAAAACTCTTTGACTCTGTTCTCTCCACAGACCTGAGGGACCTCCAATTAGAAGAAGGTACTCTTTTACAAAATGTGGATGATATTCTAGTTGCTAGCAAAAATGCAGGACACCATCACCATCCTCAATTTCCTTGGAAGAGAGTGGCTATAAGGCCTCTAAGAAACAGGATCAAATATGCTAGCCAATAGGAAGACACTTAGAATTTGAGCTCTCCTAGGGACAAATTTGCTTCCCGATTGATGAAAAACGTCTTGCCTGTGCAGCTGCTTCCATGCCACAACAACTGAGGGTATTTTTAGGCATGGCCAGATTCTGTCAAACATGGATCCCAAATTTCATTTTAATTGTTAAACCCCCTTTATGAGGCCTTAAAAGGAGAAGATCATGAACTTCTAATATAGACTAAGGAAATGATCCAGGCATTTGACGAAGTGAGAGAAAAACTGCTCACTGCCCAGCCTTGGGCCTGCCTGATTTTAAAAAGCCTTTTGATTTGTTTACACATGAGAGACAAGGTATGGGCCCAGGGGTTACTTACCCAAACGTTAGGATTTGCTCCACGTCCCATGACCTACTTCTCACAGCAACTAGAACAAACTGCTAAGGGATGGCACATCTACCCCAATAGGTGCTCTGCTTATCAAGACAAAAAGGGGGCTAATGATTAACTGCTAGATGACTTGGAAAATACCAAGCCATTCTTGACAAGTCCTAATGTCAAATTAAAGGCAGTAACTTCTCTGAACCCACCCACCTTACTGCCTAGCTGTTTCGAGGAACCCAAAACAATTGTCTCCAGACCATAGAGCAGATAGATTCCAGCAGATCAGATCTGGTGTACCAGCCCCTCAAGAGACCTGAAGTTGAATTCTTAACAGATGGGAGTAGTTTCCTGGAATGCAGCATAGCAATGGGTATGTGGTTATAACTCTTCATGGAAATGTGGAAGCCCAGGACTTGCTTTCCAGGGTCTCAGTACAAAAGGCTGAATTCATTGAACTACCTGTGCTCTTCAACATAGTAAGGACAAATGGATCAATTTGTACACAGACTCCAGGTACACTTTTTCTGTTATATGTACTCATGAGGCAGTATAGAAGGAAAGGGGATTCCTTTATTTATCTATTTATTTATTTATTTACTTTTTAATTTATTTTTTTAAATATATGAAGTTTATTGTCAAATTGGTTTCCATACAACACCCAGTGCTCATCCCAAAAGGTGCCCTCCTCAATACCCATCACCCACCCTCCCCTTCCTCCCACCCCCCATCAACCCTCAGTTTGTTCTCAGTTTTTAAGAGTCTGTTATGCTTTGGCTCTCTTCTACTCTAACCTCTTTTTTTTTCTTTCCCCTCCCCCATGGGTTTCTGTTAAGTTTCTCAGGATCCACATAAGAGTGAAACCATATGGTATCTGTCTTTCTCTGTATGGCTTATTTCACTTAGCATAACACTCTCCAGTTCCATCCATGTTGCTACAAAGGGCCATATTTCATTCTTTCTCATTGCCACATAGTACTCCATTGTGTATATAAACCACAATTTCTTTATCCATTCATCAGTTGATGGACATTTAGGCTCTTTCCATAATTTGGCTATTGTTGAGAGTGCTGCTATAAACATTGGGGTACAAGTGCCCCTATGCATCAGTACTCCTGTATTCCTTGGGTAAATTCCTAGCAGTGCTATTGCTGGGTCATAGGGTAGGTCTATTTTTAATTTTTTGAGGAACCTCTACACTGTTTTCCAGAGTGACTGCACCAATTTGCATTCCCACCAACAGTGCAAGAGGGTTCCCGTCTCTCCACATCCTCTCCAGCATCTATAGTCTCCTGATTTGTTCATTTTGGCCACTTTGACTGGAGTGAGGTGATATCTGAGTGTGGTTTTGATTTGTATTTCCCTGATAAGGAGCGACGTTGAACATCTTTTCATGTGCCTGTTGGCCATCCGGATGCCTTCTTTAGAGAAGTGTCTATTCATGTTTTCTGCCCATTTCTTCACTGGGTTATTTGTTTTTTGGGTGTGGAGTTTGGTGAGCTCTTTATAGATTTTGGATACTAGCCCTTTGTCCTATATGTCATTTGCAAATATCTTAGGAAAGGGAATTCCTTACCTCAAATAACAAGGAGGGGTGCCTGGGTGGCTCAGTCAGTTAAGTGTCTCACTTTGGTTCAGGTAATGATCTCCTGGTTTGTGAGTTTGAGCCCTACATGGGGCTCCATGCTGTAAGCATGGAGCTTGCTTGGAATTTCTCTCTCCCTCTCTCTCTGTCCCTCCCCCACTCATGCTCACTCTCTCTCTCAAAATAAAAAAAAAAATTTTTTAAAAATAACAAGGAAATTAAGCCTCTAAAATTAGTAGAGGCTATAAACCAGCCTACTGAATTGGCTGTTATTCATTGTGCAGGACATCAAAAATAAGACTCACATACAATTAAGGGAAACCAATTGGCTGATCAAGCAGCCAAATATACAGCTAAATTCTCAAAAATAAATGATAAATTGGCATTTTTTATTCCACAGATCCCATTCACCCAATATGTACCACATTATTCATAAAACGATTTGGAACAGGCAGAAGAAAAGGGATTTAATATTGAGCCTCCCACATTTCTAGGATGGAAAAGTAATGAACAAGGCATAGTGCTAATTCCAGAAGATTTACTAGAGGACATCTTAAAAGCAGTCCATCAGGGTACCTACTGTGGGAAAGATGCCACCCTCCAATGGATACAAAAATATTTGCTAGGACTCACTTTCAGAAGATGATAAGGTAACTTAGCAATGTGAAATATGTGTCAAGAGTAACCCTAAAGTTTGGACTCCAACCTTAAAAGGAGTCCAATATTGCAGAGAAATCCCCTGTGAAAATTAACAGTTAGGCTTTATGGTCATGCCAAAAGCTCCTGGAAATTTTTGTTCCCTATTAATCCTCATAGATACTTTTTCCAGATGGGTAGAAGCCTTCCCAGCACAAACGGAGAAAGCATCTGAAGTCACTAAAGGTCTGTTAAAAGAGATTAGATTTAGGCTTCTGAACTCATTTTAAAGTGATAATGATGCCACCTTCATGGAAAATATTACACAGGAAATCTCAAGGGCCTTAGGAATTAATTGGAAAATACACACTGCATGGAGAGCACAATCTACTGGAAAGACTGAAAGAATGAATCATACTTTAAAAAGGACTATTGCTAAAATCTGCCAAGAAATAAATCTTACCTGGGCCAAAGTGTTAGCTGTTGCTCTGCTGTGAATCAGAAATAGCACCCTGAAATAAGGTCCAATTATGTCCGTTTGAAATTTTGTATGGGAGACCATTCCAAGTCTCACCCCATCAGGCTGACCCACAAATTCATTTATTTATTTTTTGGTGCAAAAATGTGGTTTTATTAAAGCACAGGACAGGACCTGTGAGCAAAAAGAGCTGCCCCTGACCTACAAATATTAAAGGAAATAGCTGTAACAGGATCTGTAAAAGCTTTGGGTCACATGTTCATTTCTATCTGTAAATTTGTTTCTAACAGGTCACATTATCCTATGGATGCCACTACACCCTTTCAGACCCGGAGACCAAATATACCTGAAATTGTGGCAAAAGCCCTGCCCTGACAAGAAACTTAAAGCCTGACGTTTACAACACACTCCCCCATCAAACTCACTGGAGTTAAACCTTGGGTGTCAAGAACAAACGAGAGGAATCCATTAATCAGCAGTGCAAGCCTGTAGAAGACATAAAATTCTATTCACAAAAACTAAGTGATGCACAGCTGACTTCCATTTGTAATTTGTTTTGTGTTTTTTGCTCTCACAATGCTTGTTTTCCTATTAATTCAAGATGTATGCTTGCTGCCCCCAATTTTAATCACTTCTTTTGCCATGATACTAATCATTCTTTGCCTTATGGATATGCTTACTGCCCTTTTCCCCATGGGCCTGGAGAGACAATTCAATGGTAAGACTCTCTTAAACTCTAGCTAGAAATGGGGACTTAACTAAGTGGTGGATCTTTCACCTTAAGTTGCACTCTATACATGAATACAGTGACCACCCCTCCCCTCCTCCCCCAGTGGTACCACTGACAAACTTTACTAAGATTTCTTCTAACTATACAATCTGGTTTGACAAGCCTACTCTTCTGGCGTTTGGAGCTAAGATAATTAAGCTAGAGGATATTCCAGTTCTGTGTTTCTTTTTATCAAATCTTACATATGGAGCCTTGACATATAATGATTGGAATCTGCCTCAAGGACCCTGCAATTCCTCTCATGCTTATAACATAACAAGCTCTGGTAAGTTTATTCAATCCTAGAATAGGGTGACTTATTCAAATTCCCCAAAACCTCAAAAATATTGAGAAGACTTTTGCTTCAACAAAACCTGTCTGTATTCTAAAACACAGGTCCACTTAAACTGAGGACTGTTGATTCATGGAACCCCTATACCACTCCCTGAATATTCCTTTAAGAAAACCAAATTAGGGGCGCCTGGGTGGCGTAGTCGGTTAAGCGTCCGACTTCAGCCAGGTCACGATCTCGCGGTCCGTGAGTTCGAGCCCCGCGTCAGGCTCTGGGCTGATGGCTCGGAGCCTGGAGCCTGTTTCCGATTCTGTGTCTCCCTCTCTCTCTCTGCCCCTCCCCCGTTCATGCTCTGTCTCTCTCTGTCCCAAAAATAAATAAAAAACGTTGAAAAAAAAAATTTTTAAAAAAAAAAGAAAACCAAATTAGCAGTCACTTCTTCTTGGCCACAGCACATTCTCTAGAATATTCCTTCTAATGAACAAATAAATCCTCAGGACTTTTCTAGGGTTCCCTGTGCCCCTACATGTTATATTTTCATATATGGGAACCAATAGCAGCCCTGGGGTTATGTTTGTATAAACATCTAGGGTATAGTAGGCACTTGTTTTCTGGAACATTTAGGAATCCTTGTTTCTGTTCATAATGTTTCAGAAACCCAACATTAGGCCCACTTTCTCAGGCTGCTTTCTCATCAGAGAAGGGGCCAAACTTTAGGATCCCAAGACTACATTTCTGGAAATCAAGAAGATGAATTTTGGTATTTCTTTGGGAGAACTTTCCAGTCTTGGTGAGGTTAGGTAGTCCATAAACATGATTAGAAACCTTTCTGTGAGAGTCTGGGTGGCTCAGTTGGTTAAGCATCTGACTTTGGCTCAGGTCATGGCCTTATGGTTCATGGGTTAAAGCCTTGCATCAGGCTCTGTACTGACAGCTCAGAGCCTGGAACCTGCTTTGGATTCTGTGTCTCCTTCTATCTCTGTCCCTCCCTTGCTGGCTCTCTGTCTCTTTCTGTCTCTCAAAAATAATAAATAAAGGTTAAAATTTTTTAAAAAAAGAAACCTGTGATTCTAGGAACTTTGGTTGAGGGTATTGCTCAACTAATAGCAGCTCAACAAAACAAAACAAAACAAAACAAAACAAAACAAAAACACCATTAGGCTCCTTGACACAGGTAACCCCGGACAATAGGATTGGCCCTAGACTATTTTAGGAGAACAAGGAAGAATGTGTAAGGTAATTAACTCCTTGTGTTGCATCTATGTTCATTCTTCAGCTGAAGTAGAAACCTAAATGAATTAGAAAACAAGTCACTTGGCTAAAACAAATTCCTGTGAAAATCCCAGATATAAAATGGGACTAGTTTTCTAATAAATTTTCCAGGATTCCACAAGAAATTCAATTATCTGTCCTAGCTGTCCTTTTTATAATTTTTTCATGAAATGCTGTTCATGGGCTGCAAAAGTCGGGACCAGCTTGATGGTTGTCAAAAATACTGAGGTTGAGCCAGGCACCAAAGAGTTCTCACAATTAGGAGCAAAAAAGTTTCATTTCTCAAAAGCCAAACTTCACCCCTCTTTGCAAGAAGTAGTGAAGAAGGATCGTTGCAAGAAGTAGTGAAGAAGGATCCCCATGATTGAGGAATTATAAACAGGATTAGGGAACTGGAGCCCAGTACATGCTTCATTCTTCACATAAATTTTCTCTAGGCTCTTCTACCATTGTAACCTTACAAGTTGCATATAAGCAAATTCCTCTACAGCCTTGCAAGAATCACTAACTTTGTTCCTTGCTTTCTTCTTCCCAGCATGAGGTATTGGAACCAAGGAGGGAGGCTACCTGATAATGTTTGTTTTATAGATACAAAACCAACATGTAATGCTATGAGACCCCCAGATAGAGCCCAGATGTCCCAATAGTGCAATATCTCAGAAGTTTCAAGTTTCCCCTCTAAGTACCAAAGTCCTTCCACTTCCTGCCCTAACCCCCCCCCCCCCACATATCTTCATACCTTAATAACTGCATATAAACCTATCTTAGACTTAACAAAGGCAAAGCAGATTTGGGACTGATTCCCTGTCTTCTCATGGGGCTGCCCTTCTGATAATAAAGATTTCTTTATTTAATAAAGATTTCCTTGAAATAAAGATTTCAAACCTGGTGACTCAGAGTTTGGCTTACTGTACATGCCTGTACATACAAGAGGTCTGAGGGCAGGAAGTACATGGGAAGCAATGAGCAGCAGGCATTGGCTGCTCCAGAGCAAAAGACAGACTCCTTGGGTTTAGACCTTACCATAGAAACAGGGACTTGTGGGGTAGACTCAGAACAAAAGACTCCATCATACTCCAAAGCAATGGAGCACATTCCTGTGGTCTCAACTCACAGAATCAAGGAGCTAGTTCTCTCTGGATCTTGATAGACATCCTGGGTCTGGACCTGTAAATCCTGAATACTGGACAGGGTCCTGATCCAATAAGGACAAAGGTGCATATAGGGTACCAGGATAAGCACTACTGAAATCTCTTCACCAGTGGAACTGTGCACAGGCAGGCTGCCCAAGTGAAATGACTTGGCAAGCAAGGGCAGTCTTTATCCAACTGTGGGTATGGCTCTAATACCTGGCAGCAAGAGCTCAGGAGCAAACTGGCAGTTTTCCTGCCATTCTCAGCATCCAAAGTGTAGTATGAATCACACAAGGTGACAGAAAGTCGGACTGACGTGGAGAGAGATAAAGTGTACATGAGGGCTTCTTTTATTGCTTTACACTATAGCTTTGCTCTTGTTAGTGTCACTTTCCCTGATAGCTTTGAACACTCCCCCAGATAGATCTGCATATATATCCAGAGCATCTGAAGGGTCTCAAGACTAATGTTTTACTAGGCAGTAGTAAATAGCCTTATCTTAGTAGTGGGTAGGCCTCATGGTCCTGAAAGCCTTACTTCCAAATTCCTTAGAGACTTCTGCTATCCTTAGCCCCCACTAACTAGAAAGTATATAATTAGTCACTTCTCATAAGCAGAAAAGCAGTTCTTTTTGCACTGAAAATGTCTCAATAATTCTTTCTTGACTGTTCACTCCCAGCCCACATCACATCACATCACATCACATCACATCATCACATCACTTTCTGCAATTATACCAGTAAGTTAAAATATAAAATAATCCAGATAGAATAAAATGGAGCTGAGAAGGAAATAGCCAGGGTGGGGCCAGTTCAAAACATATGTTTAAGTACTTTAAAGTTATAGGAGGTACTGTTACACATTTTGTCTGAGTTTTCTAGAGATTACAACAGTTTGAAACACCTCAGCCCCTAACCCCTGGTGAAGTTTTCACCTCGAGTAACAGGCCTTCCCAGTGATCCCCAACCTGCCATCTGCACCATATAGAACTAAGACTCACTGATGGAGTTGGAGAAGTGAATAAAGTATGCCAAAGATGGCCGATGGGGCTAAAACAAGCTCTAGCCTCTAACTTAGAGATCCCTCCTCCAAGTTCTTCTTCCTTTGTTTGCTGTGCATGTGAACCACCCCCCCCCTCCCAAATATGGAGGCTTACAACTATAAATTACCCTTCCTGCTGGCATTCAGGGCTCAGATCTTTGGAGAAATGGTCTCCTCTGAGCCCGTTGGCATTACATAAATCTCTGATCCACCAAGATCTGAGTGCTGCTTGGTTTTTCTGCCAGCGTTCCAGCCTGGTTCCATAACACCTCTCGTCTTGCTTTTCTTTTGTTACAGCAATGTTTCATTGTCCAGGAAAGGACAAGTGACATGCACTCTGGGAATCAGTAAAGACTTTATTTTGCACTGGTGTTGGCCCAGCAGTGTCACCTCCAAAGGTGGAGCATCCGGCTCAGGTTTTACCCTTCTTTATACATATGTGCTTCCGGGATGGGTAGGGCTAGTACAGTTAGGCTTCTGGTTCCTGGCTAAAAGCTGATACAAAAGGCAAGCAAGATCCCAGAAGCCAAAAGCATCCTGGCCTTGGACATCTGGCTGCCCCTTTTTATCTGCTTTTCTACAGCTTTCCTTCTCATTCCCCCTTCTTGATTCTCAAGATGCTGTAGCAGACTTAGAGAAAATCAGTTTGTGGGGGCAGGGAATCCTTTTGCTACCACAGGAGGAGGAGCAAAGACTGTTTTGGCTTCTTCCTGCTGGACAGGGACATCAAAGGGAGGAATGTGACAGCTAGGGTTCTTCGCCATCCAAAGGAGAGTAGTGACAGCTAGAATGGTCCAACTGAAGCGTCATCTGGAGTTTGATAGCTTCTAGGCAAGAGGGAACAATCCTGGTTAGCATATTAAGAATACAAGGATCAAACAGGAGGGCTATGACAAGCATTAGGAGAGGAACAGCTAGAGGGTGGAGCCAGGATGCCCAATTCTATATGTTGCTCCGAGAGTTCCATGGGTCTGCTAATTCTTGCCTCTGCTTGATGATCCATTCCTTTAGTTGTTGGGCCATATCTCTAACTACCCCTGACTGGTTAACACAGAAGCAGTGTTCCTCATTTAGGAAGAGATATATCCCCCCCTCCTCAGCAGTTAACAGCTCTCTCTTCTATTTTGTAATACTACTGCTGCTAACAAGTCCACCTGCTCTTGTAAGGTTACCAGGGAGTTTGTAACTTGTTCTATGTCATCTGTCAGATCTTGGATAGTTTTTGGTAAAATGAAATAGATGAGGTTACTCCCCCAACTCCAGTACTTACTCTGGCAGTGATTCCAAACCCAATTAGTAGAGGTATAGCTTGGATAGCTCGTTTAGACTGGGTATGTGCAGCCAAGGGAAATATAAGAGATTGGTTGCTGGGGAGAATATTTGGGGTGGGGGGGTGGTTAGGAATGCAAAGGTGCAAATTCCCATCCAGTTAGCAGGCAAGCACAAATAAGCATTAGTTCCACAAAGAATATTCCCACAAGGGGGAGACATCAGGGTGACTCTTGGTTTTTTACCTGTTTGATTGTATATCTCAGTTTGGTTGCATTGGTTAAGTTAAGTTACTTAAGTTAACTAACAAGTAAGTTAACTTACTTGTTAGTTAAGTTACCTACAGGGGTTGTTCCCCATTAGTCCTTAAAACACAAGGAGGCTGCCCTATTAGTTTTGTATCAGTAACCATGGACCTTATTGTGACAGTTATGTTATCTGTTGACATGTTGTGGGGGATAGCCATATTGGTTATATCATCTGGGACTGGGGTAACCTCATAATGCAAGGGATTTAGAGAGAGACAAAGCCAACAGTCCTTGGCTAACTTAGGGTTAGAGAAGTTGAAGAGGAGATGGGTTGAACTTAGAATATGGTATAAACAGGAGTTTAAATCATAAGGCCCACTAAGCCTGATTTCTGGAAGTTTGGGTCTCCTGGGCAGACTTCCAGAAGTCTGCTTCATAGAGTTTTGTGCCTCTTGTTGGGTTGCCTCCTTATAGGCCTGGTCTTAGACTCCTCCTCCATCAGACAATCCAAAGTGGGTTTGTTGTGTCCAGCAGTCCCATTTGTCTGGATATCTATGACATGATGTTCCCTGCCAAAGGTATTTTGCTTTAATTCTTCCTTGCCAACAGGTTTTTCTGTCATGGAAAGAGAGCAAGGCAGATTGATAACATTTTGCATGTTGATATGTATATGTGGTGAAGACCTTGTGTGTGGTCCTCTGTCCTAGGAGATGCTTTAGGCGATTCAGTGCATGGGAAAGGGAGGAGCTTGTGTGATAGGTCCTGAAACATTCATCATTACATTGAGGAGGGGCATCACTTCTTATGAGAGAACTCAGCATTAACAGTAGGAGAAATTTCATTTTGTTAGGGTAGATTCCTGACAGTTTCTTATTCTAAGTCAGGGACAGCAATCATAACTCAGATCATATACATCTAAAGACAATTAGGCATCCTGACACTAACAAGTAGAGGAAGGCTAACAAGAGTTTGTGACAGGCACCAGTCTGCAGGAATAACTTGGGTTAGTCCCACTGCAAAGAGTATAAAAATGAGTATGGAAAGATAAATAGGTAGGGGGTGACAGTGAAATTTGAGAGAGAATGATTTGTTATAGTTCAAGCTGCTTGGTGATTTCCTCGAGGTTCTGGTTACAGAGAGTTCTCAGGTGCTGGATGTAGGCCACTTAGCATCTGCCATCTTCTTAAGGGTGATCTGTAAAGGATTATTCTGGTTAGCAGTCACTTTCTATTCCAAGTGGTTGTCAGGTGGCAGGTAGGCTACCTTTATTCGAGAATGTTGGATCCAGGTCCTGCAACATTGAGGGCTGTGGGCGTGGTTAACACAACTAAATAGGGTCCCTTCCAGGTAGGTTTGAGTGGTTCCCTTTTCCAATCTTTAATAAAAACCTGATCCCCAGGTTCTCCTAAGGAAATAGGTGTCCTGTCCTTCATCCACCTATGTATTTCAAATACAGTTTTTCCTAATCCTTGTAGTTGTTTTTGTATGTATAAATTCTCTAGCTCTGTCAGGTCCCCCTTGAATTTGACTACTGGAGGTAGGATAACTGAAGGATCCTACCTTCCATATAGGATCTCAAATGAAGGGAATCCTATTCTTACCCATTATCCTATTATGTACAGCATATTTGGAAAAGAGCTAGGGGTAGTATATCTGGCCAGGGCAAGTTAGTTTCCTGACATAGTTTTGCCATGGCTGATTTAAGGGTTTGGTTCATACATTCCACTTTCCCTGAACTCTGGGACCAGTAGGCCATGAGTAAGTTCCATTGGATACCTAGGGTTTTGGTTATTTGTTGCACCACCTCAGCCACAAAAGCTGGGTCACTGTCTGAGCCTATGGTTAATGGCATCCCATGTCTGGGAATGATATCCTTTAGCAAGGCCTTGGTTACTTCTGCCTTTTCGGTGCATGTGGGATAGGCTTCAACCCAGCCTGAAAATGTGCAGATGAATACCAGAAGAAATTTGTATCCTCCACTGGGTCTTATTTTAGTAAAATCTACCTCCAAATCTTCAAAGAGTGCCTGACCATAGTGTTGGATTCCCATGGGCCCAGTTTGGCATTATTTGGCATTATTTTGAACACAAAGGAGGCAGAGTTGAGAGACTGAGGCACAGAGGGATGGGAGTCGAGCAATTACATAGTAACAGCTCAATAAGCATTCAAGGGTTGTTTTTCCTAGGTGAGTGAGCTCAAGCTGTTGGAGAACCACCTGGTGGGCTAGCTGCTCTAGTACATAGACTCTTTGGTCTGGAAGTACCCACCATCCTTCCTTTGGCCTCCTTTTTCCTGTTGTGCCCATTTTGTTTCTTAGTTTGTGTACTTTGGGGAAGTTGGCAGTTCCAGGGCTAGCGTGATTTTTGAGGATGTTGTTTGTTTTCCTGTTTAGCTGTGGCATTGGCTTGTCAATTACCTTCTGATACTGAGTCCTTTCCTCTTTGGTGTCTATTTCAGTGGATGACTGCTCCCTCCTTCAGTTTCCAGACTGCCCTTAATAGTTTTGGGGTTTCTTCATGATTTTTTATTTCTTTTCCTCCTGCAATCAAAAGTCCTCTCTCCTTGTATAAAGTCCCATGTACATGTAGAGTGGCAAAGGCATAGCACAAGTCAGTGCATATGTTGGCCCATTTGTCTTTACTGAGTTCTAGTGCTCTTATTAGAGCCCACAGTTCTTCTTTTGGGGCTGACCATCCTGGTGGAAGGGCCTTTGCTTCTATGACCTCAAAATCAGAGACTACTGTATAACCGGAGTATCTTTTGCCTTCGTTCATGAAGCTGCAGCTGTTGGTGTACAGGATGAGGTCAGGATTTTGTAAGGGCCTGTCTGATAGGTCAGGTTGGCTAGAATAGACTTAATCAAGTACCTTAGACAATCATGCCCACTGCTGCAGGCAAAAAAGTGGCAAGGTTTAGAGTTTTTAAGGCTTCTAATCTTATTTGTGGGTTCTCACATAGGAGTCTCTGATATTGTGTCATCCGAGCCTGACTTAAACGGTATTGCCCTCTGGAATCCATCAAGGTAATAACAGAAAGGGGAACCTTAATGCTTAGGTTTTGCTCCAATGTAAGTTTGTCTTCTTTGATTAAAAGTGGGGTGGCTGCCAAGGCCCTCAAACAGGGTGGCCATCCTGCTTCAACTGAGTCAATCTGCTTTGAAAGGTATGACACTGGTCTTTGCCAAGGTCCAAATTCCTGGGTCCACCCAATTCTATTCATGTATGAACAGGTTGAAATCTCATGATACATCTGGAAGTCCCAAGGCTGGTGCCTCTGTGAGTTTTGTTTTTATGGTTTCAAATGCCTTTCCTTTTCTTGAGTAGGACCCCAGAAAAGGGGTGCCATTTCTTCCCCCTTCAGTGCCTCATATAGAGGTATGGCCAACTCCGAGAGCCCTGGCATTCATATCTGACAGAATCCTGCTGCTCCCAGGAACTCTCGGACCTGCCAGCAGGCAGTGGGAACCAGAATGTCACAGACTGCCATTTCCTTTTGGCTCCCAGCATCCGTTTGCCTTGGGTAATTTTGAAGCCCAAATATTTAACTTCCTTTTGGCAAATCTGTGCCTTTTTCTTTGACACCCAGTATCCCACCTCTGCTAGTAGCCTGAGTAGGACTTTCTTTCCCTCTCTCCCAGCACTGGGTCTGCATGGGACTGGTTAGCAGGAGATTGTCCACATATTGGAGGAGGACACATCTTAGGCCCTGTCCCAGAAACCTGGCTAAGTCAGATGCCATCGTCCCATTGAATAAGGCTGGTGAATTTTTGAATCTTTGCAGCAGTCTAGTCCAAGTGAATTGTTCCTTTGCCCCCATGGTAGGGTTTTCCCATTAAAAGGCAAATAGGGGTTGACTATTAGACGCTAGCTGGAGACAGAAGGAGGCATCCTTTAAATCTAGACATGTGAACCATCTTGCTTCAGAGGGTATGAGTCCTAGTAGAGTCTATGATTTAGGCAACGCTGAATGCAGCATGACAACTGCTTCATTAATGGCTCTCAGGTCCTGTACAGGGTGGTAATTTTTTGTCCCAGGTTTTTGCATGGGCATCAAGAGAGTATTCCATGGGGACTGGCATTGTTTTAGAAGTCCCCATTTGAGTAGCCTGTCCAAGTGTGTCTGGATCCCCGGGCATGCCTCCCGTAGTACCATATATTCGTGTATTTTGATAGGTTGGGCCCCACGGTTCAGGTCAATTAATATTGGGGGGTGGTTTTTTGCCAGACCAGTAGGGTTTCCTTCTGCCCAAACTGAAGGGAATTCAGCTCCTAGCTCGGGGAGGGGAGGTATATAATCTCCATTCCTCTTCCTGTAGAATCATCAGGGACAAAGTCATGGGTTGGGCTTTCATGTTTAGGGACAATTGCATCTGTCCATCTGAGGTGAAGGCCATTTCTGCACCCAACTTGGCTAATAGGTCCCTACCTAATAGTGAGACTGGGCAGTCGGGTAGATACAGGAATTTATGAACTAGTTGGTGACCTTCCCTCAGCTGGCATTGTCAAGGATCACAAAATGGCCTTTGGGTCTGCATCCCAGTGGCTCCTACGATGGTAACTTCTCCACCCGACAGAGGTGCCACTTTATGTGTCACCACAGAGTGTTCAGCCCCAGTGTCAACCATGAAGTCTATTGTCTGGCCCCCTACCTTCATTTTGACCATGGGTTCATGGGGGCCTATTTGGATAGAGTGTGGTCTTTTCTAATCAGAGCCCACTCCTGCCAGTCCAATCAGGTCAGCCTCAAATGGTTCTGGTTGGTAGTGGCTGGGTGGAGCGGAGGTTTTTGGTTTTCCTTTTTGGCAGTTGGGGCATTCATTTTTCCAGTGTCCAAATTCTTTGCAGTAGGCACATTGATCCCATCCCAGTGGTGCCCTTCTTTGTTCCTGAATCCTTCATGGTTTCCATAGGGGCCCTTCCAGAGGGAGTGGTCGCCCCAAGGCCATGGCCTGGAGAGCTACCTTTTGTTTCATTCTTTGGTCTGCCTCGTTTCTGGCAGCTCGATCTGATTTACAAAAACCTTGTTGGAGATTTCCAATAGTTCGGTGGCATTCTTTCCAGTGAATCCTTCCAATTTTTGGACCTTCTGTCTAATGTCACCTTGGGTTTATCCCACAAAGTCATCATTGACCATGCCTTTGTTTTGGGGGGCTTCTGGGTCAAATGGAGTGTAAACTCTGAAGACTTCACATAATCTTTCATAGAAGTCAACTGGACTCTCTTCTGGCCTTTGTAGGACTTCAGATACCTTTACCACGATGGTGGGCTTTTTGGCCCCTGTTTTTACCCCTTGGAGGAAGGTGAGTTGGTATCTCTCTAATCTGGCCCTTCTCGCTTCAGTGTTGGGATCCCAGTGGGGCTCTTCTTCAAGCATAGTCTCTTGTGCCCAAGCCTCAACATCTAGTTGTCCATCTGGTGCCTGAATCCAGAACCATTTTCTGGCTTTGGTGATAATTCGTTGGTGCTCCTCCATATGAAAAGGGTAAGGAGAATCTGCTTACAGTCAACCCAAGCAAGGCGGTGAGCCTGGATTATGGATTCTAAGAGATCTACCATTGCCCATGGCTTCTCAGTGTAGGGTGGCCTGCGATGCTTCCAGTTGAAGAGGTCAGTAGTGGAGAACAGTTGATAGAAAACTGATCCCCCCTCTTGTAGGGTCCCGTTGGGGCCTATTCTCTGGGGACCCCTAGTCTCCTGTGTTGGCATCTTCATTGTCACTGGGGGCCTTGGACCTTGAGTCATGGACCTAAGGCATCTTCCTACCAGTTCAGGTGTCCCTGATTGGGGCAGACTGGCTGCTGGTGGAGGTGAGACCCACAGGGGTGGACTGTCAGGCAGGCAAGGTTCCCCCCCCCTTGATTGATGGGGCACCAGGGACATATGGTGGCAGAAATGGAATGACTTCTTCTGAATTGTCTTGGAGGATGGGGGACAGTTTTTTCTGCTGTGAAGTCTTCTTCTCAGCCTGTGCCACTAAGACCCTACATTGTCCCTTACTAATGCAGAACCAGACCCAAGGAGGCTTGACTTGGGCTATTTCCAGCCATTGATCAATGTATGGGAATTGACCAGAGTCTCCACTAACTACTTTATAAACAGATCAGACTGTGGGGACATCTAAGGTGCCCTCAGGGGGCCAGCCTATACCAAATGTGGGCCATTCTAATTCACAGAGGGTGTGTAATTTCCCAGGGGTCAATTTGACTGCGTAGTCAGCTGAAAATCCCTTTTAAAAATTCTTAATCATACACCCCAAAACAGTTGTTTTTGAGGAATTTCCCCCATCCTGGCATCCTAGATGGATCTGTCCCAATGTACGGTGTCCCAGGACAAACAGGAGGGCAGAGGTCACTTCATCCACTTGGTTACTCCCCTTGCAGGGACTAATATGCTGCTTAGTGTTGGCAAGTCAGTATAAACCCCTGACTTGGATCAGGCCTCTACAGACCTGATTCTGCTTTGAGCCATATGAGGTGGTCAAGGAATGGCAGGATAGGATCCACTCAGACTCCACAGACAAAACCTTGGAGCACCGGCACTCTCACACACATTCAGACAGATTCCAGACTTCTACCCAGGACTTACCTGTCCTATGAGTGACTATGTCACCCAGGATGTGATCAAGCTCCCCTTCCACCTCTAGGACAGGCCTGAACTCGGTCCTGAGTCCCTGGAACACTCACCTGATCTGATGTCCCATCCTAGCAGAATTTTCTGATTCCCCCCAGGGTCCATTAGAACATGGTGGCAGCTGGCTATTATCAGGCCCAGAGAGGGTCAGGGTTCAGTGAAACCACTGGTGGTGCGCTTTACTTCCCATCATGGGAGTCAAAATGAGAACCCCCACTGGTTCTCAACAATGGAGGCACAAGGGGCCAGTGCGGCTGTTGGCTTCCTGGACAACACACCAAAATGTTATAGCAAATACTCCGCATCCAGGAAAGGACAAGCAACATGCACTGGATGCACTGGAGGATCAGAAAAAAAAACTTTATTTTGCACGGGTGTCGGCCCAGCAGAGTCACCTCCAAAGGTGGAACATCTGGCTCAGGTTTTACCCTTCTTTTATACATATGTGCTTCCGGGATGGGTGGGGCTAGTACAGTCAAGTTTCTGGTTCCAGTCTACAGGCTGATACAAGAGACAAGCAAGATTGCAGAAGCCAAAAGCATGCAAGGGGAGTATCTGGCCTCGCACATCTGGCTGCCCCCTTTATCTGCTTTTTTACCAGCTTTCCTTCTCACTTTCATTTCAGTGGCTTTTCAACAAGTATTGTCCCACTGGAACACTTTCTTGTCGATTGCTCAGTGTAAAAGGTCAACTTATAAGATATCAGAAAGCTTATTGTATATAAGTTCACCTTAAACTCACCTTTCATGAATAGTTGAGATAAAAGGCTTATGTAGTTCCCTATTAGGGTTATCAGTAATTACTAACTGCCCTATCTCACTTCTGTGACCTCGCCTGCCTACTAAACAGATAACTTAGGATGCAAAACGCTCCCCCACCCCCTCTACCAGATCTGGCCTAGGCAAGACCAACATGTAAAAAGTCACATACTCACTGCCCTACAGCATCTCAGGTGTCTGATTGGTCATTTTAAACACTCTTAGGACAAAGACCTTCAAAATTTATAGGTTCCCGCCAAAACTAACATCTTTATGTCACAATATAATTGGCTACTATGAAATGCTGTCGATTGTAATTGGTTAACCAAATGATGTATTCTGACTTGCTAAAATCCATATAAGCCCGCTGCTGCCTTTGTTCAGGGCCATTCACTGCACTTTTCTCCTTAACATCAGGAGATCAGGTTTGGCCCGGCTGTGAATAAAATCTTGCCTCGCTTCTATTCGGCATCTGGTGGTTTTTTTCTATATCACCTTGTTTCACTCAGGCTGCAATCCTCTAGCCTGTGGCTACTCTACTGCTTTTTGGCTGGAAGTTAGTACCCTGGATGGAATAGTAATAAGACCCAGAAACTTGATGCTCTCTCTTCGTTTCTGTCCTTATACAACGTTGTCTGTCTTGAGCACGGGACAGCCACCTAAGTTACCAGGATGGCTGCCAATCTTAGCACTCTGTGTGAAGTTTCCTCCTCATTGGTCTAATGTGAGCCCCTCCATATCCCTGGTCTAGCCACTTCCGGCTGTGAGACCTTCACTCTAAGCCAGTCAAAACCAGTACCTGATTAGATTAAAACCTGAATGGGGACCCGGTTCCTAGGAAGTTGGCCATAAGAACTAAATGCATTGGAATGTTACTTAGATCATTAAGGATATCTATCTTCACTGTTTTCCCTACTAACTGCTTAAACTACAGAATTGGGTAATTTCCCCTTGTAAAACTTTTCCAGTGTTTTCATGGGTTAAAAATGGCAGGTTCTTCAGGAGCTTCTCAGCAAGGCGTGCACTGCCTGAATTTTGGCAGTCTCCTGCTTGGTCCCTTCGGGCTGGCCCTGCTCTGCCATTCCCACTGGACTTGAGGAGACTTGGCAACAGAGGATCTAGACCCGATGTCGGATATCAGTAAGGCCTGGGACCCAATTCTGTCCTGTCCTGCCCACCCAGAGTGGTGGAAGGAGGACCTGATCACTCCCCGGAGACCTCAGTGGTCTCATTGACAAGAAATCTGTTACAGTGCCCCATCAGCCTACCTGTAGTGGTGGAAGGGGGACCTAATCACTCCCTGGAGACTTCAGAGGTCTCTCAGTTTTGGGGCTCCAATTCTGTCTGGCCCACCCATAGAAGTGGAAAGGGGCCTGATCACTCCCTGGAAACCTCAATGGTCTCATCTGTAGACATTCTGTGGGAGGGAATGTCATAACCTCTGGTGTGTATGTGAGTGTGAATGTGCGACTCAGTCTGCCTTGCCTGCTGAGTTCGACTCTGAGGCTCCATGGACAGGCACCCTTAGGGTCCCCAAAAGCCCATGGAGTCTGAGTGGGCCCATCTGCAATTCTGTGGTGAGTGGCATTCTTCAGGACACAGCCAGACAGGCATCTGACTGGTCTCCTCATTAAGGGGGCACCCCATCCCTCTGTCTTTGCAACTCCACCTCATGGGAATATTATGGGGTCAGGACAAAGCAAAGAAGGATTTTTTGGGGGGAGACTATGGAATTAAGATAACCCCCAGCAAGTTAAAGACCCTATGTGAGTTAGAATGGCCCACTTTTTGTGTAGGAGGGCTCTCAAAGGGAACCTTGGATGTCCCAACCATCTGCTGCAACTGGGATGTTGTTACCAGAGACCCAGGTTACCCTGATCAGTTCCTGTATAAGTCCCAACCTCCACAAATTCTCGCCAGTGTACTGGAAGAAGAACCAGTCTTGCCCCCACCATATGAACCTCCCAGTTCCTGATGCTCTGCCACCTTTGGTCTCCCCACCACCTCCAGGCTTGGCAGATTCTCTCTCCCCTGGAACCAGTGGCCAGATTGCAACCTCAGCCAGGCACAGGTGTTCTCCAGATGCTGGTCCACAGCCACCAGTACCAAGAGGCTCTCCTCTAGGGGGATTTGAGCAGGGGGAACAAAGCCCATGAATATGCCCAGTCCAAGGGGAATCCCCCGAGGATTATTATGAGACTATGTGAGGCTTACACCCCTCTTGACCCTTAGGCATAAGAGGGCCACAACAAAAGGATGAAGAAGGTCCAGCCCCCAAAAAGGGGGGGGAACCTCCTTAGCAAAAGAAGAATGTGGCTGCTGCAAGGAGAAAGGACATTGAAGCAGGAATAGATTCAGACTGAGGGGGACCTAGCTCACTTCTTCTTGGCCCCAATGAGCCCACGTTTAAAATAAAAGTAGGGGGCCAAACTATGACTTTTATGGTCAACTTGGGGGCTGAACATTCTGTGGTTACCTCCCCCATTGCCCCCTTTAGTGACAGGACTGCCACCATCTTCGGGGCCACAGGGAAATGGGCAATGCAACAGCCCCTCTGCCAAACCCATCAATGTGAACTTGGGGGCCACATAGTATGGCATGAGTTTCTCTATCTACCTGAGTGTCCTATCCCTCTCCTTGGCTGGGATATATTCTCAAAGTTGGGGCCCAAATAACCCTTGAACCAATGGAATGCACCAGTCTCTGATTGTATCCAAGACAAGAAAAATCAGCCCCCCTTATAATGGCAATAACTACACCAAGACAGGAAGAATGGAGGCTATTCTGCACCCAAGCCCAACCCAGTGGCCCATCCAAATTCAGGACTGCCTTCCCCACTGTATGAGCCGAGGACATACCGCCCACCCCCCCAGACTTCACTACAAACAGACCCCCGACATTGTAGCCAAGAGATCAGGCATTCTGGTTGAATGCCAATCACCCTGAAAAACCCTGTTTTTTCCAGTCAGGAAGCCAGTAGGAGGGTACTGACCAGTTCAAGTCTTGCACTTGGTAGTCCTAAACCCATTTGCTCTCAGCCTGATCCCATGCTCTGCCAGCTGGTTTACCTGCCTAGACTGAAAGGATGCCTTCTTCTGCCTCTGCTTGGCCCCCCCGAGCCAACCCTTGTTTGTCTTCAAATGGACCAAACCAGACACAGGGCGTCAGATGTAACTGACTTAGATGCGCCACCCACAGGGAATTAAAACTAGCCTGCCCTCTTTGGGGAGGCAGTGGCCAAGGACCTCAACAGCTTTCCAAGGGAGGCCACACACTAGGACCTTCTTCAGTGTGTGGAGGGCCTCCTCTTTGCCAGAAGTACCCGAGAGAATTGTACAGAGGACACAAGGGCCCTCCTCCAGCTCCTGACAGACGCAGGCTATCGGTTTCATGGAAAAAGAGCACTAGGGAAGGGAAAAAAGAAAAGAAAAAGTCATCACCTCCCTACCCTAGCCCCAAAATAAGAGGGGGCTATGAGAGTTCCTGGGGGCTGTGGGATTCTGCCAAATCTGGATTCCCAGATTCTCAGCAATAGCAAGACCCCTCTATAATCTCTTGGTAGGGCCAGATTGAGAACCCCCTGGCTGGACAGAGGCCAAAGCTGCCTTCCCAGAGATAAAGGCTGCCTGAGGGCAAGCATCAGCCCTTGGCCTACCTAATACAAAAAAACCTTTTAAAGTGACTTTCAGAAAAGGTGGGCAGCCACTTCCGTCTTTGCCCCCTGCCCCTTGCTCCTGCATTTTCCTATATCTTCCGCTACAACCAATGGTGTGAATGCCTCTCCGCCCATAGGCACACAGTGTTATGGAGGGATGAGAGTTTTATTCATTCTGTGAAGTTGTATCTCAGTATCTGCTTGGGTCAGAGAGATATGTGTTTCAGAAGCCCCAAGGAGGAGGCTGAGACTGTGCCCTAAGGTAACTATGATGGAGTGGATTTATGCTTTGGTGTTCATTTAAGAGAACTTTGCTGTGTCTCAGCCTGGAAGAGGTGGCAGCTCTCAGCCCTGGGTAAAAAAAAGAAAAAAAAAAAAAAAGGAAGGCCAAAGAGGCCCAGGGACTCTCACCCCTTGCTGCCAATGTCTGCAGAGCCAGAACTGGGCTCATCCTGGGGGAGGGGGAAAGCTGACAGACAGTTGTGTGGTAGGTTGGTGGGGGGCTTGTTGCTCTCAGATTCTAGGTGATGAGGTCAATGTACCACTGGGCACCCTTGAGGGCCCCTTGCCAGCAGATTTTGGCTGGCCACAGGCTGTTTCAGTGTGGAATCTCTTTGTGCATGAGAAGAAACTCTCATGCCTCTCCAACTCTCAGCACAATACCAGGGGGTCCTCTGTGAGAATCCACTGGTGACTCTTAAAACAGTGCAGATGCTGAACCCAGCAACTTTCCTACATTCTGAGGAAGGGAAACCAGATCATGACTGTTCTGAGGTGACCAATAAAGTATTTGCAAGCTGCCCAGATCTGCATGACCAGACTGGACAGGACCCAGACCTTATCTTGTTCGGTGATGGTAGCAGTTTCATCACAGAGGGCATTCAAAAGGCAGGGTATGCAGTGACATGCCTTAATCTGAGCTCTCACCATTTGCAAGGACAAGCGATTCAACAGATTCCCAGTATGCCTTTGCTACTGTACACATACAAAGGGAGGGCAATCTACAAAGAAAAGGGCCATACTGCAGCAGGGAAGAAATCTCCTCAAGGATGTCTGGCTTCCAAAAGAAGTTACAGTTCTACACTGCAAAGGATACCAGAATGGAGACAACCCTACAGTACAAGGAAATTGTCTAGCAAACAAAGCAGCCAAGAAAGCAGCTAATAAGGAGGTGCTGGACATGATGATTGTGGATGGAGTAGAGGTAATGGTCACAGCCATATTCATCCTCCTGCCGGTGTGCAGACTGCAAATGAGTGCAGAAAACCCCACCCCCGGATGGCCCAGGTATTAAAGATCCTGTACATCCAGAAGGAGGAGCCAACACTGCCACAGAAGGAGTCCCTGCCCCCAGTGCTTGAAGCTGACTTGATGAGGGTGACCTGAATAACTCTCACCTGCCCTCCCAGATGCTCTACATGCTCAAGAATGTCTGGGTGCTGGGTCACTTCAAGAAGCTGCTCTTCCTGTGGAGAAACGGGAACCCTCTTGCACTGTTGGTGGGAATGCAAATTGGTGCAGCCGCTCTGGAAAGCAGTGTGGAGGTTCCTCAGAAAATTAAAAATAGACCTACCCTATGACCCAGCAATAGCACTGCTAGGAATTTATCCAAGGGATACAGGAGTACTGATGCATAGGGGCACTTGTACCCCGATGTTTATAGCAGCACTCTCAACAATAGCCAAATTATGGAAAGAGCCTAAATGTCCATCAACTGATGAATGGATAAAGAAATTGTGGTTTATATACACAATGGAATACTACGTGGCAATGAGAAAAAATGAAATATGGTCTTTTGTAGCAACGTGGATGGAACTGGAGAGTGTGATGCTAAGTGAAATAAGCCATACAGAGAAAGACAGATACCATATGGTTTCACTCTTATGTGGATCCTGAGAAACGTAACAGAAACCCATGGGGGAGGGGAAGGAAAAAAAAAAAAAAAGAGGTTAGAGTGGGAGAGAGCCAAAGCATAAGAGACTGTTAAAAACTGAGAACAAACTGAGGGTTGATGGGGGGTGGGAGGGAGGGGAGGGTGGGGGATGGGTATTGAGGAGGGCACCTTTTGGGATGAGCACTGGGTGTTGTATGGAAACCAATTTGACAGTAAATTTCATATATTAAAAAATAAAAAAAAATGCATTGAAAAAAAAAAAAAAAAAAAGAAGCTGCTCTTCCTGGAGCTCTGCTGACACATGTTCTTCCAGTGGCTCAGCCAGGTGACTACGTCTTCCAGCCAGGCCAGCCGGATGCAAGTGTCTATGTGGTGAAGGATGGGCTTCTGGAGCTCTGTCTGTCAGGGCCTGATGGGAAGGAATATGTGCTGAAAGAAGTGGTCCCTGGGGACAGCATCAACAGCCTCCTGAGCATCTTGGACGTCATCACCAGCCACAAGCACCCCCAGGGCACTATGTCTGCCTAGGTGGCCTGAGACTCCAACGTGCTGCAACTGCCAGTGGAAGCCTTCTCTGCCATGTTCACCAAGTACCCTGAGAGCTTGGTTCAGGTGGTGCAGATCATGTAAGGTTATAGTGGGATACCTTTCTGGCACTTCAAAACTATCTGGGTCTGACCAATGAACTCTTCAGCCATGGGATCCAGCTCCTGCACCTCTTCCCTGGCCCTGGCCTCCTGGACTGCACCAGCCCCGTGCGTGGCTCCAAGTGGGTGGTCAGTGCCTCAGCTATCGAGGAGACAAGGGAGACTCTTGGCCATCAACCTGACCTCACTGGGGCCCCACTACCTGAACCTGCAGGGGAACAAGTGACCACTCCTGAACAACCAGGTCTTGCCCCATTATGCCATCTGGCACCATCATCACCTGCCAAGGTGACAAGGATGTAAGACTGCACTTTGTGCTGTGGGGCTGCCACACATCTACACCTCCTCTCACCAGGGGACTTGACCGAGGTCAAAGACTGAAAAAAGACCTTCTCAAAAGACATTGGAAAGGGCCTCTTATGGCTATCACTCCATGGGTTCACCACTCCAAAGTCAAGAGGGCCAACCCTGAGGAGCTCCAGACTTGGAAGACTGACCCAGGTCCGATCTTTAGCCCTGCTCCAGCCATACCCTGGAAGCTGGCTGGTCTACGCATGGCAGAAGCTTGAGGAATCGCTGCTCTGATAAAATAAGTAGACTGTGTTACTCCTTGTCATCAGGTTGGCAGAGGTTGCCTCAGAAACCTGGGGAAATAGAGAGATATTCCTGTTCACACTCACTTTCCTCTTATGGATAGGATATTTTGTTGGTTATTGATTTCCTCTAATTGGGCCCCATTTGTAAGTGTGGGGCACATCGAATGGAAAACTCTGGGGGAAGGGGGGTTAAAAGCTTAAATATGTTGTAAACTCTTTCATTATGCTACTTTGCCTGCCACTGAGGAGGTTGCCAATGCCATTTTGGGGAAGTGTTTACACTGATGCATGTGCCTCAAGTTTCAGAAAAAAAAGAGATAAAATGATTCTTCAAGATAAAAGGTGATGCTTAGAATAACCTTCAGCCTTAAGGCCTAGGCTAAATGAGCGGTGTTACTACCCATCCGCCTAGGGGCAGAAATAGCCACGGGGAAAGAACTGGCATGGGAGACATAGGCTCTTCTGTGGGACTAACGAATGGCAGACTCCCTGGTGTTCTTACAGAGCCAAATAAGTTCCCTGGCAGGAGTTGCCCTCTCGAACAGATGGGCACTTGACCTCCTCACTGCCGAAAAAGGGGACACCTGCATCTTCCTTGGAAAAAATGCTGTTATTTTGTAAACCAGTCAGGAATAGTCACAACCAAAGTCAGGGAACTAAGAAAAGGAACCAGCACACAAAAAATGAAGACGATGCCCTCTAAAACAAACTAGGTCTGTTTAAAGGAGCATCAAAAGGGGGAATGTTAGAGAAAAATCTGTTATAAATGGCTGACAGCACTAAGGGAATTCCAGTCCTTGTCAGAAGACCACCCTTCTGGGATTTCCTTCCTACCTTGCTTGCCACAGGCACCAAATTACTACTAATAAGGGGTGCAGAAGTAACAGACTATAAATTGTCCCATCTGTTGATGCTCTGGGCTCAGATCTATGGAGAATGATCTCCTCTGGGCCCACCAGTGTAAAATAAACCTCTTTCCTTCCAAGATCTCTGAGTACTGATTTGTTCTTCTGCCAGGTGATCCAGACCAGTTTTCATAACAATTCTACTTTTATATTTTAATATTTCAAATATTTCAAACTATATTTTCCAGTTGTATAGGTAATGTTTACACCTTCATTCTTATCTGTTTACAGATAACGTGTCTTACTAAGATGCTCCCTTTTTTCTAGATTTGAAAACACAAATTAGAACATCCTAGTGCATTTTAATAATGCTAGGGAAAAATTCATTTCATAATTGAAAAGACCAAGCAAAACTGTTTAGTATTAATGGAAAGTATTTGATCTGAATAAAATATCTTCAAGGTAAAATTTAAAAAAACTGTTTGGTATTAGTATATACCCAAAACACTTTTGAATTTAATAATTAGTTGCATGTACAAATTAGTAAATGTATAATAAATTAATTGTACCCACTTAGACTTTTGTTCCCAGAGCTGATTGTAGGAGAAACACCTCTCTCTAGGAAGTAATGACTGCAGGTGCTTAAATATATCACTGAGTTGATAGTTGGTTGAAAAATGGATCATTTCTGAATTTAGTAAGCCTAGTTACTGACTTCACAGGACTTCCTACGAAAATAGTTTAGCTGGACAGATGTAGATCAGGTGATTAGTGTTTAAGCTGATTGATGTGGCCTTGGAAATATCTGTTATGTTAGGTTCTCGGTAAAAAGTGCCTGTGAGCTGCATTCATACCTAGAAATAAAGATTGAAGAAAATTTTGCCACATGAATCATTCATTTGATATTTAGCTCAGTAAACTTATGTGCTGATATAGTTATTCTCATTTTATTTTGAATTGTACGTATTTTTCATGATGTAAGTGCTTTATTCATTTTCTCTAACTGGTAGGAATTTTTAATTTATTGCCAAAAGTTTTAGGCAAGTAAAACAAACTGAGGGTGAGGTTGATAACAATTATTTTGACAAGTCTTCTAAAAAGCTTTTTAAAAGCCTTTAAATATGTGTATAGACATATCATTTGTAGTTTGAGTCAATATGCTTTTTAATGTCCAGGGCTGGGCACATGGGTGTCTCAGTTGATTAGGCATCCATATTTGGCTTAGGTCATGATCTCACAGGCTCGTAAATTCAAGCTCTCTATCGGGCTCTCTGCTGTCAGCACAGAGCTGGCTTTGGATCTTCTGTCTACCTCTCTCCGCCCCTCCCCAGCTTGTGCACACTCTCTCTCTTGAAAATAAATAAACATAAAAAAATGTCTTATGTGCCATTGTTAGCTTCTTTATTCTATGAAAGCTTTCCCTTGATGCTGAATCATAAAGGAAGATCAACTTTTTGAAAATTATCTTCTCTGAATAATTTTAGGAAAACTAAACTTGGAGGAGAAAAGTTCCCTATCTGCTATTGTATCCTTGGTGGTGACATTAAAAATCAGAATCCTCATTTCTACTGTCTGTGGAATACCTATGCTGAGGTGAAAAAAAAAGATACTAAACTTTTAAGCTGGTGAAATACACACACACACACAATTTTTTTTAGGTTTGCTCATTTACTTATTTATTTAATTACTCAAACTCAAGGATCCTGTGATCAAGAATCACATGCTCTTCTTACTGTGCCAGCCAGGCACCACCATAGGGTTTTTGATATTTAGAGTTAGAAGGGATGGTGTAATCCAGTGTTTCTCAAACAGAAGTGCTTTCCCCCCATTAAAGAAAGAGATTCTTATTCATCACCAGTGTATTACTTAGAGAGCTTTTGGACACAAGTGATGGAAATCTAAATTGTACCATAGAAGACTGACTTCCATAAGAAATGCCTAAGGATTGGTTTGGCTGTGAAATGCAGCTGATCAACTAATTGGTCAAGATTCTGTCCATCTATATATCCTTTCTTTAAGTTCATCTGTCAATACTTTCTACTTTCCATCCATCCATCCATCCATCCATTTTTCTAGCCTTCTGCTGTGTTGGTTTTCTACTCCTGCATGCTTTCTTCATGTGCTGGAAAAGTTTCTTCCTGGCAAGTTTCAGTGAGTATTAAACTTCTTGTCACCAACTAGACCCCAAGATCAGACATCTACTACTCACCTGCTTATACTCATGGAACTTTATCTTTCATTTTTCCGTAAGTACTTTCCAGCCTACCCCTGAACTCAGGCAAATGAAACACAAAACCACCCCTGAGGTGATGGTGACTGACCTGACGAGAACTTCAGCCAGCCTAGACCACCCAGACCTTTTGAGCAAACCCCTATACTCATGCCTGTGTAGTTGGGCCTGGAATGACATACCATTACCTTACCTCATTATAATAGGAAAGCATTTGCCCAAGGAGGAGCCTCAACCTTATTTACATAACATAATATGCATGTATAGGCATGTTTCCTTAAAGCTCATGCATGACTTTATGCCCACCTCTACATACTATGACAAGATTTCCCCATCTAAATATTCATTTTAACCTTAAACAAAAGAAACCAATTTATCCTCTTTCAGGGAGTTAAGGTTTTGGGAGCCATTCCCCCATGATCTGCTTACTTGCTGCAAATAAAATTATCTTTGTATGACAAAGATTTGTATGTTAGAGAATCACCTTTTTTTTTAAATTTATTGATTTTTATTTCGGGGGGGGAGGGAGGGCAGAGAGAATCCCAAGCAGGCTGCACAATGTCAGCACACATCCCATTGCAGGACGTGAACCCATGAATCGTGAGATCATGAGCTGAAACCAAGAGCCAGACGCTTAACTGACTGAGCCACTGAGGTGACCCACTTTCTTATTTATTTATTTATTTATTTATATTTTTAATTTTTATATTTATTTTTTCCCATCAGCACATGATTTTATTTTTTTATAATATAATTTATTGTCAAATTGGTTTCCACGCAACACCCAGTGCTCATCCCAAGTGCCCTCTTCAATGCCCATCACCCACTTTCCCTTCTCCCACACCCCCCATCAACCCTCAGTTTGTTCTCACTATCCAAAAGTCTCTTATGGTTTGCCTCCCTCCCTCTCTGTAACTCTTTTTCCCCCCTCCCCCTCCCCCTCCCCCATGGTATTCTGTTAAGTTTCTCAGGATTCGCATATGAGTGAAAACATATGGTATCTGTCTTTCTCTGATTGACTTATTTCACTTACAATAATATCCTCCAGTTCCATCCACATTGCTGCAAATGGCATGATTTCATTCTTTCTCATTACCAAGTAGTATTCCATTGTATATATAACCACATCTTCTTTATCCATTCATCAGTTGATGGACATTTAGGCTCTTTCCATAATTTGGCTATTGTTCAAAGTGCTGCTATAAACATTGGGGTACATGTGCTCCTATGCATCAGTACTCCTGTAATCCTTGCGTAAATTCCTAGCAGTGCTATTGCTGGGTAATAGGGTTGTTCTATTTTTAATTTTTTGAAGATCCTCCACACTGTTTTCCAGAGCGGCTGCACCAGTTTGCATTCCCACCAACAGTGCAAGAGGGTTCACATTTCTCCACATAGTCTCCAGCATCTATAGTCTCCTGATTTGTTCATTTTAGCCACCCTGACTGGTGTAAGGTGGTATCTCAGCATGGTTTTGATTTGTATTTGCCTCATGATGAGTGATTTTGAGCATCCTTTCATGTGTCTGTTGGCCATCTGGATGTCTTCTTTGGAAAAGTGTATATTCATCTCTTTTGCCCATTTCTTCACTGGATTATTTGTTTCTTGGGTGTGGAGTTTGGTGAGTTCTTTATCGGTTTTGGATACTTTATCCAATATGTCATTTGCAAATATCTTTTCCCATTCCGTTGGTTGCCTTTTAGTTTTGTTGATTGTTTCCTTTGCAGTGCAGAAAGTTTTTATCTTCATGAGGTCCCAATAGTTCATTTTTGCTCTTAATTCCCTTGCCTTTGGACATGTGTCAAGTAAGAAATTGCTGTGGCTGAGGTCAGAGAGGTTTTTTCCTGCTTTCTCCTCTAGGGTTTTGATGGTTTCCTGTCTCACATTCAGGTCCTTCATCCATTTTGAGTTTATTTTTGTGAATGGTGTAAGAAAGTGGTCTAGTTTCATTCTTCTGCATGTTGCTATCCAGTTTTCCCAGCACCACTTGTTAAAGAGACTGTATTTTTTCCATTGGATAATCTTGCCTGATTGTGAAAGATTAGTTGGCCATACATTTGTGGGTCCCATTCTGGGACCATTCTTTCTCTTCTATTCCATTGGTCTATGTGTCTGTTTTTGTGCCCATACCGTACTGTCTTGGTGATTACAGCTTTGTAGCAGAGGCTAAAATCTGGGATTGTGGTGCCTCCTGCTTTGGTCTTCTTCTTCATTACTTTGGCCATTCAGGGTCTTTTGTGGTTCCATACAAATTTTAGGATTGTTTGTTCTAGCTATGAGAAGAATGCTGGTGTAATTTTTATTGGGATTGCATTGAATGTGTAGATTGCTTTGGGTAGTATTGACATTTTAACAATATTTATCCTTCCAATCCACTAGAACGGAATGTTTTTCCATTTCTTTGTGTTTCTTCAATTCCTTTCATAAGCTTTCTATAGTTTTTAGCATACAGATCTTTCACATCTTTGGTTAGGTTTATTCCTAGGTATTTTATGCTTCTTGGTGCAATTGTGAACGGAATAAGTTTCTTTATTTGTCTTTCTGTTGCTTCATTATTGGTGTATAAAAATATAACCGATTTCTGTACATTGATGTTGTACCCTGTGACTTTGCTGAATTCATGTATCAGTTCTAGCAGACTTTTGGTGGAGCATGTCAGGTTTTCCATGTAGAGTATCATGTCGTCTGTAAAAAGTGAAAGTTTGACTTCATCTTTACCAATTTTGATGCCTTTTATTTAATTTTGTTACCTGGTTGGTGATGCTAGGATGTCCAACACTATGTTAAACGGTGGTGACAGTGGACATCCCTGTCGTGTTCCTGATCTCAGGGGGAAAGCTTTCAGTTTTTCCCCATTGAGGATAATACTAGTTGTGGGCTTTTCATAAGTGGCTTTTTTGATGTTTAAGTGTGTTCCTTCTATCCCAACTTTCTCAATGGTTTTTATTAAGAACCGATGCTGAATTTTGTCAAATGCTTTTTCTGCACCTATTGACAGGATCATATGTTTCTTATCTTTTCTTTTATTAATGTGATGTATCACATTGATTTGCAAATGTTGAACCAGCCCTGCAGTCCAGGATGAATCCCACTTGATCATGGTGAATATTTTTATGTGCTGTTGAATTCGATTTGCTAGTATCTTGTTGAGAATTTTTGCATCCATATTCATCAGAGAATATTGGCCTGTAGTTCTCTTTATTTGCTGAGTCTCTGTCTGGCTTGGTAATCAAAGTAATGCTGGTTTCATAGAATGAGTCTGGAAGTTTTCCTTCCCTTTCTATTTTTTTGGACAGCTTGAGAAGGATAGGTATTAACTCTGTTTTAAATGTCTGGTAGAATTCCCCAGGAAAGCCATCTGGTACAGAACTCTTATTTGTTCAGAGATTTTTGATAACTGATTCAATTTCTTCACTGGTTATGGGTCTGTGCAAATTTTTCTATTTCCTCCCATTTGAGTTTTGGTATTTTGTGGGTGTCTAGGAATTATCCATTTCTAGTTTGTCCAGTTTAATTTTTCATAGTATTTCCTGATAATTTCTTGTATTTCTGAGGGATTAGTTCTAATAAACCCATTTCATTCATGATTTTATCTATTTGGGTCCTCTTCCTTTTCTTTTTGAGAAGCCTGGCTAGAGGTTTATCAATTTTGTTTATTTTTTCAAAAGACAAACTCTTGGTTTCATTGATCTGTTCTAATTTTTTTTAAATTCTATATTGTTTATTTCTGCTCTGATCTTTACTATTTCTCTTCTTCTGCTGGTTTTGGGGTTTCTTTGCTGTTCTGCTTCTAGTTCCTTTAGGTGTGTATTTAGGCTTTGTATTTGGGATTTTTCTTGTTTCTTGAGATAGGCCTGGATTGCAATGTATTTTCCTCTTAAGACTACCTTTACTACATCCCAAAGGGTTTTGATGTTGTATTTTCATTTTCATTTGTTTCAATATATTTTTAAATTTATTCTCTAATTGCCTGGTTAACCCATTCATTCTTTAGTAAGATGTTCTTTAACTTACATGCATTTGGAGGTTTTCCAGACTTTTTCCTGTGGTTGATTTCAAGTTTCATAGCATTGTGATCTGAAAGTGTGCATGGTATGATCTCAATTCTTTTATATTATTGGGCTGTCTTGTGTCCCAGTATGTGATATATCTTTGAGAATGTTCCATGTGCACTCAAGAAGAATGTGTATTCTGCTGCTTTGGGATGTAGACTTCAAAATATATCTGTCAAGATATGGTCCAATGTATCATTCAGGGTCATTGTTTCTTTATTGATTCTCTGTCTAGATGATCTGTCCATTGTTGTAAGTGGAGTATTAATGTCCCCTGCAATTACCACATTCTTATCAATAAGATTGCTTTTGTTTGTGATTGTTTTATATACTTGGGTGCTTTCAAATTTGGTTCATAGACATTTATAATTGTTAGTTCTTCCTGATGGACAGACCCTGTAATTATTATTTAATGTCCTTCTTCATCTCTTGTTACAGCCTTTAATTTAAAGTCTAGTTTGTGTAATACAAGTATGGCTACTCCAGCTTTCTTTTGACTTCCAGTAGCATGATAGATAGTTCTCCATCCCTTCACTTTCAATCTGAAAGTGTCCTCAGGTCTAAAATGAGTCTCTTGTAGACTCATTTTTTTATCCATTCTGATACCCTATGTCTTTTGGTTAGAACATTTAGTCCATTTACATTCAGTGTTATTGAAAGATATGGGTTTAGAGTCATTGTGATGTCTGTTGGTTTCATGCTTGTAGTGATGTCTCTGGTACTTTGTGGTCCTTGCAACATTTCACTCACAGAATCCTCCTTAGGATCTCATAGGGCTTGTTTAGTGGTGATGAATTCTTTCAGTTTTGTTTGTTTGGTAAACCTTCATCTCTCCTATTCTGAATGACAAGCTTGCTGGATAAAGGATTCTTGGCTGCATATGTTTCTGTTCATCACATTGAAGACTTCCTGCCATTCCTTTCTGGCCTACCAAGTTTCAGTAGATAGGTCTGCTACTACACTTATGTGTCTACCCTTGTTGGTTAAGGCCCATCTGTCCTTAGATGCTTTCAGAATTCTCTCTTTATCTTTGTATTTTGCCAGTTTTGCTATGATATGTCATGCAGAAATTCAAGTTACATCTGAAGGGAGTTCTCTGTGCCTCTTGGATTTCAATGCCTTTTTCCTTCCTTAGATTGGGGAAGTTCTCAGCTATGATTTGTTCAAGTACAACTTCAGCCCCTTTCTCTGTCTCTTCATCTGGAATTCTTATGATACGGATACTGTTCTGTTTGATTGCATCACTTAGTTCTCTAATTCTCCCCTTCTGATCCTGGATGTTTTTATCTCTCTTTTTCTCATCTTCCTCTTTTTCCATAATTTTATCTTCTTATCACCTATTCTCCCCTCTACCTCTTCAATCCATGCTGTGGCCGCCTGCATTTTATTTTGCACCCCATTTATAGCATTTTTAATTCATCATGACTATTTTTTAGTCCCTTGATCTCTGTAGCAATAGATTCTTTACTGTCCTCTATGCTTTTATTCAAGGCCAGCGATTAATTTGATGACCATTTTCCAAATTCTTGTTCAGTTATGTTGCTTAAATCTGTTTTGACCAAATCTTTAGCTGCCACTTCTTCCTGGTGTTTCTTTTGAAGATAATTATTGCGTTTCATCATTTTGGTTAGTTTTATGTCCCTTATGAGTTTTAAAATCTTGTTATGTGCTCTGCACCTGCAAGCACTGCTATATTAAAGGAGGGGGGGGTCATACACTGTCCAGGGCCTGGCCCTTCAGGAGGTGTTTTTTGGAGAGTATTACTTGCTCTCTGTTGTGACTTTGGTTATTTTATTTCCCTACTCGTAGTGATGTTTTGGACCCTCCATCAGGTGTGCTTTTGTTTGTCCCTTGAATTAGCCCTGGAAAGGAAAACAGACAGACAAACAGGAAACAAAAACATGCAAACACACAAAAAAACAAAACAAACAAACAACAAAAAGACCCTAAAAACAATCTAAAAGCAAAAAACCAGAAACACCAGATATAAAGAACAGGGTTGAGGCAGTGCTGATGGAAGAGCCCACACAAAAAGAGAAATGACAGAGGAAGAGAAAAGAAAAGATGAACATTGACCAGGCAGAGAGACTAAACGGCTTAATCCAGAGAGAGAGAAAGGAAAATAAGGAGGAGGCAGGGAAAAAGAAATGAAGATAAAGTTACCCAGACAGAGAAACTATATGGCTTGATTATTCCAGAAATAGGGAAAAGAATGTAAAGAAGGAGGTGTAGAACATGTATCAAGAGAACGGATTAAATATGTCTGTTTAAAGAAACCAATAACCAGAGTAACCAGCCTAGGGAAGGGAAGAGATAAGAATGAGAAAATGTAGGAAGAATGTATCTATATAATAAGAATTGTTTGAGAATTAAATCAGACAATGCAACAGCGCTGGTCAGGAGGAAGGGTCTGTCTGGTTCCACAGTGTATATCCCACTCCAGTAGATATGCAGTTACTTGGCTTGGAAAGGCGTGGTTTGGTGTAGGCTGGTCCCACCTCCACTGTGGGCCCTGCAGACTGATCTCTGAGGCCCCACCTTGGTGGTGGTGGGGAGAAAAATGGCGACACCCCCAGTCTCTTCTCCATTACCCGGTGTCCCAAATCACTCTGCTTGAGCCATTCTCACTGTGCCATGGGCACAGATGAGGCTGTCTGTCTTGTTCTACTGACTCCTATGCCCTGGTTCTTGGCTGGGAATTAAACTCCTGCTCAGTGTGTTCTGGTACTATGGATGCGTCTCCCAATATGAGATCCTGGCTGGTTTTGCCCTCTGCTGCAACCCTTCAGGGGAGGGGACCGGCTTCTCCTGCTGTGGACTGCACCTCTGAGATACCATTGAACCCAAAGGTGGCTCCCCTCCTCCCCAGGTGTGTGAACAAGGCAGCTGGCACCAGTCCAAACATGGGATCTGCAGAGATCCTCTAACCTGCATTAGAGATGGGATTCCTCTCCCTCCCGGTTCTATGTTTTTTTCTCTTGTCTAAATATAACCCTACACTTTCCCAGCCACTCTTTCTCTTCCTTTTGTCTGTCAGCAAAAGGGGATCCCTTCCCTCTGTGCCTACAAGACCCATTTTATCTCCACCAGTTCGCAATCACTCACCTATGGTCTTTCATGTTGTTCTGGTTTCTCCCTGGTAGACTCAGTCTCTTTTCCTCCCAGACTCTTGGGGTTCAAAGTCCTTTGGCTTCAGCCCTTCTTTGTTTGGGAGACATGGGAAGTATGGATCCCCCTACTTCTCAGTGATGTTGGCCTATCAGCCCCTTTTTCTTTTTAAAAAAAAATTTATTAATTTTTGAGGGAGAAAGTGGGGGAGGGGCAGAGAGAAGGAATATGAAGCAGGCTCCATGCTGTCAGCACAGAGCACAACATAGGACTTGGCCTCATGAACCATGAGATAATGACCTGAGCTGAAATCAAGAGTCAGGTACTTAACCAATTGAGCCACCCAAGCACCCCTAGAGAAGCATCCTCTTATCACTATAAATCCTTTAAGAATTACTCTGGCCTTGCTTGGGTCATATTTCTGCTTGGAGCTAATTATTGTGTCCACCGGAATGTTATCCAACTACTTGCTGGAGCAGGTAACTCTTAGTGTGATATATTATTGGGTAGAGGGAATTCCCAAAAGAAAGAGATGTGGGCACTCCCAGTGTTCCAGCTAACATACCTAGTTTTGACTTCTTAGTGTTGAAAAAGTTTTGACTTCTTTAGTAGTTAAATGTGGAATCATTAACAGTAGGTATGATTTCATAACAATTAGATATTTTTACAACTGTAATACCAAAATAAATTTACAAGTTAAGTATAAATAAAGTGATAAAAAATCTAGCCACATACAAATTGACAGCATTCATTAAGTCACCCTTACAAAAACAATGGCCCTGACTGCCCAGTAAAGGGTCTGGTAATGTCAACTCTCTTTTGCTACAGTTGTCCTAATGGTGATTCACTTCTCCCACTGCATCTCTCTGAACAATCATGAAGCTTTTATTCCTATAGCACAGCATATCTTTGGGGTTTTACTTGGGTTGAAAGTGTATGTTTGGTTAAGATGGCAGAATAATAGAACCCTGTGCTTGCCTCATCTTTCGAACACAGCTAGATATATATCAAAACATTCTAAACACCTACAAAGTTGATCTGTGGACTGAGAGAAAAAACTGCAAAACTAGAGGGAGAAAAAAGGCCATATTGTGGAAGGTAGGAAGTACGGAGACATGATTTGGGGGAGAAAGTGATTGTGGGTGCTGCAGTGGGGAAGGAGCCCTGATCATAAAGGGAGACAAAAGAGAAAAAGAGAAAACATGAGCAGCATGCAGGGGATTTCACAAGAAAAACACTTCACCAAAGCCATTAACTGGCAAAATAAGAGGGGCTGATTATTGCAGGTTTTTACAAACATCAAGTCCCAAGACTGATGTTTTAGAAGTCCACACCACTGCCAGGTGGAGCCTGTTGGGCACAGCGGTGCTCTTGTGGGGAAGGAGGGCAGAGGACCAGGAAAAGACAGTGTGTCTGATAATCCCCTGGGCTGCATTGGGACAGATATAAGAGTGCATTTGGGAGAAGTTGCACTGCCTTGTAGGACAAAAGGGGCAATGGACACCATTTTGCTGCCTTGTGCAAAAGGCAGGAGGAGAAACAACTGCTGAGAGCAGCTAACCTGGATGTTGAAATTTTGCTGCACTTTACCATAAACTTCAAGCCCCTGTGCATTCATGTGACTGCCCTTCCTGGACAAACCAACACCAGCCTCAGCACAGTGAGATTCTTCCTCAGGGGATCAGTGTGGGCCCATGCCACATCAGGTCCCTAAAATTTGGAATTATGAAACCCAATAGCATGCCTGAGATAAACTACAGGAGCACTGTACTACCAGGTAGGAATATAGCTCGGATGCAGGCAGACAGGGTGAAGTCAGGGATGTGAAGGATGCCTGGGATACATTAACGGAGATTGTTCACTCTTCTGTGAGGGCCTCCTGAATAGTGGCAGACATGAACTCCCTTTTCCAGGAAAGAGAGAGCTGGCTAATGCCATTTTTACCCTCGCCCATCTCCACTGACAGACTTCAGTGAGCAGCACAGCGCCCACAGTGGAGGGTCCAGCGGCTTACACCAATCCCTGTCCCGCTGCGTTCTGCAGGTACTTTACAACTAGTGCAGGTGTGCCTGAGAGTCAGAGCAGTAGTGGGCCCCTCCCCCAGAAGACCAGCACAAACCACACCACATACCCCAAGTCTACTGACCATAGAGTGCTGCAAAGCTTCAACTTTAGTGGAAACAGGATCTAGCTTTTTCGAACAAGAAGACCAAAACACATCTAGCTAAAACTTGCCATACAGTGGACAAAATCCAAAGACTCCCCACTGTAGGCAAGGAGAAACTCTTGCAGACCAGAGAGAAAGAGTAGCCAAAACACAGCAGCAGAGTGCATACAGCATACACAAGAAATACTTCCTGAAGCACCAGGCTTTGGACAGTATATGACCTCTTTATAAATCTAGTACTTTCATGAACAGGAAACATTAACAGACTTTCCTAACATATAGAAGACAGAAACCTAGACAAAAGACCAAAATGGAGGAGTTTAACCCAAAAAAAAAGAACAAGAAAAGGTAATAGCCAGGGATCTAATTTAAATGGATGAAAGTAACATGCTTAAATTAGAATAAAAAAAATAATTATAAGGACACTAGCTGGGCTTGAGAAAAACATAGAGTACACTACAGATCATTTACTGCAGAGATAAAAGAACTCAAAAGTAGGGGCTCCTAGGTGGCTCAGTCAGTTGAGCATCTGACTCTTGATTTCAGCTAAGGTCATGATCTCTTGGTTTGTGGGTTCAAGTCCCATATCCCAAATCCCTAGCAGCACAGAGCCTGCCTGAGTTTCTCTGTCTCCATCTTTCTCTGCCCCACCCCTGCTCATGCTCTTTCTCTCTCTCTTAAAAAAAAAATAAACATTTTTTTAAAAAGAACTAAAAACTAAGATCAAAATAAAAAATGTTATGACCAATGTGCAAAACTCACTGGATGTATTGACAATGAAGATGGACAAAGCAGAGGAATGAAGAAGTGATATAGAAGATAAAATTATAGAAACTAATAAATTTGAAAAAAGAGGGAAAGAAAGGTATTGGATCACAATTGTGGACTTAGGGAACTCAGCAACTCCATAAAGTATAATAACATTTGTATCATAGGAGTCCCAGAAGAAGAGGGGGAAAGGGGACAGAAAGTTTATTTGAGCAAATTATAGCTGAAAAATTCCCTAATCTGGGGAAGGAAACAGACATCCAAATCCAGGAGGCACAAAGAATTCCCATTAGCAACAACAAATGCAGGCCAACACCAAGATATATCAGAGTAAAACTTACAATATGCAGAGATAAGAAAAACTTCCTGAAAGCAGCAAGGGAAAAGAAATTCCTAACCTTACAAGGGAAGACAAATAAGATTAGCAATAGACTTACCCACAGAAACTTGGCAGGCCAAAAGGGAGAGGTATTCAACATACTAAATGAAAAAAAATCTGCAGACAAGTATACTTAGCCAGGCTGTCATTCAGAAGGGAAGGAGAGATAAAGAGTTTCCCAGACAAAGAAAAATGAAAGGAGTTCATGGCCATGAAACCAGCTGTGCAAGAAGTATTAAAGGGGACATTTTGAGTAGACAAGAAAGACCAAAAATGACAAAGACTAGAAAGGAATAGGTAAAACCTCCAGAAACAATGACAGTACAGGTAATACAATGGAACTAAACTCATATCTATCAATAATCACTCTGAATGTAAATGGACTAAATGCCCCAATTAAAAGACATAGGATATCAGAATGTATAAAAAAAAAAAAAAGACACATCTATATGTTTCCTACAAGAGACTCACGTTAGACCTAAAGACATCTACAGACTGAAGTAAAGGGATAGAGAACCATGTATCATGCTAATGGACATCAAAAGAAATGTGGCTAGCCATACTTCTATCAGACAAACTAGGTTTTAAACCAAAGACTCATAAGAGATAAATAAGGGCACTATAACATTATAAAGGGTCTATCCAACAAGAAAATCTAACAATTGTAAATATTTCTGCTCCCTACTTGGAAACACCCATATATACAAATTAATTAATAAGAAACATAAGGAAACTCATTGATAATAATACATTAATAGTAGGGGACTTTAACATCCCACTTATAGCAATGGACAGATCATTTAAACAGAAAATCAACAGGGAAACAATGGTTTTGAATGACACACTGGACCAGCGGGACTTAACAGATATATTCAGAACATTTCGTGCTAAAGCAGCAGAATACAAATTCTTTTTTGAGTGCACATGGAACAGTCTCCAAAACAGACCACATACTACATCACAAACCAGGCCTCAACAAGTACAAAAAGATTGAGATCATACCATGCATATTTTCTGACCACAACACTATGAAACTTGAAGTCAGTTACAAGAAAGAAGTTTGGAAAGACCACAAATACATGGAGGTTAAAAAACATCCTATTAAAGAATTAATGGGTTAACAAGGAAATTAAAGAAAAAATTTAAAAATACATGAAAGCAAATGAAAATGAAAACAGGACAATCCAAAACCTTTGGGATTCAACAAAAGCAGTCATAAGAAGTATAAGCAATACAGGCCTACCTCAAGAAGCAAAAAAGTCTCAAATATACAACCTAATACCTACCACACCTAAAGGAGCTAGAAAAAGAACAGTAGATAAAGCCTAAAGCCAGTTGAAGGAGGGAAATGCAGATTCGAGCAGAAATAAATGAGAGAAACAAACAAAACACAGTAAAACAGATCAATTAAATTAGGAGTTGGTTTTTTGAAAAAATTCATAAAATTGATTAACCACTAGTCAGATTTATCAAAGACAAAAGAGAAAGGACCCAAATAAATAAAATCACAAATGAAAGAGGAGAGATAACAAGCAATAACACAGATATATTATGAAAAATTAAATGTAACAAATTGGGCAATCTGGAAGAAATGGATAAATTCCTAGACACATACGAAGTACCAAAACTGAAACAGAGAAAAAAAATAGAAAATTTGAACAGACCCATAAGCAGCAAATGAATCAGTAATTTAAAATCTCCCAACAAACAAGAGTACAGGGCCAGATGCCTTCCCAAGGGAATTCTACAAAACATTCAAAGAAGAGTTATTTTGAAGCTGTTCCAAGAAATGGAAATGGAAGGAAAACTTCCAAACTCATTCTATTAAGCCAGCATTACTTTGGTTCCCAAACCAGAAAAAGACTCCACTAAGAATTCCAGACAAATTTCCCTGATGAACATAGTTGCAAAAATTCTCAACAATATACTAGTAAATTGAATCCAAAAGTACATTAAAAGAATTATTCACCATGATCAAGTGGATTCATTCTTGAGCTGGGGGCTGTTTCAGTATCTGCAAATCAATCACATGATATATCATATTAATCATACAAAGGATAAGAACCATATAATCCTGTCAATAGATGCAGAAAAAGCATGTGACAAAATACAGCATCATTTATTGAAAAAAACCTTTAAGGAAGTAGGGATAGAAGGAACAAACCTCAACATCATAAAGACCCATGAAAGACCCATATGAAAGACCCATGGCTAATATCTTCCTCAATGGAGAAAAACTGGGAGCTTGGCCTTAAAGGGCAGGAACACAACAGGGATGTCTCCTGTCTCCACTGTTCTACATAGTATTGGAAGTTCTAGCTTCAGCAGACAACAAAAAGAAATAAAGGCATCAAAATAAGCAAGGAGGAAGTCAAACTTTCACTCTTTGTGAATGACATGATACTCTACATGGAAAACCCAAAAGTCTCCATCAAAAAACTACTAGAGCTGATCCACAAATTCAGCAAAGTCACAGGATATGAAATCAACATACAGAAATCAGTTGCATTTCTCTGCACCAATAATGAAGCAACAGAAAGAGAAATCAAGGAATTGATCCCATTTAAAATTGCACCAAAACCAAAAAATACCTAGGATTAAGCTTAGCCAAAGATCTATATGCTGAAAACTATAGAAAGCTTATGAAAGAAACTGAAGAATAACACAAAGAAATGGAAAAACATTCTGTGGTCATGAATTGGACAAATGTTAAAATGTTGATACTACCCAAGGCAATCTACACATTCAATGCAATCTCTGTCAAATAACACCAGCATTTTTCACAGAACTAGAACAAACAATCCTAAAATATGTATGGAACCAGAAAAGACCCCAGATAGCCAAAGCAATCTTGAAAAATAAAACCAAAGCTGGAGGCATAACAATCCCGGACTTCAAGATGTATTACGAAGCTGAAATCATCAAGACAGTATGATACTGGCACAAAAACAGACACATAGATCAATGGAATACTATCAAGAACCCAGAAATGGACCCACAAATGTATGGCCAACTAATCTTTGACAAAGCAGGAAATGGTATCCAATGGAAAAAAGTCTCTTTAGCAAATGGTTCCGGGAGAACTCAACAGCGACATGCAGAAGAATGAAACTAGACCACTTCCTTACACCATACACAAAAATGAATTCAAAATGGATGAAAGACCTACATATGAGACATGAAACCATCAAAATCCTAGAGGAGAAAACAGGTAGCAACCTCCTTGACGTCAGCCGCAGCAACTTCTTACTTGACATGTCTCAGGAGGCAAGGGAAACAAAAGCAAAAATAAACTATTGAGACCTCATCAAGGTAAAAACCTTTGCACAGCTAAGGAAACAATCAGCAAGACTAAAAGGCAACAGACAGATGGGAGAAGATATTTGCAAATGACATATCTGATAAAGGGTTAGCATCCAAAATCTATAAAGAACTTAGCAAACTCAGCACTCAAAAAAACAAATAATCCAGTAAAGAAAGGGGCAGAAGACATAAATAGACACTTTTCCAAGGAAGACACCCAGATGGCCAACAGACTATATGAAAAGATGCTCAACATCACTCACCATAATGGAAATATAAATCAAAACCACAATAACGTACCATCTCACACCTGTCAGAATGGCAAAAATTAATAACTCAGGTAACAACAGATGGTGGCGAGGATGCAGAGAAAGAGAAACTCTTTTGCACTGTTGGTGGGAATGCAAAGTGGTTCAGCCAACCTGGAAAACAGTATGGAGGTTTCTCAAAAAGTTAAAAATCGAAACTACCCTACGACCCAGCAATTACAGTACTAGGTATTTATCCAAAGGATATAAAAATTCTTATTTGAAGGGACAAATGCACCCCATTGTTTATAACAATGCTGTCAACAATAGCCAAGTAAGGGAAAGAGCCTAAATGTCCATTGACTGATGAATGGCTAAAGAAATGTGGTACACACACACACACAGAATGTGATCTTGTCATTGCCACAATGTGGATGGAACTAGAATGTATTATGCTAAGCAAAATAAGACAGTCAGAGAAAGACAAATATATAATTTTACTCATTTGTGAAATTTAAAAAACAAAACTGATGAACATGGGAGAAGGGAAGGAAAAATTAAAATAAGATAAAAACAGAGAAGGAAGTAAGCCATTAGAGACTCTTAAATACAGAGAACAAACTGAGGGTTGCTGGAGGTGGGGTGGGTGGGAGGATCAGCTAAATAGGTGATGGGCATTAAGGAGTGAACTTGTGGATGAGCACTGGGTATTATATGCAACTGAGGAGTTACTAATTTATACTCCTAATGGCAATACATTACATGTTAACTAAGTTTAACTTAAATTAAAAAAAGAAAATAATTATAAATGACAAAAACTCAAAAATGGACATTGTTAGAGATCTGAGAGTTCATTGTAATGCAATTGACTGGGAATTTTGTTTACTTCTGTGACACAGAACACTTCAATAATCGAATACCAAGTGGTGACCTTATAGCAGAAGGTAGAATACCAAATAAACAAGTTTAATTAGTCAAATAGACTTCACTGAAGATTTAAATCTTAGCAAAGTTTGTTAAAAATCTTAGAAAATTGGGGTGCCTGAGTGGCTCAGTCGGTTGAGCATATGACTTCAGCTCAGGTCATTATTTCATGGCTCGTAGTTCGAGCCCTGTGTCAGTTTCTGTGCTGAAAGCTCAGAGCCTGGAGACTGCTTCAGATTCTGTGTCTCCCTCTCTCTGGCCCTCCCCTACTCATGCTCTGTCTCTCTGTCTCTCAAAAATGAAGAAATGATAAAAACGATAAAAAATTAAAAATCTTAGAAAAATTTAAAACACATGCTTAAATAGGATTACAGCTCATCAAAGACCCGATAAATGTAAAACATAGAAATATAATTTATATATTTATAATATAAATGCTTTTTTTCTGCCCAAAGAAAAAACAACTTTGTTTACATTTTCTTATCAAGAGCAGACCAACAATTCAAGAACACTTTGCCTTTTTAACAGAGAGAAGGTAGAATTCCAGTCTTATACCAGTGTACTTTAAAATTCCATTCATTATACTAAGTCCATCTTGACCACACATAAAATTCATTTTCCAAAGATTTTCCTTCACAATCCTACAAATTTCCTTTGCATTTAGGTTTTGTCCCAAGACCTTTCTCTCCAAATAACCAGTCTAATTTAGGACAAAATTATCTTCTTTTTCCTTCAATAAAAATGTATTTCTATTACTTTTATCTTTCTTACACATCCCCTACTCTTCATAATGTAATTTTTAAAAGTTTATTATTTATTTTGAGAAAGGGAAACACACAGTGAGTGTGGAGAGGGGCAGAGACAGAGGGAGAGAGAGAATTCCAATCAGGCTCTTCACTATCAGTGCAGATCCTGATGTGGGGCTCAAACTCACGAACCGTGAGATCATGACCTGAGCTGAAATCAAGAGTCTGGCACTTAACTGACTGAGCCACCCAGGTGCCCCTCTCCTACTCTTCTACATATAGAGTTGGTTCCCTTATTTCCATCAGTCTTATTTACATATAACAAAATTTTGCATTCTTAGAAACTTTAGTCTGCAGTGAAACTAAGTAGCAACCAATTATAAATTGTTACACCAGAGAACTCTTCAGATGGAAAATTTATGGATACACTTAAGCACAAAGCATGTTTTTCAACAGATTCAAATATCTTTAGTTTCTTTACAATGAAAAGTCAAAAGCACAAATGTACATTCAGTAATCAATGATTTAGCATTACATCCTATTTGGAAAAGACCTAGATGTCCAATCAATTCAATCCCAATTTATCATCCAAGAAAACTTTAAAGTTTCAGGTTACCAAAGGCTTTGAGAGTTACCTTAAAGGGGTGCCTGGGTTGCTCAGTCAGTTAAGCATCTGACTTTGGCTCAGGTCATGATCTCGCGGTTCATGGGTTCAAGCTCTGCATTGGGATCTCTGCTGTCAGCACAGAGCCCACTTTGGATTCTCTGTCCCCCCCTCTCTCTCTGCCCCTCCCCACTGGCTCTTCTCTCTCTCAAAATAAATAATAAATAAACTTAAAACATTTACCCATGAAACCTTTGAGTGAAAATTAATCATTTTAAGGCATACTTTTGCTAACAAATAACATGAGTTCATCTGACCTTAGTAAAAATAAGAGTTTCATATTTAATGCTGAAAACTCTAAAGACATGTCTATTTTAATTAAACCAATAAGCTTAAATTAGTTTAAATATCAAATTATGTTCCACCTGGGTCCACTTAAAATTGAACCAATTTATTCCCCATTGTCAATTTTTACCTGGGGCACCGGTGGGAAATCTGAAGTTGGGAGTCCAAGGTGGGGTGGTCTTGGCTCCTTGACAGCAAGGGTAGAAGGATAAGCCAATAGTGCCTGAGGCAGGAGGATGGTCTAGAAACCAGTTATATGGTCCACACCCACGGTGGTGCAGAAAAATGAGCAGGGGGAGGGGGAGGCAGAAGAGGCAAGATGCTACCAGAAAGCAGAGAAAGAGGGTTCCTGGTTCTAAACCTGTCAGCTCAGACAGATGAGTAGATGCCATGATTCCACTAAATTGGAAATATGCAGTCCATGGGTGGGAGAAAACAGGGAAATTCCCCTAAAACAAAGGGAGTTTCGGCAGCTGCTTGAGAATGTTATTTAAAGTCCCTATCCCAACGTAGACTAATCACAGTTTGCTTCAATTATAGCCATTAACCCAGGAAGTGAATGAGGGAGAAGTCCTCACATCTACTAGGAGGAGGAACAGTGAGAGAGAGGGTCAGCATCCCCTTCATTAGGGATGCCCTGTGTTTCCTCCAGCAACCTGAAGTCTATTTGGAGGAAGCCTATTTGGATAATTACCATCCAATATATCAGGAGGGAGCTTACTGGTCTGGTTACCGACCAAACACATTCTGCAAGAGGCTTTTAGTCCAGATCCTAATTTAGACCACTGAAGGCCTGGACATAGGGTACCTCCATCCTGGACCTATGTTACCTGCATCAATTTGCCCTGTTTCCTGCAGAAGAGATCTAACTGATATATCCTATTGAGGCCATGAAGTGTTACAAGAGATCAGTCCTTTCCTAAATTTTGCAATCTGAATTGTTTTCAGTGGATTAAAAGGCATTCCAAGGATGAGTCCTTGGGAACTGAAGATCAGGTCCATTACAAAAAATCCTCCCCACCGACTTCCGGGTGGCATCCCTCACAGCATATGTCAGAGGTTTCATGTGTCAAAAGTGACTGGAGGCATCTCTCGAGCAAAGTTTTGCTATTGATTGATTATCGAATGAAAATTGCTATTGATCACCATCTGACTGTAAAGACCGCAGAGAAGGGATGCTAGCAACCCTCTCCCTCCCCACTGCATCCTAGGCTACAGATGCATGCCTGGTTAATGGACCAAAATACCATGCCTACCGTGTCCAAGCCTTCCCATGAAGGCCACACTGTAGCTTTGCTGTGAAGGTTATGCTGGGGTTTGTTTGTTTGTTTGTTTTGTTTTGTTTTCTAACCCATGGAAAGCACTGGGAAAGTTTTACAAGGGGAAATTACCCAATTCTGTAGTTAAGTAGTTAGTAGGGAAAACAGTGAAGATAGATATCCTTAATTATCTAAGTAACATTCCAATGCATTTAGTTCTTATGGCCAACTTCCTAGGAAACAGATCCCCATTCAGGTTTTAATTCAATCGGGTACTGGTTTTGACTGGCTCTGAGTGAATGTCTCACAGCCAGAAGTGGCTAGACCAGGGATATGGAGGGGATAACATTAGACCAATGAGGAGGAAACTTCACACGGAGTGCTAAGATTGGCAGTCATCCTGGTAACTTAGGTGGCTGTCCCATGCCCAAGACAGACAACTTTGTACAAGGACAGAAACGAAGAGAGAGCATCAAGTTTCTGGGTCTTACTACCATTCCATTCAGGGTACTAACTTCCAGCCAAAAAGCAGTAGAATAGCCACAGGCTAGAGGATTGCAGCCTGAGCAATCGACAAGGAAGTGGTCCAATAAGATCATACTTGCTGAAAAGCCACTGAAATGAAAGTAGAGCAAGAGCAGAGGAAGTACTACCATATTTGTAATGAAGCTCAGAATCCAGATGAGAAGGTTCAACCCCATGTTAGGATGCCAAATGACATAGCTCGATGTGTTGTTTGGAGCCAGTGGCCAAGAAAGAATTCTTGAGCTGTCTTCAGTGTAAAGGGTGATTTAATTAGGTTACAGGGACAGGACCTTGAAAGAGATGCACTGGTGTTGTGATGGGTGACTGATTATATACCTTCAAACTGGGAGTGGGTTAGGGATAGATTAAGTCTCTAAGGTATTCTTGAACAAGATTTCTAGGATCTTGAGGGACTGGCTGCTGTTAGGAAAAGGCCATTTATTACTGTTTAGTAAAAACTCAGTCATGAGACCCTTTAGATGGGTATCAGAGGGCCATAATCTTGGAGGATGTTTACCAAAATATATCTTGGGGATTAGAGATAAAGGAAATTTTCCAAAGGAATTTTTAATTTTAAAGTAGATTTATAGGATCCTGGGAGGTCGGGATAATATTAAGCTAAGATTCCCTTTTGCCCTCAGCACAGTGTCATTATGGAGACAGCTGGGCTCCCAGAGGAATGTCACTTTGCCTATATTTCAAGGACTTGTCAATGGTTTTAAGATGTAAAGAAATTTATTTTTTCTTCTGCCTTTGTTTCCCACCACTTGACCCGGCCTGCTGACATCAGGGGGACTTCATGGAATTCTATAAAGAATGACATTATGCAGTTCTTCTTTGTCCAACGACTTTGAGTTCTGGGGGTGCCAGTAACTAACCTATTTCCAGACCCCGTTGGCCTTCAGACTGTGGCCTTGTACCATGAGGAACACCTTTTCCTCTCATCCCTGCTCTGATTCTCTTGGCAGAAATTTATGTAGAAATGAAAAGCCATTGCTCCTTAGCCCAGCCCTACATCTCTATTGGAATGAATACTAAGTATATAGGAGATAGCAAAATCTTAAATATGTGCATGGAAGAGATTTTGAATGATTCCACATGCATTTTCTAATTTGAATCTTATATCATCCCTGTTCAGTGAGTGAAGCAGTAAGGGGGTCTTTCTCTTATTTAACAAAGAGGAAGCTAAGGGGCAAATAGACCTTAAGGGACTTGATCGACCTAATAATCACCTTTTGACCTGTGGATAAAGTTGTGGGGGTCATTCAGCTGCCTAATTTTGTGACTGAAAAACTTGAACTCCAGAAAAGTTGTAATGGTTCAGAATCATATCTATGTAGTCTTGTTATTGGAACTAGAATTAGCTCCTCATTGTCAGTTTGGTGTTCTTAACTTTAAATCCTGCTGAAAACAGCCCTTTGCACTTCATATTGAAGTCAGAACAAGTGGCGTTTCCCCTGTTTTATAGGGGATGAAATTGAAATGCTGAGAAAGAAAATTGTTTGCCACTACAACCATTAGTAGTATATGCTAAGATTAGATTAGATTTAAGACTCAGGGCTGAAAAACATAGCATCTGCATGCCTTTTAGTCTCACAGTTACTAGCAATAAGGAATCTCTCTTTTGTTGAGGAGAACAAAGGCAAGAGAAATGTAGATAAAATTAAATTTTCTTACAACTGGCAGTCCACTGATAAATACCTGAAACATGCAGAGTGTTACATGCCTTAAAGAACTCACAGCTGCTTAATGTTAATGTTTTGCTAGAAATTAAAAGCAACTTTATCTTGACAATAGCCAGCCCTCCAGGTGCTGTAAGTCTTCTGTAACATACAGAAATCTCTCTAGAGACATCAGTTATTTCACCCCATCTCTCCGCCACCACAGCTTAAAAATATATAATCAGTCACACCTCACAATCACAGTGCAGGTCTGTCTGCCCAGTAGTCCTGTCCCCCTGCTGTAATAAAAGCACGTTTCTGTGCTGTAAAATGTCTCAAGAATTCAAGAATTTTTTCTTAATGGTTGTGTCAATGACACTGCATCATTTTGTAAGTAGAACAAATGTAATTTGTTCTGTATTAACTATATAGTGTGGTTTTGAGGGTAAAATCAGAGCCTGATTTAAGGAGGAATTTTATGCCACAAATTATTACTCCAGGATCTTTCAAAATGTTCAGTCATTATGCACAGAATTGCAGTGTGGTAGTCCCTTGTGCTCTTTTTATGATAACAATAGTACTGGTGAATAAAAAACTGGAATTCATTAGTAATGCTGTTAGAGAACCTACCTTTCTTTGTTGTTGATCTGCCAACAATTGCAGTTAGAGAAAAGAATACAGAATGTGAAGGGTGACCAGAAGAAATACAGGAAACCTATTTAAAGTTGAATTTCAGATACTATGAGGTTTTGGGCTGATGGTGGGGGGGTCTGGAGCCCATGACCAAGAAATATCTTGAAGACGTCTTTGGTGCAAAAGGTGATTTTATTAAAGCACAGGACAGGGCCCATGGGCAGAAAGAGCTGCACTGGGGTTGTGAAAAGTGGCTGGTTATATACTATGAAGCTGGGGAGGTAACATCATAAGGGAGACCTCTGGAGGGACTTTGATATGGTAAAAAGGACTCCAAAATTAGCTGATGCCTTGTTATTGTCAAACTAAGGTTGTTTTCCCTCTAGTAAGGCATTAACATTAGGACAGTAGGGAGTTCCTCGAGAAACGTTATACTCTGCCTGCCTGAAGTATCTGTCAATGGGCTGCAGGTTATAAGGAAATTTAATTTTACCTGCCATTTCCTTCTTGCCTTTATTCCCCACATAACTATGGAGGGCTGATGTTGGGGTTCTAGGGCACTGAGTCTATAGGTTTCTGGAGACTAGGCTATTAATAAGATTGCCTTTTTCTTGTAATTTGCTAAGATATTTGTAAACTGATGGAGACTCATGTCCTATATGACTGTGATCTCTGAAAGGGCAGGCCTAGACTCCATCTTGTTCTGTGTCCTTTACCTTGACCACGCCTCCTCCCCTTGAGGAACCTCCTGCTCACCCGTTCAAACTTCCTGATCAAAACATGCCTGGTGACCTGAGTAACAGGACTCCAACCCTTCCCCAGCCAATCGGCTGAGGCCACAGCCATTACCTCACCAACTGCCCCTAGGCCCCAATAAAACCTTTGTCCTTTTGAAATTCGCTCTCTCTCCCCAGTATCTCATCACTGTGTCGGTGCAGGTAGGGGATTGAGCTCGAGCTAGCTCGAATAAAGGCTCTTTTGCTTTTGCATCAGACTCAGCTCCTTGGTGGTCTTTGGGGATCACGAATTCTGGGCATAACATTTGGGGGCTTGGCCCAGGATCCTCAAGACCCCTGAGGGACCCCCGACCCAGAGAACCTGACTGGCCGCGGTTAGTGTCTGTTCGTTCTGTCTTTTCTGTGCGAGCTCATTTCTGAAATTCTGGTAGTGCCCGACGTGGTCTAAGTAGATGCACTGGAGGACCACGGGCCAGGAGTTTCGGAAGACGTTCTGATCCTCCCTTTTGGAGAGACGTGGAATCCTCTCATCGGTTTTGGAAGGACATGGAATCCCCTCAAAGGTCTGAGACGAGGCCGGTCGCTCCCGCCGGTTGGCGCAAGGCCATCATCTAGCTTTCAGTTTTGCTTCCATGGAGTTGGAAGACTTTCTAGGGGCCCTCTGTTCGTCTGTTTCTGTGTTTGTTTTCTTCTGTGGACTTACTGGACGGACATTATGGGACAGACTCAGACTACTCCTCTAAGTATTATGATTGATCACTTTAAGGATGTGAGGGGAAGAGCTAATAACTTCAGGGTGGAAGTCCAAAAGGGTCGGTGGCAGGTTTTTTGTTCTACCGAGTGGCCAACTTTCAATGTCGGATGGCCACCAGAGGGGACTTTCGACCTCCGTCCCATCCACTGAGTCAGGAGTATCATCTCTCAGCCTAAGATGGGCCATCTTGATCAGCTCCCTTACATTGTCACTTGGCAGGACCTTGTAGAAGACCCACCCTCTTGGCTTAAGCCCTTCCTAGCCCCACTCCCTCCAGAGCCAAAACCCATTCTTGCTTTGCAGGGGACAAAGAAGAAGAAAAGTCTTACTCAGCCTTCAACACTCCTCTACCCTGTCCTACGGGGGGAACTGAAGAAGAATTAATTTTTCCATCCCCTAGGATGCCGGAAGAATACCATCCTCCCCGTCCGGGGGAGGTAGATGCTGTTCCGAGAGCGGGAGGTGGAAACGCTCCAGTGGGAAGCCCGCCCTTTACCAGACAAAGGGCTCAGAGGGAGCAATCCGCCTCCACCGCTGACTCCACTATTCTGCCCCTGCGAGCCACCGGACCCCCAGACGCGGAGGGGAATCAGCCCCATCACTATTGGCCTTTTGCCACTAGTGACCTCTACAATTGGAAAGCTCAGAAACCTAAATTTTCTGAGAAACTGGCAGGGCTTATTGATTTATTAGACTCTGTTCTTTTTACCCATCAGCCCACGTGGGACGATTTCCAGCAGATTTTGTAGGTACTGTTCATGACTGAAGAAAAAGAATCCTCAGTGGGGCCTGAAAACTAGTTTCGGGTGCAGACGGGAATCCCACCACCAGCCAGGCTTAGATAGATGCCTCCTTCCCCTTAACTCGGCCCCAGTGGGATTTCAACATGGCAGAAGGTAAGGAGAAGCTCCGGGTCTATCGCCAGACTCTAATGGGGGGGGTCTCCAAATGGCTGCTAGAAAGCCAACCAATTTGGCCAAGGTAGGAAATGTACAGCAGGGAAAAAGATGAATCTCTGGCTGCCTTTTTAGAGCGGATCATTGAGGCATTCCGTACCTATACCCCCATGGCTCCAGAGGCTTCAGAAAGCAAGGCAGCTGTTATCATGGCCTTTGTAAACCAATCAGCCATAGACATTAGGAGAAAATTACAGAAAATAGACTAGGAGAAAAAAGTCTGCAGGACTTACTGGTGGTAGCCGAAAAGGTATATAATAACCGGGAGCCTCCTGAGGACAAGCAGGCTCGCACCATGGCGGCTGCCAGCAGTAAGCAGACTCAAGACCTGGCCAAAATACTACTAGCTACCACTGCTGACTTCCCCGAGGAACGAGACTGCCGTCTCCGGCAGCTGGCAGACGACAGACAATGCAAGAAAAGGTAAAGGAACCACCAAGGGGGAGAAGCAGAGGTTGCAGAAAGATCAGTGCGCATACTGCAAGGAGATAAGGCATTGTGCCTGAGAGTGTCTGAAAAGGGCTGGCGGGAAGGGAAGCAAGACTGACTGAGTAAAAGTCCTAGAGCTAGATGAACTAAGTGATTAGGGGAGTCGGGGTTCGGACCCTCTCCCTGAACCCAGAGTAACTCTTAAAGTAGAGGGGACCCCTGTTGACTTCCTTGACACCGGAGCACAACATTCGGTCTTCCACACCCCACAAGGAAAACTAGCCAGCAAGAAGTCGGTACAAGGGGCAACTGGTATGAGCCAGTATTCATGGACTACCCAAAGAATGGTAGATTTGGGGACGGGCCGGGTATCCCACTCCTTTATGGTAATACCAGAATGCCCCTACCCGCTGTTAGGATGGGACTTACTGACCAAGATTGGAGCTCAGATAACTTTCAGACAAGGGGGGGGGCCTCAGGTCCAATGGCAAAGGCCACCCCATCCAGGTCCTGACCATGAAACTGGAGGATGAATACCACCTCCACCAGGAGGCGCTCCCGAGAGAGGATAATATAGACGGTTACAAGAATTCTCCTCGGTTTGGGCACAGACGGGGGAGATAGGACTGGCCGCTCACAGGACCCCAGTCCTGGTAGAGCTCAAGCCAGGAGAGAGTCCAGTAAGGATCAAACAATACCCCATGTCTTAGGAGGTCCGGAAGGGGATCCAGCCACACATCCGGAGATTATGAAACCTAGGCATACTAGTTCCTTGCCAGTCTCCCTGGAACCCCCCCCCCCCCCCCCCACTGCTGGTCAAAAAGCCTCACACAAATGACTACTGACCGGTACAAGACCTCCGGGAAGTAAATAAGAGGGTCACAGACATACACCCAACTGTTCCCAACCCATATACTCTCTTGAGCTACTTGGCACCCTCCAGGGTCTGGTATACTGTACTAGATTTAAAGAAGGACGCCTTCTTCAGTCTGCCGCTGGCACCCCAGAGCCAACCCTTGTTCGCCTTCAAGTGGCATGATCCGGAGGAGGGCTACAGTCGGCAACTCACCTGGACACGGCTACCTCAGGGATTCAAAAATTCGCCCACCATCTTCGACGAGGCACTACACGAGGACCTGGGTGAGTACAGAAGGGAGCACCCTGGCCTCACCCTCCTACAGTACATAGATGACATCCTGATTGCTGCCGACATGGCCAAGGACTGTGAGCGAGGGACTGAGGACCTGCTGGCTACCCTGGGGGCCTTAGGGTACCAGGCATCTGCGAAGAAGGCTCAGATATGCAGGGAGAGGGTAGTTACCTGGGATATATCCTGGAGGGCAGACAGCGGCGGTTATCAGATGCCAGAAAAGAAACTGTTCTAAAGATCGCTACTCCCACCTCCCGAGGAGAAGTAAGGGAATTCTTAGGATCAGCCGGCTACTGCCGCCTCTAGGTTCCAGGTTTTGCTGAGATCGCCAGGCCCCTATATGAAGCTACCAAAGAGGGGAAAACATTTAAATGGGCTGAAAAAGAAGAAACTGCCTTTAACCAGTTAAAAAAGGCCCTCCTAAGTGCCCCAGCCCTGGGCCTACCAGACATTACGAAGCCCTTCCACCTCTTTGTAGACGAACATAAGGGAATAGCAAAAAGGGTTCCCTGGAACAAGTACATGGATTCCAGACGGACCTGACCGCAAAAAGGGTTCCCTGGAACAAGTACATGGATTCCAGACGGACCTGACCGACCGGCCCCTCCCCGATGCTGAGGCTACTTGGTTCACTGATGGCAGCAGCTTTGTGCGAGATGGACACAGGTATGCGGGTGCAGCGGTGGTCACTGAAACAGACACCGTATGGGCAGAGGCTCTACCCTCCGGAACATCAGCCCAGCGGGCAGAGCTCATAGCTTTCACCAAGGCACTGACGCTGGGAGCTGGAAAAAGGCTTAACATCTGCACAGACAGCCATTATGCGTTTGCCACAGCTCATATTCATGGGGCAATTTATCAGGAGAGGGGGTGGTTACTGACGGCAGAAGGACGGACTATAAAAAATAAGCAGGAGATACTTAACCTGCTTACAGCCTTATGGCTTCCTGCCAAGCTAGCCATTATCCACTGCCAAGGGCACCAAAAAGCTGATAACCCAGTAGCTGGAGGTAATCAAAAGGCTGACCAGGCAGCCAAGGCAGTAGCCCTTACTTCAGTCCCCACCATGACCATACAACTACTGGACCCAGGAGACCCAGTTTTACCAACCAGCCCACATAATCCCAGGAGGAGTTACAGCGGATCAAGAAACTCCCCATGGCCCAGGAGATAAAGGGATGGTGGTATACACCTAACAAGGAGCTCGTGCTGCCAGACAGGCTCGGAGTCTCAATGTTAGAGCACATGCATCAGTCTACTCACATGGGGGCCCAAAAATTAAAAGACTTAATCCGACACGCCGGAATCAAGATTCACCAACAGGACACCAAAATAAAGCAAGTTGTATCTGCCTGCAAGACCTGCCAACTCACCAACGCGAGAGCCACATCAAATAAAAAAGGAACCAGGCTCAGAAGCACCAGACCAGGAGCCCAATGGGAGGTCAACTTCACTGTAGTCAAACCAGGAAAGTATGGTTATAAATATCTTTTAGTATTTACAGACACCTTCTCTGGCTGGGTGGAGGCATACCCAACCAACCATGAAACGGCTCAGACGGTGGCTAAGAAGCTACTAGAAGACATCTTACCCAGGTATGGTTTTCCTGCCATGGTAGGATCAGACAATGGACCAGCTTTTATCTGACAGGTAATATAGGCAGTAGCCAAGGCGGTGGGGGCAAACTGGAAATTACATTGTGTTTATAGGCCCCAGAGCTCAGGACAGGTAGAAAGAATGAATAGAACCCTAAAAGAGACCCTTACCAAATTAACCATGGAGACTGGCGAGGACTGGGTGACTCTCCTACCGTACGCCCCTTACCGGGTTAGAAACACTCCTTACATTCTGGGTTTTACTCCCTACAAGATCATGTTTGGCAGGCCACCCCCTGTTATTCCCAACCTTCGAGCTGAACTTCTTGCTGAGTTTAAAGATCAAGAACTTTTTCTTTCCTTGAGAGGGCTCCAGAGGGCGCATGAGGACATTTGGCCACGCCTCTGTGCCATCTACGAGGCTGGCCTGACCCCAACACCTCATCAGTACAGGCCGGGAGACTGGGTCTATGTCAAGAGGCATCACTGAGAGACCCTCGAGCCGCGCTGGAAGGGACCCTACATCGTGGTGCTGACAACCCCCACCGCTCTCAAAGTAGACGGCATCCCGACCTGGGTCCATCACACCCGCGTTCGGCTAGCGGACCCCTCCTCGATCCGGAAGGACTTTGTCACGCGATGGGCCGTCAATCGGGACCAACACAACCCACTCAAGCTCAAGCTACAGCGCATTCCATCCACCTAATATTGGTAACTCTAACTCTGCTTGTCATTGCTCATGCTGCCGGGAGTCCCCACACCCCCCAAAACATCACCTGGCAGATCATAGACACCAGCTAGGGGACAATACTTAATCAGACCTCCCAGAGCCACCCCAGGGACACTTGGTTCCCAGAACTTTGCGTAAACCTCCAAACTCTGTTCCCCTTGTCACCATAAATGCAGCTGGTCCCATGATTGGGTCCATAAGCTACATGACAAGGGGGGAATGAAATGGCGGGCCTATGCCGGCCGACTCCATCTTGTTCTGTGCCCTTCACCTTGACCATGCCTCCGCCCCTTGAGTAACCTCCTGCTCACCTGTTCAAACTTCCCGATCAAAACATGCCTGGCGACCTGAGTAACAGGACTCCTACCCTTCCCCAGCCAATAGGCTGAGGCCACAGCCATTACCTCACCAACTGCCCCTTGGCCCCAATAAAACCTTTGTGCTTTTGAAACTGCCTCTCTCTTTCCCGGTATCTCACTGCTGCATGGGTGCAGGTAGGGGATTGAGCTCAGCTAGCTCGAATAAAGACTCTTTTGCTTTTGAATGGGACTCGGCTCCCTGGTGGTCTTTGAGGATCATGAATTCTGGGCATAACAATCTCTATCAGTTAACCATTTGTTTTCTTTCCTTTCCTTTTTCCTTGGGCAGCCAGGAGTGCCTGAGGAATATCACACATATCCCACCTGTGGGATGAGGTGCTAGTTTGTATTTTTCCCTCAGCTTGCCTTATGCTACCTCATCAGTACTACTTACACTAAAAGGTTTTTCACTGTTTATCTTAAAGTCAGTTTTAACTGGGGTCTTGAATTTTATTTGCTAAATCTATCAACCCGAAGAATGACACTTCAGTCCAGCACATTCTTTCTACATTCTTTTCCATGCATTGTTTTAGAGTTATAAATGTGATCTGTATACAAAGAAACAGCCATGGGATTCAGAGTTTTTAAAGAACACTACCCTTAATATGCTTCTGTCACAAGGTCCTTTTGAGACATTGTTTTTACCTCACTGGTTTAATGTGCCATGTTTTTATGATGTGGGTACAAAAAATTAAGTTAAGGGATGTGTTATTATAAGTGATGTTATTCTCTACATCTTGTATGTTTGAATTTGAGTTACTCTTTCAGATGCAGCTAGAAGTCAGGAAGTACCTTCTTCCTGACAAGCATTGATGTTCTGGAAACTCTTACAGTCTTTTTTTCTTTTCCATCACTAGACAGTGAATTATAATGTTATTTATTTTTTAAAAGTCTGTCTTTTGCAAAATCTAAGAATGTTGACAACCTGGAAGAAAATTGATCCATTTTTCTACATAATTGTATTTAACAATTTCTACTAATGTGGAAATGTTGGGGTTTGGAACCGATGGCCAAGAATTCTTGAGATGTCTTTGGTCAAAAAGGTGGTTTTAAGGGGCACCTGGGTGGCTCATTTGGTTAAGCATCTGACTTTGGCTCAGGTCATAATCTTGCAGTTTGTGGGTTCAAGCCCTATGTTGGTCTCTGTGCTGACAGCTAAGAGCCTGCAGCCTGCCTCGGATTCTGTGTCTCCCTCTCTCTCTGCCCCTTCCCTGCTCATGCTCTCTCTCTCTTTCTCTCTCAAAAATAAATAAACATTAAAAAAAAAGTGTCTTTGTTAAAGCACGGGTAGAGGACCTGTGGGCAGTAAGAGCTGCACTGGGGCTGTGAAGGGTGACAGAATCCATACCTTCAAGTTGGGAGAGGGTTGGGGATAGCTTAAGTCTCTAAGGAATTTTTGAAACAAGGTGTCCAGGAATTTGAGGGAGCTAGCTATTGTTAGGGTAAGGTAATATAATTACTGTCTAGTAAAACTTTAGTCATGATGATGAAGAAGCAAAGACAAGCTGAAACCCTGCAAACTTCCCCCACCCCTAGGGTGGGTTATGTGTGACATTCTTAGAGCACTACTGGCTGCCAAGAACAAAGGAAAGGGAAAAACCAATGGTCAACTGATAGAGATCAGAGTCATGCAGGACATGAACCTCCATCAGCTTACAAATATCTTCTTCAAGGGGCGCCTGGGTGGCTTAGTCAGTTAAACATCTGACTTCAGCTCAGGTCACAATCTCACAGTCCGTGAGTTCGAGCCCCGCGTCAGGCTCTGGGCTGATGACTCAGAGCCTGGAGCCTGCTTCCGATTCTGTGTCTCCCTCTCTCTCTGCCCCTCCCTCGTTCATGCTCTGTCTCTCTGTCCCAAAAATAAATAAACGTAAAAAAAAAAAATCTTCTTAAATTACAAGAAAAAGGCAATCTTACCAATAACCTAATCTCCAGAAATTTATAGACTCAGTTTCTTGGAGCCCCAACATCACCCTCCTCTCCATAGTGATGTGAGAAACAAAGACAAGAAGGAAATGGTAGATAAAGATAAATTTCCTTATAACCTGCAGCCCATTGACAAATACTTGAGGCAGGCAGAGTGTAACATTTCTCCAGGAACTCCCTACTGTCTTAATGTTAATGCCTTACTAGAGGAAAACAAACAAAACAAACAGGCAAACAAACAAAACATTCTTAGTTTGACAATAGCTGGCTTTCCAGTATCTTATGAGTCCTCTTTAGCATATGATAGTCCTTTTGGGAATTTCCCCTTGCTTCCTGAGTATATAATCAGTCACTCCTCACGACCCCAGTGCAGCTCTTTCTCCCCACAGGTTCTGTTTCAATGCTTTAATAAAATCACCTTTTGCACCAAAGACATCTCAAGAATTCTTTCTTGGCCATGAGCTCCAGACCCTACCACCACTCCCAAACTGCATCAATGACACCCTTCAGATGTATATCAGTGGGCCATATATATGCTTGGAGGATGGTTGCTAACATATATTTGGGGATAGAGATAAAGGAAGTTTCCAAAGGATTTTTGTATAAGAAGATATAGGATCCTGAAGTCAGGGATAATGTTAAGCTAGGATTGTCTTTTGCTCTTAACAAAGTATTAACATTGAGCCAGTTGAGTTTCTAGAGGAATGTTACTGTTTGTTTGAAGGACTTGTCAATGCACTGTAAGTTGTAAGGAAATTTAATTTTTTCATTTGCCTTTGTTTCCCACATCAAAATGACATTTTAGAATATGGCAAAAGTCAAAAATAAAATGTATGCATTGCTAATCCCTAAATTCTGAGCCCATTTTAATAAGAAATACCTAAGAGACATTTTAAACAAACCCAATTAATATAGAGGGTTTAAATAATACATACACACTGGATATGTTTCTGTAGAACACAGTTGTCCTGTTATTAATATTGTGCTATTTTTTTTAAGTAATCTCTACACCCAAGGTGGGGCTGGAACTTACAACCCTGAGATCAAGAGTTGTATGCTCTACCCACTGAGCCAGCAGGAGCCCCTATATTGTGCTATTTGTTAAAATTAGAAATGTGGCCATATGTACAAAGTACATTTTAAAAGAGTGAATCTGTTGCCTCCTGCATCATTCAATTTCAAAAAAGTCCCTACATACAATTAGCTTGGAAACCTTACATTCAGGGTCTAAATACTGCTGTGGTATTTAGGTGGAGATATTTTCTGTACCAGCAAACAAGGTACAGGCAGCAACTTGTATCCCCTGACAGATGAGGTGCTCGTTCCTTCCCCACCTCCCTGTCCCTCACCACACCCCCTTCCCCAGCGCCCATACCCTCAGGTAGCAGACACCGCGGGCAGGGAAGTTGCTTGGCCCAGAGTGAAGAGACGCGGGAGGAGAGAGGGCCAAGTGTCCGGTACCCACACGCTGAGCTCCCAGTTACTTCGGCATGCTGGCGGGAAGAGGTGAATGGGTGACTTGCTGGGTCTAGGAGGAACCCCTCTGCCTGCTTCACCAGGCCGGGATATCTGCGAGCTGAGGCCCCAGCCCACAGCCCCTCGCTGGGCAGGTAAAGATGGGCTGGGGGCCAGCGAGGACTGCGCAAGTTCAGGCTGGCGGAGGGCAGGAGCCCTGGCAGCACAAAAGCGCTGGGAGAGAGGCTGACTGCTAAGTGGGAGGCGGCGGCGAGGATTCTCCTCTGCCGAGCCCGGAGGCGCTAGGAGTACAGGCCTCACCCCATCTGCACTTCCTTCTGTAGCGCAGACCGAGCGCCCGCAGGGAATTGACTGCCTTGGCGACCTTGCGCAGCACCTGGGCACTCACGGAACGTGGCGCTCTGTCGCCTCCTGGCCCTGCAGGCCGGATGCCCTCTATTCCAGGGCAGTGAGCTTACAGACCATGGCCAGGCAGGCCCGGGCGCTAGGAGGTGTAGGGACCCTTGCTTGGTGGGTGTGCAGGCCGGGAGCTGGGCTAGATGAGGAGGAGGTGCAGAAAGCTGCCTGGTGACAAATTCTCTCCCTTGGGTCTCATTGTCCTACCCCCACCCTCTCTGGTGAGCTAAGCGCCCAGGGCTCTGGGGAACCACAACCTTCTCCCGTCCTCAGTGTGGGTGGTGTGTACCGGTCCCCTCTCTTCACAGTGCACATCCAGCAACCACCAGAAACCCCCTGCCTTGGTCCTGGACTGAAGGACTGGAACTATTATATTCTTATAGTCCCTAAGACATGGAGAGGGGGACCTGGATATGGTGCCTAATTTTGCTACCAAATACTAGAATATCTTTGGTTCAGCTGCTTAATTTAGCAAGGAGGATTGTTAATGTCTGCTTCACCAGGTTGAAATAAAATGGTGTCCTCCACTGCCCCCTGCCCCCCAACTTTAGAAATACTTTCCACAGATGCCTGGCTTGCTTAGTTCCTAGAACAGGTGAGTCTTGATCTTGGGGTAGTAAGTTCAAGCCCCACATTAGGTTTAGAGTTTCCTTAAAAACACACAGTTCCACACAGTCAAGGAAGAGAAGAAAAAAGAGAGATCGTATCCTAGGCCATAGAAGGAATTTGCCCAGTCAGTAGGACCAGCCAGGTTTCTAGAATCCCATCTGGTACTTTTTACCTGTATACCTGACATGTTCACAGTCATCTTTTCCATCTGTACTCACTTGTATGTATTTACATTTAACTTCATATGACAACCAGATCCAGTATGTATATAAATTAACTTCTGACACAATGTAAACTTCAATTTTGGAGGAGAGGTCACTTGCTGATTTTTCTAGACTTTCTCATTAGTGTATCCCTGGTGCCCATCAGTGTGGACACACACAGATCTTTACCTCATGAGAATAATTCATGCTATCCAAAAAAGACATTTCAAAATGAATCCAATTAAGATGGAAACAAAAATCAGTGAAAATATTTTGACTGGAATATCATTTTGAAAAATAGAACCACAGATTATGAAAGTAAATGAATCTTATCTTAGATTTTATAATATTCATATTATAATGAAAATTCCATGCTAGGTTTTTTTGCATTTTAAAATTTTATTTATTTATTTATTTGTTTGTTTAATTTAGTGTCAAGTTAGCTAACATACAGTGTATACAGTGTGCTCTTGGCTTAGAGAGCAGATTCCCATGATTCAAACCTTACATACAATACCCAGTGCTCATAGCAACAAGTGCCCTCCTCAATGCCCATCACCCATTTTCCCTTCTCCCCCTCCCCCATCAACCCTCAGTTTGTTCTCTGTTTTTGAGAGTCTCTTACGGTTTGCCTCCCTCCCTGAAACTACTTTTTCCCCTTCCCTACCCATGGTCTTCTATTAAGTTTCTTAAATTCCACATATGAGTGAAAACATATGACATCTGTCTTTCTCTGACTGACTTATTTCACTTAGCATAATACCCTCCAGTTCCAACCACAGTCTTGCAAATGACAAGATTTCATTCTTAATGCCAAGTAGTATTCCATCCTATATGTAAACCGCATCTTCTTTGTCCATTCATCAGTTGATGGATATTTAGACTCTTTCCATAATTTGGCTACTATTGAAAGCACTGTTATAAACATTGGGGTACATGTGTCCTGTGAATCAGCACTCCTGGGTACTTTTGATAAATTCCTAGTAGTGCTATTTCCAGCTAATCAGGTAATTCCATTTTTAATTTTTTGAAGAACCTCCACTCTGTTTTCCAGAGCGGCTACACCAGTTTGCATTCCCAGCAACAGTGCATGAGGGTTCCCATTTCTCCAAATCCTCACCAACATCTGTTGCTTCCTGAGTTAATTTCAGCACTCTTATAATTGTGAGGTGGTATCTCAGTGTGGTTTTGATTTGTTTTTGCCTGATGAGGAGTGATGTTGAGCATCTTTTCATGTGTCTCTTGGCCATCTGGATGTCTTCTTTGGAAAACTATTCATGTTTTCTGCCCATATTTTCACTAGCTTATTTGTTTTTCAGGTGCTGAGTTTGGTAAGTTCTTTATAGATTTTGGATATAACCCTTTATCAGATGTCATTTGCAGATATCTTTTCCCATTCTGTTGGTTGCCTTGTAGTTCTGTTGGTTGTTTTCTTTGCAGTGCAGAAGCTTTTTATCTTGATGAAGTCCCAATAGTTCATTTTTGCTTTTAATTCCCTTGCCCTCGGAGATGTGTTGAGCAAGACATTGCTGCAGCTGAGGTCAAAGAGGCTTTTTTCCTGCTTTCTTCTCTAGGGTTTTGATGGTTTCCTGTCTCACATTTAGAATTTTGAATTTATTTTTGTGTATGGGGTAAGAAAGTGGTCTAGTTTCTTTCTTCTGCATGTCACTGTTCTCCCAGTATGATTTGCTAAGGAGACTGCTTTTTTTCCATTGGATACTCTTTCCTGCTTTGTCAAAGATTAGTTGGTCATAAGTTTGTGGGTCGTGTTCTGGGTTCTCTGTTCTATTTCACTGGTGTGTCTGTTTTTGTGCCAATACCATAGTGTCTTGGTGATTAAAAATTTGCAGAAGCAGCTAAAGTCCAGGATTGTGATGCCTCCCGCTTAGATTTCCTTTTTCAACATTACTTTCGTTATTTGGGGTCTTTTGTGGTTCCATACAAATTTTAGGATTGTTTGTTCTAGCTCTGAGACAAATTTTAATTGGGATTGCATTGAATATGTAGATTGTTTTGGGTGGTATTGGCATTTTAACAATATGTGTTCTTCCAATTGATGAGCATAAAATGTTTTGCCATTTCTTTGTGTCTTCTTCAATTTCTTTTATAAGTTTCCTATAGATTTCAGCATACAGATGTTTTACATCTTTGGTTAGGCTTATTCCTAGGTATTTTATGGTTCCTGGTGCAGTTGTAAATGGGATCGATTTCTTGATTTCTCATTCTGTTGCTTCATTATTGGTATGTAGAAATGTAACCAATTTCTGTACACTGATTTTTGTATCCTGCGTCTTTGCTGAATTCATGTATAAATTCTAGCAGGTTTTTGGTGAAGCATTTCAGGTTTCCCATGTAGAGTAATCATGTCATCTGTGAAAAGAGAAAGTTTGACTTCTTCTTTGCCAATTTGGATGCATTTCATTTGATTTTGTTGTCTGCTGATGCTAAAGACTTCCAACACTATGTTAAGCAACAGTGGTGAAAGTGGACATCCTGCTGTGTTCCTGATCTCAGGCTGAAACTGTTTTCCCCATTGAGGATGATATTTGCTGTGGGCTTTTCATATATGGCTTTTATGATGTTTAGGTGTGTTCCTTCTATCCCGACTTTTTTGAGGGTTTTTTTTATTAAGAATGGATGCTGTATTTTGTCAAATGCTTTTTCTGCATCCATTGACAGGATCTTATGGTTCTTATCCTTTCTTTTATTAATGTGACATACCACATTGATTGATTTGTGAATATTGAACCAGCCCTGCAGCCCAGGATGAATCCCACTTTATCATGGTGAATAATTCTTTTTATATGCTGTTGAATTCGATTTGCTAGTATCTTGTTGAGAATTTTTGCATCCATATTCATCAGGGATTTTGGCCTGTAATTTTCCTTTATAGTGGGGTCTCTGTCTGGTTTGGGAATAATGGTAATGCTGGCTTCATAGAATGAGTCCAGAAGTTTTCCTTCTGTTTCTATTTTTTGAAACTGCTTGAGAAGGATAGGTATTAACTCTGCTTTAAATGTCCTTTAGAAGTCCCCAGGAAAGCCATCTGGCCCAGTATTCTTATTTGTTGGGAGAGTTTTGATAACTGATTCAATTCCTTTGCTGGTTACGATTCTGTTCAAATTTTCTATTTCTTCCCGTTTGAATTTTGGTACTGTGGGGGTGTCTAGGAATTTCTCCATTTCTTGTAGATTGTCCAGGTTGTTGGCATATAATTTTTCATAGTATTCTCTAATGATTGTATTTCTGTGGTGTTGGTTGTGATCTCTCCTTTTTCATTCACGATTTTGTCTACTTGGTTTCTCTCTTCTATTTCAGAAGTCTGGCTCAGAGATTATCAATTTTGTTTATTTTTTCAAAAAACAAGCTCTTACATTCATTGACTACCATTTTTTTATTCTATATTATTTGTTTCTGCTCTAATCCTTATTATGTCTCTTTTTCCTCTAGCTTTGGGGTTTCTTTGCTATTTTACTTCTAGTTCCTTTAGGTGTGCATTTAGGTTTTGTATTTGGGAGTTTTCTTGTTTCTTGAGATAAGCCTGGATTGCAATGTATTTTCCTTTTATGACTGCCTGTGCTGCATCCCAAAGGGTTTGGACTGTCATATTTTCACTTTCATTTGCTTCCATATATGTTTTAATATCTTATTCAATTGCCTGATGGACCCATTCATTCTTTAGTAAGATGTTCTTTAACCTCCATACATTTGGAGGCTTTCCAAATTTTTTTTGAATGGTTGATTTCAAGTTTCACAGCATTGTGATCTGAAAATGTGCATGGTATGATCTCAATCCTTTTATATTTATTGAGGGCTCTTTGTGACCAAGTATGTGATTTGTCTTGGAGAATGCTCCATGTGTACTTGAGAAGAATGTGTATTCTGCTGCTTTAGGATGAAAAGTTCTGATTCTTTTTGTCAAGTCCATCTGGTCCAGTGTATCATTCAAGGCCATTGTTTCTTTATTGATTTTCTGCCTAGATGATCTGCCCATTGCTGTAAGGAGAGTATTAAAGTCCCCTGCAATTACTGTATTATTATCAATAAGATTGCTTATGTTTGTGGTTAATTGATTTATTTATATGGGTGTCCAAGATGGGGGCATACACATTTCAATTGTTAACTTTCTTGATGGATAGATCCTGTAATTATGATATATTGCCCTTCTTCATGTCTTGTTACAGACTTTTGTTTAAAATCTCATTTGTCTGATATAAGAATGGCTACTCCAGCTTTCTTTTGACATCCAGTGGCATGATAGATGTTTCTTCCTCCCCTCACTTTCAATCTGCAGGTGTCCTCAGGTCTAAAATGAGTTTCTGGTAGACAGCATATAGATGGATCTTGTTTTTTTATTTTTTTTAACATTTATTTATTTTTGAGACAGAAATGAACGGGGCATGAACGGGGGAGGGTCATGGAGAGTGGGAGACACAGAATCTGAAACAGGATCCATGCTGTCAGCACAGAGCCCAACGCGGGGCTCGAACTCATGGACCATGAGATTATGACCTGAGCCAAAGTTGGATGCTTAACTGACTGAGCCACCCAGGTGCTGCACAGATGGATCTTGTTTTTTCATCTATTCTGGTACACTATGTCTTTTGACTGGATCATTTAGTCCATTTGCATTGAGAGTTATTAAAATATATGGATTTAGTGTTTTTGCATTATTTGTAGATATCATGCTTGTGGTTATGTCTCTGGTCCTTTGTAGTCTTTGAAGCATTCCACTCACAGAGCCTTCCTTAAGATCTCTTGTAGGGCTGGTTTAGTGGTTATGAACTCCTTTAGTTTTTGTTTGTCTGGGAAAGCCATTTTTCTCTCCTTGTATTCTGAATGACAGCCTTTCTGGGTAAAGGGTGTCCAGCATATCCAAAATATGCATATTGGTTGCATATTTTTCCTATTCAGCACATTGGAGGAGTCCTTGCCAGGAATGAAGGAACCAAGTCCTTGCTGCAGATTACTCATCAAGAGTCCTCAGAACCGCATAGCTACAGCTCAATCACTGCTGCCTCCCTCAACTGATGGGAAACGTGGCAGGGATAGGCCAAACCAGAAATCCCTGCATCCTTAAGAAAAAAGTCAGGCTTCCTGCTGACAGGCCCCCTTTGGCTTAATCCCACAGGCATTTCTTATTCTAGATATGACCTGGTTGATAGGAGGCTGCGTTGGGTACTTCATTCTCAACTTTCTCCAAATCTCATGTGTGGTGAAGAACTCTGGCAGTGTGTGTCTCCATTGCTACTCCTGAACTCTTCTGATGAAAAAGGGTTTGCATGGACACTATTCCCAGACAGTGTTCCAGAGGAACATCCTCTTGTTTCAGCTTGGGGGGTTTGGTGGTGTGCCTGTGATGGTGATAAATATTTTGCATTGGGCCATTCTCAATTTAGTTTCAGAATGATATAGCCCTCCCCATACCCAGGTTGTGTGAAGGTGCCCAGGGAGAATGGTCATGGGTAGGCTAAGCCTGAAGTTGGGGGTGGATCTTGCCTCTTGTGTGGGTCAAAGGGGAGGGAAAGTCAGGATCTCTTTCCTTGGTTTCCCCGTGCCCATTTGAATGCTCATCTTTGACTCACCCTGGAGTCATTCCTCTCCAATTGCTGCTTTCCTAACTTGTTCTCAGTTCCCACATGGAGACCCTGTGTCTGTTCCTTATAGCAACCAAGATACCTGACTTGGGGGTGACTTGCCAAGCGTTTCCAGACCTGATTAATGGCTCTCACAGTCTGTCTCATAGGACATCTCTTCCTCCTGTCCCTGAGCCTTTGGCGGTTGGTGGGTTATACTATCATAGGAATTGGTAGCCACCTGGACCCCCATTCCCAAAGGATGTAGCCACCCTCAATCAAAAGAACAGTCTTGCAATTGCAACATGCTTCACGACCTGATCAGCACACAAAAGGCCTTTGAATAAATAGTGCACCAAGAAAGACCTCATTCCCACCTCTTTATCGTCGCATGGAAGCACATTCTTCATATCTCAGAGCCATGGTGACCCTCTCGATGGATATGATAGGCAGAAACGTACTAGAAGCCAATGTTTCTCTTCATTTCTTAAGGTAGAATGTGGGCCTCCTGCTCACAGGGCTCCAATGGGTATACTTTGCAGAATTTCTGGAGCCAAAGCCCACAAAAGATGCTTGTGATTCCTGAGCAAGCCAGCTTGAGAATACGTTGTGCCAGAGTCCTCCTAAGCATGAAGAACTCTGGCCCTCATTTTTTCAAGTTTCATGACATTGCTTTATCATCCGTCAAAGTTCGTCTTGGGGTCCATGCAAATTTAGTCTTTTGGAGTACTATCTCCAGATTGTAAATGTCTCCTGGGGACCAACCCTTGTGACTGTGGGACTGGTGGAGCTAATGTGGCCTTGGCCTTTTGGTTTCAGGTCTACATGGACATCCAAAGACCTAGAGCATCGGAAGGGGTCCAGCCAAGAGCTGTGTCGGGAGGCTGGGCCAGATGTATTAGCGGGGAGCTGTCCCCCTTGCTAGGGCCTAGTGGAAATGAAGATAAACATCTTCATTCCACACTGATCACATTCCCACTGGATGGAAATATTGAATGCCTTTTGGTCATGGCTGTAGCCATATCCTCTCCCTTCCTGTGTTTCTGACTGCCTTTTCGTTCACCCTTAGGTGTCTTGGAGCTGGTACTCATTCAGCAGGCACCCTTGGATGAGCATCGGGTTCCCACTCGGTTCTGTGCTCAGTGATAGCCATCAGCATTTGATAGATATCCCAAAGGAGAATGGGCCTTCATACCCTGACCTTGGTGCTTGGCTGTTTGCAGCAAGGGGTGGGGGAGTGGAGCCAGCTCGCCTCTCTGCTCTGACTGATTGATGTGCCTTCCTTCTGAATAGCAGACAGTTCATACAGGAGCCCAGGGTTTTGGAAGGTGGTCCGCCCAGAAAGAGCCTCTTACAGTAAAAGGGCCCCATTGCCCCTCTCCACACTTTGAAGCCACAGCTGGGTGAACCTCCCAGCTATAACACTGTCACTGCTCACTCCACTCAATGTTACAGAAAGCAACAAAGCCAACCAAGACCCACGGTGCCCTAAGTCCTTCTGAAGGAAGAAGAAGGCAGGCCTGGTGCTGACACGGCTCCCAGATGGAGACACGAGATGGCGCTGTTGCATATGCTCTCTGGTGTTTCTTCTTTAGCCAAGTTGACAGGAGCTGGTGCAGGGCACTGCCTTCTCCATAGAATTCCCTTTCAAAGTTCTGAAGTGCTCTGGCCTTCCTCATCCACCTTGACGCATCATTCCTCTCTTGTAGAGACAAGGTTTTTCCTGCAATAAGTTGAGAATCAGCTTCTCAAGAGTCCTATCTTCTGCCTTCCACCTGACAGTCCAGGCCACTCCCTGTAACTGTAGAAGAGCTTTTGTCACAGGGCCACTTCATTAAATCACTGGGTTTCAGAAATATGCGTCCATTTCGAGACCCAGGGCATTTGAAGGGAGCCAGCAGAGGAAGTTTGGTATGTATGCTGGCCGGAGTCTTGGGCAGGGAGCTGGCCTCCTTCTGGGCTGAGGGCAAATGAAGCTAAAAATCTTCTTTCAAAGTGGATCCCTGTTCCCACTTGAAATGGTGAGTTTGGCCCACCTGGAGCAAACTTCCTTCCCCTTGCTATGTTTTTGAGAATGTATTTTTTTTCTCTATTAGGTGCCATGGAGCCATCACTCCCTCAGGTGGCAAACCTGGCTAGGCTGCAATCTCCCACTCTGTTCCTGTGCTCAGTGAGAGCTATCGGACTCTGCCCTAGCAAAGGAAATAAGGCCTTGAGTCTGTTTGTGCCTGGTGCTTGGCTTGATGTGCCATGGATGGTGAAGCGGAGCCAGCTTGCCTCACTGATCTGCATGACTGAGGTGGCTTCATTCTGGGAAGCAGTTTGCATATGGACAGTATGAGTGAGGAGGGGGTCAGCATTGGAGGAGCCCTTGCCAGGAAGGAGGGAACCAAGTCCTTGTTGCAGATTCCTGAGCAACAGACCTCAGAACCCCATAGCTACAGCTCAAACGTTGCTGCCTCCCTTGACTGATGGGAAAAGTGGCAGGGATAGACCAAGTCAGAAATCATTGGCTCCTTAAGAAAGAAGGAAGGCTTCCTGGTGACAAGGCTTCCAGGTGTAATCCTTCAGAGTTCTCCCTTAGCCTAAGCCCACATGCCTTTCTTATTCTAGATACTACCTGGTTGATAGGAGACTGTGCTGGATTCTTCATTCTCTAGTTTCTCTGAATCATGTGTGATGAAGAATTCTGGCAATGTGTGTCTCCATTGCTGCCCCTGAGCCCTTTTGGTGAAAGAAAGTTTGAATGGAAACTATTCTGAGACAATGTCTCAGAGTAATATCTTCTTCCTTCAGCTTGGGGGTTTGGTGGCGTTTTAGTGATGGTGATAGAGGTGTTGCATTTGGCAAGTCTCAATATTTTTCGAGAATGATGTGGTCCTCTCCAAACCCAGGACATATGCAGATGCCCAGGGAGAATGCCTCGTGGGTAGGCTAAGGCAGAGGTTGGAGGTAGATCCTGCCTCCTGTGTGGGACAAGGGGAAGGCAAGGTCATGGTGCATTTCCTCGGTTTCCCCTATGCCTATTTGAATGCACAGCTTTGACTCACCTTATTGTCATTCCGCTGCCATTGCAGCTTTCCTAAGTTGGTCTCAGTCCACAGAGACCCTGCGTCTGTCCCCTACACCAACCAAGGTGCCTGGAGTGGAGGTGAGTTTCCAAGCCTTTCCTGAGGCAATGTGGGACCCTCAGGGTCTGATATCTCAGAGGACACCAAGCCCCCCTGTCCCTGAGTCCTCACTGCTGAACAGGCCACAGTATCGAGGGAATGGGTAGTCACATGGCCCCTGCCCCTAATGGATGGAGCTACCCTCATTTGCATGAACAGTCTGTGCACATGCAGCATGCTCCATGACCTGATCAGCACACAAAAGGCCTTTTGAATATACACTGCACCAAGCCCTCACTCCCACCTCTTGATCATCACATGGAAGAAATTTCTTCACATCTCAGAATCTCTGTTGCCCCTCTCGATGGATAAGATGTGCAAAATCACACCTGAAGACAAATTTTTTTGTCTATTTCTTAAGGAAGAATGTGAGCCTCTTCCTCACAGGGCTCCAACAAGCATCCTTTGGAGCACTCTTGTAGCCAAAGCCCACGAAAGGTCCCAGTGAATCTTGAGCAAGTCTGCTTATGAATACACTGTGCTAGGTTCTTCTAAACATGAAGAACTCTGGCTCTCGTTGTATCCAGTTTCATGACATTGCTTTATCGTCCATTCTAGTTCATCTTGTCCATATGAATTCAGTCTTTGAGAGTACTATCTCCAGCCTGCAGATGCCCAAAGGGGAAGGCCCTCATGAGTGTGGGATAGGTGGAGACAAAGGAACCCAGCCTTTTTGGTTTCAGAACTGCATGGTTATCCAGAGCCCTAGGGCATCATAAGGGGTCCAGCTGAAAGCTGTTTTGGGGGAGGCTGGGCCAGATGTATTAGCCGGGAGCTGGCTTCCTTGCTGGGCCTAGTGGAAATGAAGATAAACATCTTCATTCCACACTGATTGCATCCCCATGGGATGGAATTATTGAATACCCTTTGGTCCTGGCTGAAGCCATTCCCCTGTTTCTGACTGCCTCTTCATTCACCCTTAGGAGCCATGGAGCTGGCACTCAGCAGGCATCCAGCGATGGGCGTCGGTTTCCAACTGGGTCCCCTGATCAGTAACAGCCATCAGATATTCCGAAGGAGAATCGGCCTCCTGTTCCTGATCTTTGTGCTTGGCTGTTGGAAGCAAGGGGTGGGGTGGGGTGGGGAAAGGAGACAGCTTGCCTAGTTGTTCTACCTGATTGAGGTGTTTTCCTTCTTACAATAGACAGTTCACAGTGGTGCAGTAAGCTCCAGAAAGCTGGTCAGTCCAGAACAGCCCTAGACACGAAGAGGGCACCAATGCCCCTCTACATACTTTAGAGCCATAGCCGGGAAAGCTACCAACTAGAGCACTGTCACTGCCTACTCCATTTCATGATGGGAAAAGCAAGAAAAGCAGACCAAGTCCCAGGGCTCTCTAGGTCTTTGTGAAGGAAGAAGGCAGGCCTGTAGCTGACAGGGCTCCCAGATTGAGACACTAGAGGGTGCTTTTGCCTAATCCTTCTGGTGTTTCTTCTTCTTCTGAGGGTCAGATTGCCAGGAGCTGGTGCTGGGCACTTCCTTCTCCATAGATTTTCCCATCCAAGTTCTTCAGGGCTCCGACCCTCCTTATCCACCTTGACACATCTGTGTTCTCCTGTAGAAACAATTTTCTTCCCACAGTCCATCCCAGTCAGCGTCTCAAGAGTCCAATCCTTTGCCTTCCACCTGGAAGTCTGGTTCAGTCCTTGTGATGGGGAAGAGGTTTTGACACAGGGTTCCATCTTCGATAATTCACTGGGTTTCAAAATTATGGTCATTCAGATGCCCAGGGCACTTGAAGTGGACGTGAAGAGAATGTTTGGTGTGTAGGCTGGGCCAAAGATTTGGGCAGGGAGCTGCCTTCCTTCTGGGCCAAAGTCAAGTGAAGCAAGACATCTTCTTTCCAAGGGGATCCCCATTCCCAGTGGAACTGTAGAGCTTTGGCCTACATGGCGCCCATTTCCTTCCCCTTGCTGTATTTCTGGCAATTTATTGTTTTCTCTCTTAGGAGCCACAGAGCCATCAATCACTCAAATGGCATCCCTGGGTACCTGCAAACTCTCACTCAGCTCCTGTGCTCAGTGAGAGCTATCAGGCTCTGCTGTACCAAAGGAAAGAAGGCCTTGAGCCCCTGGCTGCTTGGTGCTTGGACTTCTGTGCTATGGAGGGTGAAGGGGAGCCAGCTTGCTTCTCTGACCTGGATGATTGAGTTGCCTTCATTCTGAGAAGCAGATAGTTTGCACATGGGCAGTATGAATCGACAGGGGGTCAGCAGTGGAAGAGCTCTTGCAAGAATTAGTGACCACATCTTTCTTGCAGATTCCTGAGAAAGAGCCCTCAGAAGATCATAGCTACAGCTCAAGCACCGCTGCCTCCCTCAACTGATGGGAAAAGTGACTGGGTAGGAGCAAGCCAGAAATGCCTGGATCCTGATGAAAGAATGTAGGTATTTGCTGACAGGGCTCCCTGGTGTAGTCCCTCAGAGGGCTCCTTTGGCCCAAGCCCATAGGCCTTTCTTATTCTGTATACAACTTGGTTGATCAGAGACTGTGCTGGGTACTTCATTCTCAATTTTCTCCAAGTCTCATGTGTGATGAAGAACTCTGGCAATGTGTGTCTCCATTACCAACCCTTAGCCCTTTTGATATAAGATTGTTTTGTATGGAAACTATTCTGATATAGTGTCTCAAAGTCATATTATCTTTCAGTTTGGGGGTTTTGTGGTGTTTTTATGATGCTGCTAGAGATGTTGCACTGGGCCCCTCCCAAATTGGTTTCAGAATGATGTGGCCCACCCCAAACCCAGGGTGTGTGCAGGTGCCCAGGGTGAATGTTTGTGGGGAGGCTAAGGCAGAGGTTGGAGGTGGATCCTACCTCCTGTGTGGACAAGGGGAGGGGAAGGGCCGAGTCTCCTTCCCTGATTTCCCACATGCCCATTTGTGTCTGTCCTGTACACCACACAAGTTCCCCAGTGAGGAGGTGAGTTCCAAGCCTTGCCTGAGCCGAAGAAGGGCTCGCAGTGTCTGACATGCCAGAGGAAAGCTAGGCCCCTGTCCCTGAGTTCTTGGTTCTGGACAGGTTACAGCATCGTGGGAATGGGTAGCTACATGGACCCCAACCCTAATGGATGGAGCTACTCTCATGCGGAAGAACAGTCTGTGAACGTGTAGCACATTCCAACATATGATCGGTGCACAAAATGCCTTTTGAATAAATAGTGCACTGAGGTCTCATTCCCACCTCTTGATCATCACATGGAGCAAATTCCTCATATCTCAGAGCCACTGCCACCCCTTTCAATGGATACAATGGGCAGAAGCACACCAGAAGCCAACGTTCCCCCCTATTTCTTGAGGGAGAATGTGGGACTCTTGTTCATAGGGCTCCAACGGGCATCCTTTTGAGCACTGTTGTAGCCAGAGTCCCCAAAAGGTTCTTGTGATTCCTGAGAAAGCCTGCTTGCAAATACATTGTGCTAGTCAGGTTTCCTAAACATGAAGAACTCTGGCCCTCTGTGTGTCCAGTTTCATGACACTGCTTTATTATCCATCAAGGTTCAGCTTGGGGTCCATACAAAATCAATTTTTCAGAGTACATCTCTGAGTTGTAGATGTCCAATGGGGAGCAGCCCTTGTGACTGTGGGATAGGTGGACCCAATGGGGCTCTGGCATTTCATTTCAGAACTACATGGACATCCAGAGTCCTAGGGCATTGGAAGGAGTCCAGATGAGAGATGAGTGTGTGAAGGAGTGGCCAGACATTTTAGCGACGAGCTGGCCTCCTTGCTGGGCCTAGGGGAAATGAAGTAAGCAATCTCTATTCCACATTGATCAAATCCCATGGGATGGAAATATTGAACGCCCTTTGGTCCTGACTCTAGCCACTCCATTTCTGACTGTCTCTTCTTTCACCCTTAGGAGCCATGGATCTGGTACTCAGTCATCTGGCACCCAAGTATGGACTTCTGGTTCCCACTGGGTCCCGTGCTCAGTAACAGACATGAGCATTGGATATCCCAAAGAGAATAGCCCTCCTATTTTCCTGACCTTGGTGCTTGGCTGTTTTTAGCCAGGGGTGTGGGAGAGTGGAGCGAGATCGCCTCCTTGGTCTGCCTGATTGAGGTGTTTCCTTCTGAAAAGCAGACAGTTCACACAGGAGCAGTAGGCTCCAGAAACTCATCAGCACAGAAAGAGCCCTTTACAAACGAAGGCACCAATGCCACACTCCACACTTTGGGGGCACTGATGGGGGAACCTCCTGGCTATGGCACTGTCACTGCCTACTCCATTCTATGATGGGAAAAGCAAGAAAAGCAGACCAAGTCCCAGGGAACTCTAGGTCCTTCTGTAGAGGAAGGCAGGACAGTAGCTGACAGGGCTCTCAGACGGTGACACTAGAGGGCGCCTTTACCTAAGCCCTTTGGTGTTTCTTCTTCTCTGGGCCAGATTGCCAGGAGCTGGTCCTGGGCACTCCCTTCTCCATAGAATTCCCAAAGTCTGGAGAACTCTGGCTATCCTTATCCACCTCAACACATCTTTGCTCTCTTGTAGAAACAATGTTCTTTCCTTGATCCATTCAGAGTCAGTGTCTCAAGAGTACTATCCTCTGCCTCCCCCCCCCCCCCCCCCGGGAGGCTACTCCAGTCCTGTGACTGTGGGAAAGACATTGCCACAGGGCTCCACCTTCATTAATTCACTGGGTTTCGGAAATAAGCAGCCATTCAGAGGCCCAGGGCATTTGAGACAGACCAGCAGAGGATGTTTTGTGCAGATGTTTGGCCAGAGAGTTGGGCAGGTAGCTGGCCTCCTTCTGGGCCAAGGGCAAATGAAGCAAGACATCTTTCCATGTGCATCCCCATTCAAACTGGAAATGTCGAGCTTTGGCTCAAATGGTGCCCACTTCCTTACCCTTGCTGTATTTCTGATTATTTTTTTCTCTCTTAGGAGCCTTAGAACCATCACACAGCTGGCATCCCTGCATAGGTCGCAAACTCCCACTTTGCTCCAGTGCTCAGTGAGGGGAATCATGCGGCTCTGTTATACAAAAGGAAAGGAGGCCTTTAGTCCCTGTGTGCTTGGTGCTTGGCCTGCTGTGCTATGGAGGGTGAAGGGGAGACAGCTGGCCTCACTGACCTGGATGATTGAGTTGCTTTCATTCTGAGAAGCAGACACTTTGCACATGGCCATATGAATGAGCAGGGGGGCCAGCATTGACAGAGCCCTTGCCAGGAATTAGGGAACCAAGCCCTTGTTGCAGATTCCTGAGCAAGAGCATTCAGAGCCCAATAGCTACAACTCAAGCACTGCTGCCTCCATCAACTGATGGCAAGAGTGGCAGGCATAGACCAAGCCAGAAATTCCTGACTCCTTAAGAAAGAAAGCAGGCTTCTTGCTGACAGGGCTCCCAGGTGTAATCCTTCAGAGGGCTCTCTTGACCTAAGCACGCAGGACTTTCTTATTCTGGATATGACCTGGGTGATAGGAGGCTGCACTGGGTACTTCATTCTCAGCTTTCTACAAATCCTGTGTGATGAAGAACTCTGGTAGTTTGGGTCTCCATTGCCACATCTTAGTCATTTTGATGAGAGATGATTTTCATGGAAACTATTCTGAGACAGGGTCTCAGAGTAATATTGTCTTCTTTCAGCTTGGGGGCTTGATGGTGCATTTTTGCTGGTGATAGAGGTGTTGCTTTGGTCCCTTCTGAATTTGGCTGCAGATTGATGTGGCCCTCCCCAAACCTAGGGTTTGTGCAAGTACACAGGAAGAATGCTTGTGGGTAGGCTAAGCCAGAGGTTGGGGGTGGATACTGCCTCCTGTGTGGGACATGGGGGAGTGAAGTTGGTGGTCTCCTTCTTCAGTGTCCCCCATCCAGTCTGAATACACAGCTTTGACTCACCTTGTTGCCATTCCTCTCCCATTTCTGCTTTCCCAACTTAATCTCAGTTCACACATGGAGACCCTGTATCTGTCCCCTTTGACAACCAAGGTCCCTGGTGTGTAGGTGAGTTTCCACAGCTTTCCTGATGCAATGCAGTGCTCCCAGAGTTTTATATCCCAGAGGACAGCTAGCCCACTGCCCCTGAGCCCTTGATGCTGGGCCGGCTACAGTAGCCACATGGACCCTCAACCCTAAATGGATCGAGCTACTCTCATTTGGCGAAACAGTCTTTGCATGTCAGCATGCTCCACGACCTGATCAGTGCACACAAAGCCTTTTGAATATACACTGCACCAAGGCCTCATTCCTGCCTCTTGATTGTCACATGGAAGCACCTTCTTCATAACTCAGAAACTCTATTGCCCCTTTTGATGGATATGATGGGCAGAAGCACACGAGAAGCCAAAGACCTCCTCTGTTTCTTAAGGGAGAAGGTGGACCTTTGGTTCACAGGGGTCCAGGGAGCAACCTTTGGAACACTCCCGTAGCGAATGCCCACAAAAAGTTCTTGTGAGTCCTGAGCAAACCAGCTTCTGAATAACTGTGTCAGTCAGGTTCTTCTAAACATGAAGAACTCTGGCCTTCATGGTTTCCAGTTTCATGACATTGCTTTATCATCCATCAGGGTTCATCTTGGGGCCCATACAAATTCAGTCTTTCAGAGTACTCTCTCCGGCTTGCAGATGTCCAATAGGGACCATCCCTTATGATCGTGGGACAGGTGGAGCCAAAGGAGCCCAGGCCTTTTGGTTTTAGGACTACATGAACATCCAGAGCCCTTGGCAACAGAAAGGGACCGGCCGAGATCTGTTTGTGGGGAGGATGGGTCAGACCTATTAACAGGAGCTGGCCTCACTGCTGGGCCTGGGGGAAATGAAGATAAGCATCTCCATTCAACACTGATTGCACTTCCATTGGATGGAATTATTGAACGCCCTTTGGTCCTGGCTGAAGCCATCCCTGTGTTTCTGACTGCCTCTTCTTTCAACCTTAGGAGCCATGTAACTGACAGTCAGCAGGCACCCAGGGGTAGACGGTGGCTTCCCACTGGGTCCATTGGTCGGTAACAACTATGAGCTTAGGATATCCCAAAGCAGAATAGCTCACCTACTCTTGAGCTTGGTGTTTGGCTGTTTGTTGCAAAGGCTGGGGGTAGTGGAGCCAGATCGCCTCCCTGGTCTGCCTGATTGAGGTGTTTTCCTTCTGAAAATCAGAGAGTTCACATAGGAGCTGTAGGATCCAGAAGCTGGGAAGCACATAAAGCGCCCTCACAGGAAGAGGGCACCAATGACCTTCTTCACACTTTGGGGCCACAGATGGGGGAACCTCCTGGCTACAGCACTTTCACTGCATACTCCATTCTATGATGGGAAAAGCAAGAAAAGCAGACCAAGTCCCAGGGAACTCTAGGTCCTTCTGTAGAGGAAGGCAGGACAGTAGCTGACAGGGCTCTCAGACGGTGACACTAGAGGGCGCCTTTGCCTAAGCCCTCTGGTGTTTCTTCTTCTCTGGGCCAGATTGCCAGGAGCTGGTCCTGGGCACTCCCTTCTCCATAGAATTCCCCACGTAATGTCTGCAGTACATGGCCCTCCTTATCCATCTTGACACATCTTTGCTCTCTTGTAGAAACAAGGTTCTTCTCAGGATCAGTTCAGAGTCAGGGTCTCAAGAGTCTTATCCTCTGCCTTCCACCTGGGATTATGGTCCAGTCCTTGTGACTGGGGGAGAGGTTTTGCCACTGGGCCCATCTTCATTAATTCACTGGGTTTCAAAAGTATGTGGTCATTCAGAGGCCCAGGGCATTTGAACTGGACCTGCAGAGAATGTTTGGTGTGTAGGCTGGACCAGAGATTTGGGCAGGGAGCTGGCTTCCTTCTGGGCCAAGGGCAAATGAAGCAAAACTTCTTCTGAAATGTCAATATTTGGCCTACCTGGCACCCAGTTCCTTCTCCTTGCCGTATTTATAACAATTTATAGTTTTTTCTCTTGTTCTGGCCATGGAGCCTAAATTACTCACTCAGCTGGAACCCCTGAGTTGGCTGAAAACTCTCACTCTGCTCCTGTGCTCAGTGAGAGCTATCAGGCTCTGTTCTACCAAAGAAAAGAAGGTCTTTCGTCCCTAGGTGCTTGATACTTGGCTTGCTGTGCTATGATGGGTTAAGGGGTGCCAGGTTGCCCCACTGATCTGAAGATTGACTTGCCTTCATTCTGAGAAGCAGAGTTTGCACATGGGCAGTATGAATGAGGAGGGAGTCTGCATTGGAAGACCGTTGCCAGGAATTATGGAACCAAGTCCTTGTTGCAGATTTCTGAGCAAGAGCCCTATGAACCCAGTAGATACAGCTCAAGCACTGCTACCTCCCTCAAGTGTGGCAGTAATAGAACAGTCCAGAAATCACTGGCTCCCAAAGAAAGAATGCAGTCTTCTTGCTGACAGGGCTCTCAGGTGTAGTAGTTCCTGGAGCTCCCGTGGCTAAACCCACAGGTGTTTCTTATTCCGGATTCAACCCAGTTGATAGGCCACTGCGCTGGGTACTTCCTTCTCAGTAGTCTCTAAATCTCACGCGTGATGAACAACTCTAGCAGTGTGTGTCTCCACTGCCACCACTTAGCCCTTTCGTTGCACAACTTTATAAACACCTGTATCATAATGAAAGAAGAGGCTAGTTGAATGACAATTTACAAACAGTGTAGTTTCAGAGTTCAGCATCGGGGTATTCCCATATGCTTCTGCACATAACTTTACATACACTTACATCTTAATGAAAGGAGCTGTTACTTAACGATGGCTTATACAGTTTAGCTGCAATGAGTTAAGCATACTGCTCTTCCTATATACTTGTTCCCATGTGTTTCACAACACATATCTAAATGAAAGCAGATGTTAGTTGAAGGACTCAAATTACTCAGCATAGTGTCGAAGAGTTAAACATATGGCTTATTCCCATATGCTACTGCCCATAATGATACAAACACATATATGTCTCACTGAAAGATGTTACTTGAAAAATGCCTTATACAGAAATTTCATGAATTAAGAAAATTCTATTCCTATATGCCTCTACATATACATTTACAAAATGTTATTTGTAATGAGAGAAGGTATTATTTCGAGGATCCGTTATATCCAGTTTCATTGAGTTCTGTACAAAGTTACTCCAATATGCTACTATACACTTACAAACACTTGCAATTTAATGAACGAAGAGGGTAATTGAAAAATGCATTACACACACAGTTTCAGAGTTAAGCACATGGCTATTCCCATATGCTTCCTCGCGTACCTTTATAAACACATATATCTTAAAGACAACATGTTACTTAAATGACCGTTTATGCATGGTGTAGTGTCAAAGAGTTAAGCATAAGACTATTTCCATATGCTTGTACTCATATGTTTGCAAAAATGTATATCTCAATGAAACAAGATGTTACTTGGGAAACAGTTCACTCCCACTGTAGGTTCAATCAATTATGCAAGCAGCTTTTTCCATAGGCTGCTACACATTAAGCTTCCCCACACTTGTAGCTTAATGAAAAATGCTACATATAAGAATGTTTATATACAGTGTACTTCCAGTGAGTTAAGCATACAGCTATTGTCCTTAACGTCTACACCATAGTATGCAAACACTTCTATGTTATTGAAAGAAATTGTTACTTGAAAGAGGGACACTTCTAACTCACTGAAAAAAAAGATGTTAATTGGAATATGAATTCTATACAGTATTCTTTCACAGAGTTAAGTATATGGCACTTTCATTAGGCTTCTAATTTACTAATTTACTAATACTTCTAACTCACTGAAAAGAGTTTAAAGATGCTTTCCACACTGTTTTTTCACACAGTTAAGTATATGTCACTTTTCTTATGCTTCCACACAAGTGTATGGATGAAACATGTTAGTTGAAAGATTCTTTCTGGACAGTGTTTTACCACAAGGTAATGTGTAAGTACTTCCATTATGCTTCCACACATATGAAGTTGTGTTGCAAACACTTCTAACTTACTGAAAGAAGGTGTTAGTTGAAAGATGCTTTCTGTACAGTGTTGTTTCAAGGAATTAAGTATATGGCACTTACCAGAGGCTTCGACACACACTTTTGAAAACATTTCCAACTTACTGAAAGCAGGCATTCATTGGAAGATGTTTTCTACATAGTGTTTCAAAGAGTTAATTACATTGCACTTCCCTTATATTTCCAAACATACATTTGCAAACACTTCTAACTTACTGTGAGATGTTAGTTGACAATGCTTTCTACACAGTGCTCTTTCACAAAGTGGAGAATATGGTACTTTCCTTATAGTTACACACATGTTTTCAAGCCATTCTAACTTAATGATAAAAGGTGCTGGTTGAAAGATGCTTTCTCCTCAGTGTTGTTCCACAGTGTTGAGTATATGGCACTTTCCTTTCATTTCCACACATATATTGCAAACACTTCTAACTTGCTAAAGAAGACATTAGTTGAAAGATCCTAGCTCCACATTATTGTTTCACAAAATTGAGTATATGGCATATTCCATATAGTTCCACACATACTTTTTCAAACACTTCAAATTTAGTGAAAGAAGATATTAGTTTTAAGATGCTTTCTCCACAATGTTGTTTCACAGAGTTGACTACATGGCACTTTCCTTACAGTTCCACACATATACTTTGAAACATTTTTAATTAGGTGAAAGAAGATGTTAGTTGAAAAGGGCTTTCTCCACAGTGCAGTTTCACAGAGTTGAGAATATGGCATTTTACTTGTATACTTCCACACAAGTGTTTTCAAACAGTTCAAATGTAGTGAGAGAAGGTGTTGGTTGAAAGATTCTTTCTCCTCAGTCTTGTTTCAAAGAGTTGAATATATGGTTCCACACTACTTTATTACCAAAGGAAAGATGACCTTTAGGCCCTGAGTGCTTCGTGCTTGGCCTGCTGTGGTATGGAAGGTGAAGGAAAGCCAGCATGACTCACTCACCTGGATGATTGAGGTGCCTTCATTCTTAAAAGCAGACAGTTTGCATATGGGCAGTACGGACAGGAAGGGGTCGCCACAGGAAGAGTGCTGTCCAAGGAGAGGGAATGAACTTGTTCCAGACTCCTGAGCAATAGCCAGTAGAATGCAATAGCTACAACTCAACTACTGCCGCCTCCATCAACTAATGGAACAAGTGGTAGGGACAGACAAACCCAGAAATTTCTGGCTTTTGAATAAAGAATGCAGGGTTCTTGCCAACAATGATCCCAGGTGTAGCCCTGTACAGGGCTCCCTTAGCCTAAGCCCACAGGCCTTTCTTATTCCTGATACAATCAGGTTGATAGGAGATTGTGCTGGGTAATTCATTCTCAACATTATCCAAATCTCATCTCTGATGACGAACTCTGGCACTCTGTGTCTCCATTTATACAACTTTGCCCTTTTTTTGAAGAAGAAGAGTTCTGCATGGAAGAGCCAGTGTCTAACAGTAATATCTTCTTTCAGCTTGGTAGTCTGGTGGTGTCCCTGGGATGGTGGTATAGGTTTTTCATTGGGCCCTACTCAATTTTGTTTCAAAACTATGTGGCCATCCAAAACACCTAGGGTATCTGAAGGTGCCCAGGGAGAATACTTGTGGGTAGGTTAGGCCAGAGGTTAGGGGAGGATCTTGCTTCCTGTGTGGGACAGGAGGAAGGGAAAATAAATATCTCCTTCCTAGATTTGACCCATGCCCATTTGAAAGGCAGGACATTGACTCACCTTGTAGTCATCCCTATCCCATTGCTGCTTTTCTAAATTGGTCTCCGTTCACACACCAAGACCATGTGGCTGTCACATACACAGCCAGAGTCCAAGGATTGCTGGTGAGTCTCCAGTCAGTACCTGAGCCAATAGAGGGCTCTCAGAGTCAGATGTACCAGAGGAAAGCTGGCCCTCCTCTCCCTGAACCCTCGGTGCTTAGCAGGCTACAGTCATCTTAGGAATGGGTAGCTACATTGACTCCAGTCCCTAACTGATGATAAAAGCCTAATTTGGAAGAACATACAGTCTGTGCATGTGCAGTACACTCCAGGACCTGGTCAGCGCACAAAATTCCTTTGAAGAAGTAGTGTCCCAAGTCCTCGTTCTCACCACTTGATCATCAGATGGAAGCACATACTTCATAGTTCAGAATCACTCCTGCTCCACTCTACTGATACGATGGTCAGAAGCACACATAAAGCCAACGTTTTCCCTATCTTTCTTAAGGTGTGGGCCTCTTGCTCAAAGAGGCAGCCTGTAGAGGAAGCCCACAAAAGGTTCTTCTGATTCCTGAACAAGCCAACTTGCTAATACACTGTGCTAGTCATTTCATTCTCAGCATTATTCAATTCTCATCCTTAATGAAGAACTCTGACCATCTGTGTATCAATTTTCACCAAATTTGTTTATTACCAACCTAGGTTCCTATTGGGATCCATGCATATTCAATCTTTCAGAGTAATATCTTCTGCTAGTAAATGTCAAAAGTAGTCCAGCCCTTGTGACTGTGGGCCAGGTTGAGCCAAGGGCCCCTGGCATTTTGGTTTCATGACTACATAGACATGCAGAGCCCTAGGACATTGGAAAAGGTCCAGCACGGAACTGTTTGTATGGAGGCTGGTCCTGAGGTATTAGAGGGATCTGCCTTTGTTTCTGGGCCTAGGGAAAATTAAACATCTCCTTTCCAGATTGATCACATTCCCACTGAATGGAAATGGTGAAAAAAATGTGATCCAACCTGTAGCCATTCCCATCCCCTTTCTGTATTTCTGACTATGTCTTTGTTCTCCCTTAGGAGCCATGGAGCTGACACTCAGCAAGCACAAAGGGATGGGTGGCAGGTTTTCACACTGTCCCACACTCAGTGACAGCCATCAGCATCTCATATCCCAAAGGAGAATAGACTTCCTATCTATGAACTTGGTGCTTGGCTGTTTGTGGAATGTGAGGGGTTGTGAAGTGGAGCTAGATTCCCTCATTGCCCTGCCTGATTGAGGTGACTTAATACTGAAAAGCAGACAGTTCACACAGGAGCAGTAGGTTCCACAAGCTTGCCAGCACAGAAAGAGCCCTTTACAGGAAGATGGCACCAAGGCCTGTGTCCACACTTTTGAGCAACAGCTGGTGGCACCTCACAGCTACATCTCAGTACTGCTCACTCCATTTCCTGTTGGGAAAAGCAAGAAAAACAGACAAAGCCCCAGGGCTTTCCAGGTCCTTCTGAAGGAAGAAGGCAGCCCTCTTGCTGACTGAGTTCTCAAATGGAGACTGTAGAGGGCTCTTTTGCCTAAGCCCTCAGGTGTTCTTCTTTGGAGAGCCAGGTTACCAGGAGCTGGTGCTGGGCACTTCCTTCTCCATATAACCCCCTTCCAATCTCTGAAGATATCTGGACCTCCTTCTACACCTTTAAACATCTTTGCTAATTTTTAGAACAAGGTTCTTCCTGGAATCCAATCTAAGTCAGTGTCTCAGAGTCATATCCTCTGCCTTCAACCTGGGAGTCTGGTCCAGTCTTGTGTCTGTGGGAGAGATTTTTCCCACAGAGCTCCCTCTTAATTAATTGGGTTTCAGAAGTATGTGACCATCCTGAGGCCCAGAGCATTTGAAGATGTGCAGCAGAGGATGTTTGAGTGTAAGTTGGACCAGAGATTTGGGGAAGGAGCTGGCCTCCTTCTGACCTGAGGGTAAATGAAGGAAGACATCTCCTTTTTGGGTTGACTCCAATCCCCAAGGACTTAGCACCCAAGAACAGTTGAGTCCTTGAGTCCCCGAGTCCTTGGTGCTTAGCAAGCTATTAGCGCAATTGTGAATAATTGTTGTCTGTACACAAGATTCTTCCCAGATTCTATTCAGAGCCAGTATCTTAGATTCATAATCTTGCTATTAAGTGGGAATCTGGGAATCTGATGAGTGCATGAGAGGTTTGGGCACAGGGCCCCTTGCGGTTGGGTTTCAGAATTTGTGGACATCACCAGGCCTGGGGCATCTGCAGTAGCCCAGTGGAAGAGATTTGTGTGTAGGTCAATCCAGCAGTTTAGGGAGGAAGCTGGCTTTCTGTCTGGGGTGAGAGGAAATTAAGAAATCTATCTCCTTCCCAGATAGATGCCATTACCATTGGAGATGCAGAACTTTGGACCTTCTTGTACTCATCTCCATCCCATTGCTGCATTTCTAGCTAGGTCTCAGTTCACATTCCAGGACCATGGTGCTGTCACTTTCACAGCCATAGTTGTATGACTGGTGGCTGGTTCCTAGTCAGTTCCTGAGCAAATTGAAGGCTCACAAGGTCTGATGTCCCAGAGGAAAGCTGGCCTTTCTGTCCCTGAGCACACGATGATGCTTAGCTGGCTAGGGTAGCCAGTTGGCCTTGCTCCACTCACAAATGGAGATGCCTACACTCTAAAGAGCAGCAGGTTTGCATGTGAGAAGGATACCCCAGAGCCTTGTCAGCACAGTAGGTACCTTTGGATGGAATACTGCACCAAGGCATGCTTCCAAACACTTGCCCTTCCTCCGAAGTTTATCCCTGCTACAGCTGTATCACTGCTGCCCTTATGTACTGATGGCAAGGGCAGGACACATATCCAAAGCCATGACTTCCCTCTGATTCTGAAGGAAGAATCTATGTAGGCTTCTTGCTGACAGGACTCCCAGGTGTCAAAGTCCACAGGTGTTTCTTTTTCCTGTATCAGCCAGCTAGCTAAAGAAGACTGTGCTATTCCTGTCACTCTCTACATTATCTCATTCTTATACCTGATGCATAACTCTGGCCCTCCCTGTATCTATTTTCAGCCCTTTGCTCTATGTTCACTGTAAGCCTTCCTTGGGGTCCATTCATGTAATCGTTCAGAGTCATCATCGGACCTCAACTGGAGATTCTGGTCCATTCCTTGTGACTGTGGCATATGTTGGCCAAAGGAGCCCCTGACTCTTCAGCAGGAGAGTTTTCCCTGTATGCTTGTTCATCTCTGCATGAGCCTTGAAGAACTCATATTTCTGGCCCAGTAGACCTGTTTTTGTTTTTGTTTTTCCAGAGACAGAACCTCAGATACCTCAGGTTTTCAAGCACCCAGAAAAGATAAGAAAAACTGTAAAATTGGAAGTTGTTACAATATCCGAATATTGTTCAGGACAAGGTCTATTTATTTTAAATGAGTGCAACCTTAATGATATATGACTAGACAAGGTAACCCTGCTCTAGTACCTCCTTCTGCATTTCTTCCAGGCATATTGCACACTGGCCAGTATCTTGACTCAGTATATCCTCATTATAGGTTATTCGTGGCTTTTTGTGTGTGTGTGACACATCACATCATGCATAACCATTTCATGTGAGGGTACACATGTGAGGGCACTTTAATCCCCCAAACATGGGCTGGGAGAAGTGAACTGTGTAGGAGGCAAACACCAGGTGCTTCCCTAATGGGTTCTACCCTATCTGCCAATCTCTGCCTTCTGCCACTGTCCTTGGGGCTGTTATGGACAGCCACAACTGTCACTGTTGCTACTGCTAGGTATGCTGAAGGAAGACAGTGCTGCACAGGCCAATGCCATGGATACCACACCATGACCACAGAGTGGCATTGCTGGGCCATTGAAGCTGCTATGGCACTGCTTGGTGAACAGGGATGTTCATGCCTTGGCACCTGACCCAGAAACCTCCTTGTGGCCATGGTCTGCACTCACCACTGATGCCCATGGTCCCATTGTCCCCTCTGTGTCCCAGCTGGAAGGTAAATCCAAGTCTAAGTGCAAGTGCTGCCATTAGCAGGGGCTGGGCTGCCTTGCATCATACCCACCTCCAACATGCATAGGCTTGTGTGAAAATGTATCCCTGGTCATCGGTTGAGTGAGTGACCTTTCCATGGCTCCTCAGTCTCAATGGGGGCATAGTTAGACATACAGCCATGGGAAGGGAATGGCCATAAGGAGGGCCAAAGTTCAATATTTCTAATGGGAATGGGATCAAGCTGGAAAAGGACTGTGTAACTTCATGTCCCCTCAGCCCAAAAAGGAGGCCAGCTCCCTTCCCAGCCTTCTGGCCCAGCCTAAGTGCAATGTTCTCTTCTGGGCCCTTCCAATGCCATAGGTCTCTGGCTGCCTGTATGGTTTTGACACCAACTTGTCAGGGGTCCTGTGGCCAAACCTATCCTACAGTCACAAGGACTGGAATAGGATCCCCAGCTGAACGCTGAGGACATTCATCTGAGAGACTATGTGGAACGAACCCCAGAGAGGACCTAGTTTGAAAATAGAGCAAAGCGGTGAAAATGGATCCATGGAGGGCCAGAGTTCTTCATTAGGAATGAGAATGAGATGATGTAGAGAATGAAGTGACTAGTGCCATCTTCTAGCAAGCTGTGCACTTTTGTGGGCTTTGGTGAAGGGAGCCCCCTACAGGCTACATGTGGGAGCCCTGTCAGCAAGGGGCCTGCATTCTTCCTTCAGATAGAGAGGGAAAGCCCTGGCTTTGGGTGTGTCTCTTGCACTTCCTATTAGTAGACAGGGGCAGCAGTGATTCACCTGCGGCTGTTTGGGTCTCCCGGCTACTGGTCAAGTGGTTAGAACATGGCCTGGGTGCACTATTCCCTTAAAAGTCTCTTTGGGCCCTGACTAGGACCTGGAGCATGATATGCATGCATGAACCATCTGCTCTGCAGGATGAAGGCTCCTCTGTCAGCCAGGGAAGGGAGGCAAGCTGGCTACCCTTCCCCACAATTACCCTAGCTGGCTAAATACAAAGACCCAAGGGAGAGAGGGGCCAGCTTTCCTCTGTTATACTAGAAACTGAGAACTGTAAATTGGCTCAGGAACTATGAACTCCAGACCTATGTTTGAACCTGAGCTGTGTATCACACAGCCCCAAGGATCCTAGAATGTTCTAGTTTAAACAGAGTATATTCTTCTGAGGCTCTTGCTCTGAATGACTCCTAGTTTGAAAAAAAGCAATAATGTCCAGATAGACACCTGAAGGACGAAAGTTCTTCGTTAGAGAAGAGAATGGGCTAATTTTAAATTAAGTGCCTACTCTTATTGTCTGGCAGGCTGGCTCTCTGGAGAGTTAAGAGGGCTGTTAAGGAAATCAGTTAATAGCCTGAGGACTGTTGTCCAAGGAAACCTCCAGTGGCTACACTACACCTGAGAGTGAAATCTGCAGAGGCGGTCTGTATTCTTCCTTCAGAAAGAGAGGGAAAACTGGTTTTGGCTGTTTTTCCTGACTTTCCTACCAGGAAATAGATGCAGCAGTGGTTCAGAGGCAAGGTGTTCCTGCTCCCAGCTGGTGATCAAGTGTTTGGAACCTGGACCTGATGCAGTAGCTCTTGAAAGGGTCTTTCTGGGTCCTGAAGCAGAGTGTGCTAATGGGAACCATCTGTGATACAGAATGAAGGCATCTCAATCAGCTAAGGGAGCAAAGCCAGCTGGCTACCCTTCACTGCACTTATCAGAGCTGGCCAAGCACCAAGCACTCTGGGACAAGAAGTGCATCCTTAGAAAAAGTTACTGTTTGCTCTCACAGAACACAGGACCAGAGTGGAAGTTTAGCACCAATCTTTGGTCTCTGCTTGTGAGAGTGAACCAGTCATCCCTGAATGTGACCCAAGACTTAGTAAATGCCAAATTTGTGGGAATGGCTACAAGGGAGGCCAAGGCTCTACATACAGATGGCAATTGGATAATGCTGCAGGGCACATCTATCTACCTTCATTTCTTCTTACTGCGTGTGTAAGGCCATTCCCTCCCTAAACCTCTGGGACAGCCTACACACATCCTTACATACACAGCTTGGCACCTTCACATGCCCTAGGCCTCTCATTGTGCACAGAGTTCTAGTGGGAAATTACAAGAGGTCCTGTTGCTAATCTATGACAGAGTCACCAGGACTCAGCCAGAGCCCCCAGGTTAAAGTGGAGGATATTGCTCTGAGACACTGACTCTGAATGGACTCCACTGAGATCCTAGTTTGCAAAAAAAGAGCAAAAGGATGGAAATAAATACACAGAGGGCCAAATTGCTTCATTACAAATGAGAGTGGGATGAAGCTGAGAAGGAAGTGCCTGGCACAATCTCCTGCGAAGCTGTTGTCTGTAGTAAGAAACACCTGTGGGATGGTGCAAAGGAAATCTTCATTGTTTACACTTGGGTGCCCAGTTGGCATGAGACCTGAATTTTTCCTTCATAAAGAGAGGGAAAACTTCTGACCTTGGCTCCTTTTAATACCCTACCCCTCAGGGGATAGAAAGAGCAGTGATTCAGTGGTAGCAGGTCAGTGTTCACAATTGGTGTTTCAGTTTTTGTAACCAAGTCATGGTGCAGTATTCCTTGTAAAGGCTTTTTCTGTGCTGAATAGTCCTGGAGTACACTGTCCATGCTTGATCCATCTGCCTTAGAGAATGAAGACATGTCAATCAGCCACAGGAGGGAGATTAGCTGGCTACACACCAGAGACATTACCAGTGCCAGTCAAGAAACAGGCACTCATGGATAGGAGGGTCATCCTTCATTTGGGAAAAAGTCTGCAAAAGGTCTACATATTTCCTTCTGAAAGGGGAAAATCTTCTGGCTTTGGGTTTTTTCCTGCCCTTCCCATCATAGGATCAATGCCACCGTGATTCAGAGGTAGTGAGTCCATAACCCAGGCTATTGCTCAAGAGTTTGAAACTGCTCCTGTGGTGCATTATTGCATTAGAATGGCCACTTTCCACACTGACTAGGTCCTGGAACATACCTTGTATGTGTGGATTGTATGTTTTTCAGAATGAAGTCATTTAAATTGTCTGGTGAGAAAGGAAACCTGTCTCACCATCATTGCTCTTACACCAGCCAGCCAAGCACTAAGTGCTCTCTGATAGCAGGGCAATCTTTCCTTTGGGTTGTCAGAAACTAATGACTCTTGGTTAGCACAGAACCAGAGTGAGAACTAACAACCAGTCCCTGGGAGCTCACTGTGTGACTGACAACCTCACTGCCTTGGCCTGCAAACCAAGTCGAAGTTAGAAATAGCAATGGAATGGGACGGTCTTTATGGACAGCCAAAGTTTTCATTTTAGATGAGAATGGAGTAAAGCTGAGAGTGAAATGTCTCACTTGATCTGTCCTTGCACAGAAATGAGGCCAGCTCCCTCCCAACACCTCTGGCCCTACCAACACACAAATATTCTTTGCTGGGTACTTTCCACTGATCTAATCTAATGTCAATATAGATCTGGAAGGCAAGTTGCCAGGGCTCCTATGGCCCAACCTATTCTGTTGTCACATGAACTCATCCACAATCCTTAAAATAGGAGGGAATTGGTCTGAACAATTGGCCCTGATTGGCCCATAGGAGATTCTAGTGTTTTTTTTTTTTTAATTTTTTAATGTTTGCTTATTTTTGAGAGAGAGACAGAACATGAGTAGGGGAGGGGCAGAGAGAAGGAGATACAGAATCCAAAGCAGGCTCCAGGCTCTGTGCTGTCAGTACAGAGCCCAGGTCAGGGCCAAAACTCATGAAATGTGAGATCATGGCTTGAAATGAAGTCGGACACTCAAATGTTTGAGCCACCCAGGGGCCCGGGAGATTCTAGTTTTAAAAATAGTAAAATGATGGAAATAGATATACAGAAGGACAATGTTCTTTACTAGAGATGAGAATGGGACAAATCAGAAGATGAAATGCCTAGTACAACCTCTCAGCAAGCTGGATTTCTCATAAATAAGAATCACATATGAGCTAAGGCAAAGGGAAACCTCCACGGTTTACTGTGGGAGCCCTATTGCCAAGATAACTGTATTTTACTTCCAAAAGAGAGAGAAAGCTTCTGGAGTTCACTGTTTTCCTTTCCCATCCTGTAAGTGTTTAGAGGCTGCAGTGATTCAAGGATAGCAGGTTTATGCTCCAGGATAATACTCAAATGTTTGGAACTGGGCTGTGGTGCAGCAGTTCTTGAGTGGTCTCTTTCTAGGCTAACCAGGTCCTTGAGAATACCGCACAGAAGAAAACCAACTGCTTTTAGAGTGAAAGAATCTTTAATGGCCAGGGAGAAAGACAAGTTGGCTAACCATCATTTCTTATATCAGCCAGCCAAACACCAATACTCCCAGGAAGGCATTTTTTCCTTTGGGATATCAGAAAATGATTGCTCTTGGTTAACACAGACCAGAGTCAGAGCTCATTAGAAAGGGCTAGGTGTTCACTATGGGAGGGACAGCATCATTGTGTTTGCCTAGGACCCAATACTTAGTTATCAATACAGCAAGGGAATTGGGACAGGTACAAACAGGGCCAAAGGTTTTCATTTCAGCTTACAGTGGGATAAATTTTCATTTATCCTATGTGTGTAGCTTCATGTTCCTCTTGTCCCATAAGTGAGGATAGCTCCCTCCCAATATCTCTGACCCTGAATACACATTAGCACTCCTGTTGGGCACCTTGAAATGCCCTGGGCTTACCTTTGTCAACATAGGACTGAAAGGCCATTTTTGAGGGACTCTGTGGCCGAATGTATCCAAGACTGACAAGAACTTGTGCAGACTCTCTAGTTAAGAGCAGAGAAAATGGCGCTGAGACTCCATCCCTGAAAAGACAACAGAAATAACTTAGCTTGAGAAAGAGAAACAGGATGAAGAAGTATACAAAGAAGGCCAAAGTTCTTTATTACAGAAGAGAATGGGATATAGCAAAACATGATGGTGGTCTCAGGAGTAAGACCAATTTGTGGGCTAGGACAAAGGGAAACCTAGGTACACCTGGGACCCCTACGGATGAGAAGCTTCCATTGCTTTTTCTGGCATTGATTTTTTTCCCTGTCCTTTGAGGCAGTAATTATTCCAAGTTAGCAGGTTCTGACTTGTGACTCAGGTTTTTGGGAAATGGCTCTCTGGTGCACTAGTCCTTGAATGGGCTGTTTCTGCACATAGCAGGTCCTGAAAAATACTGCAAATGGTTGAAGTGTCTGCTCCTCAGAATGAAGGCATCTGTAGCAGCCAGTGGTTGGAGTTCTGCCTCTAACCATCACCATGCCATCTACAGCCTTTTTAAGCACCAAGTCATCAGTGACAGGTCATCAATTAATCCTTTTGTATATTAGAAACTCATTGCTTTCAGTTAGCATGGGAGCAGAGTGGGAGCTCTCCACCAATCTCTGATTTTTTACTGAGTTATTGGCAGGTCCACTATGCCTGGTGGCAACCAAGATACAATTAGAAAAACAGAAAATGGAAATAGACACATGAAGGGTCAAAATTCTTCATTTCCTATGAGAGTGGGATCAAGCTGAGAATAAAGTGACTAGTATAATCTTTTTGAAGCTGGCTGTCTTCAGAATAAGAAGCACCTCTATATTGGAGAGAGGGGGAAATATCACTGGTTCTACCTGAAAGCCCAGTCCAGAGGTAGCCTTCATCTGAAAGTCAAATGAGAATGGGATAAACTGATTCTGGGAGTGGAAGATGGCAGCGTATGAGGACGCTGGGCTCACCACGTCCTGTGGATCACTTGGATTCCACCCACACCTGCATAAATAATGAAGAAAACCACCAGAAGACTAGCAGAACAGATTCTCTGGAGCCAAGCATAGACGAGAGGCCCACAGAAGAGTGTAGGAAGGGCAGAGAGGTGGTGCGCGCTACTCGGACTGGTGGAAGGGAGCCAGGGCGGAGGGACAGCCCACCGGCAAAGCAGAGCCCCCGAGTCTGGCTTACAAAAGCAGAGGGGCAAGACAGAGCGTGTTCTGACAGCAAGCGGAACTTAATATCCGGAAGGTTATAAGTTAACAGCTCTGCTCAGAGAGCGAGAGAGCTAGAGGACAATGGGAAGGAGAGTTGTTGAGCTCCGGATGACAGAGCGTAACATGGCAGGGAACAAAGGCGCTCGCCAGCGCCATCTCCCTCGCCCATTCCCAGCCAAAATCCCAAAGGGAACCAGTTCCTATCAGGGAACTTGCTTGCACCGTGCAGATACCCAATGTTGTGCTTCTGCAGATCCATCCCTCCAGTGGCAGGTCTGACTCCCTCCCGGTGCCACAGGGCCCCTCCCAAAGCGGATCACCAAAGGAAAAGAGAGCTGAGCCTACCCCTCCCGCCCCTGTGCACCTTGCCGATCCACCCCAGCTAATACGCCAGATCCCCAGCACCACAAGCCTGGCAATGTGCAAGTAGCCCAGACGGGCCACGCCACCCCAAAGTGAATCCTGCCCCTAGAAGAAGGGAAGAGAAGGTACACACCAGTCTGAATGTGGCCCCAGCGGTGGGCTGGGGGCAGACATCAGGTCTGACTGCGGCCCCGCCCACCAACGCAAGTTACTCAAGACAGCACAGGGGAAGTGCCCCGCATTTCCGAACCACTCCAGGGACTATCCAAAATGACGAAATGGAAGAATTCCCCTCAAAAAATCCTCCAGGAAATAACGACAGCTAACGAACTGATCAAAAATGATTTAAACAATATAACAGAAAGTGAATTTAGAATAATAGTCATAAAATTAATCGCTGGGCTTGAAAACAGTACAAAGGACAGCAGAGAACCTAGTGCTACAGAGATCAAGGGACTAAGGAACAGCCAGGAAGAGCTAAAAAATGCTATTGAATGAGCTGCAAAATAAAATGGAGATGACCACAGCTCGGATTGAAGAGGCAGAGGAGAGAATAGGTGAACTAGAAGATAAAATTGTGGAAAAAGAAGCTGAGAAAAAGAGAGATAAAAAATCCAGGAGTATGAGGGGAAAATTAGAGAAATAAGTGATGCACTAAAGAGAAATGGTCTACGCATAATTGGTATTCCAGAGGAGGAAGAGAGAGGGAAAAGTGCTGAAGGTGTACTTGAAGAAATAATAGCTGAGAACTTCCCGGATCTGGGGAAGGAAAAAGGCATTGAAATCCAAGAGGCACAGAGAACTCCCTTCAGACGGAACTTGAATCGATCATCTGCATGACATATCATAGTGAAACTGGCAAAATACAAGGATAAAGAGAAAATTCTGAAAGTAGCTAGGGATAAACGTGCTCTAACATATAAAGGGAGACCGATAAGAGTCGTGACGGATCTCTCTACTGAAACTTGGCAGGCCAGAAAGGAATGGCAGGAGATCTTCAATGTGATGAAGAGAAAAAATATGCAGCCAAGAATCCTCTATCCGGCAAATCTGTCATTTAGAATAGGAGAGATAAAGGCCTTCCCAAACACACAAACACTGAAGGAATTCATCACCACTAAATCAGCCCTACGAGACATCCTAAGGGGGATCCTGTGAGACAAAGTACCCAGAGACATCGCTACAAGCATGAAACCTACGGACATCACAATGACTCTAAACCCATATCTTTCTATAATAACACTGAATGTAAATGGACTAAATTCTCCAACCAAAAGACATAGGGTATCAGAATGGACAAAAAAACAAGACCCATCTATTTGCTGTCTACAAGAGACTCATTTTAGACCTGAGGACACTTTCAGATTGAAAGTGAGGGGATGGAGAACTATCTATCATGCTACTGGAAGTCAAAAGAAAGCTGGAGTAGCCATACTTATATCAGACAAACTAGACTTTAAATTAAAGGCTGTAACAAGAGATGAAAAAGGGCATTCTATAATAATTACAGGGTCTATCCATCAAGAAGAACTAACAATTATTAATGTCTCTGCACCAAATAAGGGAACCCCCAAATATATAAAACAATTACTCACAAACATAAGCAACCTTATTGACAAGAATGTGGTAATTGCAGGGGACTTTAACACCCTAACACCCTACTCACAGCAATGGGTAGATCATCTAGACACATGGTCCATAAAGAAACAAGGGCCCTGAATGATACATTGGATCAGATGGACTTGACAGATATATTTAGAACTCTGCATCCCAAAGCAACAGAATATACTTTCTTCTCGAGTGCACATGGAACATTCTCCAAGATAGATCACATACTGGGTCACAAAACAGCCCTTCATAAGTATACAAGAATTGAGATCATACCATGCATACTTTCAGACCACAATGGTATGAACCTTGAAATCAACCACAGGAAAAAGTCTGGAAAACTTCCAAAAGCATGGAGGTCTAATTAGAAATCAGTTGTGAGGGTAGAAAACAACCTTCAGGTATGCTCACTGGGAATTAATTAGTGCTCTCTGTGTGACTTTTTTTGTTTTGTTTTTTACTGCTGACTGTGGCCCTGAAGGCCCCATATCCATCAGCTTTTGCCTTAGAGTGAGCATTTCTCCCAATATCTCCTGCCCCTACGGACAAACGATCCTCTTGTGCTGAACACATTCAAGTCCCCCATACCTCCTGTTCCCAAGGTAGATCTGGCAGACACCCCAGGAGCACCTGTTCCACATGCTATTCAAAGTTTATGGGAACTTGGCGTGATTCCACAATTAAAATTGGAGAAAAAGCCTGACAAACTCTGGCACTGAATGTCTTCCCGTGAACACACGGTTAGGATAAGTGTAAGGGAGTTGAAAATGATACATTGAGGGCTAAATTTCTTCATCACAGTTGAGAACAGAATGAAGCTGTAGATAGTGTTACGAGCACAATTCCCTGGGCATGTTTGGTGTCTAAGGGGTAATAAAGACCTGTGACTTGCAGAGAAGGGGATCATCCACCAGCTTTGCTAACCATGGAGTCCTGTGAACAAAATCATGCACACCAATCTCAGTAAGGTCAGGAATGTGTCAAGCTATATCACCAGATTTGAAGCCCTTCTCATCTGTGGTTAGAGGCGGTTGTGACTCCAAGGTAGGATCTTGCTCCTGGGAAGTCTGCAGGATCTGGCCTGTTATTTTAGTCTTTGAGTATTTTGTTCCATCACCTGCTCCATGAATGGACTTAACATCATGAACCCTGAGTGTCTCATATGGTAGGTAGCTCAGGCTTTCCTGAAAGGGGTAGACACAGGTCTATATCCCATGCCAACAGAAACCTGCCAAACACAGCGTTCTTACCAACAGAAGGGCAAGCTCTACTTTCAATATCAGATTAATTGCTCTGTGAGAGCATATGGTATAAGTGGTGGCAGAATTACTGGACGCTGTCTGAATGACAGCCCTGTAGTTCCTGAATTTGACTCTGGGCCCTTACTCCAGAAATGAGACCAGATCCTTTCCAACATCATCTTCCCCTGTATTCCTGCAAACCTCTTGTGCTGAACAGTTTCAAATGCCCTGTGTCTCCTTTTGCCAAAGTAGGTCTTGCAGAAGGGTTCCATGGACTCCTGTTACCCAGGCTCTCCTAGAACACTTGGAACTAGTCACAACTCCATAATTAAAGTAACAGAAAATGCTCCTAGATTATCTCTGCTAATTCCCCATAATGAAGTCCTTATTAATAAAAAGGCAAAGGAGGGGCACCTGAGTGGATCAGTTGGTTGGGCATCCGACTTCAGCTCACACGTGATCTCATGGTTTGTGAGGTTGGGCCCCGCATCAGGCTCTGTGCTGACATCTTGGAGCCTGAAGCCTGCTTCAGATTCTGTGTCTCCTCTATCTCTGCCCCTCCCTGGCTGACACTCTGTCTCTCTCTCCCTCGAAATAAACATTAAAAAATTAAAATAAATAAATAAAAAGGCAAGAGAATCTGAATGGATGTACTAAGCGCCAAATTTCTTCATCTCAGATTAAAATGGTATAAAGCTTTGAATAAACTCACTAGGAATTTTTCCTGGACAGGGTTGGTGTCATTGGAGTAAGAAACTTCGGTGGGCCAGGTCTAAGGGGGATATCCATTAGCTACACTTGGGAGCCCTGTGTGCAAAAATCCTGCATCCTGACATCAGACAAAGCAGGAAGTCATCAGGCTATCACTGTTTTCCATTTCTTCTCTTCAATGATAGAGCAATGGTGATTTCGGGGCTCTTTTCTTGCTCCTGGCTAACACCCAAGTCTGTGGAAATGGGCTTTGGTCTTTTAGTTATTGAGTTTATTTTTTCTATCCTCTTGTTTCTTCAAAGTATGGACTTTGCACGGGCAAACCATTAGTATAGCTCAGGATATAGGAAGCTCAGGCAGCCCAGGAGGTGGGTAGAGAGCAGGGAGTGACCAAACTGGGACAACGCAATCCTGCCAAGCACTGAGATCTCAGTAACAGAAGGACAAATTTTCTACCCCAACATCAAAACTAATTGCTGTGTGGCAGCACACCACCAGAGTGTGAACTCACCTAGAATTTCTTGTCACTGAGGATAGACCAGATGCTCCTGACTCTGACCCCTGATCTCAGTCTCTTCTTGCCCCTGTTCTTTCTGGCACCACCTGCATTGAAGTGCATTTTTTTTATATTCTCGACTCTGTTTGAAATCTAACCTAATTGCTTTGCAGTAAGATACCTTTCTTTGGATTGTATTAAACACAGACACATCACTCTTTGTTTTTATGTCTTCAGCTATGTGGACATGGTAATAACACCTTTTACTAAGGTAGGAACCCTTCCAGAGGTTGAGCTTTGAGTAATTCTGTGTCATCTCCAAACAGGTAACTGATTTCTGACACAAATAGAGACATAAATTCACTTGAAAGACATTATGTCATTTGTGGTTCCTGGATTTGTCAAATATACTATCATCTAGGAATGATGAGTTTTTATATTTTGAAACACTTCTGACTAGAAAATGTCATAAAGAAACATTGAAACTTCGTGATAACACATCCTTCTTTCATTTTTTTCTTCATTTATTCTAGATATTTTAGTGGCAAATATTTGATTTTATTCTACTGCTGAAATGTAAGCATAAAGACAAAATAAAAACAAGCATTCTTGGGATGGGTGAGTCAGTAAATCGTTAGGCATTTTTTCTTTTTTTTTTTTTAAGGGATTATTTTGAATATGTTCAACCATAATGCCTCCAGCTTTGCTTTTTTTTCAGGATTGCTTTCGTTATTCAGGGTTTTGTGATCCCATACAAATTTTAAGATTGTTTTACATCTGTGAAGATTCCGGTGGGTTTTGATAGGGAATGAGTCTCGTTCTTGGTTGTCTATCTCTCTCATTTTTCCCCTTTATTTGTTTCTTAAATTTCTTATATTATTGAAATTACACAGTATTTGTCATTCTCTGACTGACTTATTTCACTTACTGTTTATACCCTATAGCTCCATCCATGACCTTGAAAATGGAAAGATTTCATTTCTTCTTATGCCTGAATAGTATTAATTGTGTGTATATATCACATCTTCATCCATTCATCTAATGATGGATACTTGAGCTATATCCATATCTTGGCTATTGCAAATAATGTTGCTATAAACGTACAGGTGCATGTGTCCTTTTGAATTAGTGTTCTTTTATTCCTTGGGTAAATACCCAGTAGCGCTACTGCTGGATCATAAGGTAGTGTATTTTTAACTTTTTGAAGAATCTCCATATTGTTTTCCACAGTAGCTGCACCACTTTTATTCCCAAGATAAAGGAACTCCTTTATCTCCACATCCTTGCCAACACCCAATGCTTCTTTTGTTTTTAGCCATTCTGACAGGTGTGAGGTGGCCTCTCATTTCCCTAATGATACATGATGATAAGCATCTTCTCATGTATCTGTTGGACATCTGTATGTCTTCTTTGAAGAAATGTCTGTTCACGTCTTCTGCCCAATTTTTAATGGGATTATTTGTTTTGCGGGTCTTATATCACTTCTTTATATATTTGGATATTAGCCATTTATCAGATATGTCATTTGCAAATATCTTCTCCCATTCCATAAGTTTCTTTTTAGTGGTGTTGATTGTTTCCTTCACCGTGCAGAAGCTTTTTATTTTCATATAGTCCCAATCGTTTATTTGCGCTTTAGTTTCTTTTGCCTTAGGAGACATATCTTCAAAGCAGTTGCTGTGGCTGAAGTCAAAGAAGTTACTACCTGTGTTCTCTTGTAGGATTTTTATGGTTTCAGGTCTCACATTTATGTCTTTAGTCCATTTTTTGTATATTTTTGTGTATTGTGTAAGTGGTTTACTTTCATTCTTTTGCATGATACTGTCCAGTTTTCCTAACACCATTTGTTTAAGAGACTGTTTTTCCACATTGTGTATTCTTTCTTGCTTAGTTGAAGATTAATTGGCCACATTATTTATTGTGTTCACTTCTCGGTTTTCTATTCTGTTTTTTTAATCTGTGTGTCTATTTTTGTGCCCATACCATACTGTTTTGATCACTAAAGTTTGAAATACGACTTGAAGTCTGGATTTGTGATGCATCCAGCTTTGCTTTTCTCTTTCAGGAGAATTGGTGTCTTGGCCATTTGGTGTCTCTTATAGTTCCATAGTATATTACTTTGGGAAGCATAGACATTATAACCATATTTTTTATTTGACCCATGGGCATAGAATGTCTTTACATTTCTTTCTGTCATCTTGAATTTCTTTCATCAGTGTTTTATAATTTTCAAGATATAGGTCTTTCACCTGTTTGGTTAGGTTTATTCCTAGATATGCTGTTATACTGATAACAATTGCTACTCCATTCTCTCACTCAGGTCTAAAATGGGTCTCTTGTAGGCAGCATATGGATGAGTCTTGTTTTTTTATCCATTCTGCCTCCCTATGTTTTTGATTGGATCATTTAGCTTATTTACATCTGAAGTAATTATTGATAGGCACATATTTATTGCCATTTTATTACTTGTTACATCATTTAACCGAACCCATTCCTTCCGCAGGGTTTAGGTATATGTAATATATTTTATATCCTTTTTTGTGAGTTCCTTGACTATTTTTTTTTTTTACAGAAAAATTCATTTAATCACTTATGTGTTTCCTACCTCTATACTGACACTTTTGGTGTCTCCATTCCACTGAAAGTGTCCCTTTTAATATTTCTTGAAGATCTGATTTAGTGATCATGAACTCTTTAGTTTTTGGTAGTCTGGGAAAGTCTTCTATTTTGAACGATACCTGTGCTGGATATACTTGACTACAGAACCCGACCTTAAGGCTGACGCTTACACTGACACATGCACTCAACTGTGCCCTTCTTGTAAGCATTAGCACTGCCAGCAAATAGGCTTTTACCATTTCCCTTGCACTAGCTCTAACCCAAAGCATAGGCATTACCCAAAGTAGGGCAAAGGGCCCTTCTATGGCCTGAATGCTAGTTCTGAGGAAACAATGGATTTGGGACACATGACTAATGCAAAATTACTCAGCCAGGAACAAAGAAGGATACAATGCCATTTTCAATGAATGAGATCCAGCCAAAATTTATGATTATGAATGAAAACCTAACTGTAAACCACAAAATCAACCTACTCTTGAATCCATAACAAAAGTCTGATGCGAACCTTAAATTTAGACCACAATTTAGCCTTTCATGAAGGGTTCTGCACTGCTGAGGGATATATCCCTACCACCTATTTGGCCATAACCCCAACCCTAGTCACTGTTACTACCCAGGCCCATTCCAAGGTAGAAAAAAAAGGGAATTTGGGGCACAAGACAAATGCAAGATTACTCAACCAGGAAAGGAAAATAAAGCTGTGCCATTTGCAATGGCTAGGATGAAGCCCAAAGGTAGGACTGTGGGCAAACACCTACCCCTAACCCACACCATCACCCTAACCTTAAGTAGGATCAATAGGCCTGACCCCCACCCTAACCCTAGCCCTCAACTCAGCCCTTTGAGGAGTGCTCTTCACTCCTGGTGGATAGATCGCTACCATCTCCTGGCCTCTAATAGCTAACTCTAGCCATCTGGCCCTACCCAAGCCCAAATCTCAGGTCAGAGGTAACAACACACTGGGAGCATATGTCTGACCTAGGATTACTCAGTCACAAACCAAGAAGGAAATCGTTCCATTTGCAACAACCAGGATGGAGCAGAGAGTTTGATTCTAGGAGAATTTTTACACTAACTCACACCATCAGCATAGCCCTGAACTCGAATCCTAAGCCTGACCATCTCCCTAAAACTGACACCCAACTCAGCCTTCAAGGGATGGCTTGGAGTTGCTGGCAGATAGGCCTCAATCATCTCCCCAGCCCTAAATCTAACCCTGAGCCATGGCTCTGGCCGTACCTGGTTCCAGATTCCAGATTTGAGGAAAAAAAGGAATTGGGACACAGAACTGATGCAAGAGGTTACTCAGCGGGGTGCCTAGTAGGAATTGATGCCATTTTCCATGACCAGGATGGAACAAGAGAGTAGGATTGGGAGCAAAACCCAAAACAACCCACACCAACAGCCTAGTGCATGAATCTGACTCTTAAGCCTCGCCTTCACCCTGCCTATCACCTTATCTCCGGGTAAGGCTTTGCCTTGCTGGCAGATAAGCACCTGCCATTTCCTGGGTACTAACCATAACCCTAACATTGGCCTGGGGTTCTGACCTGACCTGAATCCTATGTCTGAGAAAACAACCAATTTGGGACACATGACCATGGCAAGATTATTCATTCATCTAGGAACAGAGAAGAAATCACTGCCCCTTACCACAACTGTGGTAGAGCTAAAGAGTATGATTTGGACTGAAAATCTAACCAGACTGGCCCCAATCATACCATCCTTACACGTGAGCCCTGTCTGACCCAGATCTTAAACCTCCCCATAAAGTGAGCCCTCAGGGAGGGGGTACAGTGCCCTGCCAGCAGATAGGCCCCTACCAATTCCTGGGCCTTAACCCAAACCCCTGGCCATGGATGTGGCCTTCCCTAGGTCCACATTCCAAGTCTGAAGAAACAAGGGATTTGGGACACAAGACTGATTCAATTTGACTTAGCCAGGGACACAGTGGGAAACTGTGCCATTCATTGGCCACAACCAGGATGGAGATAGTATGACTCTGCAGAAATGTGGCCCTAACCCACAACATGTCTGGCCCCAGAAGCTGAAACCTAAGCCCAACCCTTACCTAACTGTCACCCTCAACTGAGCCTTCCAGAAAGGGCTGAACACTGCTGATGAATAGGCCCGTGCCATCTCCTGGGCCCCAACCCTAATCCTAATCAGGGCTCTGAACCTGCCCAAGCCCAAATCCCAGGACTAAGGAAACAACGGATTTGGAACCATGACTGATGCAAAGTTGCTTGGCTAGGCTCATAAGAAGAAATGGTGCTATCTGCAAAGCCTGAGGTGGAGACAGAGAATATGATGCTGAGTGAAAACCTGACCATAACCCACACCAACAGCTTATCCCTGAAGTCAGCTGTGAGGCTCACCCTCACACTGGCACCTGCCCTCAAATGGGTCTTTCATGTAGGTCTTCACACTGCAGGCAAATAGGCTTTTACCGTTTTCTTCACCACAACCCTAAGCTTAGCGCTGGCCCCGGCTCTACTTCGACCTGAGTGCTAGTTTGGAGGACACAACTAACACATGACTGATGCAAGATGACTCTGCCAGGAACAAAGAAGGATAGGGTGTCATTTGCAACAATCAAGATGCAGCCAGAGTAAGATTCTGAGCAAAAACTTAATCATAGAGCACAAAATGAGCCCAGCCCTTGCACAAGAAATCAAAGTCTGAAGCACACCCAAACATTTGCCCTCAACTCGGCCTTCCATGGAATGTTCTGCACTGCTGGTAGACCAACCCCTACCATATGCCTTGCCCTAACCCTAACTCTTGTCATGATTCTGTCCTTACTCAGGCCTGAATCCCAGATATGACCAAAAAAGAATTTGGGACACAAGGCTGACAAAAGATTACTCAGCCAGGAAGGGAAAAGTAAGTGGTACAGTTTTCAATGACCAGGATGAAACTCAAGCATAGGATTCTGGGTAAACAACTATTCCTAGGCCTCACCATCACCTTAGCCTTGAACACAATCACTAGTCCTGATACTCATTGTAACCTTAGTCTTCAACTCAGTCCTTTTGAGAGTGTTCTGTGCTGATGAACAGGCCACTACCATTTCCAAGTGCCTAATGCTATGGCTCTGGCACTATCCAGGCCTCTCAGGTCAGTGGTAACAACACGTTGGGGGCACATGCCTGATGCAGAATTACTCAGCCACAAACCGAGAAGGAAAGTGTGCCATTTTCAAGAACCAGGATGGAGCCAGAGTGTTTGATCCTGGGGGAGAATCTTACCCTAAACCACACCATCAGCATAGCCCCTGAACACAAATCCTAAGCACAAACTTCCCCCTAAAACGCCCTCATCTGAGCCCTCAGGGGAGGGTTCTTCACTTCTGGCAAGCCATGGTTCTGGCCCTACTTTTTTCCAGATTCCAGATCTGAGGAAGGGGATTTGGGACACAAGACAGATGCAAGATTACTTGACCAGGTGCCCAATAGGAATAGACGTTATTTGCCATGAACAAGATGGAGGGAGAGAGTAAGATTCAGAGTGAAACCCTACCCCTAACCCACACGAACAGTTTAGCCTCTGAATCTGACCCTTAAGCCTGACCTTCACCCTGCCCATCGTCCTCTGGGTAGGAAACATAAAAGAAGAATGAAATTTTTGTAAAAAAAAAAAAAAAGAACTCATAAAAGAAGTATATGAAATATAACATATCCCTAAAACTTGTGGAGAAAATCACCAAAGAAAATCAGCAAAATATGAAAGAGAGAATGTCAAGAAAGGATCAGAGAAAGTCTTCAGAAAAAAATTACAAAACAAGTAATAAAATGAGAATGAATATGGATGTATCAAAAATTACTTTGAATGTAAATGGGCAAATAATTCAATCAAACACAAGGATGTAGAATGGATAAAAACAGGACCCATCTACATGCTGCCTACAAGAGACACAATTTAGACCTAAAGACACCTGTAGATGAAAAGTGAGAGGAGAGAATAGCATTTGTCATGCAAATGGTTGTCAAAAGAACGCTGGAGTAGCAATTAGTATATCGGTTAAAATCAGTCTTTAAAACAAAGACTATAACAAGAGACAAAAATGACACTTTCTCATAATAAATGGAAGGATCCAACAAGCAGATATAATTGTAAATATTTATGCATCCAACTTAGAATCAAAATACATGAAACAGTTAACCAATGAAGGAATTAATTGATAAAACTAGTAGGGGACTTGAACACCCCACTTACAGTAATAAAATACAGAAAAATAAAAAACAGATAAAAATAAAATAAATAAAATAAAAAAATAAAAAAAATAAAATAAAAAACAGAAAAATACATATTCTTTATAAGTGCACATCACATCACATGTTAGGTCACAAAATAGATCTCAACAAATACAAAAAACTGGTCATTCCTTGCGCCTTTTCTGACCCACAATGCTATGAAACTAAATTCAACCACAGAAAAGAATCTGGAAAGATCACAAACACATGGAGGTTAAATAAAATGCTACTAAACAATGAATACGTCATGAGAAAAAAAAGAAAATTTTAAAATGCATGGAAAAAAGAGAATGAAAATATAATCGTCCAAAACTTCTGGGATGCAGCAAAACCAGTACTAAGAGGGAAGTTATACTCATACAGGCTTTACCTCAAGGTGAAAGAGAAATCACAAATAAGCATCCTAACCTTGCACCTAAAGAAGCTAGAAAAAGAAAAAACCTAGATACAGCAGAAGGAAGGAAATAAATATTAGAGTAGATATAAATGATATATAAATTTTAAAAAGGAAATAAAAACTAAAGAAGATAGAAATGAAACCAGATTCTGGCTCTTTGAAAAAAATCAAAGAAATTGGCAAACTTCTAGTCAGACTTATCACCGAAAAAAAAGGGAAAAGAAATGAAAGAAAGAAAAAGAAAAAGAAAGAACTAAAATACATACAATCACAAATGAGAAAGGAGGAATAACAACCAACTGCACAGAAATACAATCAAAAGAGGATATTATGAAAAAAATGCATGCCAAAAAATTGCCAACATACACATATAAACAACCAAAACTGAAACAGGAGGAAATAGAAAAGTAAGACTATCAGTAAAGAATCAAGTCATTAATTAAAAACTCTCACAAGTAAAATCCAGAACCAGATTGTTTTCCAGGCAAACTCTACCAAACCATTAAATGAGACTTACTACCTATGCCTTTTAAACTAGTCCTAAAAACAGAAAAGGATGAAAACTGAATCGATTCTTTGACGACAGGATTACCCTAAAAAAAGAGGTGAAGACTCCACTAAAAAAGAGAAGTACAGGCCACTATCCCTGATGAACATACATGCAAAAATTCTCAATACAATAATAGCAAACGTAATTAAACAATGCGTTAAAAATCAACCAAAGGGGCCCCTGGGTAGCAGAGTCATAAACATCCATCTTCAGCTCAGATTACAATCTCACACTTCGTGGTTTCAACCCCCGCATTGGGCTCTGTGCTGACAGCTTGGAGCCTGAAGCCTGCTTTGGATTGTGTCTCCGTCTCTCTCTCTGCTCCTGTCCCACTCATGCTGTGTCTTTTTCTCTATCAAAAATAAACATTAAAACAATCATTCGCCATGATCAACTAGGATTTATTCCTGGTCACAAGTGTGGTTTAATATTTGTGAGTAAATCATAGTGATACATGGGTCCATTATATACGTGATGGATCAAGGGGTATACTTGTCATAATGAGAGCAGGGTGATGTATGAAATTCTACACTGATAACTAATATAATTTGCATATTAACTAACTAGAATTAAGGGGTGAAAAATGAAAAAACCTTCTAAAAAGAAAATTAAATGAGGTCATTTACTCAGTGAACTACAAGAGAACAGAGTTATGGCACTGTTGTCATGCCTGCAGTGGGTTAAGTAAGCTACCTTGGAGGAAGTTATAGTGTCCTCTAAGGCATACAGCACAGAGACTCCTCCACATGTGGCCAATTCCTGCTATCTTTCATTGCAGAAATAGCAATCATTGTGCAGGAATTGAAGAAGGATCAGGATGACAATATTTTACAGATAAAGGAGAGTTAAAAATTGAAAGTCAGTGGGAAATATTCTGTGCATGCCATCCTGGGCCTTTACTTGTGAATTCTCTTGACCCACCTCAAATACAGGATCACTTTGCATGAATTCCTTGAATCACCATCCATTCTTGCTCTGTAACCCGCACTATATCTTTATTAGTGACCATGACAAAACATGAGCTGTGCCCATATGGAGATCACTTCCAATGAGGAAGACAGAAGTGACAGGGAGGGGGTCCATGTTGTTAGCAGGGATATATATATTATATATAAGCAAGCTACAGGCTCTGAGCTGTCAGCACAGAGCTAGACGGAGGGCTCAAACCCATGAACCATGAGATCATGACCCGAGCTGAAGTTGGACACTTAACCAACTAAGCCACATCAGTTGCCTCGGAAAAATATATTTTTATATTGGACAAAAGTTGTGTGATAATGTCACCTGTGTACTTATTCCTAGAACAAAGACTTAAGCTGGAGTGGACCAGGGATGTGTCTTGCAATTTGTCTCACCAAATTGTAGCGTGCTGGCAGAAATATTTTAGGCCTCTTTAATTTTTCCAAGGGCTTCTCTAATTCTGTGGCACTTCTCGGGAAAACTCCATTGTGTCATTTTCCTTATTGACTTTCCCTTCTTTGTTTATGAAACAGCTCAAACAACCCAGGTTAAATTTCCCAGCAGCTTTCTGTATTACTTGGAAAGACAAAATAAGGATAATGATGAAAATAAAAATCCTGACATTCAAAGACAATCACAGCCTAAACATCCAGTGCTCTTTTTCTACATATGAGCATTTTTTTCTACATAACTTTTTCTACATATGAGCAGTTTTTTTCCACAGAGTGGAATCACAATGTGAATTTGGTTACTTGGTTGGGTAAACTGTTTTGTTTTTGTTTTGTTTTCATTTTAACTGAGTAAACCCTACTCCGTATCTTTAAATATCGAATTATATTGGTGTTAAATTTTTCTTTTATTCTACTCATCATAGGAAAAAATGTCACCTGTTGACAGTGTCCTAAATAGTACACAGAAAGAACAAGTAACCATGGAAGGAGGAGTGCTTTCCAGCATTTTCCTTAAAAAATCATAACAGAGTGTCTGCCCCAGTTTGCATTCCAACCCACGGTGCAAGAGTGTTCCCCTTTCTCCATATCTCACTAACAACTGTTTTTTCTTGTGTGATTAATTTTAGCCATTCTAACAGGTGTGAGGTTTTGCTTTACAATCCCTAATGAAAAGTGATGTTGAACATCTTTCCATGTGTCTGTTAGCCATCTGGAAGTCTTCTTTGAGAAAGTGTCTATTCATATCTTCTGCCCATTTCATAACTGGGCTGTTTGTTTTTTGTGTGTTTTTTGATAAGTCGCTTCTAGATTTTGGATTCTAACCCTTTATCAGATTTGCAAATATCTTCTCCCATTCTATAGTCTGATTTGAATTTTGTTGTTTCCTTCACTGTGCAGAAGCTTTTTATCTTGATGAGAATAATACCCAGGCATCAAAAAGCATGGATTCTTGCCATTTGTAACTGCATGGATGGAATTAGAATGTATTATGCTAAGGGAAATGAGTCCATTTGAAAAGACATATATCATACCTTTTCACTTCTAGGTAGAATTTAACATATGGGAGGTGTGGAAGAAAAGAGATGGAGACTCTTAAGGGTAGAGAAAAAACTCTGGGTTAATGGATGGAAATGGGTGAGAGATGGGCTAGATGAGATGGGTATCAAGGAGGGCGCTTGATATAAGCACTGGATGTTATATGTAAGTGACGAATCACTGAATTCTACTTCTGAAACCAACAAGCTAACTACATTTAAGAAAAGAAAAAAAAATTAACAGCCCACTCACTTGTTCATGGTCCATTAAAGAGTTTTGACAACAGGGTGAGATATTCTGTCTGACACCATCATTTTACATGGCTGTATCATGGTCCTGCTGCCAAAGGAAAGGGTTCCTCTCTGTCTGAGGAGCTGTCCCATTCAGGGCTCTTAGTGTCAAAGTGAGAAGACACATGCTTACATGAATTCTTTATGCAAATCTCTAATCACTGTCTTTGGTTTCTAGAAGCAGGCCCTTCCGCACCAAAATCAAGGTAATGGCAGCTGAAATAATGACAACAGTCATCCCCCAGTAACAGAGTTGAGGCCCCTCTTACTACTAAAAAATGAGTGCCCTTATCTCTAATGCACAATAAGGGGTCTAGTTTTAGGGCTTTGTTGAAATATTTTTGCTGGTTTGGTGGATGAGAAATTACACCAAATCCCTTGTCCTATATTGACTTTTCTAATGAAGAGTGAGGCTGGATGCTCAAAACTTACAGCCATTTCCAAAATGTAATCACTGTTCTCAGTTCTCGGGTGAACCAGCTGAAAACACACCACTGGAATTCGCCAGGGGACACAGACAGTGATCCATGGCCAGCCAGTAAACTTTACTCCTTGTGAAACCAGTAAGCTGTTAATGACTGCCTCCTAACCAGTGGAGCACAGTTGCAGTGATAGCAGGTCAGTTTCAAGATTTCATGAAATAAATTCTGTCAGTGTCTTCTTTGTTCTGTGTCCCATCTCTATGTCCTCTCTACTCCTTTTTCTCTCTCAAATGTTTCCTTCTCTCTCTCTCTCCCCCCCCCTCTCTCTCTCTCCTCTTCTCTCCCTGTCTCTCTTCTACCCATGGAAATGGGGGATCAAGCACTTAAGGCTTTAAGACCCTTATAGAGGAGAGAAAGATACAAGTTCCCTGATCAAAAGTTTGGAATAGGCTCTCAGTTCAAACTGAATTCTGACACCCATGTGAGTGAGTTTGGGAATATCACCCTGTTGAATCTCCTTTGAGACCACAGCCCTGACTTCATAGAGACTTTGAGGCAGTGTTACACAGCTATGCTGTGCCTTGATTCCTCTGCCACAAAAATTGTGAACTATTAAATATTTGTAGTTTTAAAAGTCAAGGTATTTAAATAATGCTGTCACAGAAGAATGAACAAGTAACAGTTTACTAGGTCCCAGCATCGGGTTTATGCTTTGGATCCTCCCTGCCTCTCCCCTCCCAGGAACCCACAGCCACATGTTCCACCTTTCTAATGTTTCTAATGGACAAATTCAATTCTGTCTCCTGGTCTCTGCACCAGGAGTATCTTCTCCTAGACACATGACGGACACATGCAGTGTGGTTTCCTCTTATGCTGGCCCCAGCAAATGTCACCTCTGTGAGGCCTCTCATACTCTCCAGTGACTCCCCAGCCTGTCCCCACAGCACACTTGCTCTTTTCACTATTATAGTTCTTGCCTTTTCTTCATATGTCTTGTCTTTCATACCATTGTCCATCTCCCCTCCAGACTGTGAAGACCTGGCAGGCAGGGACCACTTTGTCATTGTAAGCCTTGCACTTAGATTCACCAGATCCCCAAGCACAAGGTAAGTGCTTGGAGCAGTTATTTAATGAAGAAATAGGACTGTAGAGCCCTCAATCTAGATTTTGACCAGATTACTCTGTGGAGATAACTGCTAGCAAATGGAGATTCCTGTTGTATCTAAGGTAGGGGAAATTCAGAATGACCTCCACATGACCCTTCCCTGATCCAGTTCCTCCAGCAAAATTCAGTGGGTACCATTGACACAGGAGGCTGCACTGGAACACCAGGGAACAGGTGTCCAGCACTAACACTGGAGCCACAGGCATGAAGATCCCCAAGCAAAATCAGCATCTTTGTGCAGCTGACATGAAGGCAGTGGCCCTCTAAAGTCCCAGGGTAAAGCTCTGGAATACAGGCTCCAGGTTTGGACAAGGGATCTCAGGCTTCTGACATTCTCATTTGTCTCCATCCCCAATGTATACTCTTGATTCATGAGTCATCCTCATGTCAGCCAGGACAATGACGCGCCCCCCCCCCCCCCCGCCCATTTCCAAATGAAGACCTGGGGGTCCAACAAGGACTAGTATTGTGCTGTGACTCTAGACTCAGTGTACAGTGCTCTTACATGTCCTCCTCTATCCCAAGTCCTCACCAACCCAAAGACTTCCAGCAAGTATTTCTCTAGTAAATCAGAACACAGTGAGTCACTGATGGAGAACCAAGACCAATTGACCCTTCATGATTATATGGAACTTTGGAGAAACAAAACACTCTACAGAACACTGAAGCCTATTCTTCTGTAGCTATTGTCTCACCTAACAGAGTTAGGTCATCATATTTCCAGGTTCCCACAGACTTGGACTTCAGTACCTTAGTCCTTTCCTCTGGAAGCTGGGCCAAGGATGGCCCTGTGTCGAGCAAAACCTATGAACATTAGGAAATCCTTGCCCATCTTTGGGTCTTTGAGCATGTAGCTAAGAAAATGGATGCTGCTGCCCCATGGCAGAGCTCTCTTATAACCTCTTCTTTTTCTCTTGTCTCTTCCCCAGTGTCTGCTCTTTCTTGAACACACCATCAATAGGTGTGTGCCAGTGCACATGTAGGAATTTGGATAGTAAAATGACCCCAAATGGAGAGAAATTGGGCATGATTCCTTCCAGAAGAGTCTCTTATTTCTAAAGCACACATGATTGGCGGGATTTGAGCCATGGCCTAAAAGATAGAGTTCATCCTTCTCTTCTGGACTCTTCCCCCCTCCTATGATCTGGGCCAGTCCTAGTCTCTTGATCATTTCCGTCACCCTACTGTATCATGAGAGCTTGGGTATATAACAACAACAAAAAAACAGTTCTCCAGAGGATGTGTCAGGCTCCATTAACATTGGACAGGATGTCAGGTTGGGAGTCTTCAGCCACACCTGTATAGTAAGTATGCTGGTTTCCTTTAGACAGGCCTACAATCCCTCATAAAACAGGCCAGTTTTTGGAGCCAATGAGGAAAAATCAGCTGTGTGTCCACCATCAGATATGCAGGACATCACTCTCCCAATAGTGCATGAGTGCGCTCCCTGCATTATGAGGCATGGTAATGCAGCAGAGCCTCTGCTCAAGAAGTAGGTCTTAAGCAACCACCCCACCCCACTACCACCTACTGTTCCCAGTAGAGAAGGCATGGATATCAAACAAGAAGGAGCACCATATCTCAGAATCAGTGTACTTCCTCGCCTGCCTCTGCTGCTAGGCATACAGAGATATGTCCTTAGACAAAGATCATTCCAAAAGTCCTACTGTCCTCCAATGGTAAAGTTATGCTTGGTGAAGGGTGAGATTTGGGCACCTGCAGTAGAAATCAAAGTAACATGGCACAAACAGAATACAGATGTGTTTCTTTTTCATATAAATGAACCCTGGATGTGTCTAGTCTAGAACTGATTATGGATTGCCCACCATGGGAGATCACATATTATTGATCTCCTTGCTGTAACATTTCTGTATATTTCCTTTCTTAAAATTTAAAAATCTTAGTGCATTAGAGTGTGCCTAGAACATACAGAAATTTACATAAAAATGAATTGGACCAGCGGGAAAGTGGGTGATGGGCATTGAGGGCAACTGTTGGGATGAGCACTGGGTGTTGTATGGAAAACAATTTGACAATAAATTTCACATTAAAAAATAAATTTGACCTGAACAAAATTCCATTAATTATAAAATAAGTTCAGATAAATTAGAACTGGAATGTTAAAATTGATCAAGCGATTGAAATTACTTATTATTTTACCCTGACCAGCACTTTACCTACAAACCTCCTATGTTTGTATATTTCTGATTTCAATGGTAAGTACGGCACCAAAACAAAATTTGTGTGAGCTAAGTTCTCCAAGATAAAATGTCTGAATCAGGATAGAAGGGTCAAAATAGAGTTGTAAAAATAGCAAGACATCTGCTCATTATTTTCCTATTTTGTCCCCAAAAACTTATTTAATTCTCATTTAACATACAGTGCAATATTGTTTTCAGGATCAGTGATTTCTCACTTATAGAAAACACCCAAGACTCATCATAACAAGTGCCCTCCTCAATACCACGCATCTAGCCCATTCCCCACCTACCCAGAAAAAGAAATCGAATCGATTCCATTGACATTTGCCCCAACGATACTTTCTAAGATACATAGAAATCAATCTAACCAAAGAGGTATAAGATGTGTACTTTGAAAACTTATGAAGGAAATGGAAGAGGACACAAAGAAACGGGAAAAATTTCCATGTCCATGGTTTGGAAGTAAAAACATGTTTAAAATGTCTATAATACCCAAAGCAATCTACACATTTAAGGCCATCCCTAAAATACCATCAGCATGTTTCACACAGGTAAAACATACCTAAAATTTGTAGGGAATCACAAAAGACCCAGAGGTGCCAAATTAACCCTGAAAAGAAAAGGAAAGCTGGAGGTATCATTGTTGAACATATTCCAAAGAGCACTTAAGAAAAGAAAAAGAAAAAGAAAAAAATTCTAATGATTTATTGTGACCGACTCAGCCCAAGAATGCTTGTTTTTATTTTGTCTTTATGCTTATACTTCAACAGTAATATCATAAAACCAAGTGTTTGACACTAAAATATTTACAATAAATGAAGAAAATAATGAAAGCCGGATGTGTTGTCATGAAGTTTCAATGTTTCTTTATGGCATTTCCTAATCAGAAGTGTTTCAAAATATTCAAACACTCTTTTCTAGGTGATAGTAGAATTTGACAAAGTTCAGAAGCCACAAATGACAGACTGCCTTTTAAGTGAATTTAGGTATTTCTTTATTTGTGTCAGGTATCAGTTACTTGTTTGCAGATGACACAGATTTACTCAAAGCTCAACCTCTGGGAAGCTTCCCACTTTAGTCAAATATATTATAATGTCCATGTAGCCGAAGACAAAAAAAAAAATGTGTTCCTGTGTGTTTAATGCAATCCAAAGACAGTTATCATACAGCAAAGCAGTCAGGTTAGATGTTAAATGGAGTAGAGAATATAAAACCCAAATTCACTTCAATGCAGGTGGTGCCAGAAAGAGCCCACTTCTCTTCAGGGGCAACAAGAGACTGAGATCAGGGGTCAGAGTCAGGGGCAACTGGTCTGTCCTCAGTGACAAGAAATGCTAGGCAAACTCCCACTCTGGTGGTGTGCTACCACACAGCAATTCATTTTTGATGTTGGGGAAGAAAGGTTTTCTTTCTGTTACAGAGAACTCAGTGCTTGGCAGGAATGTGTTGGCCGAGATGGTCACTCCCTGCTTTCTACCCACCTCCTGGAATTCCTGAACTTCATTCTGAGACAGCAAAGGTTTGTCCATGCTATGCCCATGCCTTGAAGATGTAAGGATAGAAAAAATAAACTCCATAACTAAAAGGCCAGAGCCCATTTTCACAGATTTGGATGTGAGCCAGGAGCCATACAAGAGCCCCCAAATCACCATTGTTATATTACTGAAGGAAAGGATGGGAAAATAGAGCTCTTTTGCGCACAAAGCTCCTAATTGTAGCTCAAGGATGTTCCCCTTAGATCTGGCCGATTCATGCTGGTGAGGACACAACCTTTGCCGAGGGAAAAGTGCTAGTGACTTCAAGTGAAGCTTTATACCATTTTCATGTGAGATGCAGACATTTGTCCCTCAGTGCATCCCTTCAGATTCCCTTGCTCTTTCAATAATGAGGACTTCATTAATGGACATTCACAGACATAATCTGGGGACATTTTCTGATTTTGATCATGGAGTTTTGACTAGTTCTCAGTAATGTGTGATGGCTTGGGCAACAGGAGTCCATGGAATTCTGCAAGCTCTACCTTGGCAAAAAGAGGCATAAGGCACTTGAAACTGTTCAGCAAAGCAGGTTTGCATGTGCACAGGGGCAAGTGATATTGGGAAGGATCCGATCTTTCTGAAGCAAAAGCCTAGTGTCAAATACAGGAGCTACAGGCTATAATTCCGACAGCATTCAGTAATTCTCGGGGACCCTGCACTCACACAGTGTGTCATCATATAGCAATTAACTTCTGATATCAAAAAGGAAAATTGACCTCCTGCCAGTAAGAACTCTGTGTTTGGCAGGATTCTGTTGGCACGGGACCATTGCCCTACCCTCTGTCCACCCCTTTCAAGAAAGCCTAAGCTACTTACCTACTGAAACACTAGGGTTAATGCATGTATAGTCCATTCACGTTAGGGCACAAAAGTACTCAAAGACTAAAATATCAGAGCTGAATCTGCAGACTTGGCAGTCGCAAGATCTTGCCTCACTATGTCAACAGAAAGCAAGGGCTTGAAAGCTGGTGAGAGCTTGACACATTCCTTACCTTATTGAAGTTGGGGTGCATGCCTTTTGCCCACAGAACTCCCTGGTATAACTAGTGGATGCACCATTTCTCTGCAGGCCACAGGTCTTTCTACCTCCTTGGACACCAAACTTGCCCAAGGAATTGTGCTGGTGACATCTATAGCTTCAATCTATTCTCATCTGAGATGAAGAACATTAGCTCTCAGTGTATCCTTTTCAATTCTCTTACTCTTATCCTGTGTGTTCACTGGGAGACATTCAGTGCCAGAGCGTGGCAGCATTTTTCTCCAATTTTAAATGTGGAGTCACGGCAAGTTCCCATACATTTGGAATCACTTGAGGAACAGGGGCCCTTGGGGTGTCTGCCAGATATACCTTGGGAACAGGAGGTGTTGGGGACTTGAATGCGTTAAGCACAAAAGGATTGCTTGTGGGTAGGGGCAGGTGACATTGGGAGACAGTTGGCTTCACTTCTGTGGCAAGTGCTGATGGAGATGTAGCCTTTAGGGCCACAGTAAGAAGTAAAAAATAAAATAAAAATCACACTGATAAGACTTCTTAACTCATAGTGAGCATACATTAAGGTTGTTTCCTACCTCTTCAACAACTAATTTCCGATATCAAGGGAATAATATGGCCCTCCTAAAACTTGGGGCATTGAAGTCTTATGTTTGTGTAGTGACTACTACTGGTCTCTGTGCCCCTGCCATAGACTGCCTGAACTTACTGCTTTAAGAGCCTCTCTAAGGGTAGCCACATTCTCAGTCCATTTCTACAGGATGTCAATGTGAAAGAAATTACTCAAAACCCAAAAAATCAAAACCCAGTCCCACAGACTTGGGTACCAGTCCATATGGAGACTCTGCCCTCCAAATCATAGTGCTTTCACCCCCTGGCAAGAAAAGTTGCAAAGTTGGCAAGTGCCCCAAGCCCTCTTACACTGAGGTCAATTGTAGAGTTTTTATGCTACTTTAGGATTCCCAGATGTAGCTAAAATATGTTCCATTTCTCTATAGCCCACAGTTTTTCCAAAGTCATAGGACACCAAGCTTCCCTGGGGATTTGTGCCAGTCACTTCATTCACAGATCTATTCCATTATCATCTGAGACAAAGAATTTGGACCCAAATGCATCCCTTCTGACTCCCTTGCTCTTTTTCTAAAAAACTTTTCCTGTCAGGCATTGAGAGTCTGAGCCTGGAAATAATTTTCTCTGATTTTAATTGTGGAGTCCTTCCAAGTTCTGCTAAATCCAGGATAACATGGGCAACGGGATCTCTTTGGGCTCACCTGTGAGACCTATCTTGGCAACAGAAGGCAAAAAGCCTTGGAAAGGGGAATGTGTTACTGGGAGACAGCCACATCCAGCAAGGGGAGATGGAGATCAGAGGTCAGAGTCAGAAACCATGTGACTGTTACAGAGTGCCCAGCATTCACAACGAGCTAACACATGGTGATTACTAAGGACATATTGCCCTCAAGCTTCTGTTGGCTTGTGCGGGGTTGGTTACTCTGATCCCCTGGCCCCTGTTAAGTTCCTGCATTCTGAGAATGTTAAGGAACCAGTCTGGAACACTGGAGGAAAAACCAAGTGGCCTCGGAGATCTTGGTGGATCAGAGATTTATTTAACACAGACGTGCTCAGAGACCATTGTCTCCAAAGATCTGAGCAAGTGGGGAGGGTAATTTATAGTCATCATCTTCCATATCTGTGGGGAATTTCTCACACATAACAAAGGAATAAGAACACAGAGGAGGGGTCTCTAAGCTAGAGACCAGAGTTAGCCCCATCGGCCATCTTTGGTGTACTTTATTCACTTCAACAAGATCAAAGTTTGAACATGAGCATTGTTCTTACCCAGATGGTCAGGGCAGAGAGTGCATTCAAGGATTCTAGGACCAGAACCCAATTCCACAGACACGGCTGCCAGTCAGCATAGGGAAGCCAACATTCAGATAGATGATGAGTGCCTCTACCCACTGAATAGAAGAGGAAGACAAGAGCCCGAAGCCTTCTTGCCCCATCATGGTTTGGATGCAACGTCCTTGTGACTGGTGTTTCCTTTCATCCCTGCCCCACAGGTGTTTCCTTCTTACCCTCAGGACACCAAGTTGCCTAGGAAATGGTGCTAATGTCAAATGTCCCAGCTTCATTCAATTTTCACCCGAGGTGAAAAACTTTGGTCCTCAGTGTGTTTCTTTGGATTTATTATTATTAATTATTGCTCTTATTGTTATTAATAGTGTGAAGACCTGTATATAATATGGGCTTGGGGAAGGTAAAGTCAAGTGGCAAGTTTACAAGGAGACTTCCATATGCTAAGGACTCACAGATTAGTGGAGGCCTAACTATTGTCAAGGTAAATTTGTCTTGTTTTTCCCTCTGGCAAAACATTAACATTAAGACAGTAGGGAGATCCTGGAGAAACATTTTACTCTGAGAGCCTCAAGGATTTGTCAATGGGCAGCAGGTGACAAGTAAATTACATTTTAATATTTTTTTTATTTTTTGAGAGAGAGGGGAAGAGAGAGACAGAAAGAGAAATAGCGCGAGAGAGAATGTACACTGAGAGAGGAGCAGAGAAAGGGAGACACAGAATCTGAAGCTGAATCCAGGCCCTGAGCTATCAGCACAGAGTCCCTACAGGCCTAGAACACAAAAACTGTGAGATCAGGGCCTCAAAGTCTGAGGCTTGAGACTCAGCCACCCATCACCCCAGGAAATTCAGTTTTTTATGCCATTTCCTTCTTGCCTTTGTTCCTCCCATCACTATGGATGGCAGGTGATGTTGGAGCTCCAGGAAACAGAGTCTATAGGTTTCTGGAGATAAGGCCTCTGCCTTTTACTTGTAATTTACTAAGATATTATAAATTGATGGAGGCTCTATAAGTTTACCCATTTGTTTTATGTTCTTTTTTGTCCTTCTGCAGCCAGGAGCGCCTGAGGAATGTCAAACATATCCCTCCTGGGGGTGGGGAAGATAATTTTTTTGGCTCTCAGCTTTCCTTCTGCTCCCTCATGAAGAAGATGGATATTTCCCATTTACCCAGCCCATGTGTGTTTCTTCAGAAAACAGCTTGCCAGGAGATTGTGCTATTCTCTTTATTCCCAGAAGTATCCTATTCTCATCTGATGGAGATATTTGGCTTTCTATGTATCCATTCCCATCCCCTTGTTCTTCTTCTAAGTAAGTCCCCACTGTGAGGAATTCAAGGACAGACCTAAAAGCAATGTCCCTTCATTTTAATTAGGGAGCCTGACAGTTATCCTGACTCTGGCATAAGTTGGGCAAAAAGCCCCTTGGGACTTGCCTTTTAGAAATATTTTGACAATAAAAATACATAGGGTACTTGAAGCTTGCCAGAAAAAATGTTGGTGTAAAGGCAAAACCAGAGAATTGGGAGGAAGCATCCTCACTTGGGAGAAGAGCAACAGAGTTAGTCATTTTCTTCTCAGTTTTATCCCATTACCTGCAGAAATGAAGGCCTTTGACCCATCATGTATCCATTGTGATCTCTTAGCTGTTTTTCTAAGGAGGTTTTGAGTCACACTGAGTTGGAACAGGGCTTGTTCTCACAGAGTGAATGTCCAGGTATTGGTAGCCAGCTCTCACTCTAATCTAGGCTATGCCAGCCTAGAGAAGTCAGTGTATGATAACCCCAAAGAAGGATTATCTACCCGTTACTGAGATTGTGGGGCTTGACACCGAGAAACCCCAGAAACCCATGGGGGAGGGGAAGGAAAAAAAAAAAAAAAGAGGTTAGAGTGGGAGAAAGCCAAAGCATAACAGACTGTTAAAAACTAAGAGCAAACTGAGGGTTGATGGGGGGTGGGAGGGAGGGCAGGGTGGGTGATGGGTATTGAGGAGGGCACCTTTTGGGATGAGCACTGGGTGTTGTATGGAAACCAATTTGACAGTAAATTTCATATATTTAAAAAAAAAGATGACTATTTAAATAACACAGTGAAAAAAAAATATATATTTTACTTGAAAATATTGGAAACTGTTCACAGATATACTGCAAATATAAAAATAATACCTCTATGTTCAAAAAAAAAAAAAAAAACATTTCAAAACTCATTACACCAAAAACCACTGGTGACTCTCCACTGCAAGTCAGGGTAAGAAATCCACTCAGTGCCAGAAGCTTCTCATCCCTTTCTGAAATCCCAAAGGAAGAATTCTTGCAAAACTGGTTGCCACGGTAGCCAATGGAGGATTTCTTTGGCCCAGTCAAGAGGTGTTTCTCATTCCCAAGACAGCCAGCTTGCCCAAAGTGTGTGCTTGTCACTTCATTCTCAGATTTATCACATTCTCATCTGATAAGGAGCAATTTGACACTCCTTGTATCCATTTCCATAATTTTTCCCTTTTTGAAACTCGGTCTTCATTGTGAAACATTTCCCAGCCAGCTTCCAGAAGAGATCTCTTCAGCTTTTAACTGGATAGTCTTGTTGAGCTCATCTTATTCAGGTGTAGGTTGAGCAGCAGGGCCCCTTGAGACTTTCCTTTCGTAACTATGTTGACAATGGGAAATCTAAGGCATTGGAAGGTTCCCAGAACAGAACTTCTGCCCATAGGCCAAGTTCAGAGGAGCTGGGAGGGAGCTGGCCTCCCTTGTGGGACGAGAAGAACTTAAGCTGCTCATTTCATTCTCAGCTTTATGCTCTCATCTCCAGTGAAGAACTTGGGCCATTGATATCTCCATTACCATCCTCTGGCACTTCTTCTACCTAGGCATTCACCGTGGGGATTCAGGCCCCCTCATTATGTGCCTTTCAGAAGTATGTAGACAATGGGAGGCATAGGGCCCTTGAAAGTGTCCAGCAGAGTGTCCATCTGTAGGCAATGCCAGGGTTTGGGAGGGAGCTTGCCTTTTGCTTGAAGGAGAAAACATGTTAGACATTTCCTTCCCAGCTTTATCCTAATCTTGTCTGTAATGCAGAAGATTGGCCTTCCTTATAGCCTTTCCCATCTATATTATTGTTTATTAACTAGGTCCTGGGTCACAACCAGGTAGAAATGGTCTGTCAGCCACATAACCAACATCCAGGATTTGTGATGCAATACCACTCTGGTATGTGCTATGTGAGAGCAGTCAGTTCCTTTAACCCAAAGAATGACGCTCCTGTCCATGAGCACCTGTGGCTTGACTGGCCCAGGTAATCTCTGTGATGGGTAGCCAGCTTGCCTTTCTCCCTTGGCTGAATGAAGTGTCTTCATCCTCGGGGCGCCTGGGTGGCACAGTCGGTTAAACGTCCGACTTCAGACAGGTCACAATCTAGCGATCCGTGAGTTCGAACCCCGCGTCAGACTCGGCTGATGGCTCAGAGCCTGGAGACTGTTTCCGATTCTGCTTCTCCCTCTCTCTCTGTCCCTCCCACGTTCATGCTCTGTCTCTGTCCCAAAAATAAAAATAAAATAAATAGAAAAAAAAAAAAAAGAAAGCTCTTCATCCTCTAAGGCAGATGGATTAGGCATGCCCAGCAGACTGCAGGAAAATTCAGCCCACAGAAGCCTTTACAAGGAACACTGCACCAGGGCTTGGTTATAATACCCCAGACACTAATGTGACCCTTCCCTGCTACGACTGAATCACTGACCTTTCTGTGCCCTGAGAGGTCGGGCATACAAAGGAGCCAAAGTCAGGAGCCTTCCTTCTCTTTCAGAAAGAAAAGTGTAGGCCTCATGCCAACTGAGCACCCAGGTGTAATTATTGGATATTTCCCTTTGCCTCTGCCCATGGGTGTTTCTCTCTATAGACAACAGTTAGCTCCCCAGGAGATTGTGCTAGGTGTGTGTATCTCAGTCTCATTCTGCTCTCCTTGTAATGAAGCACTTTGGCCCTCTGTAGATTGATTTCCATTCTTTTGCACTTTTTTCTTCAACCCAGGGTCTCGTTGGCCTCCATTCACAGTCAGCGTTTCAGAACAATGTCTTCCACTTTAACCCGGGGTCTCTGGCTGAGTACTGATGACTCAGGCATAGGTTGGCAATGGGACCTCTTGTAACTACCCATCAGAAGTCTTTTCAGAATGAGAGGGCCAGCGCACATGAAGTTGCCAAGCAGGGTATGTATGGATGTCTGCAGGCAGTCCCAGATATTTGGGGAGGGACAAGCCTGACACATGCAGCAAGGACAAATGAGGTAGATGTACATGCCCAGGATTTTCCCATTCCCATCTGTAATGTAGAGCCTTGGCTTCCCTTGATGACATTCCCACCAACTGGCCATTTTCTAAGTCTTGGGACACATTCAGGGATGATTGGGCTTTCACTCACTTCACACAAGCAGAACGCAAAGATTGGTTCTAAAATCTCAGTCGGCTCCTGTGCTCCTGAGATCAAACAATAACTTCAAATCCAAGGAAGGATGACCTTCTTGTCCCTGAGTGCTTGGTGCTCGGCCAGTAAGTGCAGTGAAGGGTCGACCTCCCTCCATCGTGTCTCACAGATGGTTCCCATAGGCACAGTATGCTTCAGGACCTGGTCAGCACAGAAAGGGCCCTTTAAAAAAGAATTGCAGGGGCGCCTGGGTGGCGCAGTCGGTTAAGCGTCCGACTTCAGCCAGGTCACGATCTCGCGGTCCGTGAGTTCGAGCCCCGCGTCAGGCTCTGGGCTGATGGCTCGGAGCCTGGAGCCTATTTCCGATTCTGTGTCTCCCTCTCTCTCTGCCCCTCCCCCGTTCATGCTCTGTCTCTCTCTGTCCCAAAAATAAATAAAAAAACGTTGGGAAAAAATTAAGAAAATAAAAAAATAAAAAAATAAAAAAGAATTGCATCAGGTCCAGGTTCCAAACACTTGACCACCATCTGGGAGCAGGAACCCTTTGCCTCTGCATCAATGGTGCATCTATTTCCAGATGGGAAGGACAGGAAACACCACCAAACCCAGTTTCCCTTCTGTTTCTGAAGAACGCAGACCTCCTGCAGAATTGCCCTCTCAGGTGTAGCCAATGGAGGTTTCCTTTGACCACAGCCCTCACGTGTTTCTTACTCCACACACACACAGTCAGCCTGCCAGGAGATAGGAGTAGGCACTGAATTCTAACTTTAGCCTATTCTCTTCTGTAAGGAAGAAATTTGGTCCTCGGGGTGCTTATTTGCATTTTATTGCTCTATTTCTCAAACTAGGATCTACCTGAGAGCGATTCAACACAAGAGCCTCAGAAGAATGCACTCTGTTTCAAGTAGCGCAGTGCAGGATCCTTGGGTCTGTGTCAGGTACACAGCCCAAGTCCAAACGTTGGTGTGGAGTTCCCCATCAGTTCCTGAGCCAACTGACAGCTCTCAGTGTCAGGTATGCCAGAGAAAAGCAGGCCCTTCTGTCCCTGGGGGCTTGGGGCTTAGTCAGCTAGAGTCAATGCTGGTATGGGTAGCCAACTGGCCTCCCTCCCCTGGATGACACAGGGACTTCATCCTACAGATTACTTCGTTCATGCATGTGCACTCTGGGGCAGGCCCTGAATCATGCCCAAAGGGACTTTGAAAGTGAATATTGGACTCAGACCAGGTTCTAACCACTTGACCATCAGCCAGGAGCCCCACATAGCTACAGTTGAACCACTGCCGCCCCTGTCCTCTAATGGGGAAGGACAAGAAACAGACCCAGGTCCAGAGCGTTCCCTCCCTTGGTGAAGGAAGAATGCAGGCCCCTTGCTCACAAGGCTCCTGGGTGTAGCCTGTAAAGGGCTCCTTTCACCATAGTCCACAGGTGTTGCTTATTCCTGAGACAACCAGCTTTCTAGGAGATGGAACACGAGTCACGTCATTTTCCACATCATCCCATTCTCATTCCTAGTGAAGAACTCTGGCCCTCTGTGAATCTATTCTCACCCCTTTGCTCTATTTTCAAAGTAGTTCCTCTCTGGAGTCCATTCCATATAATCTCTGAGAGGAATATCCTTGGTGTTCAGCTGGGGATCCTAGTCCCATCCTTGTGACTGTGCGATAGGTTTGGTCACAGTGCCCCTGGCACGTTGGTGTCAAAACCATGCAGGAATTCAGAGGCCTAAGGCATTGGAAAGGCCCAGGTTAGAACATTTGCACTTAGCCTGGGCCAGAGGACTGGGAAGGGAGCTGGCCTCTTTTCGTGACTGAGGGAAAATGAGGTAACACAGCCCCTTTCCAGAGTGGTCCCATTCCTGTTGTTAATATTGAACTTTGTCCCTCCTTATGGCCACTCCCTTCCCATGGCTCTATGTCTAAATATGTCCCCATTTAGGTTTAGTAACCATGGAACTGCCACTCACCAAACCCAGGTCCAGGGATAGATATGCACACCAGCTTGTACATGTTGGAAGTGGGTCCAAAGCAAGGGATCCCAGCCCCTGTTAATGACAGCACTTGCCCTGACTCAAACTTGGATTGACCATCCTTCTGGGCCACAGAGGGGTCAGTGGGACCACAGACATCGGGGGTGGGTGCAGGGCACCACCACAAGGAGGTTTCTGGGTCAGGTGCCAAGACATGAACAGCCCTGTCCATCAAGGCAGTGGCCTAACAACCTCAGTGGCCCAGGAAAGCCATTCTGTGCTCATCGTGTGGCAACCATTCCACGGCCTCTGCAGTGCTGTTTCTCCTTCGACGTACTCAACAGTAGCAACTGTGACAGTTCTGGGTGTCAGGACTAGGTTCACAACAGCCCCAAGACCGTGGCAGAAGGCTGGGACCGGCACATAGAGTGGAACCCGTTACAGAAGCTAATGGATGTTTGCCTCCTTACCAGCTCACCTCTCCCAGACTATGTATGGAAGATTATCATGTATGGAAGTGTGACCCCCTATGAAATGGATAAGCATGATATGATGCGGTGAAGAAAGCCAGAGATAACCTATATTGAGGATGATTTGAATCAAGATGCTGGCCAGTGTGCAATACGCCTGGAAGAAATGCAGAGGGTGGCACTAGTGCAGGGTTGCCTTGTCTATTCATATATCATTAGGATTACAAGCATTTGAAACAAATACTTCTTGCCCTGGGCATCATTCAAATACTGTAAAAAATTCCCATTTTATAGTTATTCTTGTCTTTTCAAGGTGCATGAAACCCGAGAGGCTCTGAGGGTCTTCTGTGGCAAAAGAAAAACAAAACCACAGGCCTACTTGGCCAGAAATCTGAGTTCTGTGAGACTCCTGCAGAGATGAACCATCATACAGGGAAAACGATGCTGCTGAAGAGCCAGGGCCCCTTAGGCCAATCATCTGCCACAGTCACAATGACTAGACTAGAATCCCAGGTCAGGGCCCAGGATATGCCTGTAAGAGTTAAAATAGAGCAAAGGGGTGAACATGGGTAGAGGGAGGGCCAGAGTTCTGTATCAGGGATAATGAAGTAACGTGACTGGAAGAGTCTTCCACAGCTCACTGACTCAGGAAGGAGAAACACCTGTGGGCTTTGGCAAATGGTGGCATCCACAATTTCCAACTGTAGGCCTCAACAGCAAGAAGCCTGCCCAGATTCTTCCTTCAGGATCAGAGAGAAGGACCTGGCTCTGGGTAGGTGTCCTGCCCTTGCCATCAGTACATAGTGGTAGCAATGATACAGCTGTAGGAGGGCTGTGCTGCCCGATGATGGAAGTGTATGGAAGCGGATCTGGTTGCAGGATTCCATCCAAAGGTACTTTCTGTGCTGAGAAGATCCTGGACCATCCTGCCCACATGAAAACCTGCTGTTCTTCAAAATGAAGGGAACTCTATTAGAGAGGGAAGGGAGGCCACGTGGATACCCATGCTCATGCCTACACTAGCCAGCCAAACAACACCTTGAGTTCAGGGAGAGAAGGGCCAGGTTTCATCCGGGATAATAGACCCATATACCTTCAATTTCCTCAGGAGCTGACTGGGAAAGTGGCACCATTCATACAGCCATGGCTCCTGGAACTTGAGCGGAGACCAAGCTAGGAAAGCAGCCTTGGGATGTGCATGAGTACAAGCAGTGCCATGTTCTGCATCTCCAAGGGCCTGGCATCCATCAACAAAAAAGATATAGTTCTTAATCAACTCTCTAACCAGACAGGAGGCCAGCTCCATTACTAAAACCTCTGGCTTAGCCTACACATGAGCATTCTCCACCAGTCACCTACAGATGCTCTAGGCCTGGTGATGTCCACAAATTCTAAAACCCAATCGCAGGATGCATGTGGCCAAACCTATTTCACACTCGCCAGGAATGCACCAGACTCCCAGCTTAAAAGGAAAGTATATGACTCTGAGGCAAGGCTTCTGAAAAAATTCCAGAGAGACTCTTGTTCCCAAATAGAGGAAATTATTTGCTATCTCTATACAAGCCTACTAAGCAACAAGAGCTCAGGGACATGAGAATCAATTGTCCTCTCGGACATCAGACACTCAGAACCCTCCACTGGCCCAGGAACTGACTGGAAACTCCCTTACAAAGCTTGTAACTCAGCTGTGTATGGGAGAGTCACATGGTCCCAGTGTGTGAAGTGAGAAACCAAATTAGAAAATCAGCAATGCGAGAGGAATGGCTACAACGTGAGTCAAAGCTATCCATTCAAATGGGCATGAGGGAAATCCAGGTAGGAGACCTCTAATTTTCCTTCCTTTTGTCCCACAAGGGAGGAGGAATCCACCACTAACCTCTGGCTTATCCTACCCACAAGCATTCTCCTTCGGCACCTTCACACATCTTAGGTTTGGAGAAGGCCACATCATTCTGAAACCAAATTGAGAAGGACCCAATGAAATTTCTCTGTTACCAATCATAAGGACACCACGAAAACTGCAACCTGAAAAACGGCTATTACTCTAAGACTTTGTTTGGAATAGTCTCCACGCAAACCCACTTTCATCAAGAGGGCTAAGGGGTGGCAGTGGAGACACCCACTGCCAGAGTTGTTCATCATGCCTGAGATTTGGAAAATGTTGAGAATGAAGTACCCAGCGCAGTCTCCTATCAACTGGGTTGTATGTGGAATAAGAAAAACCTGTGGGACTAGCCATGGGAACCCCCTGAACTACACCTGAGAGCCCTGTCAGCAAGAAACCTGCATTCTTTCCTTGGGAGCCAGTGATTTCTGGATTTTTGTATCCCTGCTATGTTTCCCATTAGTTGAGGGAGGTAGCAGTGCTTGAGCTGTAGCTATTGGGTTATGAGGGCTCTTGCTCAGGACTTTGCAACAAGAACTTGGTTTCCTAATTCCTGGCAAGGGCTCTTCCAATGCTGATTCCTCCCCTTTCATACTGCCTGTGTGGAAACTGCTTCTCAAAATGAAGGCAAGTCACTCATCAGGTCAGTGGGGCAAGCTGGTTCCCCTTCACCCACCATAGCACAGCAGGCCAAGCACCAAACACCTAGGGATGAAAGTCCTTCTTTTCTTTGGTAGAACAGGGCCTGATAGCTCTCACTGAGCACAGGAGGAGAGTGAGAGTTTGCAGCCAACCCAGGGGTGCCAGCTGAATGAGTGATGGCTCCATGTCCAGAAAAGGAGAAAAAAAATGGTCAGAAATATAACAAGGGGAAGGCACTCCGCGCCAGATCGGGCAATTCTCAACATTTCAGAAGAGGTTTTGCTTCACTTGCCCTTGGCCCAGAAACCAGCTCCCTGCCCAAATCTTTGGCCCAGCCTACACACCAAACATTCTCTACAGTGCCACTTCAAATGCCCTGGGCAATATCCACATAGTTTTGAAAGCCAATGAATTAATGAAGAAGGAGCCCTGTGGCAAAACCTCTCCTCCAGTCACATGGACTGGACCGTACTCCCAGGTAGAAGACAGAGGATAAGACTCTTGAGACCCTGACTCTGAACTGATTCTGAGAAGTACATTGTTTCTACAAGACAGCAAATATGTGTCAAGGTGGATAAGGAGGGCCAGAGTTCTGCAGACATTACATGGGGAATTGTATGGAGAAGGGAGTGCTCAGCACCAGCTCCTGGCAATCTGGCCCAGAAAAGAAACACCAGAGAGTTTAGGCAAAGGCGCCCTGTAGTGTCTCCATCTGGGAGCCCTGTCAATTAAATGTCTGTCTTCTTCATTCAAAGGGACCTAGAGAGCCCTGGGACTTGGTCTGCTTTTCTTACTTTTCCCATCATTGAATGGAGTATGAAGTGAAAGTGCTGTAGCCGGGAGCTTCCCTCATCTGTGGCCCCAAAGAGTGGAAAGGAGGCATTGGTGCTTATCACCTTCTGAAGCCAACAGCTCCTGTGTGACCTGTCTTCTTTTCAGAAGGAAAACACTTCAGTCAGGCAGAGCAAGGAAGTGATTTTTCTCCACATCCTCCACCCCTTGCAACAAACAACGAAGCACCAAGATCAGGAGTAGGTGGACTATTCTGCTTTGGGATATCTTAAGCTCATACTTGTTATTGAGCACGGGACCCAGTGGGAAGCCAAAGCACATCCCTGGATACCTGCTGAGTGTCATCTCCATGGCTCCTAAGGTTGAATGAAGAGGCAGTCAGAAACACAAGAATGGCTTAGCCAGGACCAAAGTGTGTGCAATATTTTCATCCAAAGGGAGTCGAATAGCATGGAAGGGAGATGGCTACCTTCAATTCCCCTAAGCCCAGCAAGGAGGCCAGCTCCCTCTAATACGTCTGACCCGTCTTCCCACGAACTGCTCTTAACAGGTCCCCTTATGATGCTCATGATTCTTGATGTCCATGGAGCCTAAACCAAAACGCCTGGGCTCCTTTGGCTCCAACACTCCCAAAGTCATAAGGGATGGTCACTATTGGACATGTCCAAGATGGAGAGGTACTCTGAAAGACTGAATCTGTATAGATATTATGACGAACCATGTTGGATGACAAAGCAATGTCATGAATCTGGAAACAAAGAGGGACAGAGTTCTTCATGTTTAGAAGGACTTGACTGGCACAATTGATCAGAAACTTGGTTGCTCCATACTCAGAAGAATATTTGTAGGCATTCGCTACAGGAAATATCGAAAGGATGTTTACTGGGGCCCTAAGAACCAACGGCCACGTTCAAAGTGAAGAAAGAGGGGATCATTGGTTTCTCATGTGCTTCTGCCCATCGTATCCATCAATAGGGGGAACATCACTATATGACATTTTTCAGTATAGGCATCCCATAATTGTTCAACACCTTTCTAAGAAAAAGGAGATGTTAGTTGAAAGACGCTTTCTCCACAGTGTGGTTTCCCACGGTTGACTAGACAACACCTACCTGATACGTCCGCATACTTTTTCAAACTCTTCTAACTTAGTCAAACAACATGTTCGTTGAGAGATGGTTTCTCTGCAGTATGCTTTCAGAGTTTCGAAATCATGCCACTTTCCACATCGTTCCCCGCATAGGTTTTCAAACACTTTTAACTTGTTGATGCAACATGTTAGTTGAAAGATGGTTGCCCCCAAAGTGCAGTTTCACAGGGTTGAGTTTATGGCACTTTCGGCATAGGCCCCGCGGGGGCGGGAGGGTCGGGGGGTGGGGTTGGGGGGGGGTGGGTTGCGACACTTCCACCTTAGTGAAACATGATGCTCATTGAAAGATGAGTTCTCCACAGGATTCTTTCCCAGTGGCTGGTGCGCGTCACCCTCCGTATGTTTCTCCGCATAGGTTTTCAAACACTTCTCACTGAGGGATACAAGATGTTAGTTGAAAGATGGTTTCCCCAACGTGCCGCCTGACAGAGTGGAACTCATGGAACTTTCTGCATCGTCCCCGCATACGATTTCAAACACTCCGAACTCAGTGAGACGGGATGTTAGTCGAAAGTTGGTTTCCCCGACATGCAGTTTGACCAAGTTGAGGATACGGAACGTTATTCATAGTCCTCGCATTTGGTTTCAAACATGTCTAAGTTCGTGACACGAGATGATAGTCAAAAGATGGCTTGCCCAGAGTGTTCTTTCACACGGTTGATTCTATGGCACTTGCCGCGTAAGGCGCCTCAGAGGTTTCCAAACAGTTTTCGGGGAAACAAGATATTCGTGGAAGAAGGGTTCATCACTGTGTTGTTTCACGGAATTCAGCGTAATGCCCTTTTTCCACTTGGTCCCCTGCATAGGTTTCCAAGCCCTGAGAACTTAAACCCAATGTGAGTGGAAACCCACGGAGTCTAGTAGAGTTGAGCATATAGCACTCCTGGTGTAGTCCCCGCTGGTTTTCCAACACTACTCACTTTGTAACACAACACGTTAGTTGGGAGATGGGTTCCCCGCTGTGTGGTATCAGAAAGTTGAGTGTATGGCACCCTCCGCGTAGACTCCGAACAGCGTTCAAACAAGTTTAGTGTAGCGAAACCAGATGTCAGTTGAAAGGTCGCTTCTCCACCCCACTGTTTCTCACAGTTGGGTTCGTGGCGCTTTACCGTTAAGCTTCTCTTAGGGTCTCAAACACTTCTAACTTTGAGAAACCAGCTGGTAGTTGAAAGGCGGTTTCCCCACCGTGTTGTGTCACAGAGTTAAGTGTATGGCGCTCTCCGCGCAGGCCCCGCTTGTGTTTTCACACCCTTGTCACTGAGGGACACCAGATGGGAGGAGAAAGATTGTTTCCCGGCAGCTGTTGTTTCCCAACTTGAGTTTGCGGCACGTTCGGTGTAAGCCCCGCGTGGCTTTCTCACACCTCTAACTTGGTGAAGCAAGAGATTCGTTGGAGGATGGATTCCCCACTGTTCTATCACAGAGTTGACTCTCTGGGGGCTGTCCTCATACATAGGTCCCGCAGAGAGAGTATTCACGCGAGTTTCACTCCGTGAAACCTTAGATGTGAGTCGGGCCATCGTTTCACCACCCTCTTTTCACAGAGTTCAGTTTATGGCACTTCCCGTGTAGGCCCTGCTGACGTTTTCAAACGCTTTTCACAGTGAAACCCTGGGGTAGTTCAACGGCCGCTTCCCCCACAGTGTTTCTTCACAGAGTTGAGCCTCCGGCACCATCCCCACAGGCCCCACCTGTGTTTTCAAACACTTGTTTAGCGAAACCATATGTTAAGTGAAAGTCTTTGCCCAAGTGTGGCTCCACTGAGTTGAGTACAGGGCACTCTCCCTGTAAGCCCCGCACGGGTTTCCAGCTCTTCTACCTGTGAACCATGTGGTTAGGGAAGGAAGGTTTCACCACACTCTCTTTTCACAGAGTTGAGTAGATGGCACTTTCCGCATAAGCCCTGCATGGGTTTTCCAGCACTTCTAACGTAGTGAAATAAGATGTGAGTGGAAAGACGGCCCTTTCCAAACACAGGGTTGTGTCACAGACTATGTGCCACTATCCATATAGGCCCCGCAAGGGTTGCAAACACTTCAACCTTTGTGAAACAAGATGTGAGTGGAAAGATGGTCTCACTTCAGTGTTGTTTCCCAAAGTGGAGTACAAGGCACTTCTTGCTGAGGCCTCACACACGTTTTCAGGCATTTCTAACTTCCGGAGGCAAGACGACACTCGAAAGATGGCTTCCCCACAGTGTTTTCTGCTGTTGGCTAATATGGCACTCTTCAGGTAGGACCCACGTGGGTTTTCAAACCCTTCTCAGTGAGTGACCAAGTGTTACTTGAAAGAGGGTCGCCTCACCGTGTACTTTCAGAGTGGACTCTAGGGCCCCTTCCGCCTACGCCCTGCATGAGTTTCTAGCACTTCTAAATTTGTGAATCCAGACGGTAGTTCAAAGATGGTTTCACCACGTTGTTGTTTCCAAGAGTTGAGCCCATGGCACTTTCATAGCTCCCCGCGCCGGTTGGTAAAACGCTGACTTAGCGAAACGACGTCAGTTCAAAGATGGTTTCCCCACAGTGTCGCTCGACAGAGGTGAGTTTAGGGGACTGTCTGCATAGGCCCCGCATAGGCTTTCAAACACGTCTCACAAGTGAAGCCATGTGATATTAGAAAGATGGTTTCACCATAGTGTTCCACCGAGTTGAGCAGGTGGCACCTTCTGCATAGAATCCGCCAAGGTTTTCAAACACTTCGAATGAACTAAGTGAAACGCGAAGTTAGTTGAAACACGGATTCCCCGTGGAGAATCTTACTTCACAGAGTTGAACATACGGCACTTTCGGCGCAGGCCCTGCATGCGTTTCCAAAGACTTGTAACTTTGGGAAACGAGACGGGAGTGGAAAGAGGGTTTCCCCACAGTGTCTCATAGGGTTGAGCAGGTGGAACTTTGGGTGTCGTCTCCGGATGCTTTTTACACACGTCTACCTTAGTGAAACCACATTAGAGTCAGAAGAGGCTTTCCCCACTGCGTTGTGTCACCGAGTTGCGTAGGCGGCCCTTCCGCAGAGACACTGAATAGCTTCCAAACCCTTTAAAATCAGTGAGGCCACATGGCAGTTGAAAGATGGATCTACCACACACACCTTTGTTTCTCACAGTTGAATATGGGGCACTTCACCGTTAGGCTTCCCCTGGGGTTTCAAACACTTCTAACTTAGGGGAAACCAGATGGTAGTTGCAAGGGGGTTTCCCGACAGTGGTGTTTTGCAGATTTGAGTATATAACCATCTCCTTGCAGGCTCTGCTTAGGGGTTTCAAACCTTTGTACCTATGCACAATGAAAAAGCTAGTTGAAGGATGGTTTCCCTTCAGTGTTGTCTCACAGAGTTCAGGGTATGACACGATCTGCATGGGACCTGCATCGATTTTCAAACATTTCCATCTCCGTGAACTAAGATGGAAACAGAGAGTTCCCCAGAGTGTTTCATAGTTTCGAGTACAAGGCACGTTCGGTGTAGGCCCCGCAATTTTTCTCCAACATTTTTAATTTGGTGAAACATGATGTCAGTCGAAAGATGTTTCCACCACGGTTTGGTTTCACAGAGGTGAGTACCCGGCACTTTCCTTGTAGGACACACGTAGGCTTTCGACTTCCACTTAGCGAAACAAGGTGTTAAGGGGAAGATCGCTGTTTCCCCCACAGTGCTGTTTCACACACATGAGTATATGGCCCCTCTCCACCCAGGCCCGGCATGGGTTTCCAAACCCTTCTCCATTTGTGAAATTAAAGAGATGTTAGTCGAAAGACGGTTTCCCTAGCGTGCTGTTTCCCAGAATTGAGCCTACGGCACTTTCCGCCTAGGCCCCACATAGGTTTTCCAACACTTCTAACTTGGAGAACATTAAAAGATGGTTGACTCGTTAAAAGATGGTTGACTCAACATGCTCTTTCACACTCTTGACGATACAGTACTTACCTTGTAGGCGCCCGGGGGGGGGGGTGGGGAGGGCGGTGTTTCCAACAGTGTTCCTTCCCTCGGTGAAACAGGATACTAGTTGAAAGACCATTTCATCACCACAGGGTTTGTTTGGATTGGAGATGTTTGGTTCCCCCTCCGCCGCCCCTCCGCCCATACAACTGAGCGCATGGCACTTTCTACCTAAGCCCCACAGGTGTGCAATCACTTGTAACTTAGTGAAACGAGATGTCACTGGAGAGATGACTTCCCCGCAGCGTGGTTTCACAGAATTGAGTATGTGGCGCTTTCTTCATAGGCCCCCACATAGGGTTTCAGACGGTTCTCCCTTTGTGAGACACGGTGTTAACTGAAAGATGGTTTACCCAAAGCGCAGTTTGACCAAGGTGAGGATACGGCACTTTTCAGTATAGGCCTCCCATAATTGTTCACCGCCCCCCCTTTTACCTAGGCAAAGGAGATGTTAGTTGAAAGACGCTTTCCCCACAGTGTGGTTTCCCACGGTTGACTAGACAACACCTACCTGATACGTCCGCATACTTTTTCAAACTCTTCTAACTTAGTCAAACAACATGTTCGTTGAGAGATGGTTTCTCTGCAGTATGCTTTCAGAGTTTCGAAATCATGCCACTTTCCACATCGTTCCCCGCATAGGTTTTCAAACATTTTAACTTGTTGATGCATGTTAGTTGAAAGATGGTTGCCCCCAAAGTGCAGTTTCACAGGGTTGAGTTTATGGCACTTTCGGCATAGGCCCCGCGGGGGCGGGAGGGTCGGGGGGTGGGGTTGGGGGGGGGGGTGGGTTGCGACACTTCCACCTTAGTGAAACATGATGCTCATTGAAAGATGAGTTCTCCACAGGATTCTTTTCCAGTGGCTGGTGCGCGTCACCCTCCGTATGTTTCTCCGCATAGGTTTTCAAACACTTCTCACTGAGGGATACAAGATGTTTGTTGAAAGATGGTTTCCCCAACGTGCCGCCTGAGAGTGGAACTCATGGAACTTTCTGCATCGTCCCCGCATACGATTTCAAACACTCCGAACTCAGTGAGACGGGATGTTAGTCGAAAGTTGGTTTCCCCGAAGTGCACTTCTTGCTGAAGCCTCACACAGGTTTTCAGGCACTTCTAACTTCCTGAGTCAAGGCGACACTTGAACGATGGTTTCACTTCAATTTTGTTTTGTAATGTGGTGTCTAAAGAACTTTTTCTTAGGACTCACAGAGTTTTTCTATCCTTTCTAACTTAAAGAAACAAGTTGACAGTTGAATGTTTCCTCTCAGTTTTGTTTCACAGAATTGAGTGTACGAACTATTCTCTTAGGCTCCACATGGTTTTTCAAACACTCCTTTGTGAAACCAGATGTTACTTGAACGTCGGCTTCCTCACATTGTTGTTTCAGAGTTTTGAGTGTATGGCACTACGCTTGTACTCTTGCGGGTGTCTTTTGATAGACTTGTAATTTTTTGAAACCAGATTTTAAGAGAAATATTGTTTCTCCACAGTGTCTCTTGACAGAGTATATCGCTCTTTTGTTTTAGTTCCCGCATGCTTTTCAAACACTTCTTTGTAAGATACTTTCCGTTCAAGCTCAAGATAGGTTTTCTAACATTTTTAACTTGTGATCGCAGATGATATTTGAACGAATGTTTCACCATAGTGTTGTTTTACAGAGTTGAGCCTATGACACTTTCTGTGTAGTACCCGCTTAAGATTTCAATGGCTTCTCACTTAATGAATCAAGGTGTTAATTGTAAGACGGTTACATCACAATGTTGTTTCAGAGTGTATGGCCCTTTCCATCTATGCCCTGCATGGGTTTTAAACTCTTCTATATTTTTCAAACCAGACAGTAGCTCAAAGATTGTTTATGTTTTTTTCCACACAGTTTAGTGTATGGCAGTTTTCTCATAGTTCCCTGCAGGGGTTTTAAAACACTAGTGACTTAGTGAAACATGATGTTAGTTAAAACATGGATTTCCCTTAATGTTGTTTGACAGCCTTTAGTATATGGCCCTATCTTCCTAGGCCCCACAAGTGTTTCAAACAAGTTTAACTTAACAAAATGAGATATTAGTTGAAATATGGTTTCCCCATAGTGTTGTTTCACAGAGCTGTGTATACGGAACTATTCTCATAGGCCCCACATGGTTTTACAAACAGTTCTAAGTGAAATCAGATTTTGGTTGACAAACCGATTCATCACAGTGTTGTTTCACAAAGTTGAGCATGTCTCACTATCCCCATTGTTCCCACCCGGGTTTTCAAACACTTCTAACTTATTGAAACCGGTTTTTAGTTGAAATACGTTTTCCCCACAGTGTTATTTCACAAAGTTAGGTATAAGGTACTATGCCCGTAGGCCTTCGGGAGTTTTTCCGTACAATTGTAACTTATTGAAACCAGATGCGAGGAGAAAGATTGTTTCCCCAGAGTGTTGTTTCACAGAGGTGAGTATATGGCAGTTTCATTGTAGGCCCCGCATGGTTTTCAAACACATCTAATTTAGTGAAATAAGGTATTAATTGAAGGACAGCTTCCCCAGTGTGTTGCTTGACAGAGTGAGTGCAAGATACTTTCCATGTAGGCTCCGCATAAGTTTTCAAATACTCCTAACCAGTGAACCCAGATATATTTGAAAGATGGTTTCACCACAGTGTTGTTTTACATATTTGAGTCTTTGTCACTTTCTGCATAGAAATTTCATAGGTTTTCCAACACTCCTAAGTGAAATTAGAAGATAGTTGAAACATGTATTCCCCACAGTGCTGTTTAAAGGAGTTGACTACCTCGCCCTTTTGACGCAGATTCTACATGGGTCTTCAAACACCATTTTTGGGAAACAAGATGTTAGTTGAAAGATGGTTTCCCCACAGTGTTGGGTCACAAAGTTGAGTGTATGGCACTTTGTAGTCTCTGGATGCTTTTCACACACTTGTAACAATGAAACATTTTAGTTGGAATATGGTTTCCCCTCAGTCTTCTATCACAGGGTTAATACATTGTGCTTTTCTCACGGGTCCCGCAAAGTTTTCAATTTTAACTGAATGAAACCAAATATTAGTTGAAAGATTGTTTCACCACTCTGTTTTCACAGAGGTCAGTATATGGCACTTTCTGTGTAGGCCCTGAATGGGTTTACTAACATTTCTAATATTGTGAAATGAGCTGTTAGTGGAAAGATGGGATCCCCATGGTATTTCCTAAAGTTATGGATATGGCTCTTTTGTTGTATGACTGAATGGTTTTCAAATACTTGTAACTTAGTAAAACAAGAGGTTAATTAAAACATAGTTTTCTTAAAGTTCTGCCTGATAGATTTGAGTATAATGAACTTTCTACATAGGCTCCACGTGGGTTTTCAAATGCTTCTTATGGAAACCAGATGTTATTTGAAAGATGGTTTCCCCACAGTGTTATTTCATGGACTTGAGTATATGGCACTTTCCGTGTAGGCTCCACTTAGGTTTGCAAACGTTTGTAACTCTGTGCAATGAGAAGTTAGTTGAGAGTGGGTTTCACCACAGTGTTGTTTCATTGAGTGTATGGCACTATCCACCTAGGACCCGCATGTGTTTTCAAACAGTTGTAACTGAGTAAACCAGATATTAGTTGAAAGATCATTTCACCACATTTATGTTTATTTACACAGTTGGGTATATGGCACATTGCTGTTAGACCTTTCATAGGATTTCAAACACTTTGAACTTAGAGAAACAAGATGTGAGTTGAAAGATGCTTGCTCCATGGTATATTTTCACAGAGTCGGGAATTTGTCACTTTCCTCATCACTCTTAGAAAAGTTTTTCAAACCTTTCTACATTGGTGAAACAAGATGATGGTTTCCCCAAAAGCTGCTTGACCAAGTTTTATATATGGCATTTTCCGCATAAGCCCCAATTGTTTTTGAAACACTTCCCACAAGTGAACACAGATGTTATTTGAAAGACGGTTTCACCACAGTGTTGTTTTACAGATTTGAGCATGTGGCACTTTCTGTGTAGAAGCTGCATAGGTTTTCAAACACTTCTCAGTAAACAAGGTGTTAATTGAAAGATGGCTACCTCACAGTGTTTCAGATTTGAGGATACTTTCCCTTCCACCTAGGCCCTGCAAGGGTTTTCAAGCACTTCTCAATTTCTGAAATAAGATAAATGTTATTTGCAAGACGTTTTCACCATAGAGTGATTTCACATATGGCCCTAACTCTGTAGGCCCCACATAGGTTGTCAAACAGTTTTCACTTCCTGAAACCAGATGTTAGGCGAAAGACTATTTCCCCACATTTTTCTTTGGCAGATTTGAGTTTATGGCACTTTTTTGTGTAAAACCAGCATAGGTTTTCAAACTCTTCTCAGTGAAACAAGGTGTTAATTGAATGATGGTTACCTCACAGTGTTGTTTCAGAGTTGAGGATATGGCTCCTTCTACCTAGGCACTGCATGGGTTTTCAAACACCTCTCAATTTTTGAAATCTGACAGTAGTTCAAAGATGGTCTCACCAGGTTTTTGTTTCACAGAGTTGAGTGTATGGAACTGCCCACATAGTTCCCCCAATAAGTTTTTTTTTTATATATATATGAAATTTACTGTCAAATTGGTTTCCATACAACACCCAGTGCTCATCCCAAAAGGTGCTCTCCTCAATACCCATCACCCACCCTGCCCTCCCTTCCACCCTGCCCTCCCTCCCACACCCCATCAACCCTCAGTTTGTTCTCAGTTTTTAACAGTCTCTTATGCTTTGGCTCTCTCCCACTCTAACCTCTTTTTTTTTTTTTTTTTTCCTTCCCCTCCCCCATGGGTTTCTGTTATGTTTCTCAGGATCCACATAAGAGTGAAACCATATGGTATCTGTCTTTCTCTATATGGCTTATTTCACTTAGCATCACACTCTCCAGTTCCATCCATGTTGCTACAAAAGGCCATATTTCATTTTTTCTCATTGCCACGTAGTATTCCATTGTGTATGTAAACCACAATTTCTTTATCCATTCATCAGTTGATGGACATTTAGGCTCTTTCCATAATTTGGCTATTGTTGAGAGTGCCGCTATAAACACTGGGGTACAGGTGCCCCTATGCATCAGTACTCCTGTATCCCTTGGATAAATTCCTAGCAGTGCTATTGCTGGGTCATAGGGTAGGTCTATTTTTAATTTTCTGAGGAACCTCCACACTGCTTTCCAGAGCGGCTGCACCAATTTGCATTCCCACCAACAGTGCAAGAGGGTTCCTGTTTCTCCACATCCTCTCCAGCATCTATAGTCTCCTGATTTCTTCATTTTGGCCACTCTGACTGGCGTGAGGTGATATCTGAGTGTGGTTTTGATTTGTATTTCCCTGATAAGGAGCGACGTTGAACATCTTTTCATGTGCCTGTTGGCCATCCGGATGTCTTCTTTAGAGAAGTGTCTATTCATGTTTTCTGCCTGTTTCTTCACTGGGCTATTTGTTTTTCGGGTGTGGAGTTTGATGAGCTCTTTATAGATTTTGGATACTAGCCCTTTGTCCGATGTGTCATTTGCAAATATCTTTTCCCATTCCGTTGGTTGCCTTTTAGTTTTGTTGGTTGTTTCCTTTGCTTTTTATCTTCATAAGGTCCCAGTAATTCACTTTTGCTTTTAATTCCCTTGCCTTTGGGGATGTGCCGAGTAAGAGATTGCTACGGCTGAGGTCAGAGAGGTCTTTTCCTGCTTTCTCCTCTAAGGTTTTGACGGTTTCCTGTCTCACATTCAGGTCCTTTATCCATTTTGAGTTTATTTTTGTGAATGGTGTGAGAAAGTGGTCTAGTTTCAACCTTCTGCATGTTGCTGTCCAGTTCTCCCAGCACCATTTGTTAAAGAGACTGTCTTTTTTCCATTGGATGTTCTTTCCTGCTTTGTCAAAGATGAGTTGGCCATGCGTTTGTGGGTCTAGTCCTGGGGTTTCTATTCTATTCCATTGGTCTATGTGTCTGTTTTTGTGCCAATACCATGCTGTCTTGATGATGACAGCTTTGTAGTAGAGGCTAAAGTCTGGGATTGTGATGCCTCCTGCTTTGGTCTTCTTCTTCAAAATTACTTTGGCTATTCGGGGCCTTTTGTGGTTCCATATGAATTTTAGGATGGCTTGTTCTAGTTTCGAGAAGAATGCTGGTGCAATTTTGATTGGGATTGCATTGTGTAGATAGCTTTGGGTAGTATTGACATTTTGACATTTATTCTTCCAATCCATGAGCAGGGAATGTCTTTCCATTTCTTTATATCTTCTTCAATTACCTGCATAAGCTTTCTATAGTTTTCAGCATGCAGATCTTTTACATCTTTGGTTAGATTTATTCCTAGGTATTTTATGCTTCTTGGTGCAATTGTGAATGGGATCAGTTTCTTCATTTGTCTTTCTGTTGCTTCATTGTTAGTGTATAAGAATGCAACCGATTTCTGCACATTGATTTTGTATCCTGCAACTTTGCTGAGTTCATGTATCAGTTCTAGCAGACTTTTGGTGGAGTCTATCGGATTTTCCATGTATAATATCATGTCATCTGCAAAAAGCGAAAGCTTGACTTCATCTTTGCCAATTTTGATGCCTTTGATTTCCTTTTGTTGTCTGCTAGAACTTCCAGCACTATGTTAAACAACAGCGGTGAGAGTGGGCATCCCTGTCGTGTTCCTGATCTCAGGGAAAAAGCTGTCAGTTTTTCCCTGTTGAGGATGATGTTAGCTGTGGGCTTTTCATAAATGGCCTTTATGATCTTTAAGTGTGTTCCTTCTATCCCGACTTTCTCCAGGGTTTTTATTAAGAAAGGGTGCTGGATTTTGTCAAAGGCCTTTTCTGCATCGATTGACAGGATCATATGGTTCTTCTCTTTTTTTTTGTTAATGTGATGTATCACGTTGATCGATTTGCGAATGTTGAACCAGCCCTGCATCCCAGGAATGAATCCCACTTGATCATGGTGAATAATTCTTTTTATATGCTGTTGAATTCGATTAGCTAGTATCTTATTAAGAATTTTTGCATCCATATTCATCAGGGATATTGGCCTGTAGTTCTCTTTTTTTACTGGGTCTCTGTCTGGTTTAGGAATCAAAGTAATACTGGCTTCATAGAATGAGTCTGGAAGTTTTCCTTCCCTTTCTATTTCTTGGAATAGCTTGAGAAGGATAGGTATTATCTCTGCTTTAAATGTCTGGTAGAACTCCCCTGGGAAGCCATCGGGTCCTGGACTCTTATTTGTTGGGAGATTTTTGATAACCGATTCAATTTCTTCGCTGGTTATGGGTCTGTTCAAGCTTTCTATTTCCTCCTGATTGAGTTTTGGAAGAGTGTGGGTGTTTAGAAATTTGTCCATTTCTTCCAGGTTGTCCAATTTGTTGGCATATAATTTTTCATAGTATTCCCTGATAATTGTTTGTATCTCTGAGGGATTGGTTGTAATCATTCCATTTTCATTCATGATTTTATCTATTTGGGTCTTCTCCCTTTTCTTTTTGAGAAGCCTGGCTAGAGGTTTGTCAATTTTGTTTATTTTTTCAAAAAACCAACTCTTGGTTTCGTTGATCTGCTCTACAGTTTTTTTAGATTGTATATTGTTTATTTCTGCTCTGATCTTTATTATTTCTCTTCTGCTGGGTTTAGGCTGCCTTTGCTGTTCTGCTTCTATTTCCTTTAGGTGTGCTGTTAGATTTTGTATTGGGGATTTTTCTTGTTTCTGGAGATAGGCCTGGATTGCAATGTATTTTCCTCTCAGGACTGCCTTCGCTGCATCCCAAAGCGTTTGGATTGTTGTATTTTCATTTTCGTTTGTTTCCATATATATTTTAATTTCTTCTCTACTTGCCTGGTTGACCCACTCATTCGTTAGTAGGGTGTTCTTTAACCTCCATGCTTTTGGAGGTTTTCCAGACTTTTTCCTGTGGTTGATTTCAAGCTTCATAGCATTGTGGTCTGAAAGTATGCATGGTATAATTTCAATTCTTGTAAACCTATGAAGGGCTGTTTTGTGACCCAGTATATGATCTATCTTGGAGAATGTTCCATGTGCACTCGAGAAGAAAGTATATTCTGTTGCTTTGGGATGCAGAGTTCTAAATATATCTGTCAAGTCCATCTGATCCAATGTATCATTCAGGGCCCTTGTTTCTTTATTGACTGTGTGTCTAGATGATCTATCCATTTCTGTAAGTGGGGTGTTAAAGTCCCCTGCAATGACCACATTCTTATCAATAAGGTTGCTTATGTTTATGAGTAATTGTTTTATATAACTGGGGGCTCGGGTATTTGGCGCATAGACATTTATAATAGTTAGCTCTTCCTGATGGATAGACCCTGTGATTATTATATAATGCCCTTCTTCATCTCTTGTTACAGCCTTTAATTTAAAGTCTACTTTGTCTGATATAAGTATGGCTACTCCAGCTTTCTTTTGGCTTCCAGGAGCATGATAAATAGTTCTCCATCCCCTCACTCTCAATCTAAAGGTGTCCTCAGATCTAAAATGAGTCTCTTGTAGACAGCAAATAGATGGGTCTTGTTTTTTTATCCATTCTGATACCCTGTGTCTTTTGGTTGGCGCATTTAATCCATTTACATTCAGTGTTATTATAGAAAGATATGGGTTTAGAGTCATTGTGATGTCTGTATGTTTTATGCTTGTAGTGATGTCTCTGATACTTTGTCTCACAGGATCCCCCTTAGGATCTCTTGTAGGGCTGGTTTCGTGGTGACAAATTCCTTCAGTTTTTGTTTGTTTGGGAAGACCTTTATCTCTCCTTCTATTCTAAATGACAGACTTGCTGGATAAAGGATTCTCGGCTGCATATTTTTTCTGTTTAGCACACTGTAGATATCGTGCCAAGCCTTTCTGGCCTGCCAAGTTTCAAAGGAGAGATCAGTCACGAGTCTTATAGGTCTCCCTTTATATGTGAGGGCACGTTTATCCCTTGCTGCTTTCAGAACTTTCTCTTTATCCTTGTATTTTGCCAGTTTCACTATGATATGTCGTGCAGAAGATCGATTCAAGTTACGTCTGAAGGGAGTTCTCTGTGCCTCTTGGATATCCATGCCTTTTTCCTTCCCCAGTTCAGGGAAGTTCTCAGCTATAATTTGTTCAAGTACCCCTTCAGCACCTTTCCCTCTCTCTTCCTCCTCTGGGATACCAATTATGCGTATATTATTTTTTTTTAGTGTATCACTTAGTTCTCTAATTTTCCCCTCATACTCCTGGATTTTTTTATCTCTCTTTCTTTCATCTTCCTCTTTCTCCATAACTTTATCTTCTAGTTCACCTATTCTCTCCTCTGCCTCTTCAAGCCGAGCCATCGTGGTTTCCATTTTGTTTTGCATTTCGTTTAAAGCGTTTTTCAGCTCCTCGTGACTGTTCCTTAGTCCCTCGATCTTTGTGGCAAGAGATTCTCTGCTGTCCTGTATACTGTTTTCAAGCCCAGCGATTAATTTTATGACTATTATTCTAAATTCACTTTCTGTTATATTATTTAAATCCTTTTTGATCAGTTCATTAGCTGTTGTTATTTCCTGGAGATTCTTCTGAGGGGAATTCTTCCGTTTGGTCATTTTGGAGAGTCCCTGGCGTGGTGAGGACCTGCAGGGCACTTCCCCTGTGCTGTGGTGTATAACTGGAGTTAGTGGGCGGGGCCGCAGTCCGACCCGATGTCTGCCCCCAGCCCACTGCTGGGGCCACAGTCAGACTGGTGTGTGCCTTCTCTTCCCCTCTCCTAGGGGCGGGATTCACTGTGGGGTGGCGTGTCCCGTCTGGGCTACTTGCACACTGCCAGGCTTGTGTTGCTGGGGATCTGGCGTATTAGCTGGGGTGGGTAGGCAAGGTGCACGGGGGCTGGAGGGGCAGGCTTAGCTCGCTTCTCCTTAGGTGATCCACTTCAGGAGGGGCCCTGTGGCAGCGGGAGGGAGTCAGATCCGCTGCCGGAGGTTTGGCTCTGCAGAAGCACAGAGTTGGGTGTTTGCGCGGAGCGAGCAAGTTCCCTGGCAGGAACTGGTTCCCTTTGGGATTTTGGCTGGGGGATGGGCGGGGGAGATGGCGCTGGCGCCTTTGTTCCCCGCCAAGCTGAGGTCTGCCGTCGGGGGCTCAGCAGCTCTCCCTCCCTTTGTCCTCCAGCCTTCCCGCTTTCCGAGCAGAGCTGGAACTTATGACCTCCCAGACGCTAAGTCGCGCTTGCTGTCGGAACACAGTCTGTCCGGCCCCTCCGCTTTTGCCAGCCAGACTCGGGGGCTCTGCTTGGCCGGCGAGCCGCCCCTCCGCCCCGGCTCCCTCCCGCCAGTCCGTGGAGCGCCCACCGCCTCGCCGCCCTTCCTACCCTCTTCCGTGGGCCTCTCGTCTGCGCTTGGCTCTGGAGACTCCGTTCTGCTAATCCTCTGGCGTTTTTCTGGGTTCTTTAGGCAGGTGTAGGTGGAATCTAAGTGATCGGCAGGACGCGCTGTGAGCCCCGCGTCCTCCTACGCCGCCATCTTCCCGAAACTCCCCCCAATAAGTTTTAAAGCACTATTAACTAATGAAGCACAATGTTAGTTCAAAGATGGATAACCCAGTGCTGTCTGACAGAGTTGGGTATATGGCACTTTATGCATAGGCCCTACACTGGTTTTGAAACAAGTCTAACTTCCTAGAATGAGATTTTAGTTGAAAGATGGCTTCCTCATAGTGTTGTTTCACAGAGCTGAGTATGTGGCACTATCCTCATACGCTCCGCATGGTGTTTCAAACACTTCTAACTTAGTGAAACCAGTTTTAAGTTGAAAGACGGTTTCCCCACTCTGTTGTTTCACAGAGTTGAATATAGATCCCCATTCCTCCCAGACCCTGCATGGATTTTCAAACACTTCTCATTTTCTGAAATCAGATAGATGTTACTTGAAAGACGATTTCACCACAGTGTGGTTTCACAGAGTTGAGTTTATGGTCTTTACCCTGTAGGCTTCCCATAGATTTTCAAGCAGTTCTCATTTCCTGAAACCAAATGTTAGGTGAAAGACTCTTTGCCACCATTTTGTTTCACAGAGTTGGGTATATGGAACTTTTCCTGTAGGTTCTGCATAGATTTTAAAACTATTCTAACTTTGTGAAATGAGACATTAGTTGAAAGATGCTATCACCACACTATTGTTTCACAGAGTTGCGTTCAAGCATTTCTGCATAAGCCCTGCATGGGTTTTCAAACACTTCTTACTTATTGAAACAAAATTTTAGTGAAAATGTGGCTTACCCACAATGTTCAATACACTTTAGTGTATCGCACTTTTGGTTCAGTCCCCACATGGGTTTTCAAAAAATTTATAGTAAAACCGAATGTTTGATAAAAGCCATCATCACACTGGTGTTTCGCAGCGTTGAGTAATTGGCAGTATCTATGTGGCTCCGCAAGCGTTTTCACACTTGCAACTTAGTTGAACCAGATGTTATTTGAAAAGTGGTTTGTTTACAATATTTGGCAAAGTGAGTAAAGGGCCACTTTGTTTATATTTATATGTTTAGGGTTTCAACACTTCTAACTTTGTGAAACAAGTTTTTACCTGAAAGATTTTTCTGCAGTCATTTTACACAGCATTGAGTATATGGCACTTTCCGTAAGTAAGCCATTTTTCAGCTAACATCCCGTTTCACTGAAAGAGAAGTGTTTGAAATCTTATGAGGAAAATGATACATACTCGACGCTGAAACATTACTGTGGAGAAACCATCTTTCAACTAACATCAGGTTTCACTGTTAGAAGAAAACCTATGAATAAAGTGTCATACACTCTGAAAAATAACACTGTGGAAAACATCTTTCAACCAAAATCCTCTTCCACTGCATTAGAAGTGTTTGAAAACCACTGTGGGGCTTACATTGAAAGTGCCATGTACTCAACCCTGTGAAACAACTGTGTGGTGAAACCGTCTATCAACTAATATCTGGAAGTTAGAAGGGTTTGAAGACCCATGAGGGGCGAATACCGAAAGCTCCATATGCACAGCTGTGTGAAACACTGTGGGGAAATATCTTTCAGCTAACATCTTGTTTCACTAAGATAAAAATGTTTGAAACTTATGCAGAGCTTATGAGGAAAGCACCATACATTCAACTGTGTGAAAGAGCAGTCTGCTGAAACCATCTTTCAACTAACTTCTCGTTTCACATAGCTAGAAGAATTTGAAAACCTTTGCGGGGCCTACAGGGAAGTTGCCATATACTCAACTCTATGAAACAGCACTGTGGGGAAACAATTTTTTACCTAACATCTGGTTTCACTAAGGAAGAGTTGTTTGAAAACCAAGTCGGGACCTATGCAGAAAGTGCCTTATACCGAAATCTGTGAAACAACACTATGGAGGACCATCTTTCATCAGCCGGTTTCACTAATTTAGAAGTGATGGAAAACTTATGTAACTATGAGAGAAGTGCCATATACTTAACTCTGTGAAACAACAATGAAGTGAAACGATTTACCTACTGCCATTGGATTTCAGAAATTTAGAAGAGTTTACAAACTCATGAGGGACCTAGTGGGAAGTTCTGTATACTCAACTCTTTGAAACATCGTGGGATAACCATCTTTCAATTAATTTGTTTCACTAGGAATCGTTTCAAAACCTATGCTGGGAGCTATGTGGAAAGTGACATACACTCGATTGTGAAAAAATTACTGTGCAGAAACCATCTTTCAGCTACCATCTCCTTTCCTAAATTATGAGTTGGGAAAACAATGCAACGCCTATGTCAACAGTGCCTTGTACTCAACTGTTTCAAAATGCACTTTGCGGAAACAATCTTTCCATTAACAAGTTTCACTTAGAACTGTTTGAAAACTTACGTGGGGGACGATGTGGAGAGTAATATGTACAAGACACTGTGATAGAATCCTGTGGAGATTCTTTCAACTAACATCTTGTTTAACTGAGAAGTGTTGGAAAACCTATGCAGGGCCTATGAGTAAACTGTGAAAAAAAAAAAAAACTGTGGTGAAGCCATCTTTCAACTGACATCAGTTTTCTCTAAATTAGAAGTGTTTGAAAACCCAGGCAGGCTTGGCAGGGAAAGTGCCATGTACTTAACTCACCGAAACAACACTGTGGAGAGAGATCTGTCAACTAACATCATGTTTCCCTGAGAAAGAGATGTTGAAATCTTAGACTTAGAGGTATAATGAAAGAGCCATATACTCATCTTTGTGAAAAATTGTAGAGAAACCATCTTTCAACTAACGACGGGATCAATGAAGTTGGAAGTGTCTGAAAATCCATGCAGGACCTACAAAGAAAGTGCCATATACACAATGTAACAGTGTGGGGAAACATCATTCAAATAGCATCTTGTTTCACTAAGTTATAAGTGTTGGAAAATCCACACAGGGCTTATGAGGAAATTGCTACATACTTACCTCTGAAAAAGTGTGGTGAGAGGATCTTTAACTAACAAGTCATTTCACAAAGAGTTTGAAAACCTATGTGGGGCCTACAGAGAAAGGGGTCATATACTCAACTCAGTGAAGCAACACTCAGGAAAACAATCTTTCACATAAAGTTTCACTAAATTACAAGGGTTTGAATACACATGCGAGGCCTATGCAGATAGTGCCACACACTCAACTGTAACAACATGTGGGGATACCGTCGTTCAAATATGCCAAGGTTTCACCTAATTAAGTTTTTGAAAACCTATGTCAGGTCTACACGGAAATTGCCATATGCTAACTATGAAAAAAGTGTGGGAAAATATTTCAACATCTGGTTTTGCTAAGTGAAAATTGTTTGAAAACTATGCGGGTCTATGTGGAAAGCACCATATAGTCAACCTTGTGATAGAACACATGTAGGGACTCCATCTTCCAACTAATTCCTTGCTTCCCCATGTTGAAGGTGTTTGAAAACCATGCGGGGCTTACGTCGATAATGCCAGACTCAACTCTGTGAAACAACCCTGTCAGGAAACAATCTTTCTCCTAACATCTGGTTTCACCGTTACAAGTGATTGAAAACACATGAAAGGCCTATGTGGAGAGTGCCATGCATTCAACACTGAAAAAACACTGTGGGGAAACGGCCTTTCAGCTACCATCTGGTTTCTCTAAGTTAGAATTGTTTGAAAACGTAAGAGAAGCCTAACTGGTAATACTCAACTGTGAGAAACAATGGTGTGGTGAAATGATCTTTCAAATAACATCTATTCGGAGTCTATGCAGAAAGTGCCATATTCTCAACTCTGTGACACAACAGTGTTGGTAAGTCATTTTACAACTAACATGTTTCACTAAGTTAGAATGTGTTTGAAAATCAATGGGGCTTATGTAGAAAGTGCCATATACTCAATTTTGTGAAAAAGACTTTATGGTGAAATGGTCTTTCAACAAATATCTTGTTTCACTAAGAGAAAACTGAAAACTATGCGGCGCCTACAAGATAAGTGTCATATAGTCAACAGTGTGCAAGGACACTCTGGGTAAACCACCTTTTAACTAACATCTAGTTTCCATAAGTTAGAATTGTTTGAAAAACTTTACAGGGACTATGCGTGAAGTTCCGTATACTCTGAGCTTTAGGGATGCCATCTTTCCAATATCCACTTCCACTAACTTGGAAGTGTTTGAAACCCATTGAGGCCTACACGGAAAATGCCATACACTCAAATCTGTGAAACCACACTGTGGAGAAACCAACCATCTTTCAACTAACATCTTAATTCACTGAGAACAGTTTGAAAACCTGTAGGGGTTTATGAGGAAAGTGCCATACACTCAAATCTTTCAATCATGTTTGGGGAAACCATCTTTCAATTATCATCTCGTTTCACCATGTTAAAAGTTTGGAAAAATTTTGGGAATGATGACAAAAGTGACATATACTTGATTCTGAGAAAACATACTGTGGAGAAACATATTTCAACTAACGTCTGTTTTTTTTTTTTTTTAAGTTATAAGTATTTGAAAACCTCTGTGGGGCCTACGAGGAAAGTGCCGTATACACAACTCTGTCAAAATGCCCTTTGGGTAAACCATTTTTCAAGATCTTGTATCACTAGGTTAGAATTGCAGAAAATGACGTGGAACTTGTCATTTACTTGACATGTGAGACAGTACTGTAGGGAAACCGTATTTCAACTAACATCTTGTTTCACTGAGAACTGTTTGAAAACCTATGCGGGGCCTACAAGGTCAGTGCCATATACTCAACTCAGTGAAAGAACACTGAAGGAAAACAATCTTTTAACTAGAATCTTGTTTCACTGAGTTAGAATTGTTTGAAAACCCATGCGGGGGCTATGCAGAAATTGCCTATACTTTGTCAAACTACACTTCGGGGAAACCATCTTTCAATCAACATGCACACAACGAATGAACTACACAAAAACCCACACGTATATCACACATTCCACAGTACACACACAACACAAAAATAGTTATGAAAATACACCACACACAACCACACCTACCTTACACTCAAGACACTTGTAACACACACGCACATCCTGCAGATACACACCTTGCACACCGCATTAGCCACATTCATACTAGATACACACCTACATCACACGTACATACATGACACACACCACATATACACCACACACTCACCACGCATATGCCACAAACATATCCAACACAGATCACACATGCCTCACACACCCACGTTTATAACCCTCCCACATTACCACACTGAACACATATACAGCACACAATTTCCAAACATCTCGTACATCACACACAGTTCACATACATGCCACACACATTAAACGTACACCACAGAGAAGGCAAATGCCACCTCCTCTACACATAAGCTACACAGACACCACACACACTGCACAAATTTGACAAATATACTACACAGCTACACCACTCCTACAATGAACACACAGCAACAGATAGTACACATACGTCACATGATACACTAGTACATAAACACACCTCACCCATTCACCACATACACACTACATACATGTAACACAGGTATCTTCCACACAGAGTTTACTACACGTAATACACATACCACACACACATGCATACAAACTCTACACACATATTCCACACAAAACACTCCATCTATACACCACATCCATGCCAAACATATATGACACAAACACATTTATACTACACAGACACCACATATACAATAAACCCACCATGGTAATCCATACCTATATGACATAGAGACACCACACACCACACATACAAACTCCAGCTGTTATGCCATACCACAAAACCACACATGCACCAGATAGAAAACACACCCGCCATACAAAGACCACACACGAATATACATTACATGTGGAGCATACACACATGACATATATGGTACAATCACGGCATATATACCACGCTTACAGCACACAGAAAGACACAAACACCAACTACAAACCACCGACACACCATAAACACACAAGGCTCACCACAAAAGTGCGATAGATCGCAAATACAACACACGTACCATCCATAGAGAACAGGATCATGCACTCAACCACAACCACTCCAATCCTATACCACACACACCCCACATGTACCCCTCAAAACACCTACCAGGTGTCACCCACGCCTGGTGGCTTACTGCCTGAAATGACACTGCTCAAGTGTCTTTCATGTAGCCTTTCACATACATCTCATAAGGCAGAGTGTTGAAACATTATTAGTGTGTGTTGGGAGAACTAGCATGGCAGCTGTGCAGTTTCATTCCTGGAACATAGCTGGATCACTAGCAAATCATTCTAAATACCCCAGAAGGCCACCTGAGGACTGAGAGAACAAATCCCACATCTACAAGGAGAGAAGAAGCCACATCCAAGAAGTTAGGAAGTGCAGAGAGGGGGTGTTGGGGGAGAAATATATCAAGGGAGCTTCAGGGGCGAAGAAGCCCTCATTGAGGAGAGAGGGAGAGGGAGAGGAGCACACAGGGGAACACGCAAGGTGAACCTTTCCCCAAAGGCACATGAAAAGAGGCTCATTACTCATCATCAGGGAAATACAAATCAATACTACAATAAGATATCACTACATGTCTCTAATAGGGCTAAATTTTGCAACATGAGGAAAAACTCGTTTTGGCAAGGATGGGGAGACAGGGAAACCCTCTGACACTGTGGGTGAGAATGCAAACAGGTGCAGCCACTCTGGAAAACAGTACAATGTTTCATCAAATGTGCTGCCCTGGGGCACCTGGGTGGCAAGGTCAGTTAGGGAACTGACTATTGATATCCACTCAACCTGAGATCTCACAATCATGGGACGGAGCCCTTGTTGGTCTCTGCACTGGCAGCATGGAGTGCACTTGCGACTCTCTCTTCATCGTTCTCTGCCCCTTCCCATCTCTCTTTCCCTCTCAAATAAATTAACTTATAAAATTGCCTAACCTAAAACCTACATTTGCCCTATGATCCAGCAATTACCCTAAGAAGTATTTACCCAAAGGGTACAAAAGAATTCAAAGGGATACAGGCACCCCAAGGTTTTTAGCAGCACAGTAAAAAATATCCAGTTATGGAAAGGACTCAAATATCCATTGGCTGAGGAATGAATGGAGAGGAGTTATGTGTATATATGTATATACACATGAGGTGATGAAGTATGTGTATATATGCATATAATGGAATATTATGCAGCCGTGAAAGAGAATGAAATTTTCCTTTGCAATGATATGGATGGAGCTCGAGAATATGCTAGGTGAAATAATTCTGTAAGAGAAAGGCTTATACTGTATGATTTCACTCCGATGTAGAATGTAAGAAAAAAACCAAATAATCATGGTGGAATAAAGAGTGGCAAAACAAGAAACATACTCTTAACTCTAGAGAACAAGCTGATACTTACCAGAGGAGAGATGGGTGTGGGGATTGGTTATATAGGAGATGGGAATGAAAGTACACTTTGTGATATGCAACGGGGATTTGTGGAAAGTTGAAACAACTGAATTCTAGACCTGAAAGTATTCCACTGTATGTTACCTAACTGAAAATTAAATAAAACCTTTAAAAATCATTCTGAATTAGCCACAGGTAAAGGTCCCATGGTGAAGTGCCCAAAGCATTACTGTGCTTCGAGTGATATTCTTGTCCCACATAGACATATAGAGTAACACTTTCCTCACCACCTCTCTGTATCGACACTTGTGCTTTACTGCTGAAAAGTCCCTTGCTGAAAGAGGGTTTTAGAAAGATTTTTTGGGATATGTAGCAAAGCTATTCTTAAACCCCGGGCCTGTATCATTATCCCTGATACAGAACTCTGGCTTTCCTATCCATGTTCACCCCTTTGCTCTTTTTTAACTCTTACAGACATATACTGGGCCCTGACCTGGGATTCTTGTCTAGTCATTGTGACTGTGGCAGATGTTTGGCTTAAGGGCCCCTGGTTCTTCAGCAGCATCGTTTTCCCTGTGTGATGGTTCATCTCTGCAGGAGTCTCACAGATCTCAGATTTCTGGCCAAGTAGGCCTGTGGTTTTGTTTTTTCGCCACAGAAGACCTTCAGAGCCTCTTGGGTTTCAAGCATCTTGAAAAGACAAGAATAAGTATAAAATGGGAATTTTTTACAGTATTTGAATGATGCTCAGGGCAAGAAGTATTTATTTCAAACCCATGCAACCCTAATGATATATGAACAGACAAGGCAAACTTGCTCTAGTACCACCCTCTGCATTTCTTCCAGGCATATTGCACACTGGCCAGCATCTTGACTCAGATCATCCTCAATATAAGTTATCTCTGGCTTTCTTCACCACATCATATCATGCCTATCCATTTCACATGAGGGCACACGTGCGAGAGCACTTTAATCTTCCCATCGTGGGCTGGGATAAGTGAATTGGTAAACACCAGATGGAAGGTAAAGCGAACGCCCAGATGGAAGGTAAATCCAACACTAAGTGCAGTGCTGTCATTAGTAGTGGTTGGGCTGCCTTTATTGGGACCCACCTCCAACATGCACGGGCTGGTGTGACAAGCCATCCCTCGGCGTGAGTTGACTGACAGCTCTATGGCACTTAAGTCTAAACAGGGAAATAGACAAAGAGCCATGGGAAAGGAGTGTCCACAAGGAGGGCCAAAGTTCCAAATATCCAATGGGAATGGGAACAATTTGGAAAGGGGCTGTGTAAATTCATGTTCCCTCAGCCAAGAAAGGTGTCTATCTCCCTTCCCAGTCCTCTGCCCAGACTATTTGCAAATGTTCTAGCCTGGGCCCTTCCAATGCCCTAGACCTCATAACCATGCCTGCATGGTTATGACATCAACTTGCCAGGGTCCTGTGGCCAAACCTATTACACAGTCACAAGGTTGAGACGAGGGTGTCCAGCTGAACACCAACGATATTCCTCTGAGAGACTACATGGAATGGATCTCAGAGAGGACCAAGTGTGAAATTAGAGCAGTAGGGTGAAAATAGATTCACAGAGGGCCAGAGTTCCTCACTAGGAATGAGAATGGGATCATGTGGACAATGAAGTGACCAATGCCATCTCCTTGCAAGCTGGCTCTCTCAGGGATAAGCGGGACATGTGGACTTTGGTGAAGAGAATACTTTACAGGCTACACCCAGGAGTCCTATCGGCAAAATGTCGGCATTATTCCTTCAGAAAAAGAGGAAAAGCTTTGGATTTGGTTCTGTTTCTTGCCCGTTACCATCAGAGGAAATGGGCAGCAGTGATAAAGCAGTGGCTGTTTGGAGCTCCTGGTTGACGGTCAAGGGGTTAGAACCCGGCCTGGATCTGATACTCACTTCAAAGTCCCTATGGGCACTAATCACGGCCTGAATCAGACTGAACATACATGAACCATCTACTCTGCAGGACGAAGGCACCTCTGTCAGCCAGGAGAGGGAGGCCAGCTGGCTTCACATCCTTGAAATTACTCTAAGCATCAAGCATCCAGGGACAGAGGGGCCTGCTTTCCTCTGGGATACCAGACACTGAGAGCTGTCAAATGGCTCAGGAACTGACTGGGAACTCACCACCAGTGTTTGAACCTGGGCTCTATACCTGACACAGACCCTTGGATCCTGGAAGGTTCAAGTGTACACAGGGTACATTCTTCTGAGTCTCTTTCTCTGAAAGGCTCCCAGGTAGAACCTGGTTTGAAAAAAAGAGCCACACAATGCAAATAGGCAACCTGAGGACCAAAGGTCTTCATTACGGAAGAAAATGGGCTAAAGTTAGAATTAAGTGCCCACTTCTATCTTCTGTGAGGCTGGCTGGCTGGGGAGTAAGAAAGACCTGAGGGCTAGTGCAAAAGAAAAACTCCATTGGCTACACAGAAGAGTAAAATTCTGCAGGAGCTCTGCATTGTTCATTAACAAACAGGAAAAGCTGGAAATTGTGGTTTTTCCTGTCCTTCCCAACAGGAAAGAGAAGCACCATTGATTTTGAGGTAAGGAGTTTCTCCATCTAGCTGGTGATAAAGTGTTTGGAGCCTGGACCTGAGGCAGTGTTCCTGAAAGGGCCCTTTTGGTTCTGACTATGTTCTGAAGCATAGTGTGCATGTAAAAATCCTGTATGACACAGAACGAAGGCATGTCTATCTTTCACTGCACTTACCAGAGCTTACCAAGAACCAAGCACTCAGGGACAAGAAGGCCATCCTTCCTTTGATTTGAAGTTACTGTTTGTTCTCACATAGCAAAGGACCAACGTGGGAGTTTAGCACCAGTCTTTGGTCTCTGCTTGTGCAAAGTGAGTGGAAACGCAGTTTTCCCTGAATGTGACCAAGGATTTATATAATAGCAAATTGGTAGGAATGGCTACAAAGGAAACCAGGGCATACATTACATATGGGAATGGGGTAATGCTGGGCATGTATATCTACCTTCATTTCTCTTTCCTGCATGTGTAAGACCAGTCCCTCCCCAAACCTTTGGGATCTTCTACACACATCCACCCACACCCAACTTGGCACCTTCATATGCCCTAGGCCTCTCATTGTGAACAGAGTTCTCATGGGAATTTACAAGAGGTCCTGTTGCCAATCTATGCCAGAATCACCAGGACACAGCCAGAGTCCCCAGTTTAAAGTAAAGGATTTTGCTCAGAGACATTGATTCTGAATGGACTCCAGCAAGATCCTAGTTTGAAAAAAAAGAGCAAAAGGAGGGAAATAAATCGACAGAGGGCAAAGTACTTCATTACAAAGGAGAGCAGAATGAAGCTGACAAAGATGTGCACAACACAATCTCTGGAGAAAGCTGTTGTCTATAGTAAGAAACACCTGTGGGTAGGGGCAAAGGGAAACACCCATTGCATGCTCCTGCGTGCCCAGGTGGCAAAAGGTTTGCACCTTTCTTTCAGAAAGAGAAGGAAGGCTCCTGACCTTGGCTCCTTTGTATTCCCCAAACCTCAGGGAGGTGATTCATTGGTAACAGTTAGTGCTCCTGAGGGTGCTGTAGGTTGTTTTTTAACCAATTCATGGTGCAGTATTCCCTGTGAGGGCTTTTTTAAGCTAAATTTTCCAGCAGTCTACTATGCATGCCGCATCCATCAGCCTTAGAGAATGAAGACAATTCAATAAACCAGGGGATGGAGGCAAGGTGGCTACCCATCACAGAGATTACCTGGGCCAGTCAAGCAACAGGCGCTCATGGACAAGAGGGTCATTCTTTGGGATGAAGGAACTGATTGCTGTGACATTCCGCAGGACCAGAGTGGCAATGCATCACATATCCTGGATGTTGGTTGTGTGGCTGAAAGACCAATTCCACCCGGTTGTGACCCATGACCTATTTGTGAAAAAAGAAATTTGCTGGGAAGGGCTATAAGGAAGGCCAAGCTTCTACATTACAGAGGAGATTAGGATAAGGCTGGGAATGAAAGGTCTAGCCTGGTTTCTCCTTCAAGCAGAAGAAAGGCCAGCTCCCTCCCAAACCCTGGCATTGCCTACACAGGGACACTCTGCTGGGCACCTTCAAGGGCCCTATGCCTTCCATTGTCCACACGCTTCTGAAAGGCACACAGTGAAGGGTCATGCATGCCAAGTATGCTAGAGACATCAGGACTTGGCCAGATTCCACAACTTAAAGGAAAGGCTACTTCTCTGAGACACTGGCTGTGAATGACACCAAGAGAGAAAAGACTTTGCAAACAGAAAAAAAAGTATTCATTGAAATGGAAATATGGAAGGTCAAGGTGCTTCATTATTGATGAGAATGGGACACAGAGTGCAATGAAGTGTCTAGGATGACAATTTCTTGTCAATGTCTTAAGGAGTAAGAAACACCTGTCGCCAGAGACAAACTAAACCTCTAAAGGGAAACTTCCTGAACGCCCAGTCTGCAAGCGGTCTGCATATTTCCTTCTGAAAGGGAGGGAAAGCTTCTGGCCTTGGCTGTGTTTCCTGTCCTTCCTTACAGAGGATAGAGGCAGCAGAGATTCAGGGGTAGTGGGTCCATATGTCAGGCTGTTGCTCAAGTGTTTAGAACCATTCCTGTGGTGCATTGTTTTGAAGAGCCACTGTCTGCACTGACTAGGCCCTGGAACATAACTTGTATGCATGGATTATGTGCTCTTCAGAATTTGAAGCCAGGCACTAAATGCTCTCTGACCACAGGGCAATCTTTCCCGTGGGTTGTCAGAAACTAATTACTCTTGGTTAGCACAGAAGCAGTGTGAGAACTCACCACCAATCTCTTAGGAGCACACTGTGTGGTTGACAGCCTCACTGACCCACCCAGCCTGCAAACCAAGTCCTAATTAGCAAATAGCAATGGGATAGGAATGGCTTTCTGAATGGCCAAAGTTTCATTTTCGGTGAGAATGAAAGAAAGCTGAGAAGGTAATGTCTCCCTCAATTTGCCCTTGCCCCAGAAGTGAGGTGAGTTGCCTTCCAACACCTTGGGCTACACACAAATATTCTGTGCTGAGTGCTGTCCACTGACTTACATGGAATGTTGTCAATATAGATCTTGAAGGCACAGTGCAGGGCTCCTATGGCCCAACCTATTCTGCTGTCTCAAGAACTCATACGAATCCCCAATTAAAATCAGAGGGATTTACTCTGAACCATGGGCTCCAATTTGTCCATGGCAGATTCTAGTTTCAAAAAGAGTAAAAGGGGGCGCCTAGGTGACTCATTTGCTTAATCCTCTGGCTCTTGGTTTTGGCTCAGGTCATGATCTTGCAGTTCATCGTTATTAGAGTCCCATGTCGGGTTTTGTGCTGACAGCTCAGAGACTGGAGCCTGCTTAAGATTCTCTCTCTCTCTCTCTCTCTCTCACAGCCTTTCCCCCTGGTCGTTCTCTCTCTCTCTCTCTCTCTCTCTCTCTCAAAATTAAACAAATATTGGGGCGCCTGGGTGGCGCAGTCGGTTAAGCGTCCGACTTCAGCCAGGTCATGATCTCGCGGTCTGTGAGTTCGAGCCCCGCGTCAGGCTCTGGGCTGATGGCTCGGAGCCTGGAGCCTGTTTCAGATTCTGTGTCTCCCTCTCTCTCTGCCCCTCCCCCGTTCATGCTCTGTCTCTCTCTGTCCCAAAAATAAATAAAAAACGTTGAAAAAAAAAAAATTTAAAAAAAAATAAAAAAAATTAAAAAAAAAAAAAATAAAAAAAAAATTAAACAAATATTTAAAAAAATTAAAAAGAGGAAAAGTATGGGGCTTTTGAGTGTCTCAGTTGGTTAAGCATCAGATTATCACTAAGGTCATGATCTCATGGTTTGCAAGCTTGACCCCCACATCAGGTTCTCTCCTGTCAGCACGTAGCCTGCTTGGGGCCATCTATCCCTCCGTCTCTACCCCTCACCACATGCACACACTCTTTCATCCTCCCTCTCTCTCAAGAATAAAAATTAACACACAAAAAGGAGGAAAAGGGTCAGTGTTCCTATGAGAGATGATAATGGGCTAAGTCTGCGGAGGAAATGACTAGTACAATCTCCTGGCAAGCTGACTGTCTCAGCAATAAGAAACACATATGCGCTAGGGTAAAGGGAAGCTTCCACTGTTTACAGTGGGAGCCCTCATGGCAAGAGGCCTGTATCCTTACTTGAGAAAGAGAAGGAAAGCTTTGGGATTTGACTGTTTTCCCTTCCTATCCTATCAGCGGATAGAGGCAGCAGTGATTCAAGGGGAGTGGGTTTGTGCTTAAGTGTTTAAAACTGGGCTGTGGTTCTTGAATGGTGTCTCTCAGAGCTAAGCACGTCCTTGAGAATACTGTGCATGGGTGAACCATCGGCGCTTCAGAGTGAAAGCATCTTTTACAGCCACGGACTGGGACAAGTTGGATAACCATCATGTCTTTGATCAAGCATCCAAACACCAAGTACTCCCAGGAAAGCAATCTTTCCTTTGGGATATCAGAAACTGATTGCTCTTGGTTAGCACAGACCAGTCAGAGCTCATTGGGAATGGCTGGGCACTCACTATGTGGCGGACAGCCTCATTAGCCTTGCCTGGGGACCAAGACGTATTTATCAGTACAGCCAGGGAGTTGGGATGGCTACACACAGGGCCAATGGTTTTCATTTCAGCTGAGAATGGGAAACAGCTGGGAATGAATGCTCTAGCTCCATGTTCCTCTTGTTCCAGAAGGGAGGATAAGCTCCTTCCTGATATCTCTCACCCTGACTATATGCAAACATTCCTGGTGGACACCTGGAAATGCCCTGGGCTTATCTTTGTCAACAGGGTACTGAGACTGAGACTTTGAGGGACCCTGTGGTACAGCCTATCCCAGAGTGACAAGAACTTGGCCAGACTCCCTAGTTCAAAGAAGAGGAAAGGGCTCTGAGACAATGCCTGAATGGACAACAGGGAGAACTGAGCTTGAAAAAGGGCAACACGGTGGAGGAGAATACACGGAAAGCCGACTTTATTAACAGAAGAGAATTGGATATAGCAAAAAAGTGAAGAGACTAGCACAGTCTCCTGAGAAGATGGTTGTCTCGGGAGTAATGGTACTGTGTGGGCTAGGACAAAGGGAAACCCCCTGCATTGTTCCTTTAGAAGGAGAGGGAAAGTATCTGCCATTGGATTTTTTTTTTTTTTCCCCTCTGAGGCAGTCATGCTACACAGTTAGCAGTTTCTGGCTTGGGGCTAACCTTCAAGTATGTGCAAAGTGGCTCTGTTGCACTGGTCCTTGAATGGGCTGTTTCTGCACATTCTGCATGTCCTGAAGAATACTGCAAATGGGTGAACTGTCTGATCTTCAGATGAAGGCATCTGTAGCAGCCAGTGTTTGGAGTGCTGCTGCCAACTCCTGGCCTTCAAGCACCCAGTCATGAGTGACAGGGGATCCTTTTGTGTATCAGAAACTGAATTCTTTCAGTTATCGGGGGATAAACGTGGGTACTTTCCACCAATCTGTGGTTTTTCACTGAGTTATTGACAGGCTCACTATGTCTAGTGGTAACCAAGATATAGTTAGACAAAGCACAAGGTATGAGGCTCCTGGGTGGCTCAGTTGTTTAGGTGGCAGACTTGAATTCAGCTCAGGTCATGATCTCATGGTTGTTAGGTCAAGACCTGCATCAGGCTTTGTGCTTACACCATGGAGACTGCATCAGATCCTGATCTCCCACTTTCTGCCCCTACTCCACTCATGCTCTTTCTGTGTGTGTGTGTGTGTGTGTGTGTGTGTCTCACTCAAAAATGAGAAATGGTTAAAAGCGAGTTTTCAAGAAAGAAAGAAAACCAATGACGTAATGGGAATGGACTCATGGATGGCCAAAGTGCTTCCTTTCCTCTGAGAAAGGGATCAGGCAGAGAAGAGAGTGACTGGTATAATCTATTTGAAGCTGCTTTCTTTATAATAGAAACTACCTCTGCACTGGGGAAAGGGAAAAACACCACTGGTTTTACCTGGAAGCTAGTCCAGAGGAAAACTTGATCTGGAATTCAAATAAATATAGAATACAACTGAAATTGTACTGTGTGGCTCAGTGTTTTCTTGTGGCAGAAGGAGGACTGGTTTCCTCCTAGCTCCTCTGGGCCTGTCTACAGGAAAACATTCCATGCTGGGCACCTCAAATATGCTAGGTTTCCTGATGGATGCCTGGTTCACATGTGGTGCGAGGCCTCATAGCCCAAGGTATTCCAGAGTCCAGAGAACTTGACCCAAGCCCTCAGTTAAAGTGAGCCTCAATTGGTTTTAAAATCCAAGACCCCAAATGCCTACCAGAGAAAACCTAGTTTGGAAACTAGACCAAAATGGACATGGATACACAGAGGTCCAAAGTTCTTTCTTACAGAGAAGAATAGGATAATGCACAGGAAGAAAGTGACTAGCATAATCTCAAGTGTAAGACACACCAATGGTTTGAGCACAGGGAAATGTCCATTGACTACACCTGACGCCCTTACTGCGAAATTGTTCATCCAGAAGGTTGGTTAGCCAAGAATTCTTCTGGCCATTGCCTTTTCTCCTGCCCTTTCCGTCAAGTATGGATGCCATAATCCTTCAGTGAGTCAAGGTCGGTCTCCCTGGGGACCTTCCAGTGTTTGGAACCAGGCTTTGGTGCAGGAGACTTTGCCCGGGCTCTTTCTGTACTGACCCATGTCTGGCAGCAAACTGCCCATCTGTGCGCCTTCTGCTTTTCAGAATGCAGGCAGCTCAATGAGCCCGGTGAGGGAGCCCATCAGGGAAAACATCGCCGTGCCACCTGCAGCCTGTCAAGCACCACACTTTCAGTTAATGGAGAGCAATTTTCCCTTTGGGATGTCAGAAACTGCTTTCGGTTAGCATTGGCAGTGACGCGAAGCTCTCCATTAATCTCTGACTGCTTTTTATGTGAGCGATGACCCCACTTTTTCTGAGTGTGACCCAAATCCTCCTTACCAAATCCTCAAGGGTATGGGAACCTATGGAGGGCCAGTCTGTGTAATCAACTCAGTCTGTGTGACTTTTTTTTCTTCTTACTGTGGCCCTGAAGCCCACATCTCCATCAGCTTTTACCACAGGAGTGAGGCCAACTGTCTCCAAATATCACCTGTCCCTACCCACAAGCAATCCTCCTGTGCTGAACACATTCAAGTCCCCAGTACCTCCTGTTCCCCAGGTAGATCTGGCAGACACCCCAGGGGCACCCGTTCCTAAAGCTATTCCAAACGTATGGGAACTTGGCCTGACTCCACAATTCAAATGGGGGAAAACTGCTGCCAGACTCTGTCACTGAATGTCTCCCCGTGAACCCTCGGTTAGGACAAGTGTAGGGGAAGTGAAAAGGATACACTGAGGGCTAAATTTCTTCATCTCAGATGAAAACACAACGAAGCTGTAGATAATGTTACAAGCACAATCCCCTGGGCAAAGTTTTGTGTCCAAGGAGTAAGAAAGACCTGTGGCCTGAAGAGAAGTCGAACATACACTAACCATACCAGGGAGTGGTGGAGGCAAAAGTCATATACCCCAACTTCAATAAGGTCTGCGATGTTTCAAGCCATCACCAGCTTTCAATCGCTGCCTCTCTGTAGAAAGACACTCTTGTGACTCACAAGGTAGGATCTTGCTCCTAGCAAGTCTGCAGATTTGGGTTCTGGTACTACAGTCTTTATTTTTGTGCCCTAAGCTGCTCGGTGAATGGACTTGACATGCATGAACCCTGAGTGTCTCAGGAGGTAGGTAGTTCAGGATTTCCTGAAAGGGGTGGACAGAGAGCAGGGCAATGGTCCCGTGTCAACAGAATCCTGCCAAACACAGAGTTCTTCCTGGCAGGAGGTCAAACTTTCCTTTCCGATATCAGAAATTAGCTGCGATGTGATTACACACGATGTGAGTGCAGGCTCCCTGGGAATTGCTGGACGCCATCTGAGGGACAGCCTTGTAGGTCCTGAATTTGACACTTGGCCCTTGCTCCAGAAATGATATTGGATCCTTCCCAACATCACCCACCCCTGTGCACATGCAAACCCCTTTTCCTGAACAGTTTGGCCAGTCTGTCTTGCACAAGAGTTCCATGGACTCCTGTTGCCCAGCGTATTCCAGATTACCGGGGACTGGTTAAAGCTCCATGATTAAAATCAGAAAATGCTCCCAGATTATGTCTGTGAATGTCCCCTAATGAAATCGTCACTTGTAAGGGTTAAATCGTAGTGTAGGGCTAACCTGTAGCTTAAGAAATAACTGCTTTGTTTTGCTTCTGTAAATTACACTTCATCAATCAAGGGCGCCAGAGGCAGGGTCAAGGAGGGCAACTGGTTGCGGCTTCGCGGCAGAATGTCTGAAATAATCACACCCATCCGGGAACTGTTTCCACCCCCATCTGGGAACTGTTTCTTTGTTCTGTTCCCAGGTGATGATAAAACGACGTGGTTGGCTATAAAAACTCTGTACGTACCCCAACTTGTTCGGGGCCGCACTCTGGTCAAGAGTGTCAGTCCCGATTGGTCGGCCTTGCTTCTCATTGGAATAAACTTTGCTGTAATTATCACTGGTGCCCGTAGCATTCTGTTTCAGGAGTCGAGTGGATGCAACACTTTAATGAAAGAGCAAGGGAATCTGAAAGGATGCACCGAGGGCCAAATGTCCTCCTCTCAGAGGACAATGGTAGAAAGCTTCACATGAGGTCACTAGCACTCTTCCCGAGGCAAGGTTGGTGTCATTCACCAACATAAGTGGGTCAGGTCTAAGGGGAACATCCTTGAGCTACACTTAGGAGCCCTGTGTGCAAAAGGGCTGTCACTCTTTTCCATTCCTTTCCTTCAGTGCTAGAACAGTGGTGGTTTGGGGCTCTTGTCTGCCTTCTGGCTCACACTTACATCTCTGGAAATGGGCTGTGGTCTTTTAGTTATTGAGTTTACTTTTTTTATCCTTACCACCCCACGGTATTGACTTTTCACGGACAAACCGTTAGTATCTCAGAATGAAGTAAGTTCCGGCATTCTAGGAGGTTGGTAGAGAACAGAGAGTGACCATCTGGGGTAACACAATCCTGCCATGCTCTGAGTTCTCAGGAACAGAACAACCTTTCTTCCACACTATCAAAAACTATTTGCTGTTTGGTTGCACACCACCTTAGTGGGAGCCTGCCTAGAGTTTCTTGTCACGGTCTGAGGACAGACCAGTCACTCTTGACTCTGACCCCTGATCTCAGTCTCGTCTTGCCCGTGAAGTGAGGTGGGCTCTTTCCAGTACCACCTGTATTGCATGCGTTTGGGTTTTCTCTATTTCACATCTATCCTGATGGCTTTGCAGTGGAATACCTTTCTTTGGATTGCATTAAACACACAAGGACACATCATTCTTTGTTTTATGTCTTCGGATATACAGACATTAATATAACATATAGGACTAAAGTGGGAAGCCTTCCAGATGTTGGGCTTTGAGTAATTCTGTATGATCTCCAAACAGGAAACTGATAACGTGACACAAGTATAGATATATCTAAGTTTATATGAAAGGCAGACTGCCATTTTTGGCTGCTGAATTTTGTCAAATTCTACTAACTCTCACCTGGGAATGGTGAGTTTGAATACTTTGAAAGACTTCTGATTAGAAAATGTCACAAAGAAACATTGAAGCCTCATGGTATCACATTCTGCTCTCATTTTTTAAAATTTTTTCTAAATATTCGAGTGGCAAACAGTTGATTATGATATTACTGATGAGCTATAAGCATAAAGACAAAATAAAAACAAGCGTACTTAGAATCACGAGTTGGTCCCAAGAAATATTAGGCTTTTGTTTTTCATTCTCTTTTTTCTTTTTAGTGCTCTTTGGAATATGTTCCAAAGTGAAGCTTCGAGCTTTTCTTTTCTTTTTCAAGATTGTTTTGGCTATTTGGGTTCTTTTGTGATTCCAAACAAATTTTAGGATTGTTTGTTGTACCTATGTGAAAGATGTGGGTGGTATTTTGATAGGGATTGCATTAATTGTGTAGATGGCTTTGGGTAGTATAAACATTTTAACAATGTTTGTACTTCCAAACCATGATCATGGAATGTTTTCTCATTTTTTTGTATCTTATTCCATTTTCTTCATAAGTTTTCAGAGGGCCCATCTTATACCTCTCTAGTCAGGATGATTTCTAAGTATCTTATAAAGTATGTTTGGTGCAACTCTGCATGGGATTGACTCATTGATTTCTTTTTCTGGGGGGGTGGGGGATGGGACAGATTGATGATGAGTATTAAGGTGGGCACTTATGATGATGAGCACTCAGTGTTGTTTCTAAGTGACGAATCACTGGATTCTAATCCTGAAACCAATATTGATTGTATTGCATGTTAACTAACAAGAATTAAATAAAAATTTGGCATAAAACGGGAAAATGAGCAGATGATTTGATCTTGCTATTTTTACACCCCCCTTTTGACCCTGCTATCCTGACTCATATTTTGTCTTGGAGAATTTAGCTCCCGCACACAATTTTGTTTTGGTGTTGTGCTTAATAAACATTGAAATCAGACATATATGAACATGGGTGTCTTGGGATAAAGAGTTTCCAGGGAAAAATAATAAAACACTTCACTTCCTTGATCAGCTTAAAAAAGTATAGCTCAAAATACCAGTTCTAGTTTATCTGGATTTATGAATGATTTTTTTTTTTTTTTTCAGGACCAATTGAGTGTTATGTAAATGCCTGGGTGTTCTAGCCACACCATAATGCATTAAGTATAGATTCTGCTCTTTTAAATTTTAAAAAAAGGAATTCCTATTCTGACATGTTAGAGCAGGGAGATCAATGATATGTGGTCTCCCATGGTGGGCCAGCCATAATCATAAACTACCCACATCCGGGGTTCATTTATTTGAAGAAGAATCTCATATGTATTCTGTTTGTGCCACTGTTACTTTGACATCTACTGCAGGTGCCCAAGTCAAACCCTTTGACCCTTAGGCAAAGCAAGAACTTTACCATTGGAGCACTGGGTCACTTTGGAAAGGATCTATGTCCTTCTGAAGGACCGATCTCGTATGCCTAGCAGCAGAGGCAGGTGTGGAAGTAGACTCTATGATTCTGAGATACAGTGCTTCTGTCTGGTCGATATCTAGGCCTTCTGGGAACAGTGGGTGGTAGTAGGGTGGGGTGGTTGCTCAAGACCCACTTCTTGAGCAGAGCCTTTGCTGCATGACCATGCCTCTTAAGGCAGGGAGCACACTCATACACTCTTGGATTAGTGATGTCCTGTGTACTTGCTGGTGGACACAGACCGGATTTTTCCTAATTGGCTACAAACATTTGTTTGTTTTATGCAGGTTTTTAGGCAAACAGGTACATTTTGTGTACAGGTGTGGTTGAACACTCCCCACCTGACACCCTATGCAGTGGCAATGGAGCCTCATGGGCATTACATCCTCTGGAGAACTGGCTTTTGTAGTTCTGTAGCCAAGCTCTCATTGTACCATAGTGTGACTGATCTAATAAAGAGACTAGGACTGGCCCTAATCACAGGAGGCGGGTAGAGTCCAGAGGATAAGGCCGGGATCTCTGCTTTTTTAAGGCCATGGCTCAAATCCCTCCCTTCCTGTTGGCTTTATTTATTTATTTTTAATGTTTATTCATTTTTGAGACACAGAGACTGTGTGATAGGGGGAGGGGCAGAGAGAGAGAGGGAGACACAGAACCTGAAGCAGGCTCCAGGCTCTGAGCTGTCAGCACAGAGGCCAATGTGGTGCTTGAGCTCACGGACTGCAAGATCATGACCCCAGCCAAAGTCGTATGCTTAACCGAATCACCCACCCAGGCACCCCCATGTTTGCTTGAGAAATGAATCTAATATTCTGGGAGGAATCTTGTCCACTTACTCTCCATGTGCGGTCATTTTAGTATCCAGTCCCCACATGTGCACTGGCACACATACTGATGGTGTGTTCAAGAAAAAACAGACCCTGGGGAAGTGGCTAGAGAGAAAGAAGAAAAAGGTTAGAGAGAGCTCTTCCATGGGGCAGCAGCATCCATTGTCTTAGCTGCATGCTCAAAGTCCCAAACATGGGGAAGGAATTCCTGAAATTGGTAGGTTTTTGCTGGAACCAGGGTCATTCTTGGCCCGCCTTCAGAGAAAAAGACTTGCAGTGCAACTCTGTCGGCATCTGGAAGTATGATGAGCTAACTCCCCACAGGTTATACAATAACTACAGAAGAAAAAACTTCAGTGTTCCCACTGTAGAGTGTTGTGTTACCAGTGGGTTTCCCCAGGGTTCCATGTAATCATAATGGGTTAATTGGCCTTGGCTCTCCATCAGTGGATCACTGTGTTCGAATTTACTGGAGAAATGCTTTTTACTTGCTGGAAGTCTTTCAGAGCCAAGAGAGGCTTAGAGCCTTGGGTTGGTGAAGACTCGAGAGATAGGGAAGGGAAGGTCAGAGCACTTTACACTGAGTCTACTGTTCAAGCACAATAGCAGTCCTTGTTGGACCCCCAGGGTCTTCATTTAGAAATATGGAGCTCATTTTCCTGGTGGCATGAGGATCCCTCATGAGTAAAGAGTAGACGCTGGGGATGGACAAAGAAAGGGAATGGCAGAATCCTGAGATCTTTGCACAGCCCTGGAGGATGGATATCCTGAGCTTTGCCCTTAACGTTAAAAGGTCACTTCCTTCAAGTCAGCCACATAAAGATGCTGATTTTGTTTGGGCGTCTTCATGCCTGTGGCTCCAGTGCTAGTGATGGACATCAGAGAACAGGCAGAATCCTGTGTCAGTGGTGCCCAATGAGTTTTGCTGAAGGAACAGGACCAAAAATGGTCATGCCATGGACGTTCTGGATTTCACCTGCTTCAGATACATCAGGTGTCTCCCATTACTAGTAGTTATCTCCATAGCGTAAGCTGGTAAAAATCTAGATGGGGTGCTCCACAGTCCTTCTATTATTTATTCTGTAACTTCAAGCACTCACTTCGTGCTTGGGGGTCTGGTAGGTCTAAGTGCAAAGCTTCCAATGACAAAGTGGACCCTGTCTGCCAGGCTTTCGGAGGCTGGAGGTGAGATGAACAAGACAAGACATGTCAAAAAAAAAGGGCAAGAACTATAATCGTGAAAAGAATGAGTGTGCTGTTAGGACACAGCACTGTTGGGAGTCACTGGAGGGTATTACAGGCCTCACTGGGGTGACATTTTCTTGGTCCAGAATGACAAGAAGGAACCACACTGCACATGCCTGCAGGGTGTCAGGGAGAAGACACGGCTGGTGTAGAAAACAGGAGACAGAATTGAGCTTGTCCATTAGAAACACTAGAAAGGTGGAAAATGGGGCGGTGGGTTCCTGGGAGGGGAGAGGAAGGAAGGAGGCAAAGCATAGACCGGAGCTGGGACCTAATAGACTGTCAGTTATGCTATCCTCGCTGACAGCATTATCCAAATACCTTGAATCTTAAAACTACAAATATTTAATATCTCCCAATTTTTGTGGGAGAGAAATCCAGGCACAGCATAGCTACATGAAACTGACTCAAAGCCTCAACAAAGCCAGGGCTTGTGGCCCCAGTGGAGACTCAACAAGATGATAAGTTTGCCCAAGCTCACTCACACGAGCAATGTCAGAACTCAGTTTGAACTGAAAGCCTTTCAATCTTTTAACTGGGGAACTTCTTTCTCTCCTATATAGGGGTCTCCTGCAGTAGTCCTGAACTTGAGTGCCTGATCCCCCACTTCCAAGTGGTAGAAGAAAGACAGAGAAAGCAATTGAAAGAAAGCAATAGAGAGCAGAGGGAGCGGGAGGGAGAGAGACGGCGAGAGGATAGAGGGAGTGAAAGAGGAGTAGAGGGAAAGAGAGAGAGATGGACCAAACACAGGACTAAGCAAGAAGAAAGTGGCAGAATTTTTGTCATGAAATCTTGAAACTGACCTCCCATCACTCGAATTGTGTTCTGTTGGTTAGAAGGCAGTCACTAACAGCTTAGTGGTTTCGCAAGGAGTGAAGTGTCCTGACTGGACATGGATCACTGTCTTTGTCCCCTGGGGAAGTCCAGGAGAGTGTGTTCAGCAAGCTCACCCCTGAACTGAGAACACTGGATACATTTTGGAAATGGTTGTAAGTGATGAACAACCAGCCTCACTCATCATTAAAAAGTGAACATGGGAAAACGGATTTGGTGTAATTTCTCACCAGCAAAAATATTCCACCGAACTCCTGAAACTAGACCACTTTTTGGGCATTAGAGATAATGGCACTTATGTTTCAGTTGTGAGAGTGGCCTCAACTCTGTTATTGGAGGGTAATTTTTGCCGGGATTTCAGCCGCCATCACCTTTGATTCCAGTGGTGAGGTGTCTGCTTCTAGAAACGAATGACAGTGGTTGGAGATTTGCACAAGTAATTCATGTAGGCTTGTGTCATCTCTACTTTGACATTAAGAGCCCTGAATGGAACACTTCCTCATACAGAGAGGATCCATTTCTTCTGGTAGCAGGACTATGATACAGCCATTTAAAATGATGGTGCCAAACCCTTTAATGGACCATGCCCAAGTGAGTGGGTTAGTATGATTTTCTTTTCTTTTTTTGATTTAAATGTTAGTTAAACATGTTGGTTTCAGAAGAATTCAGTGATTCATGACTTACATATAACACCCAGGGCTCATCACAAGTACTTTCCTTAATATTCATCACTCATCTAACCAATCTTTCACCCACCTCCCTCCATCAACTCACGGTTTGTTCTCTCGTTAAGCATCTCCCTTTCTTCTGTTTCTCACCTTCATATTTGTTAAATTCCACATATGAGTGAAATCGTATATGGGCTCATTTTGCTTAGCATGATACATTCTAGTTCTATCCATGTAGTTACAAATGGCAAGCCTGCATGCTTTTTGCGGGCTGAGTAATATTCTCATCAAGATAAAAAGCTTCTGCACAGTGAAGAAAACAATCAACAAAACTCAAAGCAGCCTACGGAATGGGAGAAGATATTTGCAAGCATCCTATCTGATAAAGAGGATCCAAAATCTAGAAATGACTTATCAAACTCAACACCCAAAAAAAAAAAAAACCACCCAGACACTCATTAGGGAGTGCAAAGCAAAACCACAATGCGAGATACCACCTGAAACCTGTTAGAATGGCTATAATTAACAACACAAGAAATAACAGGTGTTGGTGAGATATGGAGAAAGGGGAACACTCTTACACTGTAGGTTGAAGTACAAAGTGGTGCAGCCACTCTGTTATGATTTTTTGAAGAAAAATGTTAGAAAGCACTCCTCCTTCTATGGTTACTTGTCATTTCTGTGCATTATTTAGGGCACTGTAAGCAGGTGAAATTTATTCCCTATGAGGAGTAGAGGAAAAAATTTGAAAACCAATATGAATCAGTATTTAACGATATGGAGTAGGATTTAGTCAGTTTAAATGAAAACTAAACAACACCAAAAAATTTACCCAACCAAACCAAATTCACATTGTGATTCCATTCTGTGAAAAAAAAAAAAAAATGTTCAAGTGTAGAAAAATAGTACAGGCTGTGATTGTCTTTGAATGCCAGGATTTTTAGTTTCTTCATTTTCCTTATTTTGTCTTTCCAAATAATATGGAAACCCGCTGGCAACTCTAACCTGGTTTGCTTGAGCTGTTTCATAAACAAAAGAAGGGGAAGTCTGTAAAGAAGGTGACACAGTGGAGTTTTCCAAAGAGAATGATTTGATTGTCACAGAATTAGAGAAGCTGATGGAAAAATTGAAGAAGCTTAGAAGATTTCTGCCAAATGCTATAATTTGGTGAGACAAACTGTCAGACAGATAACTGGTCCACTCCAGTTTAATTTTTTGTTCCAGGAATAAGTACACAGGTGACACTATCACAGACCTTTGTTCAGGATAAATATATACTTTTCCAAAAGCTCAAAGTAATTCCTATTATAAGACTTATGTGCTACGTTTTCCTTTTGGGAGAAGCTTCCTTTGAAGTGCAGGTCTCTATTTTAAATGACTCATTGCTGTTGTCCACCAACATTCTAATCCCATGGACCCCCTTTTACTTCTGTCTTCTTCACTGGAAGTCATCGCCACATGGCACAGGTCACGTTTTGTCATGGTCAATAATAAATATATGGTGCTGGGCACAGAGCAAGCATGGGTGTTGGCTAAAGGAATTCATACAAAATTAACATGTGTTGGAGGTGGGTCAAGAGGGTCACAAGTACAGGCCCAGGATGGCATGCAACAGAGGGTTTACCACTGACCTTCCTTTGCAACGCCTCCTTTATCTATCTGTAAAATATTGTCATCCTGATTTTTCTTAAATGCCTGCACAATTACTGCTAAATATTTCTTCATGCAAGGAAGCAGGAGGAGGCCACGAGGGGGAGTCTCTGTGCTACATGCCTTAAAAGACACTGTAATTTCCTCCAATGCAGCTCTTAACCCACTGCAGGAATGGCAAGAGTGCCATAACTCAGTTCTCATGTAATTCACCTAGTAAATGACTGGATATGTCCTCATTTAACTTTCTTTCTTTTTCACAGTGTCTTTTCTTTTTTGTTTCTTTAATTCCAGTTAGTTAATATGAAGAGTTATAGTACTTTCAGGTCTACAATTCCATATACCACCCTGTGCGTAAGATGACAAGTACACCCCTTAAACCCCATCACCGATTTCACCACCCCCACTGCCCCCACACCCTCTGGGTGAGAACAACTATCAGATTTCTCTCTAATCTTAAGAGTCTGTTTCTTGATTGCTCTCTCTCTCTTATTTTTTCCATTTGCTAGTTTGTTACTTCAATTCCACATATGAGTAAAATTATCGCATGGTATTTGTCTTTTTCTGATTGACTTATTTAACATCATACTCTCTACCTCCATCCATGGCTTATATATGCATAAATGTATATATATATGGATATATATGGATATATGGATGTATATATTTAGATGGATATATACATATATAAATGGATATACATACATGGATATGTATAGGGACATATATATGGGTATCTGTATGGATATATACACATATGGATATATCTCTATGGATATATGGCATATATATGGATATGTAAATTCATGGATATATATGCACATATATAAATGGATATATATGAATATATATTTGGATATTTATATAGATATATATGAATACATATATGGGTATATATGGATATAGATATACAGATATATATAAGTGTATATATAATATACCCTTATACATATATATGCATGTGTGTATATATATATGTGTATATATATATGTGTATATATATATCTCATTAACCAAAAGAAGGAATGAAACCTTTCGCTTTACACGGACATGGTGGGAACTAGATAGTATGATGCTAAGTGAAATAAGGCAGTCAGAAAAAGACAAATACCATCCAACAATTTCACTGATATGTGGAATTGAAGAAACAAACAAGCAAAGGGAAAAAGGTAAGGATAAAGCAGAACTATTAGGATTCGCTGCCACAGAACTTGTGAGAAATTCGTTATGGGAGACTCTCTATCCCCAAAACAGGAATAATACACTCATATTTTACAGTCATTGGAAAAGGTGGCCGACACTATCCTCAATCAGAAATTACTCCTTAAATTATTAGTGATTACCAGCAACGCTGCCTTTGGTTCCCAAAACAAGGAACTGGTGGTCTTGATATTTGGAAACAAGTAGGGAAAACATTTAAAACTGGGCATTCTGAGGGAGATAATGTTCCCCCTGGGGTGATTCCCACTTGGTCCACTGTCCATACTGTCCTTCTCTCCTTGAGTTCAGATGAAATATATAAAGATATAAAATTATCCAAAAGAGAGGTAAAGCCTGAGCTTTTTTAGTCAGCCTGTGCCATTGGTGGCTTTACACCCAAAAAGTACTCTCCCTCTCCCAAACGAGTGGGGGGAAATGGAGCCTCTAAAAACCTCACCGACAAGTTCCGATAAAGTCCTCACCCCAGTGCAAAAGTACATTAAGGAAGCCCATAATTCTGGTAAATTCCAGCTGTTTCCTGTTGTCAGGCAAAAGTCCATGAGGGCCTGCTCTTTTCAACAGTAAAAAGAATTGCAAAATTCAGTTCAGCTCTATGTCCATCACAGCCCTTTTACAATGGGCACTTTAAAAAATACTTGTGGTACTTTTTCCATGTGTACCTGGGACTGGGGCTCTCTTTATGAACATCCTTTTGACCCCAGCCCAGTATGCTGTCTGTGCCCAAGAGTTTCATGCTGCTTGCGTGTCTCCTGCTATGCAGAACTTTGATGCTGCTATTGCAGCGTCTTTTGAAACACTGTCCACAACAGGGCAGTATTCCCAACAAAGGCAGCAAGCCCAGCTTCCAATCATGGTCAGTAAAACAATGCACTGAAACCACATGAACTCTTTTCTCTGCCCTCTGTGCCTCTGTCTGCCTTCAGGCCCCTTGGCCCCACCTCACATTTTCTGTCTTCTCTTCTCCCTCCTCTTGTTTCTGTACGACCTGGGTTTTGGCTTGCCTCTCTGGCTCTTCAATTCCTCAGGTACTATCAGCTCCTCCTCCCCACATTGTCCAAAACAAAAATACCCAGTTAAACTTCAGATTTCCTCACTGGTTCCCTGGGGAAAAATTGCCAATGGTAAACTTTTAGGGGGGACGCAGATAAAATATTATTAAGATAGTCATGCCTTTTAAATTATAAAACTTTATTCGACTAAGGTTTACTAAAGGTCAATTAAGCTCATGTTATCTCAGTTCCAATTTGTTAGCAAAAGGATGAATTAAAGTAATGGTGAACTTTGTCTCATAGTTTTCATGGGGAATTGTTAAAATGACTTGCAGGGTCTTTGGTAACCTGAAACTTGAACATTTTGATTAAATGCTTAATTGAATTAAGTTCATCGGACATTTAGGCCACTTCCAAATCAAATGGAATGCTGAAACATTGCTTACTAAATATAGGTTGATGCTTCTGACTCCTTATGGCAACAAAACAAAAGAAAACCCTAAAACAATTTCAATCCATTAAAATACAGGCTTTATGATTAATGGATTCATAAGACTACCACCTAAAAAATATTCTGGTGTAACAAGTCACAATTGGTTACTACTTAGTTTTCACTGGAGACCAAGGTTTCTAACAGTTAAAATTCTGCTAAATGTAATTAAGGCTAATGGAAAGAAGTAACTTCATATATTAAAAAGTAAGAGATACGTAAAAAAGATATAGAAAAGAAAAATGCATTTTTGTTAAAGGTAATGAATAAATAAACAACTAAGTAAATTAATGAATATATAACTATGTTTATTTATACATGTTTTATAAATAAATAAAATTTTAACACAAGGGTGAAACAGCGGGACATCATGTCTTTTTCAGTTGTTTACAATCCACAAGGCCAAGCAAACTGAGGACACAGTAAGCTCAAAAACATGTAAAAAAAAAAAAAGGGGGAGGGGGGAGGAGATACGCCTGGTTATCTGCATTACAACCTCAGCTCCTTCTTGATTGTGCTAGGATTAATCGTAACTTTTTAAATCTTGATCTTCAAGGACTAACTGCAGCTGAGTTAGTTATTCAAAAGAAGATAAACCCTCTTACCCTATGGTGCTATGCAAAACACCTGAAGGGGGTCCACACCGACTGGGCCCACTCAACTTCTCACCTGGGGTCGAGGATATGCTTGTGTTCTTTCAGATTCCTAACCTCTGTGGATTCCCTTTCAGTTGGTGAAGCCTTACCATGGCATGGTGGAGACCCCATGTTATCTTCCAATGAACCAAGATTTCCAGAGAATGACTCTGAATGATCAGGCACTGCCCCCCCTTTTCTCAAGATGAAAGAAGCCTCTTCATGGACTCCTCATCCTGAAGCCACTCCACAAATGCAAGTCCTTGTCCCCTGATAGAACATGGGGAAGCCTTAAATGCCTGTCTAACCGGGCAGGCATCATCTTACAACACAGTGATGTTGCATATACCCTTAAGTCACATCCGATAGCCATGATTTCTGTCATGAGCAAAAATTCTCTATGGGGAACCCTGATTCTTCTCCTTGCCCTCATTTGTCCAAGCCAGGCTCAGTATTCATATTGGGCTCATCTCCTTAACCAACCTCTATTTGATAGCTTAACACTCTTAGATGGGGACATTCCTATTCACAATAATGACAGACTTCATGGAAGGAGCCAATCTTAACCCACCCTTCCAAATGGAACAAGAGCATTGGCTTTATATGCCAAGACCTCCATGGTGGCTTCCTCCAGCACTTCCTGTGTGTGTTACTAAACTTAGCAACTTATCTGTTTGTCTCCAACTAAAACTCAACTGGCGTTTGCATGTACAGCCCCAAACCTCTACAAGGCCAGAAAATCTTACCTTTTTTTCAGCCACAAGCTGTTATATACCTCAAAAAACAAAGCTATCTCATACTCTTAATGTTATAGCTTGCTCTAATCTCAAATATTCAGACCACCCCTGGAATAATATTCCTGGACAACCTGTTATGGAGAGACTGAGCATCATCTTCACTGGGGTAACTGGACTATTATTGACGGGTCCTAGAGGACATTGTGAAGCAAAATATTCAAATAAGACCATATCCGTTGAACAGTCAAGTAGGAAGAATATTTTCTGGAAAGATGAAGGCTTGTCTGTCCCTCTAACTTCTGCACATAACGGGAAATGAAAAGGGCATTGGCTTGTTAATCTTTGGAAGCTAGGCCTTCCCTTCTTCACTCTTACTGTTAGCCACACTGAAATGTATGCAAATTGACATATCCACATCACTTGGGCCTCCCTCCACAAGGATCAACGTGCATAGACCACTATTGGTGGTCACTATTGGTGTTTTTTTGCTACCTCCACTTTACCGATCAAACCACTAGAAAATAATTATAGTCTCTCTACCTCCCAGTGCTGGTTTATGTCCTGCGTAAGTAATAATAACATCACCCAATTAAATATCTCCTCTTTATTAGTGCTTAGCCAGTGCGTCCTAGTCTGGGTTCCTGTTAATGGCTCTGAGCCCTATATGCATACTTCAAGACTGGGTGCACTTTCCAAGCTTATTCACCTCAGTGAGGTCTCTCGTACCCTCCAGTGGCTCCCCAGCCTGTACTCACAACACACTTGTTCCTTTCACTGTTACAGTTCTTGCTCCCCCCTTTTATTTTCACATGTCTTGTCTTTCATATCTTTGTTCATCTCCCCCACCAGACTGTGGAGTCAGGGCAGGGCAGTCAGAGACCACTTTGTCATTGTAATCCTGGCACTTAGGCCCACCAGATCCCCTAGCACAAGGTGAGTGCTTGGAGAAGTTACTGAATGAAGAAGAAATAGAAGGATCCTGGACCTCTCCTGTTGTATCTGAGGCAGGGGAAATCCAGAATGACCTCTGCATGACCTTTCCCTTGCTCCATTCGTCCAGAAAATCTCAGTGGGTACCACTGACACAGGAGGCTGCCTGTTTCCTGGTTCCAGTACTAGCACTGGAGCTGCAGGCATGAAGACCCCCAAACAAAACCAGCACCCTAACCCTAATCTAACCTAACCCAAAATAGCTCTTTAAGGTCCATGGGTAAATCTCAGAACGTACTCACTCCAGGGCTGTGAAAAGGATCTCAAGCTTCTGCCATTGCCTTTGTCCATCCCCAGTGTATACCCTTGACTCAGGAAGCAGCCTCCTGTCAGCCTCCGGTTTCCAAACGAAGAGCCTGGGGGTCTTACATGGACTGGTATTGGGCTTGGGCTCTAGACTCAGTGTACAGTGCTCTGTCATGTCCTTACCTATCCCAAGTCCTCACCACCCCAAGTCCCCAAGCCTCTCTAGGCTCTAAAAGCCTTCTTCCAGCAAGAATCAGGCGCTTCTCTAGTATCTCATAACACAGTGAGTCATTGATGGAGAACCAAAGCCAATTGACACTTTATGATTCCATGGAACTCTGGAGGAACCCACTGGTAACACAACAGTATATGGGAGAACACTGAAGGCTTTTCTTCTGTAGCTATTGTCTAAACTAAGGGGAGTTAGCTCATCGTAATTCCACGTGCCCATAGAGTTGGGTTGCAGCACCCCAGTCCTTTCCTCTGGAGGCTGGGCCAAGGATGACCCTGAGTCCAGCAGAAACCTATGAACTTCAATAATTCTTTGCCCATCTTTGGGCCTTTGTGCATCCAACTATGAAATTGGATGTTGCTGCCCCGTGTCAGAGCTCTCTCTAACCTCTTTCTTCTTTCTGTCTTGTCATTTCCCCAGTGTCCACTCTTTCTTGAACACATCTTTCAGTGTGTGTGCGTGCGTGTGCCAGTGCACATGTGAGGATCTGGATAGAAAAATGACCCCAAATGGCCAAGTGCTGGCATGATTCCTCCCAGAGTATCAGGGTCTCTCATTTTGAAAGCAAACATGATGAGAGGGGTTTGAACCATTGCCTAAAAGGGCAGAGCCCAGCCTGCAAATTGTGTGGAGCCAGTGACGAAAAATCAGGTCCACCACCAGGTACGCAGGACATCACTAACCCAGCAGTGCATGAGTGTGTTCCCTTGCCTCGTGAGGCATGGTAATGCAGCAAAGACTCTGCTCAAGAAGTAGGTCTTCAGCAACCACCCCACCCACCACATACTATTCCCAGTACAGAGGGCATGGATATCAACCAGGCATGAGCACCGTATCTCTGAATCATACAGTCTACTTCCACACCTGCCACTGCTGCTAGGCATACAGAGATCTGTCTTTCAGAAGGACATACATCCTTTCCACAGTCACACAGTGTTACAAAGGTAAAGTTCTTGCTTTGGTTAGGGTTATATTTGGGCCCCTGTATTAGATGTCTAAGTAAGAAATAGGATATAGATGTTTCGTTCTCATATAAATGAAACCAGGACGTGGTTAGTCTGTACCTGATTTTGGATTGCCCACCATGGGAGGTCACATATCATTGATCTCCCTGCTCTAACAACTTGATATATGTTTCCTTTCTAAAAATTTAAAAAAGCAGAATCTATACTTCATGCATTATGCCGTGGCTAGAATGTCAAGTTCTTTACATAGAAATTAATTGGTGCTGAAAAACATTTCATTATTAATTATAAAATAAATTCAGATGAACTATAATCTGTACATTGAGCTACAGTGTTTTAAATTGATCAAGTAATTGAAATGTTTTATTATTTTTCCCTGAAAAGCACTTTATCCACAAGCATCCTATGTTGGTATATTTCTTTGATGTTTATGAAGCACCTCACAAAATTTTTCGTGTGTGAGCAGTTCTCCAAGATAAAATGTCTGAGTCGTGATAGCAGGTTAAAAATAGAGGTGTAAAAGTATCAAGACCAAATCATCTGCTCATGTTTTTCCCATTTTTTTTTCCAAATTTGTATTTAAATTCTCATTAGTTAACATACAGTGTTAACACTGGTGTCAGGATTAGAATTCAGTGATTCTTCACTTACAGACAACACCCAGTGCTCATCACAACAAGCGCCTTCCTCAATGCCCATCCCCCATAGCCCATCCTCCACCCACCCAGAAAAATAAATCAATGAATCGAGCCCTTTGACAATTGCACCAAAGATACTTTTTAAGAAACTTAGAAATCACTTTAACCAAAGAGGTATAAGATGTGGAGTCTGAAATCTTATGAAGGAAATGGAAGAGGACAGAAAGAAATGGGAAGACGTTCCATGCCCATGGTTTGGAAGCACAAACATGGTTAAAATGTCTATACTACCCTAAGCAATCTACAAATTAATGCAATCCCTATCAAATTACCACCAGCATCTTTCACAGAATGGATTCTAAAATTTGTTTGCAATGACAAAAGTCCTCAGATAACCAAAGCAATCCTGAAAAAGCAAAGCAAAGCTGGAGGCATCATTTTGAACATACTACTAAGAGCACTTAGGAAAAAAAAAGGAAAAAGAAAAAAAAAAAAGCCTGATTTATTGACTGACTCACTTATTCCAAGAATGCTTGTATTTATTTTGTCTTTATGCTTATACTTCAGCAGTAATAAAAATCAAATGTTTGCCATTGATATTTAGAATGAATGATGAAAAACATGAAATCAGTATGCATTATCCTCAAGTTTCAATGTTTATGACATTTTCTAATCAGAAGTGTTTCAAAATATTCAAACTCCTCATTTCTATGTGATAGTAGAATTTGAAAAAAAATGCAGGAACCACAAATGACAGACTGTCTTTCAAGTGAATTTAGATATTTCTATATTTGTGTCAGATATCAGTTATCTGTTTGGAGATCACACAGAATTACTCAAAGCTCAAACTCTGGGAAACTTCCCACTTTAGTCAATTATGTTACTATAATATCCATGTAGCCAAAGGCATAAAAACAAAGACTGATGTGTCCCTGTGTGTTTAAATACAATCCGAAGACATGTACCATGCTGCAAAGCAATCAGGTTAGATGTTAGAATAAGAGACACTAAAACGCAAATGCACCTCAATGCAGGTGGTGCAGGAAAAAACCCACTTCACTTCAGGGGCAAGAGACTGAGATCAGGGGTCAGAGTCAGGAATGACTGGTCTGTTCCCAGTGACAAAAAGCTTTAGGCGAGCTCCCGCTGTGGTGGTGTGCTACCACACAGCAGTTTTTGATGGGAAAGAACCTCTGATTCTCTATTACTGAGAATTCAGTGTTTGGCAGGATTGTATTGGCACAGATGGTCACTTCTTGCTCTCTACCAACCTTCTGGAGTGACTGCGCTTCCTACACTCTGAGATACTATTGGTTTGTCCATACCTTGAAGAGGTGAGGTTAGAAAAAATAAACTCCATGACTAAAAGACCAGAACCCATTTCCATGGACTTGGGTGTCAGCAAAAAGCCAGACAAGAGCCGCCCAATCACCATTGTTTTATCACTGAAGGAAAGGAATGGAAAGTAGTGATATCCCTTTTGCACACAGGGCTTAAAAGTGTAGCTAATGGATGTTCCCCTTAGACCTGGCCCACAGATGTTGGTGATGACACCAACCTTGCCAGGGAAAAGTGCTAGTGACTTCATTTGAAGTTTTATTCCATTTTCTTCAGTGATGAAGAAATTTGGCCTTCTGTACATCCCTTCAGATTCCCTTGCTCTTTCATTAATGAGGATTTCATTAGGGGACATACACAGACATAATCTGGGAAAATTTTCTGATGTTAACAGAAAATGGAGTTGTGACCAGTTCCCAGTAATCTGGGATGGCGTGGGCAATATGAGTCACGGAACTCCTCTGCAAGACCTACCTTGGCAAAAGATGTCATAGGGCATCAGAAGCTGTTCAGCACAAGAGATTTGCTTGTGCACAGGAGCAGATGATGTTCAGAAGGATCTGATCTCCTTTCTGGAGCAAGGGCCTAGGGCTAAATTCAGGAGCTATAGGGCTGTCATTCGGACAGTACCCAGCCCGTCCCAGGGAGCCTGCACTCACATCATGTGCCATCACATAGCAATTAATTTCTGATATCGAAAAGGAGAGGTTGACCTCCTGCCAGGAAGAACTCTGTGTTTGGCTGGTTTCTGTTGCCATGGGACCATTGTCCTGCTCTATGTCCACCCCTTTCAGGAAAGCCTGAGGTACCTAACTCCAGAGACACTCACGGTTCCTGTGTGTAAAGTCCATTCACCGAGCAGGGTGGGGCATAAAAATACTCAAAGACTAAAATACCAGAGACTGAATCTTCAAATTTGCCACGAGCAAGAGCGAACCTTGTGAGTCACAAGTGCTTGTCCACAGATGGGAAGGGCTTGAAAGCTTGTGATAGCTTGACACTTTCCTGACCTTATTGACATCGGGGTGCATAACGTTGCCCACAGGACTCTTTTGTATAGCTAGTGGGTGTTCTATTTCTCCTCAGGCCGCAGGTCTTTTCTACTCCTTGGACACCGAACTTGCACAGGGAATTGTGATAGTAACATTACAGCTTCATTCTGTTCTCATCTGAGATGAAGAACTTTAGTCCTCAGTATATCTTTTTCAATTTCCTTACACTTATCCTAACTCTGTGTTCACTGGGAGACGTTCCGTGATGGAGTCTGGCAGCCTTTTTTTCCAATTTTATTCCAATTTTATTCCAAATTTATTTCCAATTTTATTTGGAACATGAAGGGGAGGGGAAGGCAGAAGCAACTGCTTGGGACTATTCCTTAAAGTCCCTGTCCCGAGGTAGACTAACCTCATTTGGCTCCAATTATACCCATTAACCTGGGAAATGAGGGAGAATCCTTCACATCTATTAAGCAGAGGAACAGGGAGAGAGAGAGAGTGCCCCCCGTTTAATCTGGTTCTATCTCGGCTAGACCAGTAAGGTCCCCTTCTTGAGGTTCCTCCTAATTTGCTCTGGATTATTGAGACCGTCCCTCGGGACATTTATTCTTTTTAATGTCCTTTCCCTTTGCAGCTGGGCATATTTATGGCCTTCGCAGCCCCCTGCTCTGATCCCCCTGAGGGTCTCTTTTTAAATTTTTTTTTTCCAACGTTTTTTATTTATTTTTGGGACAGAGAGAGACAGAGCATGAACGGGAGAGGGGCAGAGAGAGAGGGAGACACAGAATCGGAAACAGGCTCCAGGCTCCGAGCCATCAGCCCAGAGCCTGACGCGGGGCTCGAACTCACGGACCGCGAGATCGTGACCTGGCTGAAGTCGGACGCTTAACCGACTGCGCCACCCAGGCGCCCCGAGGGTCTCTTGATATCACTGGATGTGGACCATAATCTGGAGAGCACCTGCGCCTGTCGGAGGGGGCATTCTGCCTGCCGGGCCTTGTGGGAAGCAATCCACTTCTGCTTAGCACACTCAAGTCCCCAATACCTCCTGTTGGTACCCCAATACCTCCGGTTCCCAAGGTAGATCTGGCAGGAACCCCAGGGGCCACTGTTCCTCAAACGATTCCAAATAGATGGAAACTTGGCAAGTCTCCACAAGTAAAATTGGGAAAAAAAGGCATTATTGGTCCTTATTGGGGACCTTACTGGTCTAGCCGAGATAGAACCAGATTAAACGGGGGGCACTCTCTCTCTCTCCCTGTTCCTCTGCTTAATAGATGTGAAGGATTCTCCCTCATTTCCCAGGTTAATGGGTATAATTGGAGCCAAATGAGGTTAGTCTACCTCGGGACAGGGACTTTAAGGAATAGTCCCAAGCAGTTGCTTCTGCCTTCCCCTCCCCTTCATGTTCCAAATAAAATTGGAAATAAATTTGGAATAAAATTGGAATAAAATTGGAAAAAAAGGCTGCCAGACTCCATCACGGAACGTCTCCCAGTGAACACAGAGTTAGGATAAGTGTAAGGAAATTGAAAAAGATATACTGAGGACTAAAGTTCTTCATCTCAGATGAGAACAGAATGAAGCTGTAATGTTACTATCACAATTCCCTGTGCAAGTTCGGTGTCCAAGGAGTAGAAAAGACCTGCGGCCTGAGGAGAAATAGAACACCCACTAGCTATACAAAAGAGTCCTGTGGGCAACGTTATGCACCCCGATGTCAATAAGGTCAGGAAAGTGTCAAGCTATCACAAGCTTTCAAGCCCTTCCCATCTGTGGACAAGCACTTGTGACTCACAAGGTTCGCTCTTGCTCGTGGCAAATTTGAAGATTCAGTCTCTGGTATTTTAGTCTTTGAGTATTTTTATGCCCCACCCTGCTCGGTGAATGGACTTTACACACAGGAACCGTGAGTGTCTCTGGAGTTAGGTACCTCAGGCTTTCCTGAAAGGGGTGGACATAGAGCAGGACAATGGTCCCATGGCAACAGAAACCAGCCAAACACAGAGTTCTTCCTGGCAGGAGGTCAACCTCTCCTTTTCGATATCAGAAATTAATTGCTATGTGATGGCACATGATGTGAGTGCAGGCTCCCTGGGACGGGCTGGGTACTGTCCGAATGACAGCCCTATAGCTCCTGAATTTAGCCCTAGGCCCTTGCTCCAGAAAGGAGATCAGATCCTTCTGAACATCATCTGCTCCTGTGCACAAGCAAATCTCTTGTGCTGAACAGCTTCTGATGCCCTATGACATCTTTTGCCAAGGTAGGTCTTGCAGAGGAGTTCCGTGACTCATATTGCCCACGCCATCCCAGATTACTGGGAACTGGTCACAACTCCATTTTCTGTTAACATCAGAAAATTTTCCCAGATTATGTCTGTGTATGTCCCCTAATGAAATCCTCATTAATGAAAGAGCAAGGGAATCTGAAGGGATGTACAGAAGGCCAAATTTCTTCATCACTGAAGAAAATGGAATAAAACTTCAAATGAAGTCACTAGCACTTTTCCCTGGCAAGGTTGGTGTCATCACCAACATCTGTGGGCCAGGTCTAAGGGGAACATCCATTAGCTACACTTTTAAGCCCTGTGTGCAAAAGGGATATCACTACTTTCCATTCCTTTCCTTCAGTGATAAAACAATGGTGATTGGGCGGCTCTTGTCTGGCTTTTTGCTGACACCCAAGTCCATGGAAATGGGTTCTGGTCTTTTAGTCATGGAGTTTATTTTTTCTAACCTCACCTCTTCAAGGTATGGACAAACCAATAGTATCTCAGAGTGTAGGAAGCGCAGTCACTCCAGAAGGTTGGTAGAGAGCAAGAAGTGACCATCTGTGCCAATACAATCCTGCCAAACACTGAATTCTCAGTAATAGAGAATCAGAGGTTCTTTCCCATCAAAAACTGCTGTGTGGTAGCACACCACCACAGCGGGAGCTCGCCTAAAGCTTTTTGTCACTGGGAACAGACCAGTCATTCCTGACTCTGACCCCTGATCTCAGTCTCTTGCCCCTGAAGTGAAGTGGGTTTTTTCCTGCACCACCTGCATTGAGGTGCATTTGCGTTTTAGTGTCTCTTATTCTAACATCTAACCTGATTGCTTTGCAGCATGGTACCTGTCTTCGGATTGTATTTAAACACACAGGGACACATCAGTCTTTGTTTTTATGCCTTTGGCTACATGGATATTATAGTAACATAATTGACTAAAGTGGGAAGTTTCCCAGAGTTTGAGCTTTGAGTAATTCTGTGTGATCTCCAAACAGATAACTGATATCTGACACAAATATAGAAATATCTAAATTCACTTGAAAGACAGTCTGTCATTTGTGGTTCCTGCATTTTTTTTCAAATTCTACTATCACATAGAAATGAGGAGTTTGAATATTTTGAAACACTTCTGATTAGAAAATGTCATAAACATTGAAACTTGAGGATAATGCATACTGATTTCATGTTTTTCATCATTCATTCTAAATATCAATGGCAAACATTTGATTTTTATTACTGCTGAAGTATAAGCATAAAGACAAAATAAATACAAGCATTCTTGGAATAAGTGAGTCAGTCAATAAATCAGGCTTTTTTTTTTTTTCTTTTTCCTTTTTTTTTCCTAAGTGCTCTTAGTAGTATGTTCAAAATGATGCCTCCAGCTTTGCTTTGCTTTTTCAGGATTGCTTTGGTTATCTGAGGACTTTTGTCATTGCAAACAAATTTTAGAATCCATTCTGTGAAAGATGCTGGTGGTAATTTGATAGGGATTGCATTAATTTGTAGATTGCTTAGGGTAGTATAGACATTTTAACCATGTTTGTGCTTCCAAACCATGGGCATGGAACGTCTTCCCATTTCTTTCTGTCCTCTTCCATTTCCTTCATAAGATTTCAGACTCCACATCTTATACCTCTTTGGTTAAAGTGATTTCTAAGTTTCTTAAAAAGTATCTTTGGTGCAATTGTCAAAGGGCTCGATTCATTGATTTATTTTTCTGGGTGGGTGGAGGATGGGCTATGGGGGATGGGCATTGAGGAAGGCGCTTGTTGTGATGAGCACTGGGTGTTGTCTGTAAGTGAAGAATCACTGAATTCTAATCCTGACACCAGTGTTAACACTGTATGTTAACTAATGAGAATTTAAATACAAATTTGGAAAAAAAAATGGGAAAAACATGAGCAGATGATTTGGTCTTGATACTTTTACACCTCTATTTTTAACCTGCTATCACGACTCAGACATTTTATCTTGGAGAACTGCTCACACACGAAAAATTTTGTGAGGTGCTTCATAAACATCAAAGAAATATACCAACATAGGATGCTTGTGGATAAAGTGCTTTTCAGGGAAAAATAATAAAACATTTCAATTACTTGATCAATTTAAAACACTGTAGCTCAATGTACAGATTATAGTTCATCTGAATTTATTTTATAATTAATAATGAAATGTTTTTCAGCACCAATTAATTTCTATGTAAAGAACTTGACATTCTAGCCACGGCATAATGCATGAAGTATAGATTCTGCTTTTTTAAATTTTTAGAAAGGAAACATATATCAAGTTGTTAGAGCAGGGAGATCAATGATATGTGACCTCCCATGGTGGGCAATCCAAAATCAGGTACAGACTAACCACGTCCTGGTTTCATTTATATGAGAACGAAACATCTATATCCTATTTCTTACTTAGACATCTAATACAGGGGCCCAAATATAACCCTAACCAAAGCAAGAACTTTACCTTTGTAACACTGTGTGACTGTGGAAAGGATGTATGTCCTTCTGAAAGACAGATCTCTGTATGCCTAGCAGCAGTGGCAGGTGTGGAAGTAGACTGTATGATTCAGAGATACGGTGCTCATGCCTGGTTGATATCCATGCCCTCTGTACTGGGAATAGTATGTGGTGGGTGGGGTGGTTGCTGAAGACCTACTTCTTGAGCAGAGTCTTTGCTGCATTACCATGCCTCACGAGGCAAGGGAACACACTCATGCACTGCTGGGTTAGTGATGTCCTGCGTACCTGGTGGTGGACCTGATTTTTCGTCACTGGCTCCACACAATTTGCAGGCTGGGCTCTGCCCTTTTAGGCAATGGTTCAAACCCCTCTCATCATGTTTGCTTTCAAAATGAGAGACCCTGATACTCTGGGAGGAATCATGCCAGCACTTGGCCATTTGGGGTCATTTTTCTATCCAGATCCTCACATGTGCACTGGCACACGCACGCACACACACTGAAAGATGTGTTCAAGAAAGAGTGGACACTGGGGAAATGACAAGACAGAAAGAAGAAAGAGGTTAGAGAGAGCTCTGACACGGGGCAGCAACATCCAATTTCATAGTTGGATGCACAAAGGCCCAAAGATGGGCAAAGAATTATTGAAGTTCATAGGTTTCTGCTGGACTCAGGGTCATCCTTGGCCCAGCCTCCAGAGGAAAGGACTGGGGTGCTGCAACCCAACTCTATGGGCACGTGGAATTACGATGAGCTAACTCCCCTTAGTTTAGACAATAGCTACAGAAGAAAAGCCTTCAGTGTTCTCCCATATACTGTTGTGTTACCAGTGGGTTCCTCCAGAGTTCCATGGAATCATAAAGTGTCAATTGGCTTTGGTTCTCCATCAATGACTCACTGTGTTATGAGATACTAGAGAAGCGCCTGATTCTTGCTGGAAGAAGGCTTTTAGAGCCTAGAGAGGCTTGGGGACTTGGGGTGGTGAGGACTTGGGATAGGTAAGGACATGACAGAGCACTGTACACTGAGTCTAGAGCCCAAGCCCAATACCAGTCCATGTAAGACCCCCAGGCTCTTCGTTTGGAAACCGGAGGCTGACAGGAGGCTGCTTCCTGAGTCAAGGGTATACACTGGGGATGGACAAAGGCAATGGCAGAAGCTTGAGATCCTTTTCACAGCCCTGGAGTGAGTACGTTCTGAGATTTACCCATGGACCTTAAAGAGCTATTTTGGGTTAGGTTAGATTAGGGTTAGGGTGCTGGTTTTGTTTGGGGGTCTTCATGCCTGCAGCTCCAGTGCTAGTACTGGAACCAGGAAACAGGCAGCCTCCTGTGTCAGTGGTACCCACTGAGATTTTCTGGACGAATGGAGCAAGGGAAAGGTCATGCAGAGGTCATTCTGGATTTCCCCTGCCTCAGATACAACAGGAGAGGTCCAGGATCCTTCTATTTCTTCTTCATTCAGTAACTTCTCCAAGCACTCACCTTGTGCTAGGGGATCTGGTGGGCCTAAGTGCCAGGATTACAATGACAAAGTGGTCTCTGACTGCCCTGCCCTGACTCCACAGTCTGGTGGGGGAGATGAACAAAGATATGAAAGACAAGACATGTGAAAATAAAAGGGGGGAGCAAGAACTGTAACAGTGAAAGGAACAAGTGTGTTGTGAGTACAGGCTGGGGAGCCACTGGAGGGTACGAGAGACCTCACTGAGGTGAATAAGCTTGGAAAGTGCACCCAGTCTTGAAGTATGCATATAGGGCTCAGAGCCATTAACAGGAACCCAGACTAGGACGCACTGGCTAAGCACTAATAAAGAGGAGATATTTAATTGGGTGATGTTATTATTACTTACGCAGGACATAAACCAGCACTGGGAGGTAGAGAGACTATAATTATTTTCTAGTGGTTTGATCGGTAAAGTGGAGGTAGCAAAAAAACACCAATAGTGACCACCAATAGTGGTCTATGCACGTTGATCCTTGTGGAGGGAGGCCCAAGTGATGTGGATATGTCAATTTGCATACATTTCAGTGTGGCTAACAGTAAGAGTGAAGAAGGGAAGGCCTAGCTTCCAAAGATTAACAAGCCAATGCCCTTTTCATTTCCCGTTATGTGCAGAAGTTAGAGGGACAGACAAGCCTTCATCTTTCCAGAAAATATTCTTCCTACTTGACTGTTCAACGGATATGGTCTTATTTGAATATTTTGCTTCACAATGTCCTCTAGGACCCGTCAATAATAGTCCAGTTACCCCAGTGAAGATGATGCTCAGTCTCTCCATAACAGGTTGTCCAGGAATATTATTCCAGGGGTGGTCTGAATATTTGAGATTAGAGCAAGCTATAACATTAAGAGTATGAGATAGCTTTGTTTTTTGAGGTATATAACAGCTTGTGGCTGAAAAAAAGGTAAGATTTTCTGGCCTTGTAGAGGTTTGGGGCTGTACATGCAAACGCCAGTTGAGTTTTAGTTGGAGACAAACAGATAAGTTGCTAAGTTTAGTAACACACACAGGAAGTGCTGGAGGAAGCCACCATGGAGGTCTTGGCATATAAAGCCAATGCTCTTGTTCCATTTGGAAGGGTGGGTTAAGATTGGCTCCTTCCATGAAGTCTGTCATTATTGTGAATAGGAATGTCCCCATCTAAGAGTGTTAAGCTATCAAATAGAGGTTGGTTAAGGAGATGAGCCCAATATGAATACTGAGCCTGGCTTGGACAAATGAGGGCAAGGAGAAGAATCAGGGTTCCCCATAGAGAATTTTTGCTCATGACAGAAATCATGGCTATCGGATGTGACTTAAGGGTATATGCAACATCACTGTGTTGTAAGATGATGCCTGCCCGGTTAGACAGGCATTTAAGGCTTCCCCATGTTCTATCAGGGGACAAGGACTTGCATTTGTGGAGTGGCTTCAGGATGAGGAGTCCATGAAGAGGCTTCTTTCATCTTGAGAAAAGGGGGGGCAGTGCCTGATCATTCAGAGTCATTCTCTGGAAATCTTGGTTCATTGGAAGATAACATGGGGTCTCCACCATGCCATGGTAAGGCTTCACCAACTGAAAGGGAATCCACAGAGGTTAGGAATCTGAAAGAACACAAGCATATCCTCGACCCCAGGTGAGAAGTTGAGTGGGCCCAGTCGGTGTGGACCCCCTTCAGGTGTTTTGCATAGCACCATAGGGTAAGAGGGTTTATCTTCTTTTGAATAACTAACTCAGCTGCAGTTAGTCCTTGAAGATCAAGATTTAAAAAGTTACGATTAATCCTAGCACAATCAAGAAGGAGCTGAGGTTGTAATGCAGATAACCAGGCGTATCTCCTCCCCCCTCCCCCTTTTTTTTTTTTTACATGTTTTTGAGCTTACTGTGTCCTCAGTTTGCTTGGCCTTGTGGATTGTAAACAACTGAAAAAGACATGATGTCCCGCTGTTTCACCCTTGTGTTAAAATTTTATTTATTTATAAAACATGTATAAATAAACATAGTTATATATTCATTAATTTACTTAGTTGTTTATTTATTCATTACCTTTAACAAAAATGCATTTTTCTTTTCTATATCTTTTTTACGTATCTCTTACTTTTTAATATATGAAGTTACTTCTTTCCATTAGCCTTAATTACATTTAGCAGAATTTTAACTGTTAGAAACCTTGGTCTCCAGTGAAAACTAAGTAGTAACCAATTGTGACTTGTTACACCAGAATATTTTTTAGGTGGTAGTCTTATGAATCCATTAATCATAAAGCCTGTATTTTAATGGATTGAAATTGTTTTAGGGTTTTCTTTTGTTTTGTTGCCATAAGGAGTCAGAAGCATCAACCTATATTTAGTAAGCAATGTTTCAGCATTCCATTTGATTTGGAAGTGGCCTAAATGTCCGATGAACTTAATTCAATTAAGCATTTAATCAAAATGTTCAAGTTTCAGGTTACCAAAGACCCTGCAAGTCATTTTAACAATTCCCCATGAAAACTATGAGACAAAGTTCACCATTACTTTAATTCATCCTTTTGCTAACAAATTGGAACTGAGATAACATGAGCTTAATTGACCTTTAGTAAACCTTAGTCGAATAAAGTTTTATAATTTAAAAGGCATGACTATCTTAATATTTTATCTGCGTCCCCCCTAAAAGTTTACCATTGGCAATTTTTCCCCAGGGAACCAGTGAGGAAATCTGAAGTTTAACTGGGTATTTTTGTTTTGGACAATGTGGGGAGGAGGAGCTGATAGTACCTGAGGAATTGAAGAGCCAGAGAGGCAAGCCAAAACCCAGGTCGTACAGAAACAAGAGGAGGGAGAAGAGAAGACAGAAAATGTGAGGTGGGGCCAAGGGGCCTGAAGGCAGACAGAGGCACAGAGGGCAGAGAAAAGAGTTCATGTGGTTTCAGTGCATTGTTTTACTGACCATGATTGGAAGCTGGGCTTGCTGCCTTTGTTGGGAATACTGCCCTGTTGTGGACAGTGTTTCAAAAGACGCTGCAATAGCAGCATCAAAGTTCTGCATAGCAGGAGACACGCAAGCAGCATGAAACTCTTGGGCACAGACAGCATACTGGGCTGGGGTCAAAAGGATGTTCATAAAGAGAGCCCCAGTCCCAGGTACACATGGAAAAAGTACCACAAGTATTTTTTAAAGTGCCCATTGTAAAAGGGCTGTGATGGACATAGAGCTGAACTGAATTTTGCAATTCTTTTTACTGTTGAAAAGAGCAGGCCCTCATGGACTTTTGCCTGACAACAGGAAACAGCTGGAATTTACCAGAATTATGGGCTTCCTTAATGTACTTTTGCACTGGGGTGAGGACTTTATCGGAACTTGTCGGTGAGGTTTTTAGAGGCTCCATTTCCCCCCACTCGTTTGGGAGAGGGAGAGTACTTTTTGGGTGTAAAGCCACCAATGGCACAGGCTGACTAAAAAAGCTCAGGCTTTACCTCTCTTTTGGATAATTTTATATCTTTATATATTTCATCTGAACTCAAGGAGAGAAGGACAGTATGGACAGTGGACCAAGTGGGAATCACCCCAGGGGGAACATTATCTCCCTCAGAATGCCCAGTTTTAAATGTTTTCCCTACTTGTTTCCAAATATCAAGACCACCAGTTCCTTGTTTTGGGAACCAAAGGCAGCGTTGCTGGTAATCACTAATAATTTAAGGAGTAATTTCTGATTGAGGATAGTGTCGGCCACCTTTTCCAATGACTGTAAAATATGAGTGTATTATTCCTGTTTTGGGGATAGAGAGTCTCCCATAACGAATTTCTCACAAGTTCTGTGGCAGCGAATCCTAATAGTTCTGCTTTATCCTTACCTTTTTCCCTTTGCTTGTTTGTTTCTTCAATTCCACATATCAGTGAAATTGTTGGATGGTATTTGTCTTTTTCTGACTGCCTTATTTCACTTAGCATCATACTATCTAGTTCCCACCATGTCCGTGTAAAGCGAAAGGTTTCATTCCTTCTTTTGGTTAATGAGATATATATA